>NC_133933.1:58324983-58949983 GCF_031877795.1 Strix aluco | reverse complement strand
TTTTTAGTGTTTTTATTATATTTAGTTTCAGAGAAAAAGCTTTAAAACTTTCATTATGCACTATGAAAATTTGATTTCTTCTTAAAATGGAAGACAATATGATCATATGGACAAACTGAATTAGGATACAGGGTAGTCACAAAAAGACCTCTGGTTGTGAGACTGAGCAACTGCCTTCTGTACTATGCTTCAAGAAGAAAAACACAAACCAAAACACCACAAAAAAACCCAAACCAAACAAACCCCAACCCCAAACCAAGACCCACGCCCACCAATCCTTCAGTATCTTTCCTTTGACCCGAAGAAAAATAACATCTACTGGATGTTTCGTTAACTCAGTTGTCATTTGTGGGTACTCCTACAGTTTCCGCTCCTGATAATGACATAACACAGATAAACAATGTGTGCCACATTGGCTGCTAACTGCAATATGCATCTTTAAAATTGACCAGATACTGTTTTTCTTCACTCTGTATATGAAATGGGGTTGGATATCATGTACCTCCCCTTGGGGATGCATAAAGATTACTAACACCCACAAAATTCTTGTGTCGTTTGTTTCAGGCTTGGGGTCCCCCTCACCCCACTGAAAGCTGGATAGATACTGCAGAGAGAAGGAGAGGAAAAAAGGATGTTGCCATGGTGAATTTAATTTTGCATTTACATATTCACTGTGTGAGAAGTCAGAATACTGGACAAATCAGAACCTTAACTTTCACAAATGGTTAAATGTGTTTCACATTGTCTAGGTTCTCAGCTGACGAGTCTGGTTCTTGTTCGTAGGAGTGATGTAGATCCAAACTTCTTAGCTGTGGATCCAAACAGGAGCTATACTTTGAACCAAACAGTACCCTGAGAAGCATGATCCCAGACATCTTGGACCAGGTAAATAAATTTAATTGCTATTTTTGACTGTAATCTATTTGCCTCAGTTCTAGATATCCTACTACCCATAAACCAGCAGGTTTGATGCTTTCTGTGATAAAACTCTGGAAAAGCTAATCTTTAAGTGAGGATAATAATACCAATACCGTTTCACAATCGTATTGTTGATAGGTCTATTAACATTTAAACGTTTGGACGTGTAATGATAAAACACTTTAGAAAACTCTCAAGGATTTAAGTTGTTCTATTTGAACAGTGTGCAGTAAAGCAGGTATAGGGACTGTACCCAAAGAACGAACAGAAGAGGAGAAGAAAAAAGTAAAAATCCTTCCTGAATGAAGAATTTGGAGGTGAAAAAACATAGTGTATGCAATATAATTACAATGTATATGCACAAGAAGATTAAATAGAGACCATGAAGAAAACCTTCACAACATCTCCTAGCTCCCGAAAGCTAAATTTTATGACCTTAATAAGCTTACTTGAACATTGCTTTTGTGTATGATATTATATAATCTTGGTTTATTTATGACTTATATGTCTGCACGCACACATACATTCCCCAAACATATCCTCACATTATTATTTCATAGTGCATATTTTATTATTTCTGTTTCACTTACACCTGGAATATTTTGGCTTATGCATCTGCCAGGTGCAAGATGAACGGCAGATTACAACACACTATTATCATGCGTTTAAAGCAAGCTCCTTGTTGTTATACTACACTGCATCAAGATTATGTCGTGTAGAAGTAGTATGATTTAGTATAGTATCAATGCTCTTGTAGGAAGCCTTTACTGTCGCCATTTTCTCCTCCTTCAGCTCACCTCAAGCTGCTGCTGCCGTTGCCCCATTCATTTCCACAAAGCTATCCAGACAGGGCAGAGTTTGATCTAAGGAGTCCAGCAGAGTTTATGAGATCTGGTACCCCGAAACTGCCCAGATGTTACTGTGCTGGCACTAGCACACTGGTGGAGATGACGGTGCCATGCTGGGTCCTACCCTCTGTAATCTTGTATTTTTTCCCAGCTCTGCATCAGATCTATGAATGACCTTGGGTACCTCCTTTCAGCTTACCACAACACTGGTTTTACTTATAGTCTTTGCCTGGCCTATTTGTGAATTTTTGGAAGACAGATGCTCATTAACATGTATAATGTCAAATATGATAAAGCCTATTTTGAAAGGAGCCTCTAGGTGCTACTCTAATACAAAAAAAAAAATATTTTTCCTCTATGCTTGATAAAGATAGGTCAGAGTTGTTGATGCTTTATATGCAAAGCCCCAGAGAATTTAACACATCAAATCAATTCCCCTCCTTTACTACTATTACTGCTAAAGAGAAGCTTTTTTTTTTTTAAATGTCTTTCCCTTTAATGACAACATCAAAGAACTAAGGAAAACAAATTTTGCATTAGGAAGGCTGTGTCAAAAACATTTAACTTCAAACAAAGCACCACACATAGAGCTGACAAGATGAGATTTAAACACTAATAAGCATCAATTTCTTTACTGAATTATGATTTCAAGAAAATATTGTGTGACCCTCTGATTTAAATACTGTTATCCCTTCAAATAGTTTTTCATTGACAAAATGGGTTCTTATAAGCATGGATTGTACATTTGTAAAGTTTGATTTTTACAGATTACCCCGTGTTTCCACATTTATAACCAAAGGCTGTGAGGACTCTATTAATCACAGTAGGCATGTTCAAGATTAGAACTGTTACAGAGTATGCAAGACAGTATCTTTATATCACATTTCTATGTGAGAAACAACTAACTTCTTCATATACACTGAATGGGCAACAGAAAAGATGTAATCTTTACTCTCTTTTAACTACAAGTTCCACCTGACGAGCAGACAAACATGCTCTGGACTCCAAACTTCTCCAAGAAGGCTCTACAGCAATGGCAAAACTGCACATAAGTGGCTTCTCTTTCCTACAGACTTATCACAATTACTCATTTGTCTCAATGATCACACAGATGTAGAGGTTTGCAAAAGCATTACAGGTTAATTCACATCTACCTCATGTAAATCCTTTTCTTTAATATTCATGTGTGAAAAACAGATTTCACGGATGAATGAACTTAAGGAGAAGTGGGAGCTATGAATGCTTCTTTCTGTACAGCTTTCCCACATGAAACAAGAAAAGAGATTTACACAGGGAGATGAAAACTGACCTAAAACAATTTCATGATAGGGGGCCAGCCATACACATAGTGAATGCTGGAAATCTCAATTAATAAGGATTATAAACAGGTGTGTTGTGACTGAGATGCCAGAACATCAGAAAGGCACCCAGGGGACTAGCTCACCTCTATCCTAACGAGGTTTCCTTGACAAAGGAGAAATATGATGATACAGGCAGTCTATATATAATTTATGAATTCTCGGCACCATTATAATGTTGACATGTAATTGCTTTAAGGAGGAGTGTGTCTCTGTGGGAAAGGGGACTGTAACATGCCTCTGTGGGAAGCAGGATCAGGTGAAGTGGTTAACTCTAACATTGCTGCCCCAGCCTAAGAGTGGGCAGGCTAAGCAAGCTGCCTAGCTGGGCAACCAGTTTGTCAAAGGTTCTGTGCAAAGAGGTGCTGAAGTGGTCAATGAAAAAGTCACTGGTGTACAGGAAAGGAACTGAATCCCTAAAGAGCATTGGCACAATACAGAAAATGAAAAGCCTGCTTTCTTATCAGGTGGAGTTCTGTCTAAGTACAGTCAGACAAAGGGTGAAAGCAAGTGGGTTTAAAACAGAAGGAGAAGGGTTCTGAAGGACCTTGAGGCAACCGAGAAAAGAAACTAAAGGGATTCCTATATTTTTGCATTTCTTGTGCAAGTTAAGAAAATGTTACATTCTAATCCTATGCAACATGATCAAATCTATATGTTATAGCCTACCATGCACCCCTGAAAATATAAATTGAACATATGGAGCATTCAGGGAGCAGAGTAGTAGAGCACGTAAGTGATTTCCAGGAGAGCTTGAAAGGACAGTTCTCAGGAAGGGAAGGCAAAAACTTCTACACAAACAAAACAAAACAACAAAAAAAAAAAAAGAAAAAAAAAAAGACTCCTGCAACTTCATGACTTCATGTGCCAAGAGAAGATTCAGAGCACAACATTCTGGTAGGTAAATCTCAACAGGGCAGAGTTGCTACAGGATAGTGATGACTCCTAAACTTTGACGACACAACATAGTTCCTCTGCTAGGAAACAGCAGCAACCAGGATAAGAACTGAAAGTCACGGTCATAACTATCTTTCAAAACACATACAACCCATTTTCCTGCAAGAATACTGGGCCAGCTTTTAGATCTCAATGCTTTCAAAAAAGGAAAAGTAATAAATACACCATAAACCAAAAACCAGGATGTAAGGCCCTAGTTGATTTTCCTGTGTGCTAAAGTGAATATTTAAAATTTACAGAAAGAATTAAATGAGGGTTTATTATCTACATTTATACTGGAGAAAAAAAAAAAAAACAACAAACTTTTGAAATAAAGCACTTCATATATTTCATATATACTAAGCAGCAAATTCTGAGCTGGATTATGTTAGCAGTGTGTTTATCCAGAGGCACTAGAAGATCTCTATCAATATTCAGAGTAAGATACACAGAGAGATACTGAGCATTGCTGCGGTCCCTTTCCTACTCCACTTGCCTTACCAGTTGGTATGGTTATGTGCTTGCTGCTCCGTGCCTTTTAATCACAGAATGGCTGTTTTCTACCCTGTGTAGGAGGTGTGCCTGGCTTTTTAAACTAGTGATCTTCAAAAACAATTAGAACACTATTTATCAGGTCACACAAAATGCTCAAATGATACAGCACATCTATGCACAGCACAGGCCTCAGAGATAAAAGGATTATTTCAAATTAAACAATCATGATTTCTCTGCAGTTTATACCACTGCGTTGTGTGTTAGAATATTGAAAGCCTACCTCAGTACTTTGGTCATAATGAGCTTTATGACATCTCTGGGGACGCATCTGTGACTTGTTTCAAAATATACAAGTTCTGTTTTGCAGACTGATACCACAGTTTTGTCCTTTGGTTCATTAGGAGACAATGAAAAAAGACAAAGAAAAATGTTTTGAATAATTTCAAGTACAAAGGAACTGATAAAAAAAAGAAAATCAGATGGCATAATGCCATAACTGTTTTAGAGGACCTGTCCTTCTGAAATGATCACAGATGTCTAGACTTGCAAGAAGACCTTCTATTGTAAAAATAAAATACATCTGGAGTGTGAATGGCCTCGATCCATTTAAAGTATTTTTCAACTGACAGTTGAAGTTTACACTGAAAAGTCAAAGCTGTTGTAGCAAAATCAACCTGATTTTCAAAACACATTCAAAGCCCCACCCTGCTCTTGTTTTTCAGGGAAGAAAAAAAAAAAATAATCAGACATCTGTGTGTGTCTTATGGAGGGTGATTTTAGTGTTGTGGATTGCTGAGACAAATAACCAGCTAAATGCAGGCATTTATCCCATATGAAGTTAAACCCACACTATTTATGCTCAGCTGTCACTGAAGCTCTAACAGATCTGAGGACAAAAGTTGTCTGATTTATCCCAGAAATCCCAAGTGACAGCACTATCATTTCGTGAGCAAGAACTCAGCAGCCTACAGAAATGCTCCTACCATGTCCTCATGCAGCAGTACTGCAGTCTGAGGAATCAAAAGCTTAGGACTACATTCACTCTTGATTTCCAGAGCTAGTTTATACCCCTCAGAGTGTGTAAACCCCAATATTCTAGCCCTAAATGACAACCAAAACATCCAAGGAAGGTGGCTTTTTTCCACTACTACAAAGTGGTGTAGCTGACCACAATATTACTTTCCCTGTGTAATGGAAATGGATGGCGTGAGACTCTACATCATCACAGATGGAGAAGACAGGTCAGGCTGTCAACAGGGTAAAATGGAGCTACATGTTGCCAGCTCTCAGTATCCAAGACTGTAGATGAATAATAAGGCTCAGCTATGCACACATAATCCCCCATTCTCCCACCCCACCCCCAGGCATACAAATCAGGTGAAAATTTCTTAGAATTACTGCAGTTTTGCTGATTCTTAAGATTGCCTTTGTGGTACTATAAAGCCAATGTGGCCTGCTGAGTAGAAACACTTGCAGTTATTTTTTGGTTTTGAGGGGTGTGCTTTTTTGCTGTTTTTTGTTTGTGTTTTGTTTATTTTTTTCTTTTACTTTAAGAAAATACAGTCACCCATACAACAAAACTAATTTGATTTAACCCAATGGATGGTAAGTATGAGAAATGTATCAAGATCTGCTTTCAGAACTGCCAAGACAAGTGAACAAACACTTCATGTGGTATTTTGCTTTCATATGTTAATTTCAGATTCACAGCTGATACCATATATTTGAAACTTAAATAAAGCATAAAAAGGTTAAAAAATACAGACTCCACTGAATAAAAGCCAACGTATCTATCTAGTTAAGCTACATGAGATAATAAAAAAAAATTGGACAGCAAAGAAACTACCTCATTCAGGCCTTTCAAAATACCTGTCATTAAAAGATGGTTTGTTGAAACTTCAGACAGGCTAAATGTATGCCACATTTTGAGTGAAAGAATTACCTTTCCAGGGTTGCAATTACAACTGTACTTAGTTGTCATGGCAACCTGGCAACATATAGATGTTGTCAGATGAAGACATCAAGGGGCAGACAGCGATTTTCAAATCACCGCATGCTGAGTGTCATTTTTCACGGGTATATCTGTGCTCAGTTAGGAAAAAAGAGATTAAAAATGGAAAATTAGCATTTTAAAACAATGTTTAAATAGCATTCAGATCTCAATACCAGTACCCCACTTTACTGAGCTATTTTAGTATTCTTAGATTAGTGTCTGATTTTTCTTCTTTTTTCAGTTAACATGTTCCCAAAATATAAGCACGACATGGGGAGTTGAAAGGCAAAGAGGTCAGGCTCAGCTACAGAGGTTACCATGCTTTGATGATTGCTTAAGTCCTGCTATTATCCTCCCCCTTTTCTTCCTCTTTTAATTGTCCTGCTATCTTGACTTGGGTATTTTCAGTCAGATGCTCTTTTTGACCTGTACTCCAATTCCTTTTAAGAGAGCAAAAGGAAAAATGGATCTATACTAAAAGCCAGTGTTGAGTGTGCCCCAATGATGTGAAGTTCTGCAAGTACTCCAGCTGTGATCTATTTGTAAAGGTTGAGGCAGAATCCAGAAAATGTTCAGTACAAACACAGCTTTCAGTTCTTTTCAACAGGCAGCTCATATTGTGGTGCTGACATCTATACTGCGATTTTTACTTCTACTGACCAAGGTGGCTTTGATCTGTTTTATATTAGGGGTTCCAACAAAAGTTTGCAGAGTTGGAATTCAGTTACATGGGCTACTCGTACCATGATGCAACACTCATTCATGCCACACTATACAGTACCAGTTCACAATGGATCAAGCCTGAAGATATGTTTGTGCATCCTTGCATCTAACCAGAGTGCACGCAGGTGTTTATGCTGTAGCAAGACAGAGGCACCATTCCAGCATAAAGTTTGCCTGAATACCAAATAGTGTAAGCAAGCAGAAAGCATCCAATATAATCTGAATCTTCTTTAGAAAAAGCTATTCTTTCAGAGCTTTTAAACAAATTGAAACTGGAATAGATTGTTCACCATTTACATGGTGGAGATGTTTTTGATCTGGTACTAAACCATCTCAAAACCAATTTCACCAACTTATCAATTTCCACCTTACTATAAATCTGCCTGACTCATTTAAATACCCACATGGTACAACACTAGACACAGAAAATGAAGAGTGGAAGTGAAAATTTAACTTACTAGTTAAATATAATTTGAAGTTACTAAACTTAATGTGTACAGATTTGTTAAGACAAATGTCAACATGAGTTGGTTTGGTTTGTTTGATCATTTAAAAAGAACCCAAACAAACTCAAAAGCATTTTATTCTGTTATTCCTAAATACCTTCTGTAACGTGAATGATTTAACAGAAAACATTTTCTCTTCTGCACAGAAAGAGACAGTGCCTATAGCAAAGAGTTAAATGACAAAAAGATATCTATCTTATATAACAAAATGAAAAGTAGAATGGATATAAAGTGCACACTGGAAAACTATTTCTTTTAATGGGAAATATTTTTAGTTAGTATTTGTAACAGAAGCTTAGCTTGTTCAAAGTATCTAGAAATTTCTCCATAAAATGATATGCTGATTTACCTAGTGAGATAACTGGTTTTGAGTTTTCAGATTTTCACTGTTAGAGTACTGAAGAAGGACGATGAAGAAAGGTAAGCAGTGCTCCACCATATGCCTTTTCAGAATTATAACTTGATATTTTTCTTATCTTTATTTCCTTAACAAATGCTTCAGAAAAAGACAGTACTCATATTGTTAAATTCTATCACCCTCCTTTTTCAGAAATGAAAACATTGATAAATTGGAATAGCGAACATTTTTTCTTCTCTTGTACAAAGAAGGACCATCTTATTAGTGCAGATCACACAACAGAAGAGAGAAGAAAGAAAGAAAAAAAAAAGTAATCTAAGGAAGCCCCCTAAAATCAGGTATACCACTGTGTGGGATAAGAAAACAGAACTTAGTTCATTCCTTAGCAAACACTGCATAAGAGAAAAAAGAAAGAACACTAGAAGTATGTATGCATATGCGTATGAAGAAAGAAGTAGAGGTCTTTTATTAGTGCTAGCTCTATATCGGGCCTGCAGTGACATTTTAAATTTCCCTTTAAAATTAAAATATATTAGAGATTTTCCCAACACTCAGCAAATTAAATACAAAATCTGGTCAATAATTTGAAATGCCAATCTGAAAGGTCCTTCTGTCTTTCATTAATGGATGCTGATCAAGTCAGATACCTATATCTATTTTTTGAAATATTTTTTCTGGAACTCTTGCCTCTATCAGTTCTCCTCTTGTATTCCTGGTTTGAAAGAAAATAAAACAAAACAAATTTAATGAAATATTTGGTGGTCAAGGAATGAAGTATGACCTTATTTATGATCTTAACATGAAGCCAATTTACATGACCCTGGCTGAGTTTTGCCTTTGCCCATAAAAGAATCTATAGAGATATAGGTTTCTGTCAACCCAAGTTTAGCCTGAAAGAGCCACATCATTTTACACAAGTCTCCAAATATCCATCAGACTATAATGCCTTCAGTTACTAACTACAGTGGGCTACAAGTTATCTCTGTATGGAGTCAGTTATTAAGACTATGTGCTTCCATGATCAATCAAAGGTCATTGTTAACCTGTAGGTTGCCTGAGATTACATTTATTATTTACATCATCTGAAGCACTGTAACTTTCCCAGCAGGTAAAACAGTGTTTCTAAAAATTTACCAATCTTTCTTAATTTCTCTCTATTAGGAATTTTAAGAGGTGACACCAACATTTTTGAAAACAAGGCACCTTAGCACACAGGCACATTTTAGCCACAGCCTAAGACTTAAGGTACAAAACAAACAGGGGAAATGTCAGACCTACCAGGAAACTCTTTTTCCATAGCTGGAGGACACAGAGGACAATACAGCTGATTAAGACACACCTATACTTTCCAAGTGGGATCAAAAATTATTCTCCTGTACCGACAGGGAAGAGTAACTGTAGGTAAAAAATTGCTCAACTGCCCTATTTTTTCTGAAATTAATAGGTGATAAGAAGATACAGATCCAAAATTGAAACAGGAATTACAAAAGACCAGCCAGAGTACAGGCTGACCCTGTAGGAAGGAAGAAGAAACAGAAATCCCCTCCGCCTGTCACCCCACCATTTGTGTGAATAAGAAAAAGGACACCAAAACCTGCTCAATTACAGAACAAGCTAAGATTTTAGTGAACTTTGTGCTCTTTCTCTCAGAAATAATTTCTCTCCAATTTGACTTCAGAGTCAAACATTGCTATAAAAGACCACAGAACGTGTTACATGAAATCAAAAAAACAAAGTACAAAAAGAATTTTCAAGAGATGTTTAAAACTTGAAAATCCTGCTTTCTCAAACTTTTTCTGCTAGGAAAAAAGTCAGTATCTTTGA
Source organism: Strix aluco (assembly GCF_031877795.1). Lineage (NCBI taxonomy): Eukaryota > Metazoa > Chordata > Aves > Strigiformes > Strigidae > Strix > Strix aluco. Next base: position 58,940,024 of record NC_133933.1, on the reverse strand, counting down.
TGTTCAAATGCTATTCATTTTGGATAAAATTTAATAGGTCAATTTTAAAATGTTGAGACCGGCTTTAACAGTAAACACTTCAGAAGAAATTATAAGATAAGAATATCCACAAAGAAGTTCACATAGTGAGTTATGGCAGTACTACTCCCAGTCTTAATATATACATACAAGTATATATGCACGGGAATATTTTACACAGAGAAAGAAACATTTCCAGAATTGATTAAAACCAAACACCTGTTCTATAAAATAGTTTTTCCTCATCCTAAACAAATGTGACCCATCAGGTGCCTAACAAGTTGTTCCCACAAAGAAGAAACAGTCAGGTGTTATTAGATAACAGCAAATTAAATTCTACCCAGTTATCCCAGGATGGAGCCAAGTATTTTACATTTGACTTAAACCATGCTCTGGAAGTATGAAAAAAATATTAATAAGTCATTTTAGCTTATGTACCACCAAGATGTCCTTCACCTGTGGGTGCTCCCCAGGAGCTGAACCTGCAGGATCTTGCAGAAAACTAAAAAACTCTTTATAAACAGGGAGGGGATTGAAATGGGGGACTGTGGAATTTCCAGCTCCTGAGATTGAGCCTTGGAAATGACATTTAACTTTATGCTATGTTCCATGCTTCTTCCCCCTGTACAAATGCCACACACACTTATCTCAAAGCTGCATACAAGATCAACTAAATGCTTTTAAAGTATCTTCAGGGTGAAATGAAATTGCTTATTACATGTGTAATTGTTCATTGTTTGTTTTTTTTTAAATGCAATCTCCCCACTTTCTTCATGCATCAGAAACACCCACAACTTTCATCTTTCCTCTAAATATTGGGAGAGATCAAACACATTACCGTGTCAGCAGGAGTTGTGAATAATTCAAGTCCATATGGAAGTCTAAACTTCTCTTTCAAGGCAGAGGTAGTGTTGGGATGAGCCAAACTCAAGAGTCTGAAGTATCACTTGAGGAACAAAAGTAGTGCAGGCAGAAGCCACAATAGAAATGAGACTTAGGAGGAGGAGATTCAAATTGGGACCCTGGTACTTGACATAAGAGACAACTGGTCTTATAACGTCACATGCAAGCAGCACATACTGCCATGAGCAGGAAGAACTAGAGAGGGAAAAAGACATCTCTTTCCTCAATACACATTTAGCCACACTGTGGCTTTGAAAGTCATAGGGATCTCTAGTGTGATTTACAAAGACATCTTGGCATAGGAAGTTACAAATCATCTACATAGGACACAGAAATACTTACAAGAAGCAGAGGAACTTACTAGACAATCTCTCAATCCATTTGTCAAAGCACCTGCAGGACTCATTTGAAGGCAGGTGAACTAATAAACCACAGCAAAGCAGCCACCAAGAGAGCATTCTGTTTTACTAAAAGGATTTGTAGCCTTTCCTTCCATCCCATCCCCCATCAAAACATACACACTTTAACTTACTGGCTCTTATCTTACTCTCTACTATAATAAATCAGAGGTTGGAAAAACTAGTGGAGAGCAGAAAAATAAGGCTGGGAATCATGACCTTTGTGTGTAGTAATTGAAAACCACAAAGAGTTCAGAGTGCAGAATGGACTTCTGGACACATCTATGCTGAGAGCTTTGAAGCCCGAAATTATCCACTGTTATAACTCCAGGCTTATAGAGCAGTGTTGTCAAATTGTAAACTGGGGGTGAGTTAAATAATTATAGCTCACAGCATTAGCAAATAATTACAAAATCAAAAATACTATACAGACAGTATTATCTTATTTGCAATAGCTTTTTTTTTTTTTTTCCCCCTTCTCCTGGGACAGCAAACGTTTGTACGATGTGTTAGGATGTATCAGTTGTAGAAGTGTACAGAGCAGGTACTGAGACTGCAGTGTCTGTAAATAGCTTCAGACAGCAGCTACGTCTTCCCATATCAGTACTCACACCATTACACTGTGCAGACAGAAATAACATTGGAAAGAGTGTAGTTAAGGACCAGGGTAATGATCAGAGTATTTTAAAACATAATTCTCTGTTACCACCTCACCCTCTCTAACTTTATTCACCAGTAACCACTGTACAATTGCCCAGGCACAGGTTACATCACTCAGTTGTAAAAACTCTTGACACTGCAACTTCTGTGTTTGCCACCATAAGTGAAACAACAGCATCAGTGGCTTCTGACTCTGGCTTAACTCACTCATGTATTCTGTAAGACACTTATTCTTCACCTTCAGATCACTCAAGTTAAACCATAATTTGTCTTGGCAACCTCACAATTAGAACCTCACAATCCCTTTGCCTGCAACACCTTTCCATATAAATATTTTATCAATGCCTTTGTCTTTGGAATTACTGTTGTCCGACTGCAACGAGACAATTTATCACCAAAAGGCTGAATGCTTTTTGATTTTTCAATAATAATAACTTTCCTTCAATTGAAAAGACACTGTCTTCCATAGGCAAATGAAATGCTCCTGGGGAAGACTTCTGTCTTCTGTGCTCTTCACCAGGAGGGTGCTGAACTTGGTACCTGGACATTTCTATATGAAGCAGTTCTAACCTCCAGTTTCTAAAGATTTTTAAAAAATTAAATTAAAATCCATTAAATTGCAAACACATTTACTGCAAGGGAATGAAATGGCCAATCAATAAATATAAACAAAAATATATTAAGAGAAAACATTTCAGAATTAGATTACTAAATCAAAATGTTAAGCACAGTAAAAGAATGAATCTGAAGCCATATCTTTTCAGGGTAAAACAAAATCTGTTTGATTTTAAAAACTGCATTATTACCACTTCAGTGGAAATGAACATCCCACCTGCAATACCCTCCACTCTTTTTTCTAAACACATAACTTTCCAGGAACACTTTGGGGATGCTGCCACATCACACATATTGCCATAGTCTACCACCACCTAATTAAGAGCTCAATTAACACATCAATAGAACAACACGTTAGCCTGTGTTAGAAACCTACATAAGCTGTATTTGTCTGAAATTGTTGCAAATCAATGCTAGCTAGAACTACTGAAGTCAGTGCTAAATTTCAAATTTTGTAAATTAAATACAGAGATGGTGTTAGAGAAAGCTACGAGTAAGGCTTATAGTCACCTGCAGAAGTAAAAAAATCATATCTAACCTCTTCAACCACAGACTGCAAGAATACTTCTCTGCATCATTCCGCACCATGAAACACAATCATACTTATCCCCAGTAGCTTTCTTTTCCTTGATATCTTCAACAGGAATTATTTCTCTCTTCCAGGGAAACACTTTCCCCCCCATCTTAGCCTTCGCAAGTAAAAGCCAACAAGCCCATCTCTCCCAAGTACGTCGCCTCCCCACTTACCCCAGTTGCTTATTTGTCTGTTAATCCATTCAGACACTCTGGCAATATGTAGAACATGCTCTTATGAGTTGAGTTGGAAGCTATGAACAAGGCTTTTTTTTTTTTTTTTTTTTTTGGATAGTAGACCGAGAAACCAAAATACCTATGCTATACAAGTAGAAGCCAGGAGTAGGGATTTCTTAGCTTCAGAGCTCCAATTCATCTTTACTCCCTCAAGGTGAAGGCTCCTTTCCTTTTTCTTGTTCTCACCAGTATTTCCAGTCACTTTTCCCAAACACTTCAGAAATTAACTATCTGCTAGAATAAGCCATCTCAAACAGTATTCCCCAAGGATATTTATGAAAACATGGCTTTAATGCTGTTCTTTTACACCATCAATGTCCTACCATTTCTTAGGCATGTCCAAATATGATATCCTAATTTATTTTTTTAATGTATAGTAACACTAAGATTTATAATAAACAAGTAACTTGCTTATATCTTAAAAAGTATTTTTTTAAACTGGAGTCAGGACTTTTCTCTTTATATCCTAATATCTGTACACAGGTCCTTCAGACTGAGGTTTAAAAATATATTTTCATTAAAATTTTAACAATCTTTTTCAAGATCATACACAGGAGGAAGTAAATTACACGTGCATCCTGTGAACAGCATATTATTCACAGTAGCATTTTATTATGCTTTTAAATACTTATCTAATAAATGTATTTTGTTGCTATGGAAAAAAGTAGAATTAAATATAATAAAATCTAAGTCCCCTGACTCAATCCTTAGCAGACCTGCACTGTTTCAGAACAAGGAAGCCATCAGGAACAGAACTGTACAAATATGCTGCCCATCACTTTGGATACATCTGTGAATTCACTTTTGACAGACAGAGCTGATTTTATTTCTCTCTGTGCTCTGCTTATGCATGACAGTATTCGTGACATGTGAAGGCTACAGTACAGTGGCAATATAATTTAGGCTTCTATCATGCCAGCCTCAGATAACATATAGCTGTCTCCATACTACCATCTTAGCACCATTAGTTTTATGCTTTAAGACTTAAGAGCAGGCTCTAAATCAGGCTCTACTTCCACACTTCCTATACTTAGCAGTTGTATTCAATGTTGCTTGCTAAATCATCTGAAGCAATTTTGATTACAAATGATTATACAATGTAATGCCAGACTAGAGCATAATGTCTATAAAGTGTAGCGTGTCTACACAAACCTTGTGAACAACAGGAAAGCTGGAAAAACTACAAAGTATAACACCTAAGTACTGAACCTGGGTGGGCTCATTTCTATTAGTTCAAAAACAGAAAAAAAGAAAACCAGCATGAAAACACAAAATCCTTTGAGGGTTAAAGAAAAAAAATGTTAAAGGAAAAATAATATAGCTTTGAAGACAGAACACGGCTGGGCCCCCACCTCCAGCAGGTAGGCACACAAGTAAAGGGCAGTTGTCAAAACCCTGACATCAAAGTAGGGAAAGAAAACCAGAAATCCTATGTTTAGAAATGCCATTGATAGAATCTCCATATCATATTTTATATACAGTTTAAGACATGCCACACAAGTTTAAAAAGAAAAATATCAGCTATGTGCAGTGGCCCAAACTGATACAGGACATGCAGCAAGGAATCAAGTTCCCTGTAGCATGCAATTTAAGAAAACATAATTATGATAGAACAGGTACTAGACTGTTACTTCCTCAGGCTTATGAATGCAGCTCTCCCACACTCTTCCCCAGCCCTTTGTTGGCCTCTCCCATAATTTAAAAAAACTTTGGTAGAGCCATCTGTGGTTCCTGCTCTCCATAAAGTACACAGACTGCATCTGTATTGAAGCCAGCCATGATTCTGGGTGGATCTGATCAGGTATTTGAAACACAGGATAACAGTAGTTTCAGAGGAGCAGGCCTGTGCAATGCAAAACAGAAAGAAAGTAAAAATGGTTTGAAATGCAAATGTTGAGCGTTCACCTTGCTAGAAGTTTTAGTCTTGCACTTGGGTCAGTTGCAAGCCATTTGAAAAAAGGCAGAGTTGCTTTCTGCCGTTTTATTCCCATGGGATAAGGAAACAGGTTGCCACATGTAATGGTAACAATATGAATTGGAGTGAAATTGGAAGAAGACAGAGTTCAAACAGAAGAGTATAAACACACATGGTGGTGATGTGGCTGAACAGGCAACTCATTTTAACAATAGGCTACACTGATAGCTGAAGAACACAGCAGAGAAGAAACAAATGAGCAGGTAGCAGCAAACTCTACACCCCTATCTTCCAGCTGCAAGAGCAGCAGTTCAGAGGAAGGCTGGGCAGCATGAACTGAAGAAGTCACACGCTACATTCACACTGAGTACTTGGCACAAGGCTCCTCTCTGGATTTGGATAGGTGTGCAAGCATTTGCAGCGTTTAAGACAGACCAGGGAACTGGAGGAGCTGAGGGTCTGTCATGATGCCCATGCTTTGAGGGAGCCACATGCAAAGGCCAGGACAAGTGGCAGGGTCACTAAAGGGCAGCTTTGCTGGTGCTTTTGCAGTATGTGGGGGAGTATTTCCTCTGCCTTTCCAAAAGGAATCTCCCCTTACTTGAACTGAATGCCACATATCAGGAATCTGCTACTTAAAATGCCAACTGGAACAAAAATACATCCCTGACTTTACTCTTACTTGTTTTTAACTCAAACATTTATTTTTTTTCCCCCAGGAGAAGACATACTGGAATGCTGAAAGATCATCATGTTATTCACTAACAGTTAAGTGAGGGAATTTCTATTCTACTTGGCATATACAGCAACTGACACAAACCACAGGGGGTTTTGGTCTTTTTGGGGTTTTTTTTGTTAAATTTCACCTGGTACATGATAAGCTAGAAAGAATGTACATACATTAATTACAGAAATTCTTCTTGAGTGTGTGCAAGAAGTACCATACCATTGATCTGCTGTATGTAGACTAGACAGTTATCTGGCCACAGGTGGGATTGACTGTAATATTGTTCAAATTCAATATTCCAAATGGTATTGAAGTAAAACATGAAATAACCCTTAAGATCAAGTTCTAATGTATTTGATAATCAATTATTACTAACAGATTTTCAATGTATGTTTTTAAAAGTATATATTTGACCATCCTTTAAAGTATTCTGTTCTGATATCACAGACAATGGATTCCCTATTGATGAAATTATAATAACTGACTGTGTACACTTCACTGAATGTTATATACAACAGAATTGTTATACTGAAAATCATCAACCCCCACAGATGAAGCTACAGGTGTCAGATGAATTTTAGAAGAAAAGGCTTAGACTTTACGAGAACTGTAAAATCTACCCTGTACATGATCTTGTCTGATCTTCCACAAATATTCCTTTCTTTTACCATGATCAAATAATATATCCGAGAGCACTGAAAACATGTTGATGCTTTCAAACAAATTATTTTTACACATATATGACAATTTTCTGTATTTCCATATTGTGTCACAATTTGACATATTAGCTCCAAAATAGATTATTCTGTTATAGACTCTTACATCATTCCTTACAGCTTCACTTTATTTAAAATTACATGATGGGATTATTCTAAATATGAAGGCAAGTAGGTTAATCAGAGGGGTTCAAAAATGGAAGCTTGCACTTTAGAGACGTTCAGTGCATTGTTGTTTTTAACAAGCAAAGTAATACATTAAGCTTAATTTAACATATCAGTCGTGCTTTTATAAGTAAATACACAAGAAATTATCACGTTTTAAGAGCCCAGCCCAAGATATTACAAAACAAAATTAAAATCCGAGAATAACTTGCTTACTTCTCTATTTCCCGCCCCCCCCCCCCCCCCCCCCTTTTTTGAGCAAGATAATTGAGAGATATCTAGTAAAACAAACTTCAACCAGACTTTAAAGTGGAAAACAACCTGGTATTTCCACTTCATTTCTGTTTGGCATCACAAATTTTATTGTTTCAAGCGCTACTCCTCTTAACTTTCCTTACCCTAAAGGGAGCAGGTTGTGAGAACCTGGCCTGCTGCTATGTGACCTACTATGTTCCTTTAGAGAGGATGATGAATAGCTGATGGGAAAGCTTATGTTGCACAGTTAAATAAAGGTCTCCATGAGGCATATATATTAGCAGACGTTTAATAGTGGAACTACCACCATGGCCATATAGAAGGCAAAGTAATGCCAAAGGCATTCCAGTCCATGAACATACAGAGTCCAACATTAAGTGCTGGCAGCACACCAATATGGCAAATCATGTGGAAATTGGGATCCTGCTACCGTGGTCACTCACCCAACCTAAGAAATCATCTGTGAGGTTTTTAGGATCTATTGCTGTTTCCAGAGACAATTCTTCATGGTGTAACAGATTCTCTGGTTGTCTTGGGGATTACTAGAGCATCAAGTACCCATGGCATTATAAAGCACACTTTGGCAAAAATAAGATACTTATCTGCAACAGACTTGCTTCTTAGAAGAAAGCACAACAGTAATTGCAAAAATGCATGTGCAATAGCATCAGCATGTCCCATTTCTTATACAAATACACATTCATCACACTTAAACAAAATGTTATCCGTATCAATGATTGATGAATCTTTTTCTAAACAATAATTTATTTTTATTTTTTTTTTTTTTGCAACTCTCTCCAGTGGCTTTGTAAACATGCAATGCATTTCCTGGTGAGAAATATAAATAAATGTCTGACAGAGAAGATTAAGTCAGCTATCACTTCAGTTGGACTGTGATAAAGTGATAGACTGCAAGACTAAAGCATACCAAAGACAATTTTGCTAGATTTCTGAGTGAAGTATGCATACAACTTCATTCTCAGTGATACGCGTCTGCTGAGCAAATAAATTTAATGGAGATGAGTTTTGTTATCAGTTTTCTGATGGTGTCTATTAGCAGCAATGATGTAGCTGACTAAAGGCCTACATCTTTGATTCAGGAAAGAAATTACCTTCTTGTCAAAATGCTGTGCTGTTTCTATGTTTGGCTGTCTTTTGAAAAACGTTTACTAGAAAAGAGTAATGAGTTTGAGGGTTTTATGATACTTAAAACACAGAATAGGAAGAATCTCAGCAAACAGGCATCTTCTTCATTGACTAGCTAGGTAGCAGACAGGCTGAGAGGATACACAGCTTTTACATAACTCCTACACAACTCAAAATGTAAACAGACACATATTCATTCTAGCTGTTGTTGCATTTCTGTTCGTCAGAGCATTTCCCTCAGGAGTAAAGTTTATAAACCTTCTGAGCAGTTTCTAGAACTCCTAGGAAGCAAAAGGAAGTAATATTCAAAGCATTAGCATTACATGCTTTCTAGCCTCTTCTGTTTATTTTATTACTGTTTACCAGTATCATTCATTTATTCATATTCGGTGTGGAAAGGGCTCTGCTATCTTCCATGGTCAGAAATCTTATGCAGGCTGCTAAGGCTAGAATTAGGACTTTGATCCCTTCTCAAATCAAATTCTCTATATAATTAGAGAGGACATACATTTTACTTATACAACATATTCTTTATGGTCTTCAGATTATTTTAAGAATGCATTGCTCACTGACTGTCAAAGACATTTAATCTGAAATCACTTCACTTGTACATAGTTACACTCCATTAGAAATACAGATCTATTACTTATTAATAATTAACACTTGAAAACAAACAAATTTAATTTGTCAGCAAAAAGAGCAGACAACCTTGTACATTTGTATCCTACAAATATACTAGTTTTCCCATCTCTTTTTGAGTACAGTCCTGTGGCAGGCAAGAACTAGTTCAATAGTCAGGCTTCAGCCTCATCCAGCAAATGCATTCACAAGAACCTTTTTTAGGACCGAATCTTTACTTCACTGAAATCAGAAGAGGCAGCATAGTTTCAAGCAGATTTATTCTAAGTCATATGACTTAGAATAAGGTTAGTTAGATATCTTAGTCCTTTTTAGTCAACATTCTTTTCACATTGATTGTCTTGTCAAGTTACACAAGATTTCATCGTACTCTTAAAAAAAAAAATCTTATAAATTTGTTGACTGAACCACTTTGAAATTTCACGTGGATATCTCCAAAGACAGGGACTAATGACTTCAAAGTTGGCACTTGAAGCTGGTGTCATTAAAAGGTACTAAACATCTCTGACACTGATCCTTTGTACACTTTGAACAACAATCTTTGCAGATAAGCAGGGACATTCAAATAATTTACTACTTCTTCCACACAAATTAATCATATCTTGGTAAAAATAAACTCAGGAGAAGTAGATACACAAACATCTCTGATGATCAAAATCAATAAAGCAGGATACAAACCAGTAAAAGTTGCCAGTAAAAAAAGCAAGTATTAATTTTAATTTGCACACCTTCAGGTGCTTCACACCACATGCTTAGGAAAAAAAAGAAATCTCTTACCCACCATCTTCTTGATGGAAATAACTTACAAGCAACCAATCTGAAAAATACATTTTAAGCTTCCTTATCCGTTTTCTACATGTACGAGTGTGCAGCAGCATAGCAGATAGCTATCAAGGAAATGAAGCTGAGCACAAAATGGTTGTAGATGTTTGTGAAGTTTGAGAAGTCACTTATATCTTCCACAAAATTTATTCAAGTTTTCCATACTGAAATCCACAGAAGTCGGCCACATAAATAACTTCAAGAATCTGGGCTTTAATGAGTAAGTAACACATTATCTGTAGATAATGCTAATTGGTAACAGGTGCAGCAAATGAGCAGGGAAGTAATTTCTGAACTCCCAAAAAAATCCTCACTACCAGCTGTCTTCACTGAGTGCTGGCAGAAAAGCCCACCTTGCCACTCTGGGCACCCCCAGAGAGTCCAGCACTTGCCAAGCAATGCGAAGGTCCCCAAGCATCCTTCCAAGCCATGAGGAGAGACAGGCTCTTCTAGATGGAAATCTGGGGGAAGAGAAGCCTAGGGACAGCTATGAAAGATGACTGAAGTGGTAGTTAGTTTATACAAACATTTCTCTGTCTAAACACCCTCTAAGTCAATGTCCTATTACCTTAAAAAAAATACTCATCAGTACAACCAAATCCTGAAAGGAGAAGGAGGGGCAGAAAAGTCAAGGTTGTTTTACAGGGCATGCAGTGACAAGAATAAATATCCTAATAAAAGGAGATGCACTTCCTGAGCTTTGGACAGTCTCCAGCTATGGAAGTCTGGTTAGATCTAAAAAAACCACTTGTATGTGCCAATTCAGTCTCTACCATGTTGTTATGATTAAAAAAAAACAACCAATACCTACACATTTTCCATGACCAGCAAAACCGACAGAAAAAATCATGTATGCTCACATGAAGCGCTAGAGGTAAGTAGATTAGGTAGATCCAGTTTAGCTTAGATGAGTCTAGTCACTGGGGACAGATAAAAACATGGTGAGGGGGAAGGGCAACCTAGATGGAAACTCTTATTCCTGAAAGTAAGGCTCAGGCTGACAGGTGAGTCGCCAAGAGGTTTGACATAGGCTTCCCTCATTTCTCAAGCCCACAACCCCACTTCCCTCACAAGTGGCTGCTCTCACACAAGTGAGTTTGTATCTCTAGATCACCTTCAAAAAAATCAACAGGAAACTGGAAAAAGCCTAGGACTGGTGAACTGGCATTTTACCTGCTTCATTTTATCTCTATGTAAAAGCGACAGGAGTTAAAGTGTTAGCAGCTGGTTGCCTCCATTTGATCCAACTAATATCTGACACTGCAGTGAGGCAAACAGCATTTCAAGAAAGCAAACAGTGCCTACAAAATTCCAAGTTTGAGATACTGAGCTCTGAAAAAAAGAAAAAAAAATTACTCCCTTTAGTCTTCCAAACTATTATTCCACAACAGAAATTACAGACCATAGAAGTAGAGAGGCAGACTCAGCAGTTTTGTTTCTTGCTTTTCAGTAAACTGTAGGTTGAATCAAAGATGCAGAACTGTTTGTAAGTAAACAAGTTGACAGAGGAAAGGTCAGATCACTAAACAATAAACCTGCTGAGACTTTTCCTTGTCATTGAGATTCAGCAGAGAGCTTTGTATCTTGGGAATGCAGGAATATATAATCACAGATGGGGAATCTGCCAAGAACAAAGTCAAGAGGAAGGGAAAAAGAAAAGACAGCCACCAATTTTGCTTGCTGCTTTTGTTTATTGTTTTATTTTAGTTAAAAATAAATGGAATATTTAATTCTGTCACAATGTAACATCAATATATGGGAGATTAATCAAAGGCAGTTTACATTATTTTGTCTAGTATTAATATCTTTTTTCTATGTTCCATTCTTGTTTTGAATTTGTTACTGATTCAGAAAATAATTATTAAAAAAACCTGTCCTGAGCATGAAACTGTTTATTCAGTATTAAGAACTTCCTAGTTTTCAAATCAAAGAAATAAGCAGAATTCTCCAGACCTACTTATTCTTCTAATGTCATTTAAGTCCTGATATTTTACATATGAAGAGTCAAAGTGACCTGAGGTAAGTACCATTAACTAGGCCAAAAGACACATACACCCCATCATGTTATTTATTTTATGTTGGGGTTGCATGAAAAACATGTGTTAAATAAGTACATAAAGAAACCTATAAACGCAGGAGAGGGGCTGGGGAGGGGCGAGAGGAAGCATGATAAGACCAGGACAGCATTGTTTTGCCCTTCACCCCATATGAACAACAGTCAGGTTCTCCACTCCTTTAATTCTTCTGCTTCCTACAGCAACACTTCTAGAAGCGAAGCTGAGAAGGAAGAATGGATGTGAAAGGAATTAGCCTGGTTAGGGCTGGATTAAATCACATAGAGGGAAGATAGGAAAATATGAGGTGATGCCCACCTACCTATTTTTTCATATCACTTCATGAGCTTAAGGACCTGTAACTTGTCACTAAGACGGACACTGACAGGTTTGAGCCAATGCACTGTCATCAGAACTGTTGCTCCATCTAATTTCAAAAGGCAAATAAGGCAGCTGGGTGACAATCTTACCAGTTATTCACAAAGCTGGATAATAAGAATCATATAATAAGAAGCATGTAGTCTTCTGGTGAGCACGCTATGGATTACAGATTATAATAATTTCTTTGAAGAAAGACAGCAGAGGGGTAGTGGTGCTTCTTTTATTGGAGGTGTTTGGATAATTGGTCATCTCCAGCAATTAACCCAGAAATGTCCTATTTTTCAATTAGACAAGAATCTCATTTGCACATTCTCAAAGACAACAGGATATTCTGCTCCCTGTGGCTTTTAAATGGTGCAGAGTTAACCTTACTTGTCCCTGCAAAGATATTTCACTCACATTTTCAAACAAGTTGCCAGAACTTCCCTGCAATGGAACAAGGTAAAAATGTGTCAGATACAGGAGAGATGATTGCAATCTCCAGTCCTGCACTGAAATTAATTTCCTGCCACAGCTGCACAAGAGTATTGGGATGGGGGCAGGGGGTGCAAAGGTTTAGAGTTTAGTGGAATGAAAATCTACCCTGTACCCAGGTTTTGCTTATAAATATGTGCATATAAAATTTTATATTTTATACCTAAAGTTCAGGATTTCAAATGCAGTATCTTCCTCTGACAAAAAGAAATTCAGTGTATATTACTCGAGTAATACTTTAGATCACAGAACCTTTAAATTACATTTAGCCCTCCCAAAGCCTAGGGCAGCTCTAACTCCATAATCATGCCCCTTGTGCTCACAGTAAACCAAATCATGTGCCTCAAAATTTCCCTCCTCTAAACAGCACATTTGAAATACACATGGCAGACGGATGAATCAACAGGAAATCCCCCTGTCCCCCATTTGCTAAGACTTAGAAAAAAAAAAAGTCACTTTCTTGGGGAGATCCAGAAACTGCTTGAACTTATCTCACTGCAGCATTCAGGATGTCCTTGTATTCTATTCTAAAGATCACGTGAATCAGAGACCTGGAGCTATGCAAGAATTTATCCTCTTTTTCTTTTATAATCTCATTAGCATTGCCTTCACCATCTCTCAGAGGTGCTACCCTAGTTCTCTCAGGTCTGCTTCTCTTTCTTACAACACTCCTCTTTGAGCAGAAACATTAACAATAGTAGTTATTCACTGCATTATAAAATACCTGGTTATGTCACATTTAAGTATATTGTTTGATTCTCCCATTATGCAAAATTATGGGGTAAACGGGAGGGAAAGAGGGGGGCATCACTGCTGAATTGTCATGTATGTGTTGAAAAAAACCCATGAATGTAAGACCCAACAGGTTTTCGTTCTGCTGATCTGGGACCTATTTAAAACAAAATGATACATTTAGAATGATTTCCTAGTGGATTTGATTATAGAAATAAATTAATGACTGCTATTAAATAAAACATTTTGGCACTGAATATTATGGTAACTTGATTTGCATAATTTAACAGTTGCAGGGACTTCGGGAAATAACAATGTAAATGAGCACTGAAAGTGTGCAGTAATGAAAGAGCAGATTTTACCATGCATAAGACTCTCCCATGATTTTATTTTAAGATTATCTTTTCAGTTCTTAATTACATTTGTAAATAAACATCAAAACAATTTGCTGACAACACCTCTGCTGTCACTCCATTCTGGTGGTGTTACAGGTATTTACAAGTTTCTCTTCCTATCTCTTTTCCATAAAGGAAAAATTATCTTCTGAATATAGAAGAATGAGAGAGAAATCCTCACAGCTGGCAAAATATAAAAAAAATAAAAGGAAAAGAAGCCATTACTAACAAGCTATAAAATAGCATTTTACTGTTTTCTGTCAGGCAAACCCTGAAGAAAACAGTATTTCATATAATTAGGAAAGCACTTATTCAAATAGTAATCACAAAATAACAAATGTTTCACTTAAATATTTTATAAATAATTTTCAAAGAGACCCCCATGGTTTTCAGTGGCAGTTCATAAATTCCACTTAGTTTCAAAAAAAAATTTCATGGTAGTAAAATGCATAGATCAATATTTATGTGGAAATCCACGATATTGATAATTTTTGCATGTTCACGGCAATTAAATACTCTGGAGGTATTCTGCTCCATAAACAACAGTATGATTCTTTTTTGGCATCTGATTTTGATACACAACACCAGATAATTTGACTTTCAGTTTGTCCTCTCTAGTTGATAGCAAAATCACAAAAATATCAAGATGTTTAAGACTTCATAAAATGTTTAAGGCTAGGCAACTGCCCCATTAACAGGTAAACTAGCAGATGTTTAGTTTCAGTGTCCTGCTTTGACTGGCATAAATAAGGGAAGATAAACATTGACCTAAGTATTCTCAACAGGATCTCAGTCAAATCTGAGAAGTTCCAATTTAACAAGACAATGCGTCACCTCTAACTTACTGCAGACTGGGTTTCTACAAGGGACATTAAGCAAGTCAAGTAAAACAAGTAATCTGAAACCGTATTGCACAGAAGCTCACTATTATTGCTGCCCATAGTGGTTCTACTCACTCTAGCATAAAGAAACAAATCCTGCTATGGAGGATCATGTGTGTCTTTGGGGACTATACTGATTATTTCCATACAAATTCACCCCTCACTTTTAAAATTAAGAAACCAAAGGGAAAAAAAAAAAGCTGCAGCTACAAGCTTATTATTAATCCTTTCAAATTAAATTTAATAGACTAAAAAGTATAACGATAAGCTTCTGACCACAATCCCTCTGGACTGGACTTCTCAATTAATGCGATTAATGCGTTTTTTGCTTTATGAAATGCGATTCAAACTAATTCCACCAAAACCATAGTACGGTAAAAGTGAGGTCATGGACTACAAGAGATCACAATGCAATACAAAAATGTCCGTGTACAATCTCAGAAAAGTAATGTAGTTCTGATCATCAAAACAACAAATTGTGAAGTATAATCTAGCTAAATTGGTATTCTAAACCTGCTTTGTTATGTACATGTTTACACATACATGCGTACATATGTTCACACATATACAGTTTCAAAACTTCAGATTATTATTTTAGTGGTTTAGTTCAATGAAAGACACTGGGTCTTTCGCAGTGGAGGCTGAAGTTTCTTTGACAGATAACCTTAACGAGGCTGCTTAGAAAAAACTCGATAGTATAATCATGAAAAGCAAAGTTAGATGTTACTTAACAGCTTAATGTAGTGGAAGTAAATTTATTAGAACCAATCTGTCATTGCAAATTTCACATCTGTTCCAAAGACAAGATATGGTGGGTTGTTGGGTTTTTTGCACCTTGTACTGTCAGAAGACTGAGATCTTACTTATTTCATTCTTGATCATGAAACAACTTGAAATGCAGTGATCTACCCTTTAAGATAAACGCTTAAAAAAGCACTTTCTGGAATCAAATATTTTAAAAAATCAATTTTGTTACTAAATATACAAACAGTCTAGCAAAAATGTTTTTAAAAAATAATTTGAGAAATGTAGCAAGTGAAAAAAAAAATTAACAAAACAATACATCACCACAAAAAAACCCCAAACATTCCCCACCCCAGGATTCTTTCTGAAAGGAAAGTTATTCCATTAGCCAGACAGAGAAACTTTATGATAGCCTTCATCTACCTAGGAATACATGCACTCCAGGCATGCCTCAAAATCACGTTCAGCTGAAATAACCTGCTGAGCTGTGTGGAAATGCTTTCCCCTCCCGTACATACATAGCAAACTTCACAGGTCTACAGTAATTGTTATGAATACCAAATCCAACATTTATTACTTCAACTGTTTAAATAACTGCTTTGAAACATAAGATTTTTAGCATTTACAAATTTTGGATAGTGTCTCCTTTGGGCAGCAGCAAAAGGCGCAGTTGTTTTATTTGGTGTTTTAATGTCTTTACTGTAGCCTTTGACTTAGCTACTAATGCAAGAGAACAAGCAACATGGTAATAAAAGCTGTAAGCTAAAGGTTTTAAAAAGACATTATTTGATTTCTGAAAATAAAACTAAGCTTGATAAGTAAGAATGTAACAAGTGATTGAATATGGAAAAGTGACACTGGAAACATTTACAACCTAAAATAATAGTGACCAAGAAAACCTGCAAAGCCAGGCTAATTAAAATGTTTGTTGTGTATAAAGGATTCAAGACTTACTCTTCCCAGTTTCTACAATACTATTTTGTTTTATTAAGGTTACGCTACAGAAATTTGAAAGCATCCTGAGCTGCAAAATGAATTGGAAAACTTTTAATATCTGCATTGATCCCAAATTCAGTTCTTAACATTTTGAAGATAGCTGAAGTACTACAAAAACTGTGATTATCCTTCACCACTAAAAAACAAACGCTTCCTGTACAATGATGTTGAGTACAGATTAGGATCACTGGAGGTAAGCGGTATTAAAAAAAAAAAAGAAAACTATGACAAATTGTAAACTGCTGCTTTTACAATGAACAACTTCAGGTGTCAAGAACCAGCACCCTCAAATCAAATGCAAAAGGGGAGACAGGCATATCAGTATACTACTAACACTTGAAAGGGGTGCAGCTGTCATGCTGTTGGACTGTATATGGTCATGAAAAGCCACAGCACAGGTTTGCCCTGACGCTGGTGTGATTTGCTCTGACCAACCTCCTTTGCGGCAGCTCTTCAAACAACATCTGGATTTGCGTTCCTCTGTCATTCTTAAAAGGGTTCAAAACACAAGTATGAAAAAGCCTACATAAGGACAAAACCTGACTTTCTTCACCTTCTCATTTTCCTGTTTTCTGATCTTTTTAGTCCTGTTTCTTTAACAGAAAACTATAACAGGGTTGGAAACAGCATGGGGCATGAACCTTGATGTAGTATCTAAAGTAAAATCTGCTGTCTTCAAGAAAAAAATTATTTGTCTGCAGGAATTCATTTTTAAGTGTTTCTATCCAAAGAGATAAAATTTAAAAGTTGAAAAATAATATGTAACTAGGCTTGACACTTCTCAAGCACACAGTTTTCTTCATGCATAGACCACTGGCAACTCATCAGCAGATAGTTTGTATATAATGTCACACACAACCCCCAGACTCCTTCCTGCATTGTGATGGGTATCGCTGGCATGATAGTTTCTGGTCTTTTTAACCACAGAGCCAATGCTCAACTAAAGCAACAGGGATGACAATTTCCATGAGTTTCTTTATTCAACTTTGGCATGAAATGTTCTTCCATTTGGAGATTTTCTACTTCTTAGAGTTGCCAGTTTTCAACTCTACATCATCAGGCAATAAAATATTATTTGTGTTGGTAAGGGGTGATTGGATTATTTTTTTAGTTATTTTGAATATTTCTACCTATCTCTTTGGACAACAGATTTAATCTCTTTTTTTCGGTAAGACCTCAAAAAAAATTAAAATCTTTTAGCAAGCTTTCAGTGAAAAAAAGTAGGTGAGGGAAAAGGACATTTGAAGCAAATAAGTACTTCCTCATTGAAAATTTTAAAATTTTGAAACAAAAAGTAAACATTCTTTATGAGGTCACTGAATCCTATTAAAAAAATAATTTGAATACAACCTACATAAGACTTATATGTTATTAAAGGTTTGGTTGGTTGGTTTTTTTTTTTTTTTTTTTTTTTTTTTTTTTTTTTTTTAAAGTTACTTTAAGCACTGGAAGACTTTTGAATCACTGGACAACATCTTTAAATAAAAAGTTCATATATTTATATATGTACATAATCACACACATGTGCTCTGATCGTCTGTCGTACTAGCTTCTCCTTCACCCCAGTATTATCTCTGCATTTGCAATAATCTATAGCCTTAAAAAAACCTATATATATCCAATTTTGATCTAAGTATAGTATTGCGTAAATGTTTCCCTTAGACAATCCAAAAAACTAAAGCCAAAAAAAACCTCCTACAACTGTGTATCCTCCAGCTAATTCACAAATGCCTTGAGTAAAACCCAAATTTTACAAGTACAGGCCTAATTATACAATGACCTTTTTTTGCAGAAAATAGCCACACCAGTGTAGATGGACTGTGCCAAGCCTTCATATGATCATTCTGAAGCAGGACATATTATATATCAATCACATTCACATTTAATAACCTATTATTTAAAAATTAAAATAAGTATCACTGTTGTTATCTTTTCGATAAAGCAATAGAAGATAATCACAATAAATATAAATCAACTTCATTTGGTTAAAAAGGTAAACTGTACTTTTCTGTTACAGTATACAAACTACATATGCTTTCAGAAAAATTACTGAAAAAAAGCCATTTTAATGAAGTGAAGAGCTATTCTAGACTAGCATAACCTTCTTTACCTGCACACAGAAATACCATCAATATAAATAATGCTGTTAGCAAAGACTAAGCATGCTGGATATGCTTAAAATACTACTGCCGTAAGTAATACATTCTTTAATCCAATATATAAACAAAAACCACATAGGATAAAGATTTATGGTCACAAAACCCACAAACACCTCCAAAAGAAACCAAAAATCAGGCAGGGTCATAAAACTTCATTTCAAAGCCACAACTGAATAGATGATGCTAGAATCTGAGATCACAGTTCTTTCAACAGGAAGATTACACATGGATTGCCATTCTCAGGACAATGCCAGAAACACAAAAGGAGGTTTCTCTCTCCTGCAGTTGACTGACTCATTCATCATACACCAGTTTAGGCAAAGAAACCTGTGGAATTTTCATGCCTCAAATAGAAATTCTCCCCCTACCATCTAAAAAACAAGTTCCTAAAACATAGGCTGTCCTTCCCTTTCACCCAGTTATGGCATATCAGGAACACCTAGTGCACAAAAGAATATTCAAGAATTCATTTTTACTCTGAAAAAAAACTCATGGCTAGATGTTCAGTAGTTTGTTGTTGGCTTTTTTTTCCCTTTCATACACACATGCAATTTAGAAAATAATTTGCAATTTAAAAAATGCATACAGCAATAAACATAGAAAAGTTTGGGTTGGAAGGGACCTCAGAGATCATCTAGTCCCAACTCCCCTGCCATGGGCAGGGACACCTTCCACTAGACCAGGTTGCTCAAAGCCCCATCCAGCCTGGCCTTGAACACTTCCAGGGAGGGGGCAGCCACCACTTCTCTGGGCAGCCTGTTCCAGTGTCTCACCACCCTCACAGTAAAGAATTTCTTCCTTATATCTAATGTAAATCTGCCCTCTTTCAGTTTAAAACCATTACGCCTTGTCCTATCACTACACTCCCTGATAAAGAAGAGTCCCTCCTCATCTTTCCTGTAGGCCCCCTTTAAGTACTGGAAGGCCACTATAAGGTGTCCCCGAGCCTTCTCTTGTCCAGGCTGAACAACCCCAACTCTCTGAGCCTGTCCTCATAAGGGAGGTGCTCCAGCCCCCGATGATCTTTGTGACCTCCTCTGGATGCACTCGAGCAAGTCCATGTCCTTCTTATGTTAGGGGCCCCAGAGCTGAACACAGTACAGCAGGTGGGGTCCCACAAGAGCACAGTAGAGGGGGAGAATCACCTCTCTCAAACTACTGACCACACTTCTCCAAGTCTGAGCCACTAACAGTCAGAACTGTGCTGCTGCATTTATTACTATAACAGAACACATGAAATTTGGAGAACAAGTAACTTTGGAGAACAAGTAGCCAGAACGGAAACACAGGTAAACCAATTCAGCTAACAAGCTTCTGTATCGTAAGACTAACGACATAACTAATGCTAAACCACAGTTACACGAATAAAAATGAGTGAAGATACCTGCAAGCTGTACAACTGAGCAGATCTGCAAGGACAGATCATCTTCCTTATTCAAAAATATCAACAACTTGTGTAAGAGAAACAGTGTGTGTGTGTATATATATATGTAGCCTTCTAGAAACCATCCACTGCCACTTGTGAAGCCAACTTACGATGTTAATTTACACAAAGCTGAGCCCTATATTCATGTGATGGAGAGCACTTACCACAGCAACTAAACATGTCCCCAAGCCATGAAGAGAAAGCTTCCACTTACCTAAAATAAAAAAAAGATGAAAACAATATATCAGTAAATCTGTGTTACAGATCTGACATCTAAGGAAGGGAAAGAAATTCTACTTCATTCAGTTTTGCCTCTCCCTTCTTCCCCCTCCTCCCACAAAAAAAAAAAAAAAAAGTAAGAGCTGTTTTGCAAGGGATAAGAAACTACAGTAGCCTGCATGTGTACTACAACCAGCACATGCATTTAATCAATACACATCATCATCAATATACCTCTTATCCAAAATGGTGCAGAAATTCAGAATACTGGGAAAAAGATATATAATTTAGGGTGACAGGGAGAATTGAGGTGGGGAGACAAATCCCATCCAGCAGGGGTGGACAGAATGGCTGCTCTGGGCAATTCCCTGACCAGGGGGCCAGCCCCCCAGCTCACTTGCCCACTCCCTCCTGGGGCTTCGTTGGCATTAATCCTTCTCCCTGGAGCAACAGCCAAAGGGTCACTCAGTCAAGGCACACCTGAGGCAGCTCCACCCCTTCTGAATAGATTGATTGATTTCAAGTGGCCTTACTCGAGAGCAAGTGAAAACTAAATTCATACATTATTATAAAACCAACAACTGTACATTTGGCATAGGATTTAATCCAGTATGCATAAAATAGTTCTTCATAAATGGAGTGGTGTTAGATCAGAAGTCCTCCATAATTCATTAGCTTTGTAAGCAAAAATTGCGATAATAAATACGAATTCAGTGAAATCTGAAACGAGGTAGTGTCTGAAAGTTACTGAAACATGAGATTTTAAAACATAGAACATATTGTCTCCACTGTAAATGTGTATACAGACATTCAAAACCTTTCTAATTAATAGCATGTATTATCAAAGAAGGGATAGCTTGAGAATAAGAACACACCACTGTTCAACCACGTGAAATGCTTAATGCATAAGGACACTTAAAGAGTGGTTAGGGGGAGAGAAAAAGGAAAAGAACAAAGCCCCTCATTTACAGTTGATACCACCTTTGAACTTCACTGCTCCTTTTCTAAATTTACCATCCTAGCGATCGTCTGAATCATTTAAAACATGATGTGGTGCATTTAAGTAAGGAACTTTGAAAGCCTGTAAGGAGAAACAAAGGATAGTTGACTATATAATAAACCTCTAATTCTCAGAGGATTTTAAATAGTTTGTATGCAGTTGTGCACTTCCAACATATATTTAAAGTGCAACCTTTTTTTTGTTTTTTTAACACAGCAAGAATGTTCCTATTATTTTGAAGATAGAGATGCCGTCTAGTTAGCACAAGGCTGTGTCATGCAGCATAGTTGCAGAACCCCTCTCATCATGCATTTCTGCAGAGAAAAATTGATGATGTGCCACTCCTGGTCCAGAGGGACTGAGCTTTCCCTCGCCAGACCCCTGGCAGACAGGGGTACTTGCTCAGCAGCTCCATAGTGGATTGCTCCTCCACCAGGACCTCCTGGCTGGGCATGAGAGGACAGATCAATGCTGGCACACCGTAGATGTTTTGTACTCATACCCAGCATTCAGCAGATTTCACTTGTTACCCCCCTCTTTTACGGCAATGAAAGAGGGACGGATGGTAAGGGGCAGGGGGGATACAATATGATGGGGACGACATGACACCAAAAAAACCCTCTGTCAATCTATGTAAAGCTCTTTGTTAGATCTCATTTTTTTCTAAAACTCATATCATCTCTAACTAAATGAAGACCGTTTGAGAAATACATTTCCCTTCAGCCTTTCACTTAATGTTTGCATATTACCCATAGTTAAGACATTGCTTTTCTGTGTCCTTTCACCCAAACAGACACTCTGCAGGGAAGGACTCAAAATGGGCCCTAAACAAATGCTCATATTTGGACAAGAAAATTCATATTCACGATACATTTGACAAACCAGGACCGGGGATGTTGAGCACAGGTCAGTTACTGTTTCTAAGGTACCTCTTATTTCTACCACTACCTTAATGCTACAGGATAGTTAGAAACACAGAACAACAGATGACTTTTAACACACGTATGTAAGCATTAAGAGTCGCTAAACTGTAAGCAGCAATCCTGAAAAGAGATACCAAAATGTTTAACTTGGGTGGCTGTCAGAATGATTGAGTGGCATCTGATATAACTAGGAATGATCTCACAATTCTGCTGCTGCTGCTCCTCCTGGGCAGTGCCACACCATGAGCTGTGCTTTCCCCCTCCATGTCACCCTGCTGTTAGGTCACCTAACATGCTGTTAGAAAAACCTCATATTTCACTTTTAATTAAAATAAAAAAAATTTAAAAAGCAAAAAAGCAAAAGCATCTACTTTCTACACATTTTAGTTCTAATAGTTCATTATGAAGCTTAAGACACTATCTTCCCTCCAATGACACAGTGTATATTACTCCTACATAAAATGTCCTATTACTGCATATATTTAACATATAGACTACTCTTTATGAGACCTTATATCATCACCCTATTCATGATTCTATTATTTAAAAAAAAACCCAGGAACCAAAACCATGGCACCTAGGTACTGGAAGTGCTACCATCAAATTCAATTAATACTAACAGGTATAGCTGTATCCAGAAGAGACGAGCTGTGCTGCAAGATAAGACTTTGGCATAAATGGCTTTCTGCCAAGTTTCCAGACTTCAGTCTCAGAGGAAGATAAGGACACCTTGAAATCCCAGATCAGAAAAACTTGTGTGTAAAAGTTAACCTAGCTTCAGAGTCACTTCAGCTTCAAATCTACATGCTTCACCAAACTGGGATTTTAGAAAAACAAAAGCTTAGTATGCTATGCAATGAAAGCTATCTTCTATTAAATTCTAGTTAAAAAGAATGCTGAATCACAAAAAGTTATGGCTATTGCACATATGCAAATGCAGTTTGTTTTACTCCAGAACCAAAACAGTGCAAGCAATAAACAGGAAAGTTTTTCTTGCCCTAAAATTGTTTCTCTTCTACTGCCTGTAACACAGCTAAACCTGTCAGCATCTACATGTATTTTACTTTAAATAAAATCTGAAGTATCCTGAAGTCAGATTATTCCTTTTCTGCCACTTCAATCCTGAGAAGTCTAGGCATCAACGCAAAGAACGCTGCCTTGCTGCTAAGTAATGCACATAAGGAAAACAACAGAAACAATGTTTTTCTTTCTAGCAAGCGTACTCAAGAATATCTATAAACCCTTAGTCTGTATTGTAACCATCCATTTTTATTCGCCTTCATTAGATTCAGTTTAAAGGGATTTGTTTCTGCACCAACTGTGGTGAACTCACAAAAAATGCCTGTAAGATGGAGATAAGCTATGACCACAGTTGCTGCTCTATTAGTTTGCTTGCATTGCAGATGTTTTTGTGATTATAGTTACTCCACGATTTAACGGTAGGAGGCTAATGGAAACGTTACGTGCTATGGTAGCAGGCTAAATCAGTTGGGGAAAGGAAAAGAAATGTGTTTACACTTGAAGATGTCACATAAAACAGTGGGAAGCTCCCACCTCGACACCAGAGCTGGCATGCTCATTCAAGGACTCATCTACATTATTACATGCTCCTTCACACTTAGAAATCTATTAATTTACAATTAGTTGTATTGATTTTATAGTAGATTCATAAGTTCTGTAATAATTTACAGACTACTGAAGAAATTAACTATGCCCCTTCCAAAGATAAGCATTATTGATAAAGGGGCTTTGGCACGAGTTACTGAACACATCACTGACAGTCTGGATTTTCTGCTGCAAATTCTACATTAATTACAGCAGAACTGATTGGTAGATTCTATCTATCCCACCAAGAGCTTC
Organism: Strix aluco; assembly: GCF_031877795.1. NCBI lineage: Eukaryota > Metazoa > Chordata > Aves > Strigiformes > Strigidae > Strix > Strix aluco. Next base: position 58,915,991 of record NC_133933.1, on the reverse strand, counting down.
TTCCCTCACTCCTGACAGTAATCCACCAGCAGGAAATGTAATCAGCCACTGGAGATAATGTCAGCTCAGCCTCTGATGCCTTGTTAAGTTAGAGAGATTTAAAATAATGTTGTTTTCGTCTATACCATCTCACTGGCAAGGGCACTGTGTTCTCAAAAAAACCAAACGAACCAAAATCCAGAAAATAAAATCTGAAAAGAAATGCTGCATAAAATACAATTTCATCATATTTTGAGAGCTATTATCTACTGTGGTACTGAAAATACTGTCAGAGGCCCAGTGATTGAGAATGAACTACATCCAGAACAATACTGTATAAAACATGAGAATATGTTTCCCAGAATAACACCTGTTGCTTATTATTTTATAAAATATTTTGTAAAGTTGGGGTGTGTGTATCTGTATTATTTTAATAAAATAGTAAGCCATTTTATAAAATAGGTTTATGCATATTAGTTCTGGCATATTTTTGCAATTCCTCCATACAAATATGAAAACATTTACTTCCAATAAAATCAAATATCTAATTTTTCTGCTTTGCTCAGTACTCCACTCAGTGACAGTGTGAACAAAATTAACTTCAATGTTGGTGAACCCCTTTCAATATAAAGTTGGTCACTACCTAAAGCACTTAATGCCTGATTCATAAAACCATGCTACAGAAACACCATATCAGTGCTAATCTTAAAATCTCTGCCAAACATTGCCTATCTTTGAGAAATCTTTTGGATCTGTGTGCACCTTCTTTAAAATATAAATCTCCTTTTCACTGACAGGCCTTCAGTAAGTTACCGAACATAACTCTGTAAACTCCGCATCTGGTCTCTTGGCACCTAAATGGCCTATTAATACATACAAATATAAAACCAAAAATAAATACCAAGCAGATAAAACTTGATACATAAATATATTTCATAATGGTAAAAGTGTTCGTTGTGCAATGCTGGTGCCAAAACTTTTATTCCATGCAGCACCTGCTCATTGGACAGTCAGTCTATTTTGTGTTAGCCTGGCACTCCAACAAAATGCTGGCAGAATTGTTAAATTGTACATGGTTAGTTACGTGCTGTTCAATCATGGCAGAATCTGAGTAGTGTAAAAACTCTGATGAACTTATCTTTGAACACTTCTAAGAGGATCTATGTATACATCATACCCAAGGTAGTTGTGCAATTGGAGGCATTAAAATCGTGCATATGGGATGTCAAACAAACTTCTAAATAGGAGCACAAACAAGGCAGATGATCTACAGTTAATGGCATTAGTTCTCCATATAGCACTCATCAAGATCTTAAGTACTAGATGAGGCAGTGGCTTTTGGGGAGTAGGGAAAGTAGGGAATGGCATGCCATAATTCTTACAGACCAAGGAGTTGGATGTAAGCTGCATGGGCAGCATTGGCAGCTGCACTTCAATTTCTGAGCCCTGACTTTGCAATGCCACTGTATTCTTTTAACAGACTTTGTAAAGCTTTAGAGGCAGGGACCAACTTTTTGTTAAAATGTAGTAAAGTATTAGCTGACTGGGGCCTTAGAAATACTGTACAGTGCAAATAGTCAACAAAAGAGTATCTTTTCCAATTATCTTAATATTCCTTAAGTATCACAAGACGTCCTTTGCTGTAAAACTGAGAGCTGCTTGAAGATGAAAAAATGAAGGTCCTAGAAGTTACAGAATATTTTTTTCTGCAATATTTAGGAACTTGCCAGTTAGCAATGTAATCCAGATCTTGACTGTCACTTGTGTTTCAAATGCAGTCTCACCTGTGTCCCTGTGCCTTCTTTTAGCATATCTTTACCATAAGCAGGTGAGCAAACTAATAAAATAAACATGATAGAAGGTGGAGAGATCACTTGCTTTTGATAGACCTTGCCAATGTGCTAGATAGAACATCAGAATTTGTACAAGCCCTATGTCTTTCACCGAAATTTCCTCTAAATTTTATGAGAGGCATTGCCTAAAAGATTTATTTGAATAGTGTAGGCACAGACATTCAGTTACCTAGTACCAACACATTCCAAGTGCTACCAGATAATGCCAGACACTTGCTATATAGCAGCCTTGTACACCCTCATAGATATATTTCATGTCTGAAAATTTCTGAAGTGAAACATTATTTGACTGTCTCATTCCTTAGCAGCACACAGCCCTGCTTTCCTCCATCATCGCCTGTTGCCATACTCTCACTTACCTCAATAACAAATGAGCCCTCAGTGTTTACTCTGATCAAAATTCATAGCTACAGCTAACTGCTGCCGTTCTGCACTTATCTACAGGAGTAGAACAGGCTGTGGGTTTGATTAGCGATCAGCTGGACTATACACTGCTACTAAAAAATTCCATGTTGCTACTGACAGTCACAGTTCATTTAGGCCTCATTGTGATAGATGCACAGTCAGGCATGAAGGGGAGGTTGGGAGCCACTTAGACATACTTAGACCATTAAAATGGGCCGTGTGAATCTCTATGGGTAAATCACAAGGGAAAACAGTGGACAAGTAGTATCACAAAACACTGGGTTTACTATGTGGTAAAACATTACCATAGGTCAAGGCCTTCACACTTAAGACAGAGTCTCCTAAAGACTCACTAGATCAGGACAGACAAACACATAGCCGAGGTGTTTGGTCTGTACAAGGGAGCTAGAAGTGACCTAACAGCCATAATCTAGCCAAGAGCCAAGGCAGGAGATGTTTGCTTGGCAGTGGAGCTCAGAGACATGCTTTCTGCTGTTGCAGTTCCTCTGGACCACTCTACCAGGAACTACTTCAAATTCTGGCCATCCTAAGCAATTTTATCCATTGCTCTTAAAGGACACATCCCCTTACTGTTCTTGTGATATAGATCATAGAGTTTATTCAACTATCTGCACTGCTTTTCTCTGGGCTAGAGTTAACTTTCTTCGTAATAGCTTGTATGGTGCTATGTTTTGAATCTGTGACAAGAACAGTGTTGATAACAGAGAGATGTTTTAGCTAGTGCTGAGCAGGACTTACACAGAGTCATTTCTCACTCTCCCCCCTCAGTGAGTAGGCTGGGGATGCACAAGAAGTTGGGAGGGGACAGAGTTGGGACAGCTGACCCCAGCTGAGCAAAGGGATATTCCACACCATGTGGCGTTGTGTTCAGCAACAAAAGCTGGGGGAAGGAAGAGGAAGGGGGGGGCGGGATTTCAGAGTTATGGCACTTGTCTTCCCAAGTAACCATTATGCTTGATGGAGCCCTGCTTTCCTGGGGATGGCTGAACACCCACCTGCCAACGGGAATTGGTGAATGAATTCCTTGTTTTGCTTTGTGTGTGCACACAGCTTTGCTTTACCTATTAAAGTGTCTTTATCTCAACCCATGAGTTTTTTCCTGACTGTCTCCCCCATCCCACTGCGGCTGGGTGTAGTGACTGAGTGGCTGCATGGGGCTGAGCTGCTGGCTGCACAAACAGACAAGGAGGTAGATAAGAAGAAGTCTGAATCTCTCAGAAATATATATTTCCAGGATATGTTGGGTTTGAAGGGAGGAACTTTAGGAAGGAAGGAATGCAAGTGCTCCTTGCATATAGTAAGTGTTCCTTGCACAGAAATGAGGACAGAAAATTTAAGAATATAAGCAGTTATATAACAAAAGTTCAACCTCTAGGAGCAAAACAACACGGCACAGTAGTTAGGATCAGGAAAGAGCTGGAAGGCTGGATCAGTAGAATATTGTTTTCAGTCCAGGGAGCTATTTACACACCACATCAGACTGTGATGTTATCTGTGAAACAGCAGATAGCCATGACAGCAATGACCATACAGTGCTCTATTAATGCCTGTTCAGCTCTGCGTGGGCTCAGATGTAACAGTTCTGCCCAGAGGGAACAGACCAATTTATAGAACCAATGCTTAATGTGTATCTGAGGAGGGCAATATTGATCTTCACTGTAAATATCACAAAGGTCACTTAAACAGTTTCTTTCAATGGGACTGGAATGAAGATCATGAAAAGGAGGAAGAGCTGACTGAACCAAGAAAACTTAAGATCATCAAGTTGCTGAGCATTGTGGAAAAACAAACAAACAAACAAAAGACCCTAAACCCACCTCTAAGAAGCTATCACAAATTTCCTTTTCCCACAGCCTGTCACCTCTGTCACCTGCTCAACTTAAAATTATGGACCAGGTCATTAATTGCCTCAGCAATACTGTCAGAACAATAAATCTGCATGTAACTGGAAAGCACCTATAAGAAATTATGAATTACAGATACCCTTAGAGGTATTGCAGCTCCCTTCTTTTGTCTAACTTCTGTGTAGTACTTAATATGCTCCAAACACTGTTAGTTGAACCCAAAATGCAGCTTGAGGAATGGCAAATGACAGAAGTCTGCAGAAGAAAACTTGCACAACTAAGGTTTTATTGTCAGGAACCTCCACTGAAGTTATCCTCTGTAAATGTAAGAGCATTATATATATATTGATGCCTGGTATTTAATAAATTAGCGTGTGCATGCATATATTCACACACACATACAAAAGCACAAAAAGTCACTTCATTTTCTCACTTTGGCTTTTTTTTTTATACCTATGTGTTTACTTTATTCATGGAAGAGTAAAAATATTGAAAGATCAAGAGACCATACAGTAAAGAAAATTTCCTGCTTTTATAGCGAATCACACTATGTTTCTGAATATTCACAACTGCAATTGGTGTTTCTTTCAAAAGTATTCTAGATTAAATAAATGAAGCCACATGAGTCCTGTCTGTGAAAATGCACAGAGTTGAGATAAACAGCTTCTCACTGAAGATTGTTAAAGCCATAAATTTGGAATAAAGGAAAGCGATATATAGGGATTCATTATATTTTTTTCTCCATAAACTTCAGTTTAGAGAAAACTAAACACATAAAACAAGAATACATTTTACAACTGTAGCATATACTATAAATTAAATCCTTGGAGCTTCTGCTGTTTTCCCACATTCTGTCAGCCTACGTATGCAGACAGTAATATCCAACAATTGAAGTGTATGTATTCTCTATCAGTCAGTACAGTAGCAACATGTTTTGGAAATAATATTTTCTAAAAGCAGATGTTTTGAGCCGACCTTTGCTGGTTAATACTTCACAGTAAACCTCCTCCCCAAATTATTCTTTCATAGCTGATAAGGATTTTAACCCACCAGTTATCATCTATGCACCTGGAGTATCACTTTGGAAGTGATACAAGTACCTTGGTCACAGAAGGGATTAGAAAAAAGTGTGTTGAGTAACTTGCAGATGTAGAGATAGCAAGGGCTACAGACAAGAAAACAGGGAAACAAAAAAAACCAGGGGTGATAAAACACTAGGTAAGAGAACAACAACAAAAAACCATACCCCCACCACTCCAATAATCAAGGTTCAGCTCAAGAACTCAGTTCAGGCTTCTAACAGGCCAGTCACTTGCTAATTTAAGGCATCTACATAGAGCAGGGTGGGCAGGAAGAAGTTTTATTGTCTCCACTCAATGAACTTCAAAGCATAGAGGAGGCAAGTAAGTTGCTAAAGGCCATGCAAAGCTGAGAACAGCACTGCAAATCCCCCAAATTCTCATGGTGCATTGCCTGCAAAATTCTACACCAAAGGCTGTATCAAGGAGTCATGATACTGAGGCTGAGCACATAGTGGGAAACAGAGCTCTTCTGATGAGTACTAGGAGGTGCTGACACAATGAGTTAAGGTATCAGTTTATATCAGAACATGATTATTTCCCACATGAGTAGGCTTAGAAAAGGTGTGATTTTAAAAAATGATTATACAAAGAATTTTCTAGGGCATATCTGCAACAAGAATTAAATCTTTACAGAATCGAGTCTACAGGAGCATTTTCCAACTGAGACGCCCATTGTGATACAAATAAGAACTTCTGAATTTGCATTTAGAATCTTTTCAATTTTACACCTTTAAATACAGTAAATAAAACCTGCCAAATAAAACAGCTCATTGCAAGAACAAAAAGCCACATCTTCCTAAACTGTTTATCTAAGAACCAACAGGCATAGTTTTATGAATTATCATGGAGCCCTATAAATTATAACATTATGAGAGTTTAAAATTGGAAAAAAACAAGATTTGAATTGACAAGCCAAGTCTTATTAAAGTGTAAGTGGCAATATTCCTGAGGCACGATATTAAAATTGATAAACACTGCTGACTCATATAGTAGAAGCCAGCATCTTCAACCCACTGGAGCAGCAAGTATAAGAATTTGTACTAGATGGTTAGACCCTATCTAGTCAAGGGCATATTGGCTGCTAAGGCAAAATAAAGCAACTGTAAAGCTGGCTTCATGCTCTTCATCTAAATTTGTTAGTCTGTCTTGCCCTGGTGGCTTAGATTTGTTTCTTTTGAACAATTTATTTTAACCATCTTCTAGAAACCACCTCAGAAACATTAATGTGCAAGGAATTATCAGGAAAAAATAATAGCATGCGTTACATATCTGCTCATTAAAAAACGTTTAGGATGCTGGGGAAGTATCCCTTCAGCAGAGCACTCTAGAATGATGCAGCACTTTGGGACAGAGGGCAGCAGTAATGAACAATTATTCTTCAATAGTAATGAAAAAAATCACTGAAGTAATTTCTAAGGAGGTTGCAAGCACTTCAGTCAGTGGCATTCCAGTTCACGTCTGTTCTCCAGTCAAGAGCACTCATATTTAGTTATTCCTACAGTGATTTCCACATTTTCCTGTCTAAAATCTTGTCTTCAGTGGTTCCTAAGCTTTCTGGTAACTTAGTCAAATGAATGTACAAGGACAGAAAATATGCAAAGGTGATGAGTATATTACTTCCTCCAGACTTACCCAGTTTTCTGATAGCTTGACTTGATCTAAGTAGAGTCAAGTCTTTGGCTCTTTGTATTCCTTCAGAGAAAGGAAGCTGTATAAACTCTTCTTAATTTGCTACTTATTTGTTAAATATTTCACGATATATATATTCACAATATATATAAAATACACAAAAATATGTGTTATATTGTTTCACTTTGATATAAGGGAAACAGAATTGGGATGTATTTCAGAAATCTCATATCAGATCTTCCATGAGGGGAAAACAAAGTAAAAAAATCATCATTAAAATAACCTAGCTGAAAGAGATACTGTGAAGGAGAGGGAAAAATAGGGAGCCACTTGTCACTCTACCAGCTTTAAAGATCAGTCTTTCTTATGAAAAATCTCATTGCCAAACCTGTAATGTGGCATTCATGTACACTGAAATGCACTCTTTAGGTCCACTGTAATTAGACCTCTTCCACAAGCTCTAATTTTGAGCTGAAATTGTTTGGGTTCACTGGCATTGAAATGCTATCCCCAAGTATATGTTACTCAAAGACTTCTTTGAGGATTTTTGTTTTGCATTTTCCTATTTACATTTTTCCCCTTCCTTTCCGAAACAATGTCACTTCTAAAGGGTATTTTACAGAACTTGACTAGGTTAAAAAATTATAGAGGTTAACTTTCCTATCATTTGTAGAAAATGTTGTTTGTATGCAATTTCTAGAATGCCTGTTAAGTTCAGGCCTTTCAACAATATTTCCCTTTCCTTATATGATTTTCAGTTACTTAAGGAGCAATTAACTGTGTTCTCTGGTCTGATTCAATAGTTTGTGATGTGTCTCAGCAGTACTCCTGCCTGAGCTTTAGTAGCCAGCACAGTCATATATTTGTATTCAAAAACCTATGCTTCCAAGTTATCAAAACTTGTAGTTACAACATCTGGTGTAAAGCATGTAAATGATGCCTAAAACATTGGTTTTAAGGTCAGGAATAATTCTCTTATATCAGGAGTGATTTCTCTTTGTTTGCAAAAAAAAAAAAAAAAAATTGTAAAGAGGGAAGGAGCAAAGATTAAGATCCATTTTCATTAACTTTTCAATAATAGAAAGAATTTTGTTGGTTTATTTACATTTTTCAAACCTTATGTCCTTGAAGTAGAAGCACAGCAACTAAACTAGCACTAAGTTGATTTAACATTTTCAGAGTGCTTTGACCTATTAAGTACAAAGCATCTAATTCTTACTTTCAAACATGCCTTCAACCGGTTGGTTCTTATCTACAAGGATAATCAGCATTCAGTATCGTGTTGTAATGGTCTTGCATTCAGCTTGATTTCCTAATGTACCCAGGGTCAAACCAGTCATAACCTTTTTGCCAGTTCCTCAGTCCCCAGAACACAGATCATCAGATTTTTCTCTCCTCTTACTTTTTATCAGTTATTGGAGTCAAGCCTAGGGGTAAAATCATTCCATTTATTATTTCCATTTGTACAGCTTTATAGCATCAGTGCATGTTTGGAGGACATGCACAAAATCCTGCCATGGTCTACCCTCTTATTTTCTTGTTTATTGCTAAGGACATCTCTTTCAGTGCTTTAGCAAACATGTGCTGGCCTCAAATTCTATTTTTATTTCTGTTATTTCACTCTGTGGTGCTGATATATGTCACCAGCACTGATGGGAATACACTTATAAGAAAATAAAAAAGACCCCACAACCTACAGCTCTGAATAGAATTAATACATCCTAGTTAGAATTCCTAAGGGATGACAAAAGAAATACTGGCTAACTTGAGTGCTTACATGGGGACTTTTTTTTCAGGTGAGAAAAACCTGCATAAATTCAGCTTTGACAATTGCATTTTAATGTCTTTTGCTGCTGGATCCAAAACTACAAAAGCACACATTCTAAAAAATGACTTTTTTTCTGACTGCACCATAAATAGGTGGGATTGATATGAATGAAAAAAATCAGTATTTTGACCTTGTTCCTACTTTTCTGCTAATTATGATTCATTATTCTGAATGGTGATTCTCTTTGAGAAATAATACACATACACAGTGCAGCATGACACAGCCCCTTCACAGGATCAGTGGCTGTGATATTATAAAGAAAGCTGCTGCACCTTAGACTGTCCTTCCCATGGCTCACATCATACAGGAGGAAACTACAAACTCAAGTATAACCATACAGTTTTCAAAAGGAAATTTAAAACTATCCATAGCTGCACACAGGCACAGTCTGCAACACAGCTATATAAAACACAGGCATGAATGAATGAATGAATGAATGAGGAAGGAAATGCATGAAAGAAAGGACTCTCAAATATTTTCAAATTAAGTGTGTGCAAAGTATTAGTTATTCTACAATAAATCCATTGGATGGTGTAACATTTCATTGTTGAAAATTTAGTTAATCTTTACTCATTATCTCACATACTGAAAAACATCCGATGGTGTTTTACTAATTAGGAATAATGTAATCGTACTAACGCTTTACATATAAGTCATAAGCCAAAGATCTAAACAATTGCATGGTGCAAGGAAAGAAGAATTTTATTATCAGCCTAGAAGTATCTGGGTATTTTCCTCCACAAATGGATTTTTGATATAACTGTCTAGCTTCCCTCACATTTTATTCTTTTCTGTTGGTTCTATGGACATAAAGGGGTTTCACGGAATTTATGAACATTTCAACATCACTTCAAAACAAGAATTTAACTGAAAAGGTGTTTTTAACTGGGGCTTTTATAGGTGCTTTACTATAATACTTGCAACAAATTACCAGTATTTTACTATTGAAGGTTACTTAATGAATATTACTTCAGAACATTTCCACTAGCATCTGTGTACAATTTCTTTGAACACAGTGAACTGAATTAAATCCTGTAGGATGCATCCCCTGATAGCCCTGAGCAAAGATTCAGTCAGGCCATTAGAATCTCCTACTAGTAGATGCGCTAGTTTCCCCTCTATGTCTTTTGCAGTTCAAACTTGCTTATAATTCTTCCTTAGTACTCAGCAGCCAAAAGAGAGGCTTACAAAGTATGAAGAGCTGTTTTCACTCAATAGCATGGAAGAACTAAAAGAGCATATACAACTTACACCAATGTTGCTAGCTTTAATCACCCAAATTAGCTGCCTGGCTACTCAAAAGTATCCACAAGAGTAACAAGAAACTTTCTCATGCCATCTTAAGGAACAGTAAATTACTTCAGTGGCCATAAAAGTGAACTACTAATGCAGAAGACTACTAAATCCTATGAGTTCAGTGAGGCTGATGTGTTGAATAAATTAATAACAATAACTTCCTTTCCCCCCCTCCCCAAGAATGTTTAAGAGAGGAATCTTGTTTTCAAAAGCATTGCTGTGGAATTCTGCACAGGGAAGGAGCAGAATTCAAGAGGAGGAAAATTCTTCTTGAGCTCTTCACACAAACGTACTTAGAAAAAAATTGATGAGAGAACACCATGCAGTGAGGATATATCCGGCTATTGAACTGAATGCAGCATTCAACAGCAAGAAATTACCTTATGGGGTAAATCTTGACAGCTGTTTTTGTGGCTACCTACTTTGCAGCTGAATTCTGAACTCACCTTTCAGATTTAAAAGCTTCAACTAAACTAAATTTGCAATAATACAGTCTACTGTGGCATCCCTTCTCTTTTCCCTAGCAGGGAGAATTCAGTTCATAGGGTATTTGTACATCTCTTTTTATCAGATTTTCTTCTCTGCCATCATCTGACATTAAATCTTACAGAAACATGCAAATCAATTTTCAGTGTATGAGAAAATTTTTCTGTTACAGAAATGGCTTAAAAGCTGCAAGTTCCCTTCACTTCCAGAGTGCCTAAGGTCACAGCACAGTCAAACTGTTAAGTAGCTGCATCTTTATGTAGATTCTTCCCTCCACACTGAGTTTCAGGAGCTACCCCACAAATCAGTAACATTCAGATGCATGTAACTCCAAAATCCTGTGTTCACTACATCTTTAGCACCCCACGCATTCAGAAACCTCGTCCTAATTGCTTAAGCTAGTTTTTAAGAAGGGACATGGAAATGCTAAGTATCAAATGATGTCCCTTAAAATACACAATCCTTCGGGATGTAAATTTCAATCAAGTAAAGTTGATTTAAATTCAATCAGAACAGAAGAAAAAAAATCCTGCTTTGATTCATGTTAACACCTCTTTGTGCACCAGTTAATAATTGAGAAGATTTTGCAATACTGAAAAAACTATATTTACGCTATACAATTAGAGAGAAGGAACTGTATTCCATACATTTTAAAGGCATGAATATTCAGATAATCAGTTTAGATCACTTAAGATTTGTCAATTCCCCAACTGTTAGCACTCATTCTCCATAAAAGGTCTCCTTACATAACCTCAGTTCAAGCATTAGAAAATGCAATTCCCCAAAGCATTAGTCACTTCTGAAAATTTAGGTCAGAGAAGATTTCTACACTTCAACATCAAAATGATATCTCCCTGAAAACTCGCAGGGATTTGGTTCTATTTCCTTGAAAAGTTCTACTGAATACAACAGAAAGCAAAGCGCAATCATCACACCTTTACCAGGGCCTCATGCCTGCACATCAGAGAAAAAGCTCAAAGAGAGAACTCTGGAAGGATAAGACATCTCAGGTGATGTGTGTGAAGTGAGAAAAAGTATCTTACCAATTTTCAACAACTGGCTCCATGTGTACGTTCTTTAATTGCAGAGCATCTCCTTTCCACTTACCACCTTAGAAAAGCTATAGCAGATTTGATAGCTGAAGCGTGGTTTCTAAGAATTAGAAATGCATATGAATAAAAACAAAAATACCCCTCCCAGCCTGCTGGGTCATGTAAATTATTATTTAATGGACTACATACATTATAAGCAAGTGACCCTTGTCTGTTAAACCTCCCTTCTAAATTAAGTGAAAGTTAGATACAGAAGTATAGAGGGGGAAAAGCGAAATGGTTTTGGTCTAGGTTTTTTTTTTTTAAATACATAATTAACAGGTAAAGGTTCACAGAACTCAATGGTAAGTGGTATCACTGCCAAGTTCCTGCTAGTAATGTACAACTGGTAAACCACATCATTAAAGAAAAAAAAAAAAAACAGACACAACAAAAAAACCCCAGCAGGCTGATACCAATCTCACAACCTAATGCTGTGGCTTCATGAAACTCAGCCTTTATATCCTTTGTCCCTCTACCAAGTAAAGCAACACTATCCACATGTGCTCCCTGATCTAGCAATACATGGAAAAGGCCTAGTCAGGAATTTTTCTCCCAGCTAGTTGTACTCCTCTTCCCAACATGGGCTGGAGCTGAGCAGGAAAACCAAGTTGCCTACAGGTCCTGGGAGGACAGCAGCTGAAGGGAGGAACTGCTGTGGAACAGGGTTTGGGGACTGCCAGCACTACCTGATATTGTAGCTTTCACCACGGGTATAAGTTCCACATGAACACGCCTGGCTTCAAAAGTAAAACCAAACTGACCAAGAAGCATTGGAATGATGAGGGCATCTAAGTCCCCCTTGAACCCTCTCAAAACTGTCCTACAGAAAGCAGAAACATTATTGCACACCATAGATTGCAGTGTGCTAATTAGCAATACCATTGTCATGAGAGATAATTTATGTCTCCCACTAACTGCTGAATGTGAGGACTGTGGGCACCATGGAGCCATGGGGAGAACAGGCAGCAATCCTGGTCACTTGCAACTGCAAAGGTAGGAAGGAATTATGTCTTTCTAAAGCTGTGGGTCTAAAATGTATCCATTACATTCCCAGGGGGAGATCTTGGTTTTATATGTGATACTAGAGACAGTTACTACTGTGTTTTAAAATCTGCAACACTCATTTTAAGCACAGAAAAGATCTGACTTTTCATCATGTCTTTTGGAAAAAAAACTCACCCCAGAGTAAATATATATATACACACACACACACCTTAAAACAAAACAAAAAACCCCAAACAGTGCAATAATGACCTCAGATTCACCAAAAATTTTAGACTTCTTCATATGGACCTTATGTGAATTCACACAGTGCTCTCCTTTCCTTTTGACAAGAAAGAAGCAAGTGTCTCTAACCAACAGTACAAATGGAAAGCATTATTAAAGAAAGGACAAATGCAATTTAAATAAACAATATGTTTTGTTGATGTTAGGTGCCGATATGCAATATTCAAACTTTTGCCACAAAGAATCATAAAGATACCAATAGAAGAAAGAAATATTGTAGGAACTCTTAACTAGAAGACACTTTTTAAATTTATGCTAGTTGCAAGTGTATACCTGAAGTTATAACAAAAATCCCTCTGTAATTTTTTTAACTGAATTCTGTAACTCTCATATCTCATCTGGCATCTTTTTAACTACGGATGCATTATTTCAGCATTAGCTACAAACCAAACTGGAAACAAACCAGCAAATAAAAACCCCCACTTTGAATCCTGTAGCCTTCAACTTTATTTCTACCTCTACAGTCTAAAAAGTGCTAATTTAGAGAGGTGAGGGGAAGTGTGGAAGTGTCATGATTTCCACTTTTTAAAATCTATTTTGTCACTAGCAGTTCGCTTACCTTCACTACTAAGAAATAAGACCCAGGTTTTAGTGGAGATTTTAGAATCCTTTGTTAGGACTTCATCTGAGACTTCTGCTGTCAGACAGAAATTTCACTATCCATCTATGACTAGCTTGAGAAAGATCAGCAGAGACTAAATGAAGGTTAGTCTGCTCAGTTATATAATTACTTAAGGGAAATTATATTATGAAGACAACCGAGAAAAAAGAAGTCTATCCAAAAAGCTAGTGAAAAGACCAAATAATTGTTCATTTTAAAACCCCTCTCTGGAGATGCACTTACATAATCATAAAATGTATAAATTAAAAAAATAGTGTCAGTAGATCAGAACTGAGTTTTAAAAGCATTTGCACACTAGAGATACTGGAAGTATTTAACTATGACTTTAATACTTCTGCTGCAACAACTGTGTAAGAAGGATATGCTTCCTCACGTGGCTTGTAATGCCCACAGAATGCAACTGTGGAGATTACAACTTCTCCTCATAAACCTTAAAGGAGCCAGGAATGTAACAGAACTACTTAGAGAACTACTTAGAGATCAAAAGAAGGTTTGCAGATTCATATGCCATCTGAAAATGAATGCGCTTTAAAAAAATGTTATGTGTAAAATATACACCACAATATATATACTATATATGTATTTTTATATATATAAAAAAATATAGTTGTAAGTCTGTGAGAAACTTCTGATGAAGTTCACACAGTTTGAAAATTGATCCTTCGTTGTCTGGTAGTGGCACCCTTGCATCTTATTTCCTGAACCCAATGAATTTTTCTCCCACCCTTGTGAGGCATCTTATCAGTGGGTCACTAAATTCCAGGCTTGCTTTTAATTTCCACTTGTTCCAATCAGTTAACTGTGAGTAAAAGAAAAGCCTCTATTTAGCGTGGAGTTTCCATTTTCTGCGTCATTTTTCTGCATAAAGTCAGAAATTCACCTAAATAACCAGATTATCACACCCATTCAGAGAATCACATAGCTGAATGAGTTAGGAGCAAACTAAAGTATTTTTCAACTTTTATTCTCCTTTGGTCTGCATTGAGGAAAACAACTATATTCTGAGTCTTCTATTTGTTTCCTTGGAGTTGAATAACACTACTAGCAGACTGCTCTTCCTTCACACAAGTCACTAACACTATATATAACTTCTATACCCATGTTGTAATGTTCAAGTTGAGAGCTACCCTAGAATCTTCAAATGATGCCCTAGTAGGTTACAAACACCACTAATAAGTACTGGTCCTGGTAGCTCTCATGTAGTTTGTAACACAACACTGCATACAAACGTTAATAGCTCCCTTCTGTACACTGGAATTACTTTGCTGAAAACTTTTCTTTGCTTTTTTTTTTTTTTTTTTTAAGGCATAACTAAAAAGTGCCATTGTTTTTACTACAGAGCTTGCACAACATTAACTGTTTTTGGAAGTAAAACATACTTGAAGTAAAGAAATGCTTTGAACTTCTGTCATGTCTCTGTCAAAACTTTCCTAAATTAAGTCTTTGGACAGTACTATCTGTAATGATAACATCAGCTTAATTTAATGTTTTACAGAAGAGTTAATCTGGTAAATTTTCCTGTAAAAAAGCCATAACAAAACCATCACAAAACACATCAGTCAGACAAAAAATTCTCTTTTAAATTTAGGATACTGTGGCTAATTATACTGCATTCAAAACATTTCCTTATGTTAAAAACATTGAGAAGTACAGTCTGAATTCCAGTCTACTTTCATATTATATATGTATTGATAACTTTATATGGTAGAAAATTATACAGTTCATAGATTGTGCTCCATTTACCCCTTGAATGATTTAAAACATTTACCTGTGGAGGTATTATGCTTGTTTGTCCAGTACATTCACATCAGAGTTCTTTCATTATTAAGAATTTGTCTTCTAAGAGATTTTTATCTGCACACAAATTTAATCAGTCTTTTTAAAAAAAAAAAAAAAAAGTTTCTTTCATTTGATACTTTGTCACTTTAAGCAAACACAGAAACTTGTCTTTTATAATTCCAAGAAGCTTGTATACCATTGACAATAGCAGAAAGGTTGCATTCTTCTGTCAGGTCACCAAGCAATTAGGGCATAAAAGACAAGCTTTCTCCAAATCTATTGTAATTCTTTAAAACTGCTGACAGAAGTATTCCACAAAATCTTAGGTGAAGTGTGACGCCAGTAAGATCCTCCACAAAGCCTCATGAGAAGCAGTGTGGAAAATTACAAGCCTCTGTCAGTCTTCTGCACAGGAACAGAACACAAGTCACTGTCTACTTTGTGTCCCCCGCAGTGGCACGATAGAGGCACAGCTTATGATGAATCACAGCAAAAAATGTTATGTGGTAACTACCTACAGAATAAATTGCATTTTTTGTGCAGTAAAACTGCTTGATATATTGCTTTTACTGTGCACCTATGGCTATCTTCACCTGCCCTCTGCCCACAAATCCATCTCTCCCTCTTGTATTTCTGACTTCCCTAGGTATTAAGCCATAAGGCACTGCTACTATTTAAAAATTATCACCTATCTAAAAGCAAATCCTTGTTTTCCCAAAACCCACAATTTTTTTTTCCTAAAAGAAAAAACTACACAGCAACTAACTTGAATACATGGAGGCATTACCGACCCCCAGTAAGCAATTCTCTCAAACTCTGTGTACTTTCCACAGTTCAGGGAATGGTTAATAGAAATGTCACTTAACTTTACATGTCTAGAGGATGACAACTTCTAGATGACTTTTATTGCCAGTGGGGAGAAACAGACACTTCTGTTGTATTTTTGGCACTAACCTTAGGATGATCTTGACCACATCCTAGAAAGGCCTTTTTCTCTTCACTGACTACAAAGCAGGAGGTCTACACCACTGGTTCACATGTGGATGCCTATGTTGGGAACGTTTTAAGTTAAGTAAGATATACCCTACCTCCAGTGTAAAACAATGAGGCAGCTCTGTCCTGTTTAGCATTACTGTAAGTTACACGATACAGAAGAGTACATGGATAAAATATTGTGAACACTTTGCTTAGCAACAGGTAGAGGAACATAATTCACATACCATGGTTGTGACATATAAAATACTTGGGTATGTCTGGAAAGGAGTCTAGCAATGACTGATTATTGAAAAAAACAAAGCTAAAATCTTCACCAAGAGTATTATTTCCACTTTCATACAAAAAGTAGAAACTGATCTACAGAAAAAACCAGATGCTTAAGTACTTTCAAATGCTGCAGGAAAATATGAAATATTAAATGGTTTGTAGCAAAAGCCAATATTCTAAGATAGTAACTCCTTACCATGATCATTAACAAAAAAACATGGAAAAGCAATGTTGGACAAGCATAAAAATTCTGCTCTGAAAAACATATCACTGAGCAGAAAAAAAGAAACATAAAAGACAGTAGGTGAAAGCATTTCTCAAATAGCACCTAACTCCTATAATTTCTTTCTCCCTCTTTCAAATGCCAACATAGTGGGAGCTTGCTTTGTACTCCCCATGTTGTTTAGCAGGATGAGAAAGGCTCAGAAAGGAGCCAGAAGTTTATTTAATATAAAAATGCCATTACTAGAAAACAACAACTAGTAATAGAACTAGAATGGAGATAAGAATCAAACTTGAAAACAGCAAGTTTATGTTCTCTAAAACAACTTAATTCAAACAAAATCACTTTATTCAACATCTAAAGATAATACTGATACAGTACCCCATGTAATAAGCCTTCTGCGTAATCTTCAGGTGACAATCTTATACCTAAAAAAACTCTTATCAAGCCTTGTTTATGTCCAGAATTTAAGCAATGAAGGCTTTGTAAAGCTGACAATAACACGCAGCAGAGACTGAAAGACCAGGAAGACTGAGTCAAAATATGAGAGACCCCGCCTCCCCAAAAATCTTACCAAGCAGCCAGCTGTCTGTAATAAGGGTTGTAGAGAGCAAACAGACTGAAGATCATCTTTGTGGAACAGCAAGCTTTTCAGTGCCAGCACAAAGGCTTCAGTTTAATGTGTTGTAAAGCTAGCTTCCCAATAAATGTAAGGAAAGGTCATTTTTGATTGAAAACAGCATTTTGATAATAAGAGTTATCTAATCAACTTGCGAACATGCTTTGCTTTTACTATCAAAATGTAATAAGAAAAGGATCATTTGTGGAATGGAGGTTTCTGTTTAAAAGATTTTTCATAAGTTATATTCAAGGGAACAATCCAGCATGGTTTTTTCTGCCTCCTGTTATGGAGGATATGGCAGAGCCCTGACTGACAAGTAGTGAAACCTAAGGAAACATTTTCATTTTATGTGCATTTGCTATCTGCAAAACCTGAAAGTGATATATTATGTAATGCATCTCACCAGTTCTCTTCCCTTTCCCACAAATTTATCACCTTTTACCAATATTTAAAATAGCACAGTATAGTATATAATAGTTATTCACATTCACCCAGAAAAGTCTGCAATACATAAAAAGAACCATTAAAAGAGAAAAGCTACCACACCAAATCCAGCATATACTTCAGGTTTTGACAGCTGGTTCCAACAGACACCACAGCCAGTTTTTCAAGTCACCTGCTAAAGACTTTCTTTTGCAAACCCAACTCCTTGCTCATGCTCCTTTCTCCCACACAGATTTTGTGGCTGTTTCTCTTTGAGACTTCTGTGTAAGTCTGTGCCCTACTCATGTGTGAGGGATCCCAGGCCATTATTGGACCTCTGCCTTTTGGCTCTGACCACACAAACATCTGATATGTCTCCAATACCACTGAATTAATATCATAGAGGCATAAAAATAAATACATCAGTATAACAAAGATCTACATACATAGTCTTGTAGCCTAAATGATAACAAGTTATTTTAGACGGATTGATATTGAATATTACAATAGAATATACTATTAAAGAAGTATTAGGAGTTACAAAATTAGCAATTTCACTCAATGTTATCATGAGATGAATTCAATTTACATTTCACAGTTATGCTTTTACCAAGGGACAGGGAGAGCTTTCTGCACCAAAACTAGGCCCAGGCACATGCCACTTATACAGAGAAAGCCCAAACAACACAGGCCTGAAGAGTTACAGAATGTATTTCAGAGACTGCCGAATATTTCATATATTCTTGTTCATAGACATTTCAAAGTAATTTTTTTTAATTGCATTTTGAATAAAAGTTTTACAAGCCAGCCAAAGGAGGTTGCTCTGTAAACTGAAGTAAACTTCATCTCCCTCTCCCCTCATTTCCAACTAATATTTTGACAGAGCTTCCGCCGCCAGGACCTCCCAGTGTATTTAATGACAGAGGCCAAAGAAGGAGAAAAGACCCCCGTGCAAAGTTATAAACAAAAACTGTGGAGAGACACATTAGTGGCTGAAGAATTATAGTGTCAGAATATTTGGAGTAAGGTCATATCAAATAAAGGGGAGGTAAATGGCTTTCCTGGTGGGCAGAGAACATGGATTGCAGAGACTTCCTATTAAGACTTTACTGTACATTTTCCCAATACTCCTTACTCCTTCTCCTGGGAGTTCTCATGAAGGTCTGTATGGATGACACCATCTCAGAGAGATGCAGTTTGAGCACACTGAAAGGCACTGAAGAACTCTCAGTACATAGAATGTGGTCTAAGATACTGGCACTTGGATAAAGGGGGTAGAGGGCATTAGTTGTTTGGGTTTTACACCTGAATTTTTTAAACAAAGTTCAGGAAGCTTCATAAAGGTTAAAGCCGCTACTGGATGACTGTGCCATCACATAGCAGAGACCAGGCATGTAACTGTGCCTAATTACAGACCAAGTTTAATCCACCAGATGATCTGGCTGTGCAGAAGTCTAGCAGGAGACATCAAGAAACATCACCTTGAGGGGCTCAGTACTGGCAGGCTTCAAAAGCTTTATTTCACTTTTGAAACATTTCTGCAAGTGCACCAGAAGGCAGTTTAAAAATTAGCTCTGTTTTTCACTCTAATGAAGCTTTTGAAACACTGAATACTGGTGAGCAAATTCAGCACATACCCAGAGCCAAGGACCTACAATATGCTACCTAATGATGTGAACATAGAGTATGCTAAATGTGTCTTCTGAATATGACTATTAGTTTTCCAGATTACTTTATTATGCGGGTATTTTACACAGTATCTCTTGTCTTCAACAACCAGAAGTAAATGAAGGCATAGTCAAGAGTTTCTGGAACAGAGTGAATTATTTCCTTAACTACCAGTAATCATGGATATTTCCACAAAAGCAGCATTAGCACTTGATTTATTTCTATCCAGAAGTTAATGCAGTGTTATAGCAAGGAAGTATAAGAGACAACCTTTCAAACTGCTCTCCACACTACAACCAGGATGAAGTGAAAACGTCACAGTTCAGATAATAGCTGTCTATTTGCAAATTGTTTTCCAGCCTTTTCTGATTCATTGATATGGAAGAGTTTTTCATGGAAGACACAGCTCCTTTTAAAAGATAAATATACGTGTATCTCTGAACACAGTATGTTCACTTGACTTTTGTATTTCCCAACACACAGGCCTCAAAAGCATCACAGGGACATCCCTGCAGCCGTGGATGCCAGGGAGGGACAGCGATGCGGGCAGGGTGGCTGCTGTGTTCCCAGGGAGGTGAGCTGGCTGCCTGCCCTGCTGCCTGCCCTCCCTCCTGCACCTTCCCTCCCCACCCAGTTTTCAGAAACAAGATTCAACAAATCCCTATGCCCAGGAGGTGTGTATACACATCTATACAGTAACAAACTTTGAGCCATATATTTGCAGTGGCTTCCTAAAAACTAAGCAAGCCACAAGGCAGGAGCAAAAGATGCAGGTGAGGTCAACACCCTTCATGATGGTCGTGCCATGAGAGGAGCACGGCACTGCCCAGGGCATGTGTCCTGTGCCCCCCTCAACTTTTTGGGGCCACCCTTCCTTGTCATCGTGGGAAGCACGGCCTGCCTGGCCATCAAGGTCCCGCTGACCACCCGAGGCAGGGCTGCATACCCACCCCAGGCCAGGCCAGGCCACCCTTCTCCCAGCTGCAGGCCAGGCCTGTTACCATAACTGCCACCCACTCAGCCCAAAAGCACATTTTCAGTCCTTTCTACTTAATCAGCTCTCCCAAAGGCACAGCTGCGGCCTCTTTGCACCTCAAAAGTACAGGAGCTTTGGTCCAGCCCCTCTCCTCCACATGTGGGCCCTGGAGGCAGAGGTGGGCTACAGCACTAGCTGTTCCTGAGGATGCCAGAGATGGGCAACATGTAGCAGGAGAAAGGCATGTGCCTCTGCTTGAACGTGTCCCCGGCCACGGGGCAGCTGAGAGAAAGCTGAGGTGCAGGGGCATTCACAGAGCCTTTCTGTGCTGCCTCTTCACTGCAGAGAAGGTGCGGCCAGAAATATGGCCAGTTCAGGTGTGACCAGAGCCCTCCTTCCAGCCAGGCAGGAGCAGCTCTCAGGCTCCCAGGGGATCAGCTCTTCAGGAAAAAAGTCGTGCATTTCATCCACCTTGCCATGGGAAAGAAAGATTTTACCATTACCAATCACCAACAAAGACATAAACTGCACAATCACCAACAAAGACATAAACTGCACAAACAGCCCCCCCATACCTGAAATGCCACACCTGAAAGGTGGCACAGCATGCGCACTTCAGCACAGCGTGATGGCTCCTGCATGTCACGGCCTCTCTCTCTTTTTTTCTCCCTCTCATTGACAGATTTTACATTTCTTGCAACTCCCAGCATTTAACAGCTGTTTTTGCTAACAGTCAAATATGCAAGCCCTGCTTGAGTTACACAGTATCTGGTTTTAAGATCCATCTCACAACTGCAGTATACAATTAGGATGGTTATATGCATCTGAGTTATGATTTGAAAAGTAAGAGAAATGCAAAATATTATTTAAGTAGCTTGAGAAATGGTCAGTATTCTTCATTTTAGTAACATTCTTGGTGAGAATGACTAAGATATATGAAAACAGAGACTAATGTTTTGAATATGGCTCTTGTGGTTTTGGTTTGGGTCATGTGGGTTTTTTTCCAAACACAGAGTAAAATAACTGAATGGTATCTATTTTATCCAGTTGTAAGAATTGCTCTGAAAAACCATAAATCAGACAAGTCAGCATAACTTACTTTCAAACAACTCCACAGGCTGAATTCACCTATGATATAAACAGAAATTAATCTCTTAGAGTGGCATTAGTGCAGGATTTTACCATCAGTTGTCTTGGTAGCTTGTCCAACCAGGCAAACAAACCACCTGTTCTGCCCCCAAAAAATCTATGCAGCAAACTTAGATGCATTAACACTAGATCAACACACAATGAGCTTTATAATGAAAAGCTCTTTGGAAAATGACAGAGGCAATCTAGCCCTGGAAGGACACCTATCCCAGGTTTTATGGGCTATTGCAGGGAAGGAAACTTGGACTGCGTCTGTCACTGCCTGATATTGGCTCTCAGCAGCCAGGCTCTGATGACGTAGACCATGCTGACTTCTACTGGCACTGCTGCCTCTGCCCTGCATCCTTCACATGTAATGGGTCATCTCGGCAGAAGATGCCTTTCTGCTAGACTCCATATTCAACTCCTCCACTGACCTGTCAATTTGTCCTGAGAGACTCACTTTACCATGTTTTTTCTTGCTTATTTTGATTTTAAGATGTTAGGCAGAGACTATTTCAGTACTGTTTCAGCATGCATGCTTTAATGCCACAGCTGCTGGTGCTGCTCCTACTCCCAGAGGCACAGAAGCAACCATCACTTCTATCAATCAGTTCCTTCAGAGCAAACTCAGAACAGCAGAGTGGACTGCAGCAGGGTCACAAAGCTTCACACAGAAAGCAGAGCAGCCTCTGCAAGGCCGACAGCTCATGTTTTGTTCAGGTGGACTAGGAAGAACCACGCTGGCAGCATCAGCTAATTCAAAACCCCAGCTCAGCTTCAGGCAGGCACTAGGGCTGCGGATGCTGGAGGGAGAGACTGTGCTCCTGTGATTCCTTCCAGCACTGCTGCTGGAGCTGCTCAGGGCACTGACCTCTTGCACTGAGTAGGGCAGCAGCCAACTTAAGCCCGTCTGCAGGGCTTTGCCTTGGCAGCATATGACAGCTACCAACAGTTAAGCTGTTTTCTGACATCTTTCTATCTCAGCTCCACTCTTCTTACTTCTCTTTATGTAGGCTGTTTTATTTTTTCTACAATGTTGAATATTTTATCTGGGCTTCTTAAATAAACTTTCATCATGTGGATGCAGAGGGGAAATTGAATGTAACTTAAAAGAAACACAAGATTTTGCAACTAGCTTTGATGTTCTCTAGCTTTTTATTTATAGAATACAGATTAACTTCCTTTTGTTAACTTCTATTGTTGTTTTATAATGGGTGCTGAAAATGCTTTGATAAATGAATTGAAAGAGTTTGCTGCAGCTCCTGCTAAGTGCCCTGACTTGCTAAAAAAGTGGGTTCTGTAAAAATGTGTTTCTCCCTGAAAAATGGAACAAGAAAATTTCATCTGATTTTAGATGGTTATGAAATAAAGCAATTGCTTTGAAGCTGTGAAATGCCCTTTCTTTACTCACATGTAAGCCATAAAATTCAGCCTCAGCCTAACCACATATCTGCATTGGACAAAAACAATCAGCAAGTCTACTCTTCAGCGATTTACCGTTCTTTATATAACTACATTGTTTTGCTGAGACCCTACACATCCCTTTTCTTCTACCTTTTGCATCTCTATTTTCAGTACCTCTTTATAATACATAGGGATTTTTTGCTTCTGAGGTGGACCTCAGACTCTTTCTTCATTAAATATGGACCTGTTTGAAATTTTCTAGATGTCTAGAATCATTCCAAAGGTGGCAAATATTCTGAGACTTCCTAGGATCATCAGAAAGAATTAGTAGTGAAATCTATTATGAATGAGGCTAGGTATGTGCGCTCTAGCAGTAGCAACTACTACTATTTCCCTTCTTATTTCCATTCAGTCACCTCATGTTGCTTTCATACCTGTTGCTGTCCTCAGTGCCACCGCTCCTAATACCAGTGCTTTGGTCAGAGGAGGTTTTCAATTCAGTACTTTCACAAACAGACAGATAACCTGAAACTCAAGTGACAAAGGTCTAAAATAGCACAAGCGCTGAGGCACCTAACATGCAGTTTAAGTGGAAGAGAGTGGCCTGGATCCATTTCACAAACTTCCTGCTGTCCCCACAAACCATATCCATACCAATAAATTAAACAGGCATATCCTCAAGGTCTGCTGGTAGGTATATATTAGTTATTTATAGCAAAGAGACAGAAAGCAGTTATAGATAAAACACCCTTTTCCGTCTGTATGGTGTTCAAACTGCTGTTTCCCATCACGTAGTCTGCAAATGACTTGTCTTTTCCATCACTGTCCCTTTTGATTGCTCATTTTCTGGTCTCCCACAGCTGCATTCAGCACAATGGTGCAGCTCCTTTTACCGAACCCAGATGTCCTCTTGTGAGGTAACAATGTGCATTTGAGTCTTCTCAGGCCATAGAGGAAACTGAAGCCAGAACTTCAGAGCACTGGATGAGTGCTCCAACTGCAAGGCTACATGTAAAGGTGAGCAACGTGACTGTGTAGTAGAAAAAATCAGGTATTTGTCCATAGTCAAAAGGACCATTTTCAGGGATTAATTCCAGACTTGGCGTTATAAATTTCAATCTTTTAGAGTTCCCAATTCAAGTGTTCAAGGAGATACCTAATTTGTAAAAATTAATAAACTGGTAAATATTCTTATCAAAATGACTTTTTCCCTCAGATTTATATGATCATATGACTATAATCCTTAGCTATTTGCTCTTCCCACTAGCTGGAAGTTCAACAGCAGTGTGATTTACTGCTTCATCATCTGAAGATACCTTTTAATGACACATACTAAACCTTGGGTTACTACAAAATTCAGCTTATTTCTCATTTTTTTTGAAAAAAGAATCTCTCCTTCCAGTCTAGTATATTATTCTCATTTAGCTGATTTAATCTGCAAGGTGATTTCAGAATAGAAGAACATCTCACCTTTTTTTCATTTGTTTGTAGGCTCTTTAAACTATTCAGGGCTCCTTTCTCAGCCACCTCTTCCGTCTAATTGGCCAGACAAGTAAAAGGCGCTCAAGTAATTAGCACATACCTTTTATTCAAATTTAAAACCGTGCCATTTTCAGCATTTAATGATTTCCATCTCAGTTTTGCAAAAATAATATTTGGGGAATTGGACATGCTAGTTAGCTGCCATTCCTCTCCTCTTCCAGCTGCTTCCTGCTCTTTTCTGCAAGCAGAATGCTCTCTTTTCATCTCAGCTCTTTAACCCCAAGGACTTGAACTCTATTTTTAGCCTTTGTATGAATTTCCAATCTCATGCATTTAAAGAACCTATCACAGATGTCTAAAACCTTGGAAGTAATTAATTAAGTCCCGCTATTTCCAGACTACACCAAAACAATTTGTCATTGCATGTAAAATGGTATAATCGAGTAGTATAAATGTTTTCAGGCCAAGTCTTGCTATGAATTATTTAGTTCATCTCTCCTAATTAAAGACCTATTGGAGGATTAATGTCTCATAACCTGACACACTACTTTACTAAGTAACAAATTATCCATATAATGACCTCAAACTAAATTTATATGACTCAAGTAGTAATTTGCATAAGTATACAAAATCCATTGAAATAGATATTCCTTGATACTCAAAAAACAGATTTTCAGTCTGCATTCAAGAAAGGAATTTGGACCAAATGAAGTTCTATACTGGAAAAAATAATTCACTAATCCGTTTTTTTCAGCATTTACATAAATATAGTTTATAAGGACTGCTTCTATGAATACAGCAAGATAACATAGCTATGCTGTGAAGTGAAAGCACAGATGTCCTCATGGAAATATGCCTTATTTTCCTCTGTAATGCATGCAACACATACATTTCTTGGTTATAGAATTTGTATTACAAACATACAGAATATGCTATGCACCTGAAAGTGGTTGTGTAAAGAAAACAATGTCAGTGGTTCAAAAAGGTAGTGAAAGATGAAATAGGTCAATATAGAAATATAGGTCAATGCAGAAAGATGAAATATTGGGTCAATATAAAACAACTGCCTATATTGATGTAAGGAGAAAAGCAGAATGCAATGCTATGCTTCCACAAACAAAATGTTCAGAATTGTTGCCAGAAATTGATAAAGCTAAATATTAACATTAAAAAAAAAAAAAGGTAGTGAGTTTATAAGCTCCCTCTCCATCTCCTAGGACCCTAGCCATCTGTGCTTCCAAGACTGGAGGCCCAGCTTTGATCCAGACCAATGGTCTAACTGTACCTCCAGTTTCTGAGAAAATCACGGAGTTGGGAGACAGAGCTGTGTGAAAGAGGAGAAAGATGAGAAAAGAAAAATTACAAATGGGGTACAGTTGTTGAGATGGGGCTTGTTAGTAGCTCAAGGATTCAAGAAGGCAAAGTAAGCCAACTTTAAAAAGGGAAAGGCACACCAACATGGAAGGGTATAAAATCCTAAAGGGAAAAGCCACGGATGCTGGTCAAGTGAGTTGGGAATCATCAGGTCACGGGTCTGAACTGCCAGTGACAGCAGTGATGACAGAGCTGGTGGCAGACGGCAGCTCAGCAGCGCTGCGGAGCCAGTGCCGGAGGCTGCAGAGGCTGACCCTTCCCCGCTGGGCTCATGCTGGCCGGAGGTGCTGTGTGCTTACTCTAATAGCTAATGCTAATGCTTACAGACCAATGCTTAGCCTAATAGCTCATTAAATCCTACCTATCTTCTGTGTGCTAGTGAGACAATATTTGCTTTATACTTTGTTATATCTATCCGGTATCCTACGTCTTTTTGTACCAGCTAACGACACCTGAACAAACTGATCCAAACTGACAAAAATGCCTGCCACTTTTATATTTCTTCCCCTGAATACATGACCTATTTGTTACACACAGCAGATCAGGCTATGACTGGACAACTTCTGAGTCCCAGATTTTCAGACTCTAAGCCCAATTACACCTTATTTCTGTTTTCTTTTTGTTCTGCTTTTGCCAGACCACAGCTCTCTTTCAAAATTTTTAGTAAAATGAAAAACAAATGTCAACTCTTCTTGTCTCCCTTTAGCATCTGCAGAAGAAATTACAATCAACATACATATTCCAGCCTGACTGGAGACAAGTAAGTGCTAAGACTACATAGAGAAGAGAATTTATTAGGTCTCTGTCTTTGATCCTGCAAACTCTACTATAATGCACATAATTATGACAGACAATGCTGAGCAAAAAAACCCTGCACTCTTATATACACCAAATACCTGCAAGAAAGGTGAAAAATAGCCAGTCAGAACATCTTGCTTGATTTGTAAATAGAAAGGGACAAATGAGTTTGGAGTTGATGTCTGTAGTTTTGCTGAAAAAACCCATAGCAGGGAAGGCTAGCAAATTCCCCAAATTCATAACAAAGATGATATTAATACTCATCCAAATCCAAAAGTAGAGAAAAAATCCAAAACGGTGAAATTTAAAACAGACAAACAGTCCCCCTGACCAAGGGTTTAACAAGCCTCTGAATTACCTAACCTTACAAAATTGCTGCTTAGGAGGAAAAAGCTCTTCAGGTAACAGAACAGATGCCTCTGAAAATCAGGCAATACTTAAAATGCATAAATATTAGCTGTACTGGGTCTGGCTGAGCTGGAATTGGTTTTCCCCTATAGCAGCCCTCATGGTGCTGTGTTTTATGCTGGGAGCTGGCAGGGTGTTGATAGCACACTGGTGTTGTGGCTACTGCTGAGTAGTGCTTACACAGCACCAAGGCTCTTTCTGACATTTCCCCTCCCCAGTGGGACGGGGTGGGCAAGATCTTGGGAGGGGACACAACCAGGACAGCTTATCCGAACTGACCAAAGGGATATTCCATACCATATGACGTCTGCTTGAGTATAAAGCTGGGAAAAAAGAGGGGGGTGGGGGGGTGTCACCCTTGGTCCTCCAAGGCAACCACCACGCGTATCAGAGCCCTGCTCCCTGAGAAGGCGCGACATCGCCTGTTAATGGGAAGTAGAGAATAAATCTGTTTTCTTTTTGCTTCTGCGCACGGACCTTGCTTTGCTTTTGCTTTGCTTACATTAAAACTGCCTTTGTCTTACCCACAAGGGTTGTTTTTTTTCCTATCTTATCTTCTTTCCCCCTTTTTGCCCTGTTGAGAAAAATAAAAGGGGGGGGGGGGGGAGAAGTGATAGAGTGAGTTGGTGGGTACCTGGCATTTAGCCAAGGTCAAACCACCACAGTTAGCAAATATAACAGAACAGTCTTTAGGGTTTGGTTTGTTGTGCTCTTGGAACAGAGCATGGCATAACTTCCAATACATCATAAAGCATTTTCAAAATTCCTGTATGAAAAATGGAAGAGAAGAAAATGAAAACACCTCAACCATACTCTAGACATATAGAAAAATATTACAGGCTCTTAAAACTACTAGAGAATTCTATTTTTAAAAGTCAGAATAATCACAATGCAAAATATGCTGCAATTTCTCTTTTGAGTTAGTGCTCAATAAAATGTAGAGAATAACATGGAAAATATAGTGCCTTCAAATCAATTATAACTGTATTATCCATTCCCTATTTAGGAATGTCTATGCTTCTATAAAAATATCCCTCCATCTTTAGAATTCAGGAAGCATCAGCTTCACTGTGTTTTGTATAAGCTATGTATGCACACAGGCTCTTCTGCAGAGTTGAAGGAAAAAAAAAATCAGTTTTGCAGGGCTCACTTTTCTCAGGGTCCCAGTCTTTATGTATCTCCCATACAGCTTGTTCTCTATACCAACTGATTGTTACAAGACCCAGTGGCTGACCTGTGTGCTGTTCAGTTTGGCTGAGCCCTGTAACAAAACACACAACCTGCTTACACCTGCTTCCTCAACTGGCAGTTAAAACCTACTTACGCTATACCCTGCTCTACTTAAACTGCTTCTGCCCTGTCCCAGTAATCCCCACTACCAAGTTAGCTTGGCACATGGCATAGCACCTTCCTAGACAGAAATTCAGGGAGACTTGAGGTTAGCAAATGGTGCAAATGAAGACTGAAGAATTAATTCTGATGGACTTCTGTATTATTTTAGCTATTTCCCGAAGGACCAGGTTGAGTTGTGTAATTGGCTACCTCTAATATAGAGATTGCATTTGAAATAGTTACATGGTGTGCTTTGGATACATCTTTGAAGGTTTGCTCCTACAATTCTGGAGGGCACAACAACTTCTTGAAAACAGCAGGGTAAAAAAGTGACAAGATGAACTCTTGTGTTTTCTGCTGGGAGTTGCAAGGTCAATGCCGATTTAATTGATATCTGGGGAGCCCAGCTTTACCCAGAGGTATAAAAGAGAAAGATGCTACAAGGAGATTTCTTGTAATGAAAATTTCAATTCAATCAGTGTGAAAGCTACACATTTGGATCAAAAATGGCAGAGAATCCTCAAGGACTCTTCTTACAAAGAGCTCACATAATCTTAAAGCAGCCTTTGATAGCCTGAGAGAGATCATTTTGTGGCTTTGAAAATGTTGAAACATCTGAAAAAAAAAATCAACATTACTGGGATCTTTGCTTTAAAATTAATGTCAGGTAGGACATTTCTAACCATTTTGAGTTCCATGCTAATTTCTTTCTTCACCAATAAAGCTCTTCCCAGGAATCCTATGAAGTTCTCTAAGTCCTAATGCAGGTACTTAAAAGAAACAGGAGGCAAAGGTGGAGGGCCACCCTAGGACAGGTCAATATATTACCTTGATTAAGAGTTTGTGCTAGAAAAATGTTTAATGTCCCAGTATATTTAGTGTCTCTGTTTCTCTGCATGTCTGTGTGTGTCTCTCTCTTTTTTGCTTTGCAACATATATTTTAAAGAAAATCCTGACTGATTTTTGTCCTTCAAAGGCTAAATTAAAAAAAACCAAAAACAAAACCAAAATGAAAACAAGCAAACATTACTTAGTTACCCAGTTATAGCTGCTGTATTGAAATACTTCCATCTACAGCATCACCTCAGTTGGATGTGTTTTCATATAAACTTATACTAACACCAAAGCTGTTTCCTCCTAACCCCATTTTAGACCAAATTATACAGGTCTGGATCAAAGCAGGCCTCATATTAGTAGGTGAGCTGGTCTGAATATCGGCAATTTTATTTGAATTTGACTTGCAGCTTTCTGAATCAGCTTACAGTAAGTGAAAATATATTTATAGTGTATGCAATATTTTATTACATTTTTATTAAATGCACTGTATATAATTACACTTATAGTTTATAGTCTACTTATTTATTAAATTTTTAAATATGTAAAAGTGAAGAAAATACCTGGAAAATAAAGGCATGGTGTTTAAAATTATCTGAGATTTGTGAACTACAACATGGAGTACATTTAAATTTTGTAACTGAAACATTTTTACTTTGCTTTATTTATATCCCACTTTATTTTGAAATGCAGCAGAATTGATAATCTCTTTTAAGAGATATATGCTCAAAAATCTATGACTCGAAACCCAAACCATTTAAAATGAAATAACTATCACAGGGCATGTGTAATAAACTGAACATGAAAAAAACTCTAAGCTGATTCTAAGCTTATTTATGCATTTTTTTTCCCTTGTATGGAATAAATGGATATGCAATTTGTTTTGGATTTATGTGTAAATTTAATCTACATCTGAAAAAAGGTTGCTCAATGGATTTCTGGGATAACTAGAATATCAGAACAAATTAAACCACTCATTGGTCTTATCAGATTTGTCTACTCTTTACACATATATATGCACACACAGACACAGTTATATATAAACCCTCCAACTCGTCATTCGCTCTGCTTTCTTCCCTCATGATGACACTGTCATCTCTGGGTCCCACAAAACGGCACTATTGCATCTTCCCTACTGGACTGCATTCAGGTCATATAAAAAGCTGTATCACCACTGGCCAGGTCACCATCACCAGTTAGAAAATCTAAATGTTTTTTTAGAAGGACTGTATTTTGCCACAAAAAGCATCTCATAAGTGGTAAGTAACTCATACAGCATAGCAGTATTTCCAGATACTGCATATGTTTGACTCTGGGTGCAGAAAACTGACAAATAATGGAGCTCCATTGTTTGGCAGTAGTGCCACCGATTACCACTTTTTTAAACCATAGTGTTTACTGCCAGGAAAACTGCATGTACTTATAGCTGAGTCAAAATAATGTAGCTCACGTGCCAGGGGAGAATAAAACAGGAGGTACAAGGAAGATCTGGGAAGCTGTTACTTTAAATACAAATATTTGTGACTTCATGATTTTTCCAGGTTCTAACATTTCTGACTGCTGTTGACTCAGAGGTGACTAGTAGAGCTGGAACTTGCATGGCAGGCTTGAATCTGATAGTATACACGTCACCAAAACTTACCAGTCTGACTGAAGTAAAGCAGATACTGTGATGAGGCATAGACCTAATATAATTAGGTAATTAAATAATTACCTAATTAAATAATAAAGAAACCCCTCAAATAACCATTTGGACTTAAACTTTGGTCAAGGTTTAAGAGTCATTGACCATTACAGAACAAAGGTATTATTGAAAGATAGTAGGACAAGACAGATAAACAACATAGATGGTGTGAGATTTTAATTTGACTGACTCGAACGAAATCATTAACACTTTGTCACTGTGACAGGAAACATAAAAGCTCAAGACTTGACTATGAGAGAAAATATAGCTAAAACCTGAAATACCAATTAAAATGGGAAAAAGTGTCTTTGCTTGTAATGGCATGGAAAGTAGTTCCCCAAAAAGTATCATCAGATTTAAAATATGACTAGCAGTAAGTGACCTACCTTTTATTTTAACTATCAGATGAACCTTTTCACAGCCCCAGAGGCTAAGCGTGAACTTTCATGGAACCAGAACCGAGGGCATCTCACACACTTCCTAAAAGGCAGTTGTATAAAAGGTAAGTAACGACTACAGTAAAAACCACCACAGAAAGCCTCTCCCTCCCTAAGCAAAAAAAATGAACCTTGTTCTGCACTGTAATCTTTACATGAGACCAATTTTTCATACTAATCAGTCAGATCCGGGCCCTTCTCATCCTTTCTCTTGTCCTTCCAGATCTATCAATTTAGTAATTTGAAAGCTTTATGAATCAAGTGGTCCCTTCAGTCAATCCCAGTCTCAAATAACCTTCTTGTAGAGGCTGAGACCAGTAACTGCCATGTGAAGAAACTGTTTCTGTTCTGCAGAAGCAACAGAAATAACTGAGGTTCAGAAAAATTAATCTCCTCCCTTTACTCCTCTGTAGGCATGAAGTCATGCACACTCTGTATCAGCTGGAAAGCCAGGCCACTTGGGTCAATTTGATGTCTAAACAACTCATTTTGGGGAATATTCACTTTAACATGAGACCATGGTAGAAGGATTAAGAAGCAGGGAAGACTGATGCAGATACCCCTTGTAATGACTTCTGAGAGTCAGCCTGGAGTCATGAATTCAAATATATCATTTCAACAGCCATATTAAAAGTAAAGTATTCGTTCTCCACTACAGAACTGGTTAAGATTTAAACTTTTGTAACTGAAATCTTGTGAAGGAGCTGAAACAGCTCAAGATGTCATATTTTTGATGCTGGATAAGATGAATAGCAGAAGTTTAGAGAAATATTATCTTTCCTACTACAATAATTTTAAGTCTCTTATATCAGACAAAAACCTTTTGGACACCTTGCATGTTTCATTGCCTCTGGTGACCTGCCAGCCTGTACCTCCTCGTTTGCTCTCAGAATTGTGCCCATTCATGTTAGTGGTGCAGCAGGGAAGGGTAAATGCCTCCAGTCCTTCAAGTGTGCCTCTTCTCCTGGTCCTGCACCAGTAGAATAAGCTGAAGCACAAAAGAACTGAGAATTCGTGTGAATTGGTGAGAATTGGTGATTGGTGGTCTCTCTCTCTCACATTCATCTTTTTTGTGCCCAAACTCTGCTAAATGGAGAAATGTCCCTTCCTGACCTGTCACATATCTTTTCAGTCTGCAAAGATTCAAGATTTTCTTTTTGTATTTAACAGTATGTGAAATTACACAAGAGCTATAGGAGGAGAACATTAAACACAGAGAAAAATTGGAAGTGAAACACGTAGAAATAGGGAGCAGGTCATCATCTTGATCCTTAATCTCTAATTGAACCTTACTACTACCACCCCTAAAAATAATGTTAAGTCATGTAGAATATTATAGAAATGTCACCTAATAAAAAATAAAATCCCTTTAAGAATTTAAATGGCAAAAGCCTTGAGCAGTTGACAATAGGTTTCTCCCAGAGAAACAACTCAGCTAGACAGAGGAGTCAGGATTACTGGAGCTAGCTGTCACGCAGCTCTGTGAACTTTCTACATTTCTGTTAGCTGAGGGTATTGGCCCGTGCTGACCTTCTCTACTCTGCTTGAGGCAATCACATCAAACTCCCTTTCTGATGAGCCAATGTGAATGGCACTCTGCTAATGACTCTTCCTGCCACATTTCAAGATTCATGACAGTTACAACCAAAGGAATTATGGACTCC
Organism: Strix aluco; assembly: GCF_031877795.1. NCBI lineage: Eukaryota > Metazoa > Chordata > Aves > Strigiformes > Strigidae > Strix > Strix aluco. Next base: position 58,883,063 of record NC_133933.1, on the reverse strand, counting down.
ATATCTTTTGCCTGCAATTAACGAAATCCTTTCAGTTCAAAGGCCCTTAACTTTAATGCTAATTCATAGGATATCAAAGTAATTGATAGTCTGCATGAATAAATCTGTGTGCTTTAAAATACTTAACCTTCAAAAAACCCATCAATTTATAATCATGGTGCCTTAAAATGGTGAAATCACTAATCAGAAGAAATTCCTGAGCATGACACGTACAGTTGGTTAACCTATATTAGGAAAAGGAGTTAATTTCCTTATCAACTGATTTCATAAAGGAAATTCAAACAGCAAGTAACTACATCCTGCTTCTTCTATATGGGAGCTCTTACTTGACCTCCGCTCAGAAAATTTCTGCTCAGTGCCAGTTCCATAGCTTGAATTTCCAGTGCTATTCCTGATTAAAAAAATCCAAACTAATTAGCATGTAACAACCAACATTAACAACTTATGCTGGGATTTAAATGAACTCCTAATTTGTAAATGTTCTTAAGGATGCTGTATTATTGATTAAAAATTAACATTTTCTCTTGCTCTAGAGCAATTAGTGAAAATGTAAGATAATGAATATTTATAAAGCTAAGGTAAAAACTTGATCATACCCTAAGACATCAATTTTGTGCTTAATAGCAGCCAGCAAACTGCTGGCAAGCAGATCTTATGTATTAGGTTTTCAGGGCAGTAGTTTGTTTGTTGCAGTCTGCTTTACAGCTAGAGCTGAGAATGCAAGAAAAGGGCAATTTCCCCCACAAAAGCCAAAAGGCAGAAGCAATAGCACCAAATAAAGCACAAAAAGTCAAGTCAAGCTAACTTCTAGTGCATATTCCCAAGTGTTTGTCATAAGAAGAGAAAGGTCAAACTGTCAAGTTAGCTAACACCTTCGATAAAGTCAACAGCAATGCTAGTTACAGCTTTGCGGTTTCAGTTCAGAAAAACAGTATGTGCCTGCTGCATTGCACTCTTTGCCAGGACTTCTTTGATGGAGTACAAGGCCACAGCTAGACATCTTTACTGCACTGGCAAAGGTAAGATTTGGCCTGTCCTTCAGTCTTTGTAACAGCAGCTTATTTTTATGAGCTCTTCAGCTAGCTATGTATTTCACTCTACACTCTTCACGATTATAGCTATTAGCACTTTGTCTTAATATCTACTTTCCTTCCCTACAAGATTTAATCCTTCCATAGCCCCATCTGGGTTGTCAAAAAAATCTTATTTTGTATTTTCTGGTTTTGGTTCTCTTAACCCAGCAGATTTCACATGTACTTAAAACTTTTATACTTACTAAAGAGATTGCCTCTGGACTTGCTGTACCCGAGGTGATAAAACAAAGGTGTAAAACCTTGAAGGTGTATATATATGTCAGATATATTCAACACTCAGAAATTAGTTACTTTGGAAGACACACTTCAAAGTAGTTGCTAATGCAACTAGGTGCTAACTTCTGGGAATTAAAACAGAAGAAAATAAAAAGGAACAGCTGTCACTGGGGCTTTTCCTCAAGATCAAGAAAAACATTAGTGTTGTGTAGCCCATGGTCTTTAGAAACACAGAGATATATTAAATGGTCACCAGACAGGGAAAAATCTCCCTGTAAAGGACACCATATCCCTTCAAAATATAAACATATCCCTAGCAACCACTCATCTCCAGCCTGAATGGAAACCTTGGTGTAAAGGCAGACAGGTGAGCATTAAATTTCTTGCTTGCTTCTTTTTCTGGACCAGATGCTAATTCAAACTCTTCTTGAGAATTGCCATCTCAGTCTTTCCATAGGCAACTGAGACTTCATGTGTCATGCTGAGAGCTCAAGGTATTAAGCTCTTTATGAAAAAAGATGCTTTGCTCTTTGAAGAACAGCCTTACATCATAGCCGTGGCAGTAGAATCTGCTGATCACAGATGTGGCAGCAATACTTGTCTAGCTGCAGCCTTCACAGAAATGCTTCCAACAGTGAGGAAAAGGTTGTAAAAAGCCGTGTCTGTCACAAACTGAAGCACTGTAGAAAGAGGCTTTTTTTTATAGCTTGAACCTTTCTGGAGCTATTAGAGGTGCTTTGGGTTTTTTGTGTGGTTTTTCCCCCCTAATCAGCACTTTTTTTTTTTTTTCTAGTCAATTTTTTAAAGTATTAATAATGTAAATTAACATGAAGATTTTAAATTGAGTCCTTGACTGCACAGATCACATATGAAATGCTGAATGAAGCTCACTACAGCATATGCATTTCCTCTTGTTAACTTCAGTAGATGTGACCTATCAAAGGATACTGCTTCGTATTTCCTCATTCTCAAGGAAACATCCAAATTTGTTCTTCACAGACCACAGTTTTTGCAGGGGGGGTTTCTTGCTTTCTTTATTTGTTTGTTTGGTTTTTTTTTTACCACAAACCTAGTGAACTCAAAATTAGGAAGCAATGTCTCATTCTTTACTTGATTTGGATAGAGGAAATCTGAAAAGTTGTGAAGCAAAGCTGAGCATCTATGTGCTCCAGGATAAGAAATCACGAAACCTCCTGTTAAATCCACCGGAGACCTCACCTGTGAATTATGCACCTGTTGAAATGCTGACTGGGTCAGAGATGATACTCCGCTACCAATTGTTATGTGTGGGAAAGAAGTGAAGCTGTTCAAGATGAAATACAGAAGCTGCTTGATCAGACCCACCATATCCTGATATAGGCTGTAGGGTCCCATGGTCTCCGGAGAGGTGACTGGAGTTGGGTGAAGAAGGGAACTACCCAGCGTTGCTGTGCCTCTCCAGCTTCAAGATACTGTGCCCCTACTCCTCCAAGTGGGTATGTAGTGTTGTGCTGCAGTGAGTTGAAGACCCTCTGGTTTTTTGTCTTGTCCTCCCACAAACTCAAAACTCCTCCCAAATATTATTTTGCGTTACTCTTCTCTGGTGCTAGGAGTCATGTTATAGGTAAGTACTTTCTACCCTGCACCTATGCTAATTTTGTAGCAAAGGGGGAAAACAAATCCTTTCACTTGCAATCAGGCAAGCCTCATGGGACTGACTGATTGACATTCCAGCCACAGAAGTTTTGTTAGGATAATTGAACAGTTTTGGAAAAGGAGGAGTTACCCAGAGCTCTTCTGCCTAGTTCAATTAATTTTATTGAACGATTATCCTCTGAATACACCTTGCTTCTTTTATCCACTTGTTCTTGTCAGGTACTTGTATAATTTTTCTAGGACATTCTAATTTCTGATCATACTATTGCAAATAAACATCAACCACAATCCAAGGTTCTAACGTATCATAGAGATGAGTAAGGTAAATATATTCTTGAATTACAAATCAGAATCTAAGAGACTTAAAGGAAAAGTATTTCTCGTGATTTTCTTTTCTCATGTCAGAATCCAAAATTATGTGTTCAAAACCACCAAGAAGAATTGTATCTTAACTTCATAAGAATTATAGATAAAATTAATTACAATGATAACTTGTGTAGGACAATTTAACTCCTGATACATCTATTCCAGATTAGGTAATCATAAGAATTTTTATTAATGCTCTCTTTATAAACTTCTTACAGTTTAAGTATTATTTACTTAAGCATAAAACCAGCAAAACCAAGAGCTGTGTAGCCCTGCTGCCAGCAGCTGTTATTCTGTAGTGTTCCTGATGTATTTACATGACAGGTGAATCCTTCACTGTGGTTTCCAATAGCCTATAAATTGCTGTTCTACTAAGCTTAATTTTTAGTTAACTCTCCCTTAAGATCAGCATGGCAGGTGGGTGTCAGCAGAGGATGGCTTCAGTTATGTTCTGTAGGGAACAAATAGGGTAGCTCCAGAGCAGAGGACTGATTTCTGCACCCCTCACCTCTGGAGGTTGCCCAAGCAACCGACACGCTGAGGCTCACTTTGGCACCTAAACCTTGGCACCACAAAGGAGGACTGCTTTCTCCTGCAATCAAGTCAAGGTGGCAGGTTTAGGATTTCACATGGGAACAGCAGAGATTTGTTTTGTTGCTCCTCCATTCCCAAATTTTCTCTTCTTCATGATCTCATTACAGGTTCCAAAGTTTGTTAATCCTGTTGTTCTATACAACATATACTATTGCCATTTAATTTGTAAAACTATTTACTAAAAAAACTTCAGATGTTCATAGGCAATAGATTTACAAAAAAGACTATAATTTCTCTTAGAGTATCCAACATGCCTGTAAAACATTCAGCACTTTTTAGCCATCTCTTTCATTTTTTCAAATGTGCTCTTAGATTTTGTCTTCAATTGTCCTACTCATTATGAGAATTTTTAATCTCTGTACTATTTCTTTTGATTTCCAGTAATGTAGACTACTCATAATTTATCTACAGTTTCATTTTAGGTGTTTTAGGTTCTCATTTCAGATGTTTTATTCTTAAATGAAATTATTAAAGCGATGTAATATAAACCAGAGGAATGTCTGCAAGCCTTCTACTGTTCCAATTCACCACAGCTTTACACTTGAACTTTTAATTTATTTAGTGAGTGTCACAGTATTATTGTTACTTAAACAAGTTATATGATGACCATTAAGATATAATGGAATATTAAACATAGATAATAGACACCCAAACTTTTTTTAGCATTTGTTCACTCAGAAAAATGGGGGAAACACATAAAGGACAAGCATTTTTCATCCAGAGGATATCTTTGGTTACTTTTGTGGTAAAAGACCTTTCATGCACTTACGCTTAGTTTCAACTGTGCAAGCTACACTGCTAATTTGAACAATTAATCTTAAAGCAGTATGGATCAGCAAAAATCTTTTGCCAATATTAAATAATGGTAGAAAAATAAAGTTTAACAACTTCCATTAAGCATTTTAAGCTCTAGTGTAATGCAGTACTGATAGCACTAACATATGGCCTTTGCTATCATGTCAAAATTAATCAGAACCCGTGTTCTTAGTGTTCTTTTAATTTAAAAAAAAAAGAAAGAGGTTTTATGGTTTCTCTTCCTTTAAAATCTTGGTGATTTTAACACAAAAATAAGGAGCCATGAAAGAAGGGTGTTTATCACAGACAAAACAAGAACAACTTAGGCAACAGGTGATCACTCTAATAGTCAAGTGGTTCAAGACATGAATTACTGCTGTGATAATTAACATCATTACAACCAAGTCAGGTATAAAGCTGAGGCCTCTCTGTAAATATTCTGAGATGGACTGAACTGTGATTGTACCAACTACTGTTCCTCAGTATTGCTCCTCAAGCACCAGGATACACAGCCACAGTTTCTGTGGGTTTGTTTTTGAAAGGAGCTGAGTATGCATATAAGCTACTGAAAATCCATGACTCCAGTCCTCTGCAGCTCCCTGTGAATTTTGATGAAATTGGGAACACCTTACACCTTGAAAAAGTATTATGTAGTTGGCAAGTGAAAGCTCCTGTTTTTAGAAGTGCTCGATACAAATCATCAGGGGCAGAGTTGCAGTTAACTGGTAAATTTGCAAACCTTTTTTTCAGAATCAGTTATGAACTACTAACCTAGAGAAATTCAGTGCTGTATTTCAACCTCTATAAGCTGTAATTTATTGTGTAATGAGAGTTTCCCACCAATAAAACTTAGACTGTTACTTCTTAGTTTTTTTTAAAAAAAAATCAAATACAAGTGTCAAACCAGAACAGAATCTGTGTGAGTTTTCAGGAAAGCTGACTTGTTATATTTCAGCTATATTCTACATCAGCATTGCCCATGCTGACTCAACCCAAGGGTTTTGCTGTCTGCTCTGACTGGAATAACTATTTTCTTTACTAACTCATGACTGGAAACCTTCTGAATGAATTACTCTCTGGCCAGGGTCAAAGGTGCCATATAATATAAACACTTGCTTACAGTTATCACTATTATACTTAATTTATTGAGATAAATAAGAAATCCCTTGGCACAACTAGTATTTTACACCATAAAAAGCAGGCTATTTTGACAACAGTCAGCATTATGGGTTCACGAGTAATTACTGACATAAATCAATAGATGCTGGAAATATTGATTATGCATTCACTGTTAATTTTCTAGCACCATATCTCTAGGATATGACCATCACATTTCACTTAAGTCTTCCAAAAAACCCTAGAAATATGGAATTTCAGGCTCTGGCAAAGATTAAATAATCAGTTAATGACTCCAGAGAAAACCTTTGTATGTCACTGCATCGTCAGATTTTGAATGATCCGTGAAGTAATTTATTACCTCCTTCTCAATTAGTGTAAGATGTTAATATGGGTTAAAGGGAACTTTCCAACAAAATGAGAGAAATATGATAACTGTCATAGGGTTTCCTGGTTGCACTTTTCCCAGTTCTGGTGAATGGAAATTAAATGTCATCTCCACCTTTAATGTGTTCTTCTTTGATTGAATCGGGCAGGAGGAATATGTTCAAAGATCAGCATTTTATATTGCTTCATGAGAGGAGAGGTTTTTAGCCCAAGTTCCTCACACTGGGTGGTAAAATTTCAGAAAGTTTAAATGGGGTTAAATGAGAAAGAGGAGGATTTAATTGTAAGGGATAAGAGCACAGTAATTAATTATAATGTGGGTTGTTTGTGGGTTTTTTGTGAATTAGGGTACGTGCACATATCTTTATGTCAAGGAAAATTCTGCCAGATGAGGAAGGTAGAAGCTAGACTGGACATACAAATAATATAAGGAACCAGAGAGACACTTGAGCACACAGACACTAGGAAAGAGCAAAAGACATCAAAACAAACTGGTCATGTTGACAAAAGAAAAACTGAGTATAAGCTAACTACAAATAAATTTAGTCTGGGAATTAAAAGGAAATTACTAGTCTGTAGAAGCAAGGGAGGCAACTATTCTAATTAGTTTTCAAATGGAACTCGATTAACTTATTACCAATAATCCACCAAGCTGTATCTGTAATCACTGGAAACTGAAATCAGTTTTTCCCTGTTAAAGCACATCCCCTGAGCTTGGTTTCCCCAAGCACACTGGTCTCCTGGATTTTCACCCTGAAAATATGTAGCTACATTTTGGTCTGCAAGCACCACCAATCCTCTTTTTCTAATGAGAATCCTCCTATCTTAAGAGAATTTCTTAAAGCTTTTCTAAGAAACACCACCTGTATTTGCACTGCCACTGTTCCAGTCTCTGCCCTAGGTGAGGCACACACTTTTCTGCAGGACAGCCAACCATACCTTTTCAGAGCAGTGTTTCCTAGCAAGGCTGCAGCAGGACCACCTCAACAGGACATACTTTTGATTAGGTCTAATAGCGAATCAAACTGCTGATAACTGAAATTTTAGTATTGTAGATGCTTTGCTTAGTAGGACCAGACCCAGGGAACTTCCAGAGCCACTTCTCACATAAAGAGACCCTGATGGCAGCCCTGAGCTGGGGCATTTTCTTAGTACAACGTGTTTATTTACAGTAAGTTATTTACAAACTCCCCCTTCCTCAAGCACAGAGCTCTTATACTTAGGATGTGTGTAAATGTGCTTGTCCAGGAATACCCACTTGTGCTTCCTCTCTGATTTTCACAAGGCTGTTAAATACTGTTTACCCCACAAAGAGAGAAGTCACTCTCTTCATCATTGTAAGCAAGTTGTGATGATCACTGCCCTTGTAAGACGATGGAGAGTAATGCAATCCCAGTCATCTTAAAAGTCACTCAGATCTGTATGTAGCATAACACAAATTAAATTTCCCAATTAATCCATGCAATGACCAGGCAGACAAGAGAGTTTCTTCTGAAAATGGGACCTGTAAGATTTGTCTGAATCTGAATCATGAAAGTGCCATGTAATGCCTACAGTCACATGCCTCAGTTAAAAATATATTGTCACATTGCATATTAAATTAATTTTACAAGATTCATTTCATTCATTTTAAAGAACTGTGTGATCATCTCTGTTACAAAGTGTACACCTTCTTTGGCTGTACTGTACATGCTTTAAAAGTGAAATTAAACTGCAGATTATCTCTTTTTGATTCTATTGATTCATTCTTAAATCTAGCAAAAACATGCCGTATAATGTTTTATGTCTGCACTTTGAAATGATGACTTTCAATACCTTTTTGTCTGTGCATTAAAATAAATGAAATTTTAACAGTAGACCAAAACTGATTGATATAATCCAGTTCATTTAAAAATGCAAGTAAATCAAGTTCATTCTAGATGGCAGCCTGACTCGCTGTCTCTCCCTTGTATCACAGTATTGCTCTACTTCACACTGAATATAGTAGGCTGTCCTTTTTAACTAGGGAAGTAGATGACATCTGTACTTTGTACATTTACCTCTGGCCAAATACCATTACACCTGATTTGGCAATGTTATCAACTACAGTGACAATCCGAGGTCTGTCCAGAAAGGGATGGCAGCAACCCCACAACCCCAGCTGTGATCTTCCAAAGACCTGGATGTAAGGGGGACAAGTTGAGACATGAATGATTTTGTATACTTGTACATGCACCAACCCTCCAAACACCAGCTTTCCCATTTGATGCTGGAACCAGACTAGAATTGAAAAGAAGTTAGCTGGCTATTCATAACAGCCTATTGTACGAGGCAGCCTATTTTTACACATGCCAAGTACAGGAACAGGTTTTTATGGTCTGTCAGGTAGTATCTCTCAAATGCTAAACAAGGCTTCAGGCACAGTCTCTGCAACTACATTTTTTACCAAAGATGAAGCAATCCTCTAAATCCAGGTAAAAGATGCCCCATATGCATATATGCTCATGTTTTACTTCATGATAGAACCTCCATAAAAGAGGAAACATCTGGATAATCAGCAGCTGTTCACAAAGTCCTTGCTCTTGCAACAGATGGAATTGTGAATGACAGCAAGCATGACCCATGCTGAGGAATCCCTCCCCCCAAAATACTTATTTTGAAAAGGCACCTTTCAAACTTTTGAAATCAAAAGGTACAACACAGAAGTTACTTGCAATTCTTACTTTGCAGTTAAATGTTGGTCTTCCTGTATAAAGCCTGCCCAAGAAAACTTTCTTTTTCCTTTTCTAATAAAATATGTGTTTGGCATTCATACTCCATTACTAAATTACAGTTGGCCTCTAAATTACACCTTTGGAGAAAGCAAAAATATCAACATGGGCTGTTTCAAAAAAAGCTATTACTTTTTCTTTTTTTACAATTTTGGATGTAAAGTAAGTGTCTATCAAACTGTTAGTCACAAAGTGACTACACTGCAGGAGTGTTATGAGTGGTTCCACAGAACCTCTGCTGAATTCACACTGTGTCACATGCTGCTTACTTCTTAAATACTCCAACATAAAATGGTTTCAGAGAAAGAACGGCATCCTAAACAGCAGACTCAATCAGCTCCAGAATGTTTTGAATTCTTCTTTTGGGATCATAAATAAAGTTGATGCTGGGAATTGAAAAATCGTTGACGTATAATTTGTCTCCAGGATGCATTGGAACCGACTCAGCTGTTGCAGCCACAAAACAATAAAACATCCTGATGTAACCTACCCTACTTTCAGCATCATGTTCATACCTCCCTCTAGAAAATCTCACTTAAATCTAAGATGTTTGTGGATTTTCTTCCTTCCTGACATGGGAGAAACATCCTTTTCCCACCAGTCCCAACCTCAGATCAGTTTAAAATCTGGAACAGAAACCACAGACCTCACTTTAAGGAGGAAATCTAGTGCAATTCCTATTTAGACATAGTGCAATGGCTATATTCCCATCTTGTTAACCACCCTATTCATCTATATCCATCAATCTCAATCGATGAAACAAGTACTGACACTAATAACTTTGCTTACAGTTTCTGAATGCTGCTGAATGGAAGAAGAGTAAATGCAGCTGAACTCTTCTACAGAATGTGGGCTTTATCCTGTTCTCCTCTCCTGAAAATATTTCACAGTGTTTTCAACAGACAGATTCTGAAGATGCTGCACTGATGTTATTTAATATTAGGCATTATTATTACACCTGTGTTCTCAGAAATCTTCTAATACCCATTTCTATGCAATTTGGCATTGCACAGGCTTCTTGAAATCAGCGGAAGAGGCTGTTCTGATCTGCAAGGTAAAAACATCTGAAACATCGTCTAAAAGTCCTGCCCAGAAATCTTCAGGTCAGTTCTTATGTACTTTGCAAAAAGTCTAACTGCTATATTAATATATTACGAAGAAGTGGAAGTCTGATTGAGCTCTCACCTTTCTGTATCCTCAGTCACATCACTAACAGTTCTTTCTTTTAACACTGGCAATATCAAACCTAACTACTTCCAGCTTCCCATTATATTGCATATACAAAATAATATGTATATTAGATACGTAATATTGTATCCTATGTACACTTACATATGTCCTATAGCTACTGGTTAATTCCCATCCTTGGCTGTCTTCCATATATCATGCCTACTGTTACAACCTTACAAGGCTCAAATACTGCTTGTAACAGTAGTTATCATTTTTTTCAGTCACAGATCAACCATTAACAAAGTCTAACTGCTTTCCTAAACCAGCTGAGTGAGACCTTATTAAACAAGGAATATAACTTTGGGGGAAAAATTTGCATTTGCTAATAAAAAATGGGCATTAGACTATCTCATTTAGCAGAATTTGGGCATTATCTGTCTCCCTCTGCAAATGACAGTATTTGATCTTTGACAAAAGCAGAAGTTTACAGTTTAATATGATAATAGAGGACCTGTTGTGAGGTAACACAGTCAAAAAAAGATCGTAACCAGGTCATAAATGTTAAAATGCAAAAGGAAGGAAATGCCTGTTATTCATCTTCCAGGCAGTATTCAGACATTCATGAAATTGAAAGTTAATGTACCAGGGACTTTCATTATCTGACCCATTCTATACTATCCATTAGAATCCCATAGTACTGGAGACAGAGGACCAATATGTCACTAATACAAGATGGAAAAGGTCACAAAAACTAAGCATCAATAAGACATTACTTCTCTATTAAATTTCATAACACTCAGCAGAACACACACTTGCTGAAACCAGAATATTTTATTATGTAATGCAGCTAAACTGAGAGAAATATGTTTACCAAGGCAAGGGCATAATGATTAGTTGTCGAGTAAAAATAATGACTTTTTTTCTCCATTTCCTCATTAAAGACATTTTGTTTGTTTAAAGAAAAAGAAAAGTATTGCATGGTTCATTTTGCTTTTTAAGGCTATTTCTTACAATAGGAATGTGTTGTTCCTTTGGCTATAGCAAAGGTTTCCTTCCACAGCACTGAAAATACAATATTTATTGGTATGTTGTGAAGTCAAAACAAATTTGCTTTCTGTTTTCTCTAGTGGAATATTTAATTTATTTAGAATAGCTTTCAGTAGGAACAATATCACTACTGCTGCAACGTCATTTTCATGTAGAAGGGTGATGTACCAATTCCCCTGAGCTTTCTCCATCCCATTTGTCCCCTAACATTGTTGCCCAAGACCCTCTGTACACATTGCTCTTACTACACAGCTGAGAAAAACGCACAGCCGAAACTGTGATGTGAGATTAAATTACTATGAAGCAACTTATAAAACCACTCTAACTTTACCATTTGCTATTACAGAAAATATGTGAACATTTAGAATATTTAAGTGCTGGAACTAGTTTGTTTGTAAGGCAAAGGTCACTTTCAAAGATCTTGGGACTCTATCAGATGATAACCTCTTTCCTCATGCTACTCTATCCAGTAATGGTTAAAGAGGAGAACTTCTCACAGTAGACCACTCATCCATGTAAATGTAAAGCAGGCAGGCTGGTGGTTATGTGCTGGTAGACACTGAGCCACAGGATTTCTTTCACCACATTGTGACTTTTGGAGAATGCCACAGGAACAAATGGCTACAGCTGGCCAAGTTCTATCTTGATACATTGGTTTAAGGGTGCTATGATTTTACAGTATCACCAATAAACACCTGGAGACTGGGATAAAACTTTTATTATTTAAATGTAAACAAATACACCCAACTCTTTCAGCAAAACAATCTCTATTAAAATTATTTGGAAAGGTATAAAAGCAGCCCGTAGACTGACTAGAGTATTTAAGGTGTTATAAAGAAGATACAAAAAATGAAAATATGATGACATTAAGGAAAGGAGATCATAGGAAGGATATTTTCATTTGGGATTCCTAACAGTAGATGGGATAAAGTGACACAATGTACTACATACAGCATGTGTAATTTAGACAGCAACTCTAAAGTGGCTGGGTAAGAGACAAAATAGATCACTACCGTCTCTCTGCCTGATTCCCCCTACCCTCTCTGTCAGGATGGTTTGAATTTCAGGTTAATGGTGCAAACCAGAGAATGGCTGAAGAAAAGCCTGACATAATTTCAAGTCAGCTGGAGCTCTGGGATACAACTGCTTCCCTCTTTCTTTCAAGCATCCTTAAAGACACCAAATAGTCTTTAATTGGAGATTTGCAGCCCCTAAGGCTTTTTTTTTTTTTTTTTAAACCAGAAGAATTACTAGAAAAAAATAATTGCAGCTAAAGAAATTCAGAACTGCTGAGTGACAAAAAAGTAAACAAAAGGACTTGAAGACAAACTATTGCCTTGCCTTCTACTCAGAGACTCTCGGTGTCTAGGTTTAAACTCCTTGCCATAGTATCAGAGGGCATGGGGAAGCCCCTCTCCTTTTCATCATCTCAGGGACTGGGCTTCCCAGTGTCCGTCAGCTTCCAGCTGTCCCCAGGTCTCCCTGGCCACCACAGCTGAAGGCTCCTGCTCGCTGACCTGCTCTACTCTGCTGTGAGTGACAACAGTGGAAGCTCAGTGGCTCTTGGGAAAGCAAAACCTTCTCCACCATCCTCTCCAGAAGGGTGAGAAACCCAAGGAAGGGTGACGAGCTCAAAGATCTGAGGAGATCCGTCATCCCTCTCTCCTGTCTTTCCTTAATGATTTAAAATTCAGTATTTAACCAATAAATATGAAAAAACATCTAAAGAGTTCTACTGCTTATCAAAGAACACTATAACCAATTACGATAGCAATCACAGGGCACATTTAAAGTATCTGCAATTATTTAAAATTAATCCCACTGTTTAAGGAGGGAACAGAAGGGCACATTTTAGATATTTTTTACTCTTGCTTTGGTAAGCACTTTGCAATGGACTGTGACACAATTTTTATTTAGAAAGTTGTCTTTTTAACTGTGCCTGAAAGACAGAATCAATACTAAGGCAGACAAGGTTAGCAGTTACTGGCTAACCTCTGTCCAAGCTAGCAGGCCCCTGAGGCACATGGAATTTATGCAAAATCAAAGTTAATAGTGCTGAAAAAATAAATAAATGCCTGAATCCCTGCTACTTGATGTTGCCTCCTATCCAATGTGCTCAAAGAAAACCCAACAGTCCTTTCCCATCTTAATCACCTTTTTCTTTTTTTTTTTTTTTACAACACAGTATTATATAACTGAAAGCCAAAATCACAGAAGGAAATGATGACTGAATTTTGTTACAATTAACTTGTAAAAGACAAGATAGAGTTTGGGAGTTTTTTTACATTACTGGAATTCCTTGAATTAAAATATCTGGATAACATGGTAGTTGCACCTCTGTGCCCACTAACCTTTAATAACGGAGAAATTGAACTGGAGCACTTCATGATGTGACTGCTTCTCCTGTAAGAACCAGTCTGAAGTTTTCAGTTCTCCTTTGAAATAAAGTTGTTTTTCACATGACACCTTCTGCCTCCAGACATGCTATTCTGGAGTGACCCAAACACATAAAGACTGAAGACACTGAATTGCAGTCTGAAGATTTAAGTTTGGTAATATGATTCCTTATTAATATATTCAGTCTCTGCTCATGACAAACTTAGAAAACCAAGAGAACACTTCCAAGCACTGCAATTCTAAAAGAATCACTTCTCTCTTAGTAGATTACAGCAACCCCACCCCCTATGTCTTTACTTAAAGAGATCAGTATTGTGGTACTAAGCATTAGAACCCAGAATCTACATTTTCTGAAAGAAAATGACAGCTACACTTCAATAGCAGGGCAGGCCATATTGCTGTTGTACTTGGAAGACAAGTGCATGACAAGTAAAGCTTTGGTTTAGTCTTAATATGACTGAACCCTCAAAAACAGTTAACCACCACCAAAAAAGAAGAAAAATCTCTTAAAATAACAAATTACTGCACAACATGCAAAATACAGCACTGCACAATACATCTTAACAAACTATGAAAAACATTCAGTAAAGTGTCTCAAGATACCTGTTTATTTGACATGCTTCCATGTATTACTGTCACCATTTACTGCTATTTACTTTAATTAGATCCTCCTGCCAAAATTCATTATAGAAGAATCTGGTACAATTAAGAATAATAAATTCTGTTCATTCATATGCTTTTAAATTATTTTGCTCCTATAGAACAAAAATTATGTTTCCTACCTTGGCTGGTAGTTAAGGGAGTGAAAAAGAGTCACAACAATTCTTTCAAAATCTTCTGTCAGTCATAACTGATTTCACACAATCTACTGCCTGAGTTTCATTTAACATAGCTACACAGGATATCCAAACTGTAATCGAGTGCTGTATTACTGAACCCTATATATCTTATTATGAATGACGCTGAAATTGCTGGCTAGGTGGGGTGAGACAGACACTGCCCCAGCCAAGTCCTGCCCCAGATAACATCACTGCAAGAAATGCAAAAAGCTCCAGACTTTCATCTGTGCTTAATTACCTGGTTTAAGGACTTGGAAGGAGAAAGGTGGTATCACATCTGAGCCTAGTGGCTAGAGAATTTACCTAGGAAGTAGGAGTCCTGGATTTAATTCCCACTCCATCTAGAGCACTTTCAAGGTAATTGCATGAACAGCAGGTTTAGGGACCATTTTCTACCTAACTTGTCAAAGGAATGCTACCATGAAAATACTGAACGGTTTATGATTAGTTTTTCTAAGCCACTAGGTACATTGAGTATATCCATATTAATCCCAACTAGCAATTAATTGTTGAACACACATAAACAATATATGTGTCATCACTCTCTTATTTCATAGAAATGAGAACTAGAAACAAAAGAAAGGATGGTCACAATACAAGTGCATCGATGGAAAAATCTACCATCAAATTACAGCACTAACTCTTATCAATTACTGCATTACAAATCTTCATTACAACACATTTTCATAAATTACCACTATAAAAACTAAATACTTAAGCATTTAACAAGAAAAATCCTCATTCTCCCACATCAGCCTATTGAAATCCCAATTTTTATTTTATTCTTTCTTGTTTAAATACAAATGAATATACATCCTCTTCTTCTTAAGGAATACCATTTTCAGGCAAACATTATCTAATTCCTGTCCTTTTTGGGGGAGGGAGGAAGGAAGAGAGAAATTCTCAGTCCTGTAGGAAATCTAACCCATTTTGTAGCTGATGGAAATTCTTAGAGAGATTTCACTGAAGGATTCAGAATGGAAACTTCTACTTTAATTATGGAGCAAATACTGATGCCACAAGAGAAGGTTCATTATTGGAATATCACTCGGATTACCCTGTCTCTCAGTGATATCCAGGGTGATATTGTTTGAACTTTCTCACCAAAATTCTGCAAGGATTAAACTGAAATGTTACAAAAATTTTCAAGGAGGTTAGAGGAGACAGTGAGGAAACACAGGAAACTCCTTTTCTGCCTTAAACTAGACCGTTACTCCAAATGAAATCCTGCAGGAAGGGTCAGGATCCCATGGTGCAGGCTGTAGCCCAGAGCACTTATGGCACCCTCTCTACATTCTCCCTTTTCCTTGGGTACAGGATTGCCTCCCTGTGCCAGTTCCCCACCTATGACAGAACAAAAATGACAGCTTTCTTCTGGTACTTCAAGGGATAAAGAAAACCTGCTATTGACTAAAGAAAAAAGAAAAGGAATATGGCTCATCACCAGGCCCTCTCTCCCCCCCATTTCTGTAAAACTGCTCAGCTCCTAGAACACAGGTGGAGCTGTGAAATCTCAAGGGAGAATTCCCTGCATGCCAAATTGCAGATTTCATACACACCCCTTATTTAACTTTATCATTGTCTTCTAACACCATGGAAAAAATCACAAAACAAAACATCAAGACTTCTTTTTCCTTCAAGTCATGAAAAAACGAAAATGCCTTGTTATCCTTTCACAAGATCTCTGTCTTCCATCAGTGGGCTGCACTCCAAGAGCAACAAGCATGGGTGGGAAGAGAGAATCAAGGTACAAAAAAAGAGCAATACAGACGCTGCTAGAGACAGAAGTTAGAGAAGAAGGAAGAAGTGAGGAAGCAGCTATATTCTCACAGCCTACAAGATGAGAACAAGGTTTATACTAACCTTTGTACCTCATCCTTCTTCCTGGGGATGGAAATGCAGTATCAAATAGTTTCTGAACTGCTGAGAAAAGGGGGCAGCAGGATTAAGTAAAGAGAAATAAATGGTGGCCTGAAGGCCTGCTACTTATCCAGGGTGCAGCTGTGTGTAACAGCAGAGAAGACCTGAGGAAGGAGTGGAGGCCAGCATTAATTAATTTGATTTGGCCAAGACACTAGAATTAACTGACTTCATTTGGCTGGGCAAATTCAATTACAAAAGGGTTAAACTGATTATTTTGAACACAGAAATTATTTATTTCAGAGACGTAAAGATACATGGATGGAAATTAATCAAAGAAATGCAGGAGGGGGAACAGGTAGCATCACATCACAGAGTATTTCTCACCCCCTTTCAGGTAAACTGGCTTAATACTTTAACTCTTGGGGTCCAGAACATTTGTCCCTAGGAAGAATCCTCAGCAAACAGCATCTATAAATATTTGGCTTGCTTAAAGTTTTGGCAAAACACATTTCTAAACAATCCAACAATTTCAAATTTTGAATCAGTCTGAAACTGAGCACCAAATGGTACACATAAGGATCAAATGATTGTGTGCAGTCACCTAACTTATGCATGGCAATGAATGGTTGTTAAAAAGTACTTGAATAATTTCAGATGCCTTACTGTGACCCTTCTGAAAATATGGTTTCCATATTTTATTGAATTGCTTATTTTTCCCAGTAAAAGACTTAATGCCAGATAAAGTCATGTGTGCATGAATTTTTCACATGAAAAGCTTTTAATTGCATGGCACCTATGCTATAAAGCAGAATAAAGTAATGCTATCTCTAATGAAATAATCCAAATGCCAGCAGGCTGGACGGAAATAATTTCCTCTCCCCTCTCTGTTCTTTTACATGGCAAAGATAAAAATTAGCATCAATCATATGCTGGCAAACAGCTCAGAGTATTTAGTTTGAGCATCCTGATGGGACACATCTCAAGTGGATGTGAATCTAAGTGCACCAGTAATGAATAAGACTCGGCAGCCTTCTCGGCAAGTGAGCACAGGGATGCTGGCACCCTCCTCTGTGGTGGCAGTATGTGTAAGGTGGAAAACAGCATTAATTCTACAGGGTGTGACTCAGTTTGTTTCTCACTTTCAGTATTTGCATTTTATGCAACTTCTGTGTGAGAACAGCTGCTCCTTACCCAAGAAGACTGTATATAAAAGAAGCTTCCACAGTGTTAACTTCAGACTCTATTTTCAGTTTAGGGTTAATGCCGGAAGAAAAGCTAACATTGGTTCAAATATACCTTCACTCACCTTAAACTTGAAAAGCCTGATCCTTACGTTCCCAAGAACCAATTCATTTCACCCAAACAAATCAATCTCTATTTGCAGTCTGAGCTAATTTATCACAAATACATTCACAAAATGCCTTTATTTATCCTAATTCTTTTAGCTCATTTTCTCTTCTACACCTTTCCCTGGCCAAGGAAGATGATCTGATTAAGACTCCTGTTAAAAGTAGCATGGTGTTGGCTGAAGCTGCCTTTTGTACCCTTGCCAGCGGAGAATGATCAACATTTATAATAACCCATAGTGTAGCTTTTCCCAATAGTGATAGCAAAGCAATGGCTGATGCAAAGCCAGGACCAGCATTTTGAAGCAGGCAGGGAAACAAAATGGGCCGACATACCTGGCAGCAATAAGAGTCCCTTTGCTGATGGATAGGAATAAATATAAAGGCTGATAGCACAGTAATAAAACAATAATGATAACCCAAAATTATTTATTACAAGGCAAGAACACTGCTGCCTGCTCAGGCTCTGCTGTAAATGGAAGCCGACATCAATGGATGACTCTCAGTGAGAAAACATGGCCCATTTTAATTTGGGAAGTGTCATCTCATTTTTTAAGGTGAAAACCATTATCAGAGGTGACAATGATCTATAGTGAAACAAAAGAAACAATAAAAACCCATACTTAACCCCTCAGTCCAGTACATTTGCTACAGATAGCGACTTCCCTACAAACACCAAAAAGACATCTTAGGAAGCTGAAAAACACCAATAACATCTTTTTGTAAATCAAAAGTCCAACTGGGTTTATTAAAGAAGGACCAGAAGTGATACAGATATAATATTTTCTTTGAAGAGAATACAATCAGACAATATTGTTCAGAGAATGACTACCACTGAAATTAGGGCACCCCATCAGAAACAATGAAAGAGCACAGAATAAAAATCTGGAATAAAGTAAAATTCTGATGAATTGTGTTCAGTAACTCCTAGAGAGTCTAGTCACCAAGGGAAACATTTCTTCTTGCTATTACCTGCCTTAATATAGCTAAACCTATATTGACATATTTAAGACAGATAATGTGCAAAAGAAGCCTTATGGCACATCCCGTATAAGTTCTATGGCCTCCAGTAAAATGTTACCATAGAAACACCTTTGCCATAAGGAAGGTGTACTTTTGCAAAGGACCTGGGGGTAAACATTCAGATTCCCATGGCAACTGTTGTGTCCAGAGGCTGAAGTACCATGTCAGTGTCTTTTGGAGCAGCATGCAGGAAAAAGAAGAAAAAGAAAAAAAAGCCACCCAATATTTTCCCCACTGGAACTGGTAATCATAGCTGATAATCATTCAAGGCACCTACCTGAAGGTGGAATAGCTGCAGACAGTATTTTGAGTTAAAGACTGTGTGTGAGTGGCATAATAAAGCAATGGAAAAACAAAGGACAAAAGTAGTATTGATTCAAATGGCAGTGAATAATCTGAAACACTCTGAGTAACACCTATTTGGACTTTATGTTTTTTAAAGTTAGAAGAGGGTCTCAAAGTTCCCCAGACACGCTTAATACAAAAAGAACTACAGTATAAAAAATGTCAAGAGTTGTTTTTGATCATCAGATTTTCTACTTCCTAAGATGAGAAATTACTTTCTTTTCCTGACATGCATTCAACCACCACCACTTGCAGGATCTCATCTGGAGAAGACACTCGTTGACAAAGGTGAAGAGTAAGACTATGCTGAAGGAGGGCTACACATTTCTCATACTTCAGCAACTTTCCAATCAGCTAATCTAGAGCAGCCCTGTGGAAAGCCTAACAAACAGCAAACATTTATTAAAAGCAGACTGCCAGATAGTACTTGTCTTTTTAAATGACGTAAATCCTTCTGCCTTCTACTGAGAAAACAGAATATATTTTTGACAACAATCTCTCTGGCCATCCTGCCATCATTCTCTTTTTCCCTACAACCACTTCCCCCAAGATTCCTTCTGCAGTCTTTCACATCTTATAGTTTTATGCTGTAGATCTCACATTCAGGTCAACCAGAATTATCAACCTTTTTCCCATGCAATCTAGGAAGCCAATGATCTATGCCTCATGTTCTGCTAAACAGGTCTTCCCATGGGACTCATTTCATTCTCTTTGATTCTTTTTCCCCAAGTTAGCTATACATCTGGAGCATTTTTAATAACTGTTTAACATTTTTTTTCTAGATAGTCTCTTGTTAAAAAGCATGCTGAACAAGGAAGGCTATTTCCTTCCCTGATGTGTATATAGTGCTCCATAATCCCTTAGAGTGGGTCAAACCTTACATCTTGGAGTAAAAAATAGAAATGAAGGAAAAGGATGGATTTTTTTCTTTTGTTAGAGCCTTATGTGATCCCCAGTTTGCGTTTTTTATTTCCTCTGTTTTGAACCTCTTTAAACATGATTGAATGTTTTAGTATTCTACATTTTGATGTTTTAATCATGCTTTAAAAGGGAGTGAAGTTCTTATATATCACCTGGGTAGAGGAGGAAGACTCATATAAATGTCTCCTTTTTTTATGAAAGTAGAGGTAGAAAGAACATTTTGCCCATTTTAAGCAGCAGAAATCAGATAGGCAACCAGTACGTCCAGAACTCAAAGCCATTCCCAGCAGAAGATGACTCCTGCCCAGCTGGGAAGATAGCGAATGCTGGAGGAGAGGAGGAACTGGTGGAGAAGTCTGGGGATGCAGAGGCAGGAAGACAGGGATTGTGAGGATATAATAGTGCCATTTATTGAACAACTTGTATTTTTCTTCTTCTCTTCCCTTTTAAAAGTGCCAATTGCAGATATGCACTGAAAATATGAAAGCCAAGCAGCAAATTGATAAAATTGAAACACTGCTCTTTGCCCAAGAAGCAGCCCCGTTCTTTAAATGAGCAAGGGTAACCTTTTATGAAGCATTACATGCACTCAGAAATGTTTTATATAGAGAGATTGAAAATAGCGGATAGTGGTTAGTAGTACCTACTAGCCTTAATTTTTCTCTTCAGTGATAACTGTTTCATTAATTTGGTTGTGTCAACCAAAGTTGCAGTCAACTAGTTCAGCTGTGAAAATCACAGAACAGACAAGTAGATCTTTTCTAATTCCAACTAAACTTTTTATAGGATAGAAAATCCTGCTTTTGGCCTGAGAAACACAGTATGCAAAGGAAAAATGTGCACATAAGCATTCCAGATACATAAGCTGTCAATACATACTAACTCTATGAGCCCACTATAACTGCTAATAGAAAATGTTTGAATAGAAATTTTTTTTTTTAAAAAAAGTCTCCCATCTGTAAAATTATCAAGGGTTCAGGGAATAATGAGAGTGAAATGATTAAGTACAATATTTTCCTGCTGGAATTCTCTATATTTATTCTTGCAGACTTAGTTTAAGAATTCAGGAAATTAGAACATGCTAGGAAAAAGTTCCAGAACTGGAAGGAAAATTAAAGAATGCTTCTTCCACTGAAACCCAAACATTCAGAAAACTATGATAGGGGTATAATTAACAGTACAGGAACACTAATGTACTCCTCAGCTGAATTTTGAAATTTTGTTCTTTCTGGAGCACAATAAAAGTCAAGTTCTTTAATGAAAGCCCAAGTCAAAAAATGTGTATATCTTCTAAGGTTGAGTGAGAAATACAACGATGCTTATTGTCTGGAAGGTAAATCCCTCAGTTTCTTGTCCTGAAGCCTAAGATATGAACGTCTAGGAGTCTGAGAGAAGACTGCTTGTGGATGCTGAATTGGTATCTGTTAAAACTCTGATAGTGACAGAACTATTACCTTTCTGTGAACTGTCTAGGGATTCTTATTCTCATTCTCATGAATCCTATAGGATCAGGTAAAACCACTGACCTTTTTTGTTCAAATGTAGGCACTTGTAATAATTAGATGCCTGTTTTCTGAGATCTTTGAAATGATCTTTAATGAGAACTTGGAAAGTAACCAACATTATATATGGTCAGTGTCAAAGCAATTGGAGTTCCTTGACATCAAATACTTAGAAATTCTTGGGAAAAAAGCAATGGGAATTTTTTGTTTGGTATCTGAACTAAAATTAGGATTATTTTTTTAGAATAGCCAAACCTGGGCTGAGAATAAAGGAACCCTTCTGGAAAAATGATGAAAAAGCTGAAAAGAGTCTTCAGCTGAAAAGATTCTGTTACTACACACAGTTGTTACAATTATCAACGAGTTGCTTATGCATTTCCTTTCACAATCCAGACACGTTGCAGACAGAAAAAAAAAAAAGCCAACAAAGAGGACAAAAAGGCATTGCCTGGAATCAGTCTACACTGTGGCAAAGTTTAAGAAGGACTGGTGACTTGGAGAAACTAATACAAAAAAGGTAAGCTTCCTTTTAGGAGAAAGTCACACAGAAGGGCAAGCTTCCTTTGAGGATGATGAAAAATGATGAAACTCCAGGACATAAATATTTTTATTTCCAAACCAGGAATGCACAGATTCTGTGAAGAAAAGGTTCTTCCAGTCAGCTGGGAAGAATCAATACTGTGCAAAACTCTCCTTCTGTTACAAAGAAACAACCCTCCAGAACCTCTTGTGGAAAAAAAAGGTAAATATTTCTGGCAAAAGCGATTCACAGCTCTATCCTTCACTGCCTCTTTTGTGGAGGTTAAATAGTTGTGAGACTGAATCTCTCTGATGTGGATTATTAAATTTTATTTTCAATGCTTGAAAACTTAAGAGCTCTCTTCAGAGGGAAAACGTGTACTTGAAGCAATCACAGGCCACCAAATCTCGTCCCCTGCTGTATCAGACAAACAGTTGTGTCACATAATCCTGTTTATAACTTTATCAAGTGTCATCTTAAATCTGGTTAGATTTCCTATTCCCACTGCAAAGCTAGTGCAGTGGTTGTCTCAGTACTTACAGAAATTTTCTAGGCAATAGCTACATACAACTGGCTGACATCTATTTGCTCTTTACCAAACATGTCCTTTCCTTGGTAACCTGCAATCCTAGGAGTCCTTATTTGCAGTAATTTCAATATCATTTTCATCCTTCTTGAAGACAGACATGTCCATGGCATTTCAGAAGGAACCCCTCAACATTTTAAATAGCTGATACTACTCAGTACAAGGGCTAGAAATACCTTATCATTTGCCTCTTGCTATTTTGTGTTTTGCACAGCCAAATCTCATCAGTATTTCATAAACATCCTATGACTGCCTAATGGCCTTAAGTCTTTTTTATTCTAACTGATGAGAGCTCAGAATATAGCAGAAATTATTACTTGCTTCTGATGCCCGGCTTTGTCTTTTCTACTATTAAAATCCATCTATTTTTATTCATTTCAGCTCTTGATATTACCTAGTTCACCCTACTTGCTATTCATCTCCTTCTATACATTGAGATTGACTCCCATCCCTGCTTTATCAGCAAATTTAATTTGTGAGTCAAGGTCATTAAGGAGAATATTAAATAATATTGCTCACTTGATGAACTCCTCTAATATCCTTTTCCCCTGAAATACTTCCACTTTCAAGATAACCCATGATCCTGGGTAGATAAGGAGCATACATGTAATAGACAAAGGGTCAGGAATGAACTCGATTGCTTGGAGCCTCTTCCTGGAACAGCAATAAACCAAAACCTGTTAATATTATCAAAGGTATTACATATTAATGTTACTGTGGTATTGGTGGCACCAGACCTGTGTCTCATTCTGTAGTCCCACACACGGTCTGGCCCTTCACTAAGCCACTACATTTTGTTATGCCAAGCATGGGGACAGTACTGCAAGCACAGCTTGTGCACACCAACAGAAGGGACTTCTACTAGAAAAATGCCATGTATGGGGTCAGGGGCTGCTGGAGGGACCTGGAAGGAAGCTGGGGGAGGCACTGATGAGGGGGAGAGAGAGTCCTCACAAGCTGTGGAAAAAAAGGTGATAAATAAGGCAAAATCTCCCAGACAAATGTCCTTATGTCCACAATAAAACCAAGACTGTCTGGAAGACAGTGTTAGTGAGGAAAGAGAGAGACCCCCCCAGACTCTTAAAATGTAACCTAAATGGTTTCATAGCATCACATATTTTTCAGTATCATGATTCTTACTTTTTATTATCAATGTTATGAAAGATTCAGATGATATTATACATCCTAGTACAATAACGTTTTGCAATTCTTACAGCTTTGCTGAAGTGGTTTTATAGCTGTGCAACAAAATATTGCCCTCTTGTCCTTTAGTACTGACAGGTTCACAACCATTTAGCCAGTCCACTGGAGCTGGCAGGCCAATGGGGCGAGAAATTAGACACACTCAGCAACGTTGCTTAGATAAAAGCCATTGCTAGGCTTAGTAAGATTGCAGGCTAAGCCAATCTGGCACAAATAAAGAGAAATGGGAAAGACAGACAGAAAGAGAAAGAAAGAAAGAAAGAAGAAAGAAAGAAAGAAAGAAAGAAAGAAAGAAAGAAAGAAAGAAAGAAAGAAAGAAAGAAAGAAAGAAAGAAAGAAAGAAAGGGAAAGAAAGGAAGGAAGGAAGGAAGGAAGAAGAAAGAACGAACGCATGCTTAATTGAACCTCTTCAAGCATATTCCAGTTATTTTTGCCCCTGTTGGCCTATGCAGACTGGCAGTACAGGTAATGTCAGTAAAAACAGGTGTAGAGACGAGATGGTCCCTAAGCAGAAGGGATGCCAAATGGCAGCCATGCAGGCTCACAGACCATGCTAGAGATTTCCGCACTGTAGTTGAACCATGAAGTAGAAAATGAAGGAGGGAAAAGAGGAGAAAGCAAAGGTAAAATGGAGAACTGAAATAGATTGATCACATCTGAGTGACCTTGATTCAAGCACCCTGCCTCATGATATACAGAAGTACAAACTGTCTTTTGAAGCATGTTGGTCTATTTTGTAAGGATTTGTTGTCAAAAAATGTGTTTTGGTTGCAACTAGTTTACAGGAGTTCACATAGAAATTTGACACAGCAAGTAAATTCTTGCATTTCTATCGCTCCTCTGCTGAAGCACAGAAGCCCTCAGGTGGCATACAGCAGCCATAGACCCATTCCAAACACAGCCAGGTTGGCAGCTTCCTTGCAGAAAGCTGACTTACAGAACAACCTGATGGTAAGCTTTTCCTCTGTAAGTATGACTCAGTTTTTTGGGTCAGTCTGAGGAATTTACAATTTTGCATTAGAGTTAAGCTTTACAGAAGAGTTTTAAAAGCCCTTACAAGTACCTCTACAAAGATACCCATAAAATCCAGTTAAACACAATTTAATTTATTTGAAGATAGAGGCTAATAGTATAATGGAAAAAGAGCTGTGCAGTCAGTAGCCAAATAAATCAAGAAATAATCTGGGATTTTCATAGAACCTTGAAGAATTAGGCAAGCCTCTGAAAATCCCTTTCTTAGAAAAACAGGTAAAACTTAGAGCTTCAAAGAAAAGTCAGTTATCAATCAGTCTCCAAGAGCAGATGTTGCATGCAAAGACCAGATGTCAGAATTCAGGGTCAGGGTTTTAACTAGGCAGAATCTTTTTCATTAGCTATTTTCCTTGGATATTAATCAATATGAGAAAGCAATAGCAGAAGTCTAGAAATGATCAAAGTGTGATCTGAAAGAAGCTTCTAATGAAAGCATCAAGAAATGTATCAGCACTGATACGATACTGGATTATAAAATCCTCATGCAAGGGAACTATAGATGTAAGGATACTCAGTGATTAAGGATTATACCAAAAGCCTGCAAGAACAGTTTATGAAGGTATGCGACATCTCTCAGTAATTCCATTGTTTTAAAAACTATTATGCTGATGCCCCTTTCTTTGGGCCTTCATCAGTTACATATTAGTACTATGAAAACAATAAACCCGAGAAAAGTTCTCTGTTTCATTTCCAATGTAGTCTTGCACAAGTTTTTTAGAACACTGTGGCTGGAAAATGTTATGTGTATATTAAAGAACAACCCTCACCCATCAAAAAAACAGCAGATATAATTCACAGGAGGGGCGAGGTATTAGGTGCTTTTTAGAAATGGATATGGATTATTGGCTGTTATAAAGGAAATCACATCATCTTACAAATCAGGACACAGTTGCAAGAATCCTTCCTTTTCACCTGCCTCATCCTGCATTTGTACTACAATGGTGAGGACCCATAGCTGTTCAAGTAAGCAAAGATAGGTCATAACAGAGAAATCATGTTTGGATCCCATAAAGTAGAGGCAGAGAAGAAAGGCTGGGAACTGCCTCCCTAACAGAGGTAATCAACTTCTAACAGAGGGAAACTAAAATGTTCTGCTGTAAGAATAATTACCGGTTCTGCAACATAGCATTCACGACATAGTATTCTCTCTGTGCACTAGTCTTGTTTAAGTTCTTCTCGCAACTGAAATAAAGAAATCAAAGCATGATTTTATTAATCAACATTTTAATTTCATATGCTGAGACCTATCACTGACGTCTATTTTAAAGCAAACTGCTCTTCTATAGTAAGCACCATTCTTCAAGTTTCAAAATTTCCTTTTCTATGTCTGCTGTTTTTACCATCTACATAAATGAAGTTACAAGCACACAATCTATTGACCTCTTTATGAGAAAAATCTGATGTGTAAATTAGTAAGACATCCTAAGGTTTAGTAAGTAAAAGTGACATGAAATTCCCTTTTGCTTTTTAAGCTAATTACCTAATTGATGCATTTGCTTCATTAAGCTCTAGGTTTTTTTCTTTTTTTTTCAAGTAGCAAAATGCTAGCTGCCATGCATTTTAAAAAGGTATCACTTTCAACTGAATGGTTTAAGGCACATTTTAAAGTGATGTTTCCTAGAACCTTTCAGCAAAAAAGGGTTTGATTATGATTTATAACAACGTCATACAGATCAATGTTTAAAAAGTTGCACAAATACTATTCAGAACACAAACTGCAGTATCCACCTTGAATAGCTCGACGCTAGTTGTGCACAACAGAAGTTCATTTCCTGTTGCAAGATGTACAGACTTTTAAAGTGCAGCTTTACAGAGTTAAGAAATTAGGCAATTCAAATTAATATACATACACATAAAAATTACTATGCATGTTTTTGCAAAGGAGAAAAATTAGTATCAGATAAATGTAATTATTAAAGCCAGTAAAAGAAATTGAACCATGTGTGAAAAGCCTATTCTCTTGTAGCAAGTGAAAAGTCTTTTCAACATAAATTAAAGTTAATCATAACAGGATACGACACATATTCAGTAGAATAATGGTTACTTCCTTATTTGAGCTGTCATAAGGGATATTATTTCTTTTCCACAACACTGTTCTTTTTGTTGAACTTTATTAATATAGTATTGAATGCAATCATTAAAAATCATTAAATTGTGTAGTAGCACCACACAGACTATTGAATCTTCTAGCTAAAAAATGGATTTAAAATTAGCAAAGAACATTGACACTATTTTACATAGGTTTGGAGAGGTATGTTGGTCTGTTCTACATGCAATTCACAATCCACTCTGTATCATTAAAGAGGATTATGGCTACTTTTCATTAAGGTTTCTGTTTCAGAAGCAGATTAGAACACAGAATAGACTATAAAATATCTTAGGTTTGTGGAGAGAAAAATACTCATATGTAATTAATGGAATTTTCCATCTGCCTCAAGTAACTAATAGTAAGGTCTATCTATATAGAGGCAGACAGGCTTCCAGCTGCAACTGCTTTTTCCAGTTTCCATAAACAACAACATAATCACACAGGATGGAACCACCTGTCACCGCTATATTGAAGTATCTGGAGAGGTAAGAGAGGTGCTAAAAGATGTCAGAATGCAAAGGAATACTATTTTGGAGATGTGACAAAGAGAAAGTCTGTCTATTTGAAAGCTGCATTAACTGTTGAGCAAAACCTACAAGCAAGGGAACAAAAAAAGCTGTTTTAACATTGACTCTTATCAAGCATCCTCTTTTCATCCACATGCATGGGTGTTTGAAGTGTCAGGGTGAAAGGCAAAGCCTGTATCTCTGGTGTGCAGACCAGAATCCATCCAGGAATGTGGGTCTTCAATCCACAACAACCTTCCAGCCACAGTGTGGAAGGACCCACTGCCTGGTTAGAGATCTGTGTGCGGCCTTCTTCAGGGGATCTATCTTTTTAGTAGAAATTAGACTTTTATTGTGAAGTGTTCTTACACTGATTCAAGTTTCCATAATAGGTCATATGCTATGGCAACAAATCTGAAATACACGTAGGTAAACTTTTGCTGATTTATGGATTTTACTTTGAGGCTCCAGAGGAATTCCATTAAATCCATCATCTGTTTTACCAGATTTGATTATGTCAATGACTGTTGTCCCTCCTTCTTATCCTTTGATTTCACAGACAGAATGAGCAGAGAATATATGGAAAGGAGTATGTAGCTGAAATCTCCAAGCATCTGTCTCTGCAAACTTTCAAATTCAACCTCAAAATACAAACATGAAGGGCATTTTTATGTTAAAAAATATACATGCTAATAGGATCCTCCAGTGCATGGCTTTTCAAAAAGTTAGCATAGTGTTAAGACAGGTGGTATTGAAAGAAAATAAACTTCACCAGATCTTTCATTATCTTGACTGTTGTCTTTCCGTAGCGAGAGCAGATGGTCATAATTGTCCACCTTTCTGGGGCACTTCTCAGGTATATATTGTAGACTGGGAACACAATTTGTTTGGATTAGAAGGGGGAATGGTATCACTGGGAGTTCAGTGAGCTACTGTGCAGAAGGTTTCTGCTATTTCTGAACAAATTATCAAAAGTGCAGGAGTATTTCTGCTCTGCATTGTAGCCTCCTTTTCTGTTTCATCTAAAACCCATAGCATCTACAGTCATACAAGACAGAACTAGGTTTTGCCACTATATTAAGTAACAAGAGAAGTAAGAAGGGTCCTAAAAGATGTCAGAACCTAACAAAAATGTATTTTGCTTAGAAGACTGGATGCCTGATAAAAGCTTGCACTTCAGTTGAGTGGGTGGCTAAATCTGTGTTATCCTTAGGGGAGCAGAACATTCAGAAAAGCCTAAAAATGACATACAGAAAAGACACAATAACAAAACAAAACTAATCTGGATTTCCTTCTATGCTTTGTAGTTGTTATTAAGATAACAGGTTCCAGGATACACAGATCCACTTCTGAAAAGAAATTCTTAGTCTGTGAGACCCAAGAGCTAAGCCTTTAGGTGACTCAGGTGTCCTGAGTCACCTACCCCTGCTTCCACCTCTTGTCTGCCACCTTTTTTATGTTTGAGTTCTGTCAGGGTTCTGTCAGGGCTTCCTTAGTCAGCAGGCCTCCTGCTAACATTGCCTGATCTCCTGCACATCAGGCTGGACCGTTATGGAGCTTGGAAGACTTGAAAATCAGCCAGTTCTCCTGGACCCCTCTTCTCTTCAGGGCCATATCCCATGGGATCCTTCCAAGCAGGTCCATCAACAGGTGAAAGCCTGTTCTCCTGAAGCCCGGTGTTGTGATCCTGCTTTTTGCCTTGTTACCTCCCTGGAGGATCCTGAACTTCTCCATTTTGTGATCACTGCAGCCAAGACTACCCCTGGCCTTCAAATTCCCAACCAGTTCTTCCTTGTTTGTAAGTACGTGGTCCAACAGAGTGTTTTCCTTTGTTGCCTCATTGATCACTTGTGTCATAAATGAATCTCTTTTTTCCTTCAATTCACACCATTTTCCTTCATGATGTTGTCTCTGCTCTGGAAAGCTTGCAAGGCCAAACTAGCAGAATCGTAAAGAATAAGAACCAGAGAATGAGACGAATTATAAAGCAACAATCAGTGGTAATGGTTTCCGATTTGAGCATTCATGCAACTCTTACAGAAAGAGTATGACTACATTAAAATGCAGTCAGGTATTTTCTTGGAGAAACTAAGGCAATAGACAAATTCATCTCCAGCTGTCCAGCAGGCTTAAGGTAACTTTTTCTAGCATCTCCTGTGACAGGTACTCTGGTGGTATGCTAAATTAAGAAATAGTGCAATGGAATATCCAGTGGTCTGCTTATATCTGATTATCTAACATGACATTGTATGTTGAAGGTGTTTGTCTCCTTGTTCTGTGTGACAGGAGCATCCTTTCTTTACCCTATCTCTTGGACAGCTTTAAGAAGTCAGCTGTGAAACCCAAATTTTGCAGTGGACCAGACAGCAAAAAATAGTTCAGAATTCAGTGAGGTCTCTAGTCTGCAGGTTTAACTACACAGTGGCACCTGTCATACTGTGTCACTGTGCTCAGCAAACCACTTATAACTCAGACTGCCATTAAATTTCTCATTTTGATTCTGCACTTACAATACCTTCACTTACAGTCCAAATCATGCAATGCATTAAAACATCTTGAAAGAGGGAAACAAACAGGCACCAAAAATTAGTTTCACTAACCCTTGCTGTGTGGAAATTGAATGATAGCACCCCCCACAGGGGTGCTGAGATTTACAACTAATCATATCTGTTCACACCAACCATTCAGATCCTGGACAATATGTAAATACCAGACTCCCTATAGTGTATCTAATAATTTGCCTATGCTCACTTTAAGCTAATAATTTTTTCCTCCCCAAAACAATTTTATAAGCTGTAAAAGTTTGGTTCAAATCAGATTTGAAGCTCTGTGGATAAAAAAACCCAAAGGATTTGGGGTTTAGCCCTACACACAACATAACTAAGTACTTTAAATGATCTCTTTGTTAAAACCAAAACAAAACAGAGAGAAAACCTGTACTACACAGCATGAAAGCCTTTAAAAATTCATTAATCTATCATTTAACATTGCTGTATGTGATTCCTTTTGACAAACAAGATTTTAATAAGAGAAAACTTGAGAAGAATTTGGGGCTTTGAAGGATTTTAGCTACATTGTGCAATGCTTCCCATACATGGCATGATGGTAAGTTGTGGGTGCTAATATCACATAGAGATTTGTAGTTCAAGAATTATCTGCATATATATTTTATTGGTATGGTAGGGAGAAAAGAAACAGTTTCCATTAAACATTCACCTATCCCTTTGTAACTTTAAACCTCTCAGACTAATACATAATGATAGAAACTCCAAAATATTTTTCCTTTTTTCCCTCTTTTTTTCTGGCATCTCAACTATTGATAACTTCCATGGCCTTCTGTTAACTTTAGATAAATAGTTTTAGCTACTTTGCCTTAGAAAGAAGCTGATTTCATGATCAAAATACATTACTTAAACCAAAGACACACACATACACGCACACACCTCTCACCAAGATGCAGCTACTGCATCTCATTTATACATGAACAACCCTGTCATGACCAGCTTGCTCACTTGCAACTTCTCCTGGTTTCTAGCTTCTCCACTTCCAGGGGAGACGTTTCATGCTGTGCTTTCACACAGGCAAAATAACTTTTGTACATCTTTCAGGTTTTCTTTGAAAGATTCCTCATCTTTCACTGAACAAGTCAACATAAAGCTTTTCCTAGAAACATTGAAGCCTTTATCCCTGCTGGTTCCATCTCCCTTCTGCCTACTCACTGCTAAACACAGCCACTTCCAGGTAAGTTTGAGAAAGTGAAAATAAAGTAAACCCACATGTTGGTGTGCTGTATATCACTTTTACTATGCAAATGATTGTTTAGAGAAGAATAAAAGGCTGTAAATATTTTGAGAAGTGGGCCCCCAGTGCCTCTTCAGTATGCCAAACGGCATCGTGTGCTTCGTAATTATGTAATATAAAGAATACCAGCTGGTTTGAATTGTTCTCAGGGGCTTTGGATGATATCGAAATGCTCAGCTCCCCCAGTGAGAGCCATAATCAAGCAAGTAATACCGTAAAGTCAGACCAAATTGACATTGAGTTGTTGGCTCTTAACACACTTCAAACCAGATGTTAATGCTGTACACTGTGATTTTAAAGTTTTGGGGGCTTTCTTTCTTTGATAAAGCATTATTTCTCTCACAAAGTAATGCTCTGGTATGTAGACACTCTCTGAGAAGTTGCATTTTAAATTTTCTGAAGAGACAGATAGCCAGATGTTTATTTTCCACTGCTACGGCAAAGAGTGAAGGTGTACTTGTTTTGCTTTCACATAGTAGTGTCGGGAGGCAGCCAACACACACATTGTTATGTATGCGGCATGACAATTGCTTAAAGCAAAGTCTCGGGAGCGAACTTGTCAATTCTTACAGTGGCACTAACTGAGAAGAAGTGGTAGCTGCTTTTTCTTCACATGTAAAAATAGGCAAGCCTCTACATTTACAAAATTTTTGCAATTGGTTCTCTAGTGCTTTAAAAAGCAATAACCACCTAGAATTTCTCCAGAGCTCATAGTCTTTAGCTCTTTACAGAAATGTAGTATGAAACTAATCACAGAATTAGAGTCTATAATATTATATCCATTTTGTGCAACAGAAGCTGAAAAAGCTCTCAAGCTGTTGGTACTACTCCCCCACTGAAGCATCACAATTAAATCACTCTCTTTCCACAAAGATTATGTCTTTCTTCAACATATTCTTAAATTTTTATGACAGGACAGAGTTCCTTCCCTTTACATACCACACTCTCCCTGTTCGAAGACCCTGTAAGCAAAAGAATGAAACATGAACCATTTATCATGTTTTCTATGCCTCTGACTCTTAGCAGAGCTGAATGTAACTGGAGAGGCTGCTCTTCTTTCTGTTTACAGCAGCAGGTGAAGAAACCACATCTCACCTCCTGCAGGTGCCTAATGCAATAGTAGGATTGGCCTAACAGAAAGTCCACCTTGCAATATGGATTGGAGGCCCAGCAAGCAGGGTGCAGCTCACTGCCCGGGTGCTCAATAGCCAATCCTCCTGCAGAACCAACGAATATTTTACACAACACCCACACAAATCCTATTCAGCATTTATAATTTTCTCACAGTGTTAGGCAAAAATCTGCCAAGTCTGAAAGACCCAAGGACCAAAGCATGGCTGCTATGTGTCACACATGATCATGAGATCAGTCCATGGTCCTCTTTGTCCTTCCTCCCCTCCCCATAGCGTTACCAGTTTGACACTCATCCCTTGACAGCCATTCTGCTGGTTTTAAGCCGCTTTGCATGCCACCGTCTGATCTGAGATGTGGGAAACAAGAGTGCTAGGAGACTACAAGTGCTGTTAAACAAAGCTACTGCATGAGGGATAGAGTTCGGCAGCTGCTTGGCTGAAAGAAACTGAGAGGATCGCAAAAATATACTGACTGCCTATTGTATATTATAACATCCCAAGGTAAATCACAGTGATATTTCCTCCACGAGACACTAATATAGCACAGATTTTGTCTAAATATACAGCAATTCTTCACCAAAAATCAGTATAATACCCTTTTATCCTCTTGAATAAGAACTAAAAAACATTTTACATATTATCAGTAGCCTCCTTCCAGATAGCTATGTTAAAACAGCAAATAGACAAGCCCTTAGGTAATAGGAATAAGCACAAGCAATTATGTTATCAATTATTCATATGGATAACTACTTTAAAGAAAACAGCATAGCTGCTTTAATAATTAATAATATTTAGGACACTAACAAACTACAATGTCACTTAAGATTTTTATGGTCCATTGCACAAATATTTTTTGGAGGAACACATAAAAATAAAGGAGCATTTGAGAGACTTCTACTTGGGTTATAGAAAGATTGTATCAGCATGCCAGGTTAGATTGCACTTTTAAAGTTAGTTTCCACAACAATCTTCTATCCCACATAAACTGTTCTAAAAAAAAATGTGGTAGTCTTGTACTTCAATAGTTAAAATTTTGTTTTCTATTGCGTCTTTTTGAGATTCTTTTTTCTTACCAGTTATTTTCAATTTAAAAACCCCTAAGTTTCAATCCTTCTTTTCCTAATGGAAGTCCATAAAGAATCCATATCAAAATGGAAATTTGTTGGGAATGGGTGCCAGGATTAAACTCTTGCTTAGAGTTTGCTGGAATTTTAAGAAAATAAAACCAAGAAAATACCCAATCAGCTCTTGTATTCATAAAAAAAGTTCATTTAGTGAAGCTTAACAAAAATGTATGCAATCGAACTATCGTACCCATACTAGATACTAACTCTACTTTCCTGATCTGTTTTATTAGTTTTTGTTAGTTCCATTTATCCAAGACAGAGGAGGGAATAGAGCTTTTTGCCCTGAAGAGCAATCAGAATTTTCTTTGCAGGAGTGCCTAAAGACAGACTCCTAAATCTATACTTAGGTATGTAAGAGGTTTGGCTTTTTGGCACGAATAACAAACAAACAGCTCTCTTTGAAGTCATTCACCACCTTTTAAAATAACCGAAGGTAGGTTTTTATTCAATGTATATTAAAGAATGGAAGAATCTCTAATTTAGTAGGACAATTCTTGTATCGTTTAAGATTAAAATCATTACTATCGACCTGTGCCTTTTCAAGACCAAGATCCTGTGGCAGGTTCAATATGTAATTTCAAAAATTAACCTGGAGCTGACTGTGGGATCAGAGGTATAGTTTTATTGCTTACATTTGTCCCTCTAAAAGGTAGTTATTCCCCAGGTTTTTTTCCCCGAATTGTCTCCTGCAACCACGCTTCACTGATTGCTTATGATTCAAGGACATGACTGTGCAGGAAATTCGTCACAGCAGGCTAGAGGGGTGTTCCATTTATGTTCAAAAAGCCGCAGGCTCCACAGTAATATGTCTTCAGACTTGTCCGAGCACAGTAACTACAGAGCACAGGGCTTCTCAGGAAATATCAACACCTGACTTCCAGAGGGAGTAAAAAGCAACATGATTTTTGATTCAAGATGTGATGCCTAATGATACAGGCATATTTAAAAAAGGATTTGCATGTGGAAGCAATTTAACTACACTGAAGTTTAAGGTAATAAAAGCTTTTTTCAAAAGATACATGCAATTTCTACGTCAGACCTTAACTAACTGCAGAAGCAATGCGTGATTTCTTTGGCTAAACTGATAAATACGACTGCTTTACTAAATTTCATTTTAAATCTATTTTTGATATTTTAAAAAAATCCTTAACTTCGGGATTATTTATTGAAGCTGCTTCTCTCATGATTTCTAGGAGCTCATTTAATATTTGAGAAAATTCTATGCCAACAACAAAATATTAAATATGTCACTGTTTTGGTAAATGTAAAAATAAGCAAAGATTATCTTTATTCAAGCACAACTATACAGGAAACTGGAGTGAATCATAGGATTTAACTTGTTGATATTTCTCTTTTCTACCCCCGCCTCCCCAAGGGCTGTAGCTAATGCCAAAACTGCATCAGAAATTTTGGTTTGGAGAATGATAACATAAGTGAGAAATTATTTAGCTATCATTAGCAGTGGGATGGATTTTATTAGAAACATGGGGATGAGATCTAAGATCAACCAGAATCAAATCACAGATGGCAGCTATACAGATATTATGAAAAAGGCTTTAAAATGTAGCAACAAGACAAGACTTAGCAATAGTAAAAACTTCAATTATAGATGGAAATGATAAAGTTTCATAACATACCAATGAGACTCAAGTATTCAGTTAATTGTATTTGCAAAAACCAAAATATGTATTCATGACATGAAAATGATGAAAGATTTTTTCATCATTTGAGTAATGTAAGTGGATGAATAAGTAACATGGACTAGGGATAAGGATTACTAAATCAGCTTCTTTTTTGGAACCAGCGAATCATAGAATGGTTTGGGATTTAAAGATAATCTAGTCCCAGCCCCCCTGCCACGGGCAGGGACACCTTCCACTAGACCAGGTTACTCAAAGCCCCGTCTAACCTGGCCTTGAACACTTCCAGAGAGGGGGCAGCCACCACTTCTCTGGGCAACCTGTTCCAGTGTCTCACCACCCTCACAGAAAATTTATTATACCTAATCTAAATCCACCGTCTCAGTTTAAAACTGTTACTCCCTCATCCCATCACTACATGCCCTTGTAAAAAGTCCTTCTACAGCTTTCCTGTAGCCCCTTTAAATACTGGAAGGTCACTATAAGGTCTCCCCGGAGACTTCTCTTCTCCAGGCTGAACAACCCCAACTCTCTCAGCCTGTCCTCATAAGGAAGGTTCTCCAGCCCCCTGATCATTTTTGTGGCCCTCGTCTGGACCCACTTGAGAAGGTTTCTTACACTGCGGGTCTTCTTACACTGGACACAGTACTGCAGGTAAGGTCTCAGGAGAGCAGTGTAGGGGGGGAGAACCACCTCCCTCAACCTGCGGGCCACAATTCTCTTGATACAGTTGGCTTCCTGGGCTGCAAACACACATTGCTGGCTCATAGTCAGTTTTCCATCCACTAATACCCACAAGTCCTTCTCCAAGGGCTGCTCTCAATCCACTCATCACCCAGCCTGTATTTGTGCTTGGGATTGCCCTGACCCATGTGCAGGACCTTGCAGTTGGCCTTCCTGAACTTCATGAGGTTTGCACAGGCCCACCTCTCAAGCCTGTCAAGATCCCTCTGGAAGGCATCCCTTCCCTCCAGCGTGTCAACTGCACCACACAGCTTGGTGTCATTGGCAAACTTGCTGAGGGTGCACTCAGTCCCACTGTCCATGTCACCGACAAAGATGTTAAACAGCACCGACCCCAACACCGACCCCTGAGGAACGCCACTCGTCACTGCTCTCCACTTGGACGTTGAGCTGTTGACCGCAACTCTTCCGAGTGACTCCATCCAGCCAATTCCTTATCCACCGAGTGGTTTATCCATCAAAGCCATGTCTCTCCAATTCAGAGACAAGGATGTCATGCAGGACAGTATCAAATGCTTTGCGTAAGTCCAGGTAGATGACATCGGTTGCTCTTCCCTTATCCGCCAACACTGTAACTCTGTTGCAGAAGGCCATCAAATTTGTCAGGCATGATTTTCACTTAGTGAAGCCATGTTGGCTGTCGCCAGTCACCTCCTTATTTTCCATGTGCCCTATCACAGTTTCCAGGAGGATCCACTCCATGATCTCGACAGGCACAGAGGGGAGACTGACTGGCCTGTAGTTCCCCAGGGCTTTCTTTTTTCCCTTTCTAA
Organism: Strix aluco; assembly: GCF_031877795.1. Lineage (NCBI taxonomy): Eukaryota > Metazoa > Chordata > Aves > Strigiformes > Strigidae > Strix > Strix aluco. The sequence goes on along the minus strand of NC_133933.1, from coordinate 58,846,503 downwards.
AATTGGGGGTTATGTTTCCCCTTTTCTAGTCAGTGGGAACTTCACCAGACTGCCACGACTTCTCAAATATGATAGACGGTGGCTCAGCCACTTCATCCGCCAGCTCCCTCAGGACCCGCGGATGCATGTCATCAGGTCCCATGGACTTGTGTGCCTTCAGGGTCCTTAGATGGTCTCAAACCTGATCTTCTCCTACAGTGGGCGGTTCTTCATTCTCCCAGTCCCCACCTTTGCCTTCTGCATCTTAGGCAGTGTGGCTGGAGCACTTGCTGGGGAAGACTGAGGCAAAAAAGTTGTTGAGTACCTCAGCCTTCTCCAAATCCTGGGTTACCAGGTTTCCCATTTCCTTCCGGAGAGGGCCCACATTTTTCCTAGTCCTCCTTTTATCACCAACATACCTATAGAAGCTTTTCTTCTTCTAATAACCTCCTAAAGCTTCATGGAGATGACTGGAGAGATTTTACAATCACTATTACCACATTTTATATAAACCTCATAATACTCAGAAAACATAAGAAATCTGAAAACATGCTAAGATTTCAGTATGTTTATGTATTTACACAATTAATGTTAGACATTCAGCATTTGCCTTACAGATTCCCTGGAAATATTAACAATAACCTTCGAGCACCATCATGTACATGACAAGTCACGTCACCAACATCTCCCACGTGACTGCAGATTGTGCAAGCTATTATGACCGTAAAAGCCAAGGAAATTCCCCCTTAGAAACTGAACAAATACACACCTAATCCTAAATCATATACAGACAATGTAATATATAAGACACTTACTAGATTAGTACTGTGATAGCAATATTTTCTGCTGTATATTTGTCCCTCTGTAAGTAAGTGCTAATAATGCCACAGAAGTTTAAAGCCTTATAAAGATTTACCCATTAGAAAAGTTGTTTTCAGTCAGAACCATTATCACTGGAAGAAATAAACCTTTCTGATTAGCCATTTAGATATATTTTCAGAAAAAAGGATGCAAGTATTTGAAATCAATTAGGTAAACAGGCTGTGAATCAGGCTTCTCTTGTTTGCAGTCTTATTAAAAGTTACAAAACTGCATTTTTATTAAAAAAACTAAATGCAGATGGATTTGTGGGGAATGGACTGTGACTGTTAATAAACTGAATTAAATTCTGAGGTAGCATCCATTTTAAAGTTTGTCTTCCACTTTAATCTGTTTCTCCTGTTGCACACAGAAAGCTTGGTGAAAGTTGGAGGAATTGAAAGAAACCAGTGGAATACACATTCATCTCAGACTCCTGTATGCAATAACCTTTCCTCCCAGCTCAGAGCTCATACTACTCAAGAAGAGGATTTTAAGGGGTTTGGCAGCTGATATTTTATGTTAGGCACCTAATATCTTTTGGGCATGTGGCAGAGAAGTTTAATCTCTTGGCTGATCATTTTTATGTCTACATGTCCTACAGATTCAGCATTCTATTTGGAAGCAATATCAGAACATTTCTGTGACAATTTTTTGTTGTAAAGTCTTTGTTTATTAATGCTTACAAAGATCATTTTGCTCCAAGTTATAAATGAGGTTAACCAACATCTGAAGAACTCATCTCACAGTAAGAAATGGTCAAAATTAACTCTCTGGGCCGCAAGCTGATCCTGTGGCTGGGTACTTACTGCAGCACACACAGCCCTGACTTTTGAAGAAGTGCAGTTCTACTCATAGTAAGGCCCTAAACAGGCACCTACATTTTCTAGAGAGATCAGGATTGTCCTTTTATTCCAGCAATACAGAATATGTAAGCCAGAAAGGAGAATGACAAAATATTGGTCTCACTTTCATAGCACTGCTGTGAAAAACATCATTTTCCATAACTTACATTCAGAGTGACTGAGAGGGGAAGCAGAAAAGAAAGTGAGATGTAGAAAAGTGCTAGCAGAGGGATTCTTAACAGACAGTTAGAGGCTCTCTTAAAGGAGGAGAAAATCTAAGTGCAGCCTCAACTGTGGAGATGAATACAAGGGTTAGAAAAGAAGAAAACCTGGTGAGATAAGGCAGAGGGTTACAGATGCAATCATGGAAGCAAGGCAAGCAGGTAATTTTTACAACAGAAGAGATCTTGAGCAGTTAAAATACAACAATATACATATGAGAGGCAAAAGAAGGGGTATATATATTGAGTAGCCAGGAGATGCGGGAAGAAGAAAGATGTAGGAGCAAGGAGAGGATAAAGAAAGGGTACACCTCTTAGAAGGCAGATGGGGAGGGATGTTTTGAAGTGGAAAGTGTCTAGGGATGGTGTGAAGGATGATTTGGAGGGAAAACATCAGAAAGCTTCAGGCAATAGTAAAATAGAATCTTAGCTTGAGGAGGAATGAAATAGATGCTTGGTAGAAGTTTGCTTTTTTAAAAAAAGGAGCTTCAGAGTTAGAGGGTTAATAAAGAGAAAGGGCCATTGATAGAAAGATGGTATGGAAAATACCGGTAGTTTAAGGAAGAAAATTCAAGGAATTAGTATCAGATGGGATTTCCCATTTCTAAAGGCTATCTACTCAAGAGAGATGCCCAAGGTACACAAGATACAGATGAAGAATTTGAGTGGGCCTCAAGAAAGATCAGAAGCTAAACCAAAGATGCAATAAGTGGAGAGAAGTAAATGAGTGTTGGCAACCACAGATACAAAGACTACCTGCATCCATGACAAATGGCAGAATCAGCATTAACCAATCTAAACATCTTAAATACGCAAATAATGAATCAAGGCCACATATAAAGAAATCATATTTAACAGTAGTTGAAACTACATGTTTTGTCAGGATAAACAGCCATGAGTTTCACCAGCTTCCAGAGGTCTTTGGTATTCCCACCTGCTATATTCTATTTTTTTCATATGTTGTACACCTGCAGGCTAAAGATATATTAACAGCACTTAAGTATGTATGTGTCTCTCCAAATACTCATCTCAAATTGATTATTGGAGTATATATTTACTGCCTGTCTAAGCTGCAACTTGAATTACTGAAGGGCTCAAAACAATCTTAGAAGATGATGATAAGCAACGTTACACAACAAGCATGTATTATTATTTTAAGCCTTGCCAGAGAGTAGACATGCGCTATGATACTGATATGAAAAGATGAGTTACTTATTTCCATTGAATTAACAGGAAATGACTTGACAAAGTAAAAAGGAAGAAAAGGCACTATGTTTTTTCCCTCTTCTGGGTGTACACTTGTAAAGCTGTCACATCTTGTCGTGATCAGAAAGAAAAAAACTCACAAACATTTTGGAAGAAATTTTTTTCAATTTACTTAATCAAATACACCTAAAATATGTTTGGAAGTACTCATTTTGACAGAAGTTTGAAAAGTTATTCAAGTCTCACTTGAGCCTATGAATCAGAAACAGATAGTGTTACTCCTGGTAAGTCAGGCAGCTTCTGGGATTCTCTAGCAGTGAGCTATTATTGCACTTTACTCACAGGTATCCATCAACCTCAATCACCTTTGCTGGTGTATTTCTCATATTTTGAACTCCTCCATTTCACTTTATCCTGTTTCAGCTTTTGGGTCCAGGAGTTCAAAAATGCAATTTCTCTCTTTCACCACTTCAAAAGCATCCTGTTTCTTCAGTTGTCCCCATCATCTATGAGTGCTTCAACCTCAGTGTTTTAGGTTTTTTTCTCACCCAGGACAGCACAGTACATTTGTGTTGAGTCCTTATGTACCAGGAGACTGGTACCACAGTACCTGTGGGTTTGTCCTTTGTATCTTCACAAGACTGAAAACAGTACCAGTGAAGCAATGCATCACAGATTTGCCAGTATTACTATATGGCTGCTTGTAAAAGGTACTGGCAGCAGCACAGTTCAGCAGCTCTGTCTGCCAGCTAAAGAAGTGTATTATTCGTTATCATCTGCTAGTATCAATATAAGCCATATTTTGGTACTACCAGAGAGAGAACAATCCTTAAAATAATTTTAGGGACGTTTTAGCTCTTTGGTTTTAACACAGAAGACTTTGGGCCAGAGCAAAGTTTTGTTGTGTCAAGGAGCTTCATGACTGGTGAAAAACCGCCTCCTTTCACTCTTCCAAACCCGCCTTCTGCCAGCTTCATTCAGTTCAGCTCAGCTCACTCTTAATTATAGAGGAAGATGTGAATAGCCTGTACAGGCCACTCTTGGTTCTGCTGAGTATTAATGGTGAGCTCAATGCCTTCATTTTCTCTGTGAAGTTCAGTATTTTTTCTACATGCATCACTTTGTATCTGTTTACATTGCATTTCATCCGCCATTTCACTACTTAGTCACTGATTCTTATAAGTTTATCTTGTCATTTGTTACTGATAAACCTTGTCTTTACTATGCTGAGTTAATTTTAATACCATCAAGAGATTTGGTAACATCTATATTAATTCTAGTTATTTCTATTCCTTGGGTTCTGTCTTTTGATTCACTACCTGTCCGTGCTGTATAGGCAGCAACCCTTTAGTCACTTAATTTCTTTAAAACTTTTGGAAAGAAGTCTTGTTGAAGACCGCCTGGAAATTGCGACAATCTCCTTTATCCATGTACTTGCTGACAACTTTGAAGAATTCCAGCACTCTGTTTAAAAAGCCACCATGAACGTTCATCATATTTATCCATGTGTCCATTAACTCTATTTTTACCACAGTTTTTGTTCATTTCCCTGAAAATTATATTTGTCTGTTACAGACTGACACCTGTATAGATTACAGGTCTATATTAACCCTGACTTCCCAGAAAGCCTTTTTAAAAACTGGTGTCACTTTTACCACCTTCCAATCCTCAGGTACCAGAGTGGTTTATGTGATGAATTATAGGCTGCTGTTAGTTACACAACAATGATGAATAAACACCTTTTAAAAAGAAAACAAGTCATTTTCAGCTAATGATGTGTCTAAAGGATTTACAGCTGTTGCTCTACTTTCTTTCAACTGCACATGACTGCTTATGTACTTTATGCACTCAAAATTGAAACTACTATCCCTCTCAGTCATCCAAAGACAGAAATTTTCTGATTTACTGATTATGCCCAGAAACTGATTTGTATGCAGTACCTGCTAGTATGTCTCTCTCACTACTGGCAAAAGTAACCACAAGAACACAAATGTTAAACAGCATTCTTCCCAAGAATTCCTCCTTAAATTTAATTGGATATGATGGCTTCCAGTTGTTTCGAGGCATTGGCGTAATTAGGTTCATATTTAATTATAATTGAAAATAGCTAAATTTCCATTAGAGAGCTGTTTAGTTGTGAAGTTTTGTCATCCTAAAGGCCTCAAACAAAAGACTGCAATGGGTTTAACAGAACTGATTATCTCTGATGTAGATACATCCCTGTCATCTATGTCACTGCTCCTTAATAAACCCATACAAACTATTCTGTTCTGTCTCACCAGCAATTGAAGTGGTCAGGTAGTTGGACTAGATGACTGTTGTAGGTCCCTTCCAACAGAAATACTCTATTGTATTCTGTTCAACCACAGCTACTCTGGGTTACTTCTAAAAAATACAAATTTAAATTATGTACAGAAAACATGCATTAGCTATAATGCAATGTTATCTACAAATGTTCATACTAGGTTAGGTTATTCTTCATGCAAAGAACATTTCTTCTACTATGCAATAAATGAGGAAAATATTAGTGTAGATAATATATCCACATAAATGACCAAATTATATTTCATATATTGAAAATAGTCTGTACATACACAATTTCATTTTATTCCAGTTACAAAAGCTGTCTCTAGTAAAGACACAGTAAATGGTACATGAATGAAACACCAACACATTTTCATAGAATCACAGAATGGTTTGGGTTGGAAGGGACCTTGAAGATCACCTAGTTCCAACCCCCCTGCCATGGGCAGGGACACCTTCCACTAGACCAGGTTGCTCAAGCCCCGTCCAGCCTGGCCTTGAACAATTCCGGGGGTGGGGGCAGCCACCACTTCTCTGGGCAACCTGTTCCAGTGCCTCACCACCCTCATGGTAAAGAATTTCTTCTTTATATTTTATCTAAATCTACCCTCTTTCAGTTTAAAGCTGTTACCCCTTGTCCTATCGCTATGCTCCCTGACAAAGAATCCCTCCCCAGCTTTCCTGTAGGTCCCTTTTAGGTACTGGAAAGCCACTATAAGGTCTCCCCGGAGCCTTCTCTTCTCCAGGCTGAACAACCCCAACTCTCTCAGTCTGTCCTCATAAGAAAGGTTCTCCATCCCCCTGATCATCTTCATGGCCCTCCCTCCTCTGGACCAGCTCGAGCAGGTCCATGTCCTTCTTATGTTGGGGGCCCCAGAGCTGAACACAGGACAGTGAACAAGATGGTGTTCTACCTTCCATCAGACAGAAGCTAGTACAAGCTTTTGTATATTTGTCGCATGACAACATTTCATCTTAATACAATCTGGTCACAGCAGTGACTGCAGAAAATTGCTCACAGTTTGCTGGCACCATGGGAGACCACCATTACTGACAAGATTGAGAAACCCATCAATGCCAATTCAGGACTCCTTCTAACTGTGGCATCCAAGTGTTGCACTTTTTTATTAGGGCTACCTTCTTGCATCTCTTTAATTCTTATTCATGTCCATTGGTTCTTGTGCTACTATGCAATAAAGCCTTCAGCTCATCTGAATTCAATCTCAGAAATAATCAAAAAGTAAGATTTATGTAGTACTTTTTAGAAAACCTTATGACAGCCACCAATTCAGGTGAGGCAATGTAAGCTCTTCTTCAACATATTACAAAGATGTTCACCTATCTCCTTCACAAAGGAATCACTCAGGGCAGCCTATTCTGTATCATGTTGTGATGACATAAGTCACTTTCTCTGTGGATGTTTGGCATAAACCAGTTGCCACCTGTGCCAGCAACTTTAATAGGTTTGTTTGTTTGACTGAAATTTATCTATCATATGGTAGTTTTTTACAGAAAAAAATAAATTCACCTTTCATCTCATGACTGAAAACCAGACACTCCAAATCAGACTAAATACATCACTGCTCTTAAAAATTATTTAAATAAGGTACAGAACTATTCTTTGGAAAATATATGACTTGCTGAGTTTGCAAATGTCACACAACAAACAGTCAAAAACAAGAACCAAAAAACACACATCTATTTTTGGCTTCTTTATTATTGCAAATGGTATACCTATACCTGCAAGGGAGAGAGAGAATAAATTGTAAATACAGGACAAAAACACACCCTTTTGATGAACATGGCATAAACCACAAAGATTCATCTGTCTTCAGCTGAAGGTGATGCACCTGTCATTCCTATGCTGCACCAGTTCTCTGGTCTTCATCTACAGTACAAATCTCTTGTTTCATACAAATCTACCATTCCATAGAGTGGCAAAAATGTACAGCTAGATTTTTCCAAAGCAGAGTTAATCAAATCTGTAATCAGACTCTCACTGGGGGGGGGGGGGGGGGGGGGGGGAAGGGATTCTTCTTATTTTTTGTTTTCTTATACTAACCTTCATTCCCTACTTGGAAGATCTCTCAAAAAACTACATCTCCGATCTCTCACTGGTAAGTGGTAGGGTATTCTAGCTTTTTGTTTTCATCAGTTATTGAAAAACAGTCTCTTGAAATACAGTCAAGATGTTTCCAAATTTAGTGCAGATTCCCAGCTTCTGAATATCCAATTTGAAGAATTAGCTCTGGGCTTTTTTGTGGATTTGGGTGTTTTTTTAATGTTCTATAGTCAGGCATGGAAAAGAGGTTAGGTAGAAAGTAAATCACTGGAGGAGGGTGCTGAAGATAGCTCACAAGATTTTTGAAGGTATTTGAAAAAAAAAAAAAATTATCTGGCTGGCCTTCTTTTGTAGCCTAAGGCTGGTTCCATCCCAAGTGAAGTCATCACAGACGAGCTTCATTATGGACATAACATTAAGCTATCATGTCATTAAACAAGCAGAGTGAATTAGGTCAATGCTAAGAAACAATTCCTCTCTCTCTTCCATCATTACATTACACAGATCCAAAAAGAGATACCAGATGGATCATGGTCCAAAGCCGGTATTGGCAAAAACACTAGCAACCCAGCAAGACGCAGCCAATCTTTCATCTGGGAAAGTGATATTGTGCAAATGGAAAAACATATCTGTGTGCTAGGGTATGCTGACCTGTTCTGAACCATATGTTCAAATGACTCCCAAACAAAGTAGGTGGCAAGACCTATTCATTCTTTACGTAAGCAAATTAAATGTAAAAACACAACAAATAAAAACATATCCGGCACTTAATTACAGTCAGGAAATAGAATAAGTAGACATACAGTTAAAAAAGCCAGGATGTTTTTTTTCCCCGAATTCATTTCCTTATATGATTTTTTCTTTTCCTAGCCCCCATCTGTTTTTAATCTTTGGACTGTGAACTGTTCTTTTGACTCTTTACATTCCTCACTATGATCTTTTCTTCTTTGAAATCTCTGAGTGATACCTAGGATATTTTTTTTCCTTCTGGTACTTCTAACTATTCAATTCCTATTATTTTTTAGGATATGTTTTCAATGTTCATGTGTTTGTTTACTTTTTGAAAAACAAAAAATTTATACTGGGCAAAGGTAATTTCACTTTAGCTTACAGGTTCCTTCTTATCAGGTAAATTAAACTTGCACTGAACAGTACTTACACTGAAATGGTGAAAAAGACAGGATATAAATATTATTATTTATATTGAGTTTTGAATTCTCAGATTTATGCATAAACAAATATAAAATTGTCAGCTTCACATACATATGCATATGTGCACACACACATTCTTCATTGCTTTACTTGAAATATCTTAAAGATATAAAAGTCTATTCAGAAGGCTTTAGGTTATTGTTGAATGAAACCACAATGTTTTAATTCATCCTTATAATTGCTCTCTCTGAATTTACTCCACAATGGTTGCTACTTTCTTCTTTACCTGCAATCTGATTTTGAATAAGGTTTAATTTCAATAAGGCTTACACTGTGGAGGATCAGTACTCTATGGAGAAGATTAAAAAAATCTTAATTTTAATTCTGGAGAAAACAGTGTGGGTAAAATCCAGCCTTTTAACTGCTTCTTCTCTCAAGATCCCCACAAGACAATAGTTCCATTTTTTCTGTCATCTAACTTGATCACCTGTGCCAGTCACTCTGTCCCAGGAGTACGCTATTTACACTCCAGGGAACATATTCATTTTTATAATAGGGAGAATATTTATTCAGCACAGAAGAGTAAAGTGTTGAATCTTTTATAGCTTATACAATAGAAGTAGCACGATGAAATAAGGTATCACTCTATGGTTCAAGGAACAGGATCTGATAGTTACAGACTACACACAGTCTTAAAGCAAAGTAATTCTAAGAGTTACTAGGAAGATGAGACTCTTGAAAGGGATATTTTTCCCATGGTTAAAGACTACAAACTGTGATTAAAATCAGGGGCATGCCCCATTAGTGTTAAATCTGTAGATTCTACAGGTCTTCATTAGGTGAGCACCTAGCAATCAATTCAGGAAGGAAAAGAAAAACATTTTTACTTTAAAAAAAAGCTTGAAAATTATGCTATTAGCACTAGTATCCTATATTCACATGAGGATTTGGAAAGTAGAATGAGCTTACTTTTGTCCTAACCAATTTTATGTCCAGTTTTCAAACAGGAAGCAGTGGACTCCACAGTCTAAATGCGATGATACATTTTTAACTATGAAAAAAAGTATCGATAGACTGGACAAAAATCTATTCAACTCCAAAGTTACAAAATTAACTGTTCTTTAACCCCAGGTACAACGGAACTGTAGGAATTTCCCCACTGGAAAGACATAGTATTTTTTTTTAGTGTGATATACATCTTTGTATGGGACTTTGTCAGGAGAAAAGCATTGACAGGGCTGGTCACAGAGGATGTGGCAACCGTGGCTTTAGATAGCAAATGTACTACCTATGATGCAAAAGCACATTTATACTGCATTTCTGTTCATTGCAGCAAATACTGTATTTATAAAATGATCAGACTGCACGTGACAAATCTGTACAGAAATACTACAAGTCTTTTCCACAATACAGTTTAACATACTTTGATTCTTTTCCCCAAAATCACTCTATAGCACTGGGATATGCACATGTGCTTAATCACAGATACACAGAAGTTCACATGTGCTCAGCCTAATCCACTATTCCTGGACACAGGAAAATAGTGATATAACCTGTTTGGGCTGGACAAATAACTTATGTAGAAGGTTAACAAAATGCTGGAATATATTAGGTACTTGTGGAGTTGAAGCTAAAATTGGATTGCTTGAGAACCTCTTCCATACATTGAGAATATGAACAGAAAAGAATTTGCTGCCCTTACATGTCTTTAACTGTTCACTCTTCCTCATGGCAACAAAAACTAGTCATGTGCAGGACTTTTTTTCCTCATTATGTTAATCCTTTGTAGTCAAAACAAAAGCTCTGGAAAAATTTTGTCTAAAGCAAATGTCTACTAAAAAGTGCCCTGCCAACATATGGAGGAGAGGAAAATTCTTTGATTGGTGAAGCTATCATAAGTTTTACATAAATGGGCACCTTAAATTCATTCAATCTTCGGGTGTTTCTGGGGCCAGTAATTTATTCCCACCTACTACCTGTGAGATCAGAATCACATCACTGTTGTGCTTCTATTGCTTGGAGATAATTTTGGATGTCTTTTTATAACTGGGAAAAAGATAAGAAATAATCACACATACAATTAGAGCAGCAAGAGATTGTCATTAAAAGTATTCAACATATGTCTAGTTGCTCAACTAGGATAAAGGCAGTCTCTCTTTAACACAAATCTAATTAAAAACAGCTTACATAGAGCGTCTCCAGAGTATACTGAGACAATATGGGAAATATGCGTATTTAAAATCCCTGGATTTAAGTCTAGCTAGCAGAGCAAAGAATGCAAAAGAATGAGAAGGAGTACTTTCAACGCAATTTAGAATCCTAAGTATTTTTTTTTCTTTTTAAAGTAGGATCTTAGGTTCTTTGGGCACATTTGAGAATTCTATCTTTGTTCTATAAGACGGGTTTTCCAGCTGGGTCTCAGATTCTGTAGACTACACCCCAGATGAGTAACCTGGCTGATATCATCGCAGATATTATGTAATAGAAGAACTGGAGCTTTACATAATTCTGCTCATTCTTTGGAAGACCAGGAAGATCTTCTAAAGAAGCACATTCTTTATTAAGCAGAGGTGACTGAAAATGCACTCCCCTAAATAAGGGTCTGTCTCTCAAGCACTGTGGTCCAAAGCAATTTCTGAACAGCATCGAGCAGTAGGAAGAAAATGAAATTACAGGAAATAATCTGAGCAGGAAAGATGGAAACATCCGGATATATGGAAGACAACTGCAAGAGATCTAAACCACATTCTGTATTTTAAGGAATGGGTGCTGGTGAAAAGAAAAACATGCAGAGAATAATCTCATAGCAGCAGATTCCTGTGTTCTGGGTGTGTTTTGCTTGGCAGTCGTGCAGAGGGAGCTAACTGTGCAAAAGCATCGCATATAGCTGCAAAGGCATACCTCATGTGAGGCTGACACATTAGTTTGTAAACATGTATGTTTTAAGCTTGAGGACAGAAGATAATTTAAACCTTGAGAAGGGTTTGTGGCTGATCTAAAGCTGAAAAGTTGTTTGCAGTTCTGAGAGGATTGGCTGAGATAAAAGACCAACTCTTGATCAGACTACAGGACAGAAATCTCAGAGGGACATTTTGAGGAGACTTAGAATTAGTACTTTACAAGGTGCTTCTCACTTTCCCAGCAACAGCCACCATGTTGACCAGGCTGGTTTCTGACCCCATAGACAAGATTAAAAATGCAAAGGTATCACAAGGAAGGGCTGGAAGCAAAAAGCAAGTGGAGCTGGTTCAGTATATTTAATAATACCTGAAGCTTGCACAAAGTGCCAAAATCAGGATAATGTACTAAAGCAACAAAAAATACAAGGGATGCCATTTATTTTTAAGAAGGATACCAATATGCAGAATCAGGTGACATAAAGAAGGAATGGTAGCAGCACTGTGACTGTGTGACAGCATACACCAATTGCCTACAGTCCATTCGGGTCCCAAAATAGGCAGGCTTGGACTGTTTATTCTTATGCCCGTTCTTCATTTTCAGAAATGCACAGTCAAGAAAGACCTCCATTTCAATTTTCTAGCCACGAAATAGATACCTTTGCATATGGAGAAGGACCGTAGTCTGTGAAGAGGTTTCTATCTGTCATCTAAGCTCTGGTGTGCCTACTGATTCGTGGAAACAGACTCTACAACTCGGACAGAGTTATAAAGCAGGCATGTTTACTCCGGTGCCGGGGTGCAAGGGGATTTCTCCACAAAGCTTGCACACCAACAGCACGTTTTACCAAAAACTTATAGAGTGTGGCTATACATATTAATTGGATTACATAATACAAATATACATATGCATAAGTAAGGCTGGGTTAGTTCGAAAGGCTGGTGTCAGCAGTTTATGTTATCTTTGCACCTGCGCATTGCCTCCTGGTGGTCGTCTTCAGGGATCTTTTGGAGGAAGGCTCACAGTCTTTCTCACCTTGTACTTTTTCTCGGAGCATGTGCAGATTCTCTTAGCCAATTTCTTGAAGAACAAGAGTGGTTCCAGCTGGTTTACCACCTCTATCTTATTTAAAAGCACCAGTATATTAGTTTCGACTGCCCATATATGGCTATCTATCCACTATAAAGACTAAACTTGTTAGAACACATCTGCTTTCCAAGGCCATGTCTCTTATTTTTGCTGAACATAGTAGTTCTTGGTAAGTTTCCACAGAACAGTCGGGGCAAACGATTATTAAGCAATATTCAGAAATCACTACTTCCACCTAAACTCCCCCCCCAAATAAAGTCAGTAGATGTGTTTAGAACAAATCACTCACAAATGACTAAGGCAGCCTGCACTGACTGAAATGGAAAGCTCACACTGGGCAAACAAAGCCATGCCTGCCTCTGTGGGGGCACTCAGTAGTCAACATACTTGCTGACAGAGGCAGGACCCAAGCATTCCCAGCCTCAGAGTATTTGAACCCCACTGCTCAGGAGTGCACTGCTCATCAGACAAGAGGCAGGACTGAGAGGGAGCTGCCTCCTCTCAGAGCTGGGAAACCAAGAATGGAAGAGACAAAGGGCTGAAGCGAGAATGAGTGTGAGAAAGGCTGATACAGTAGCTCCATTCCCATTCAAGGGTCACTGCATATACCTTAAAAATGGTAACAGAGACCAGCATCCTGAATGCCCAGAGGAGTTTGCTCTTCACTAGGCTATGTGTTGTCTACCTGACATTTAACTTTGAATTTAATAGCCTACTATTACAGTAAACTATAGTTTGCAATTTGCAACTACAATTTCCTAGGAAACCATCACAATAACTTACAGAAGCCTAAGCAGCAGGTTAAAGTGCTCATAGTCTCGTCTGCCTGAGCATTTGACTATACCAATGAAAAACCAACAATTTATGAATGCTTAAATTACAAAGATAAGAGAGGATGGGTCAAGGTCATACTTCTGTACTTTGCATTTCTGATTTTACACAGAAGCAAAATATGCAGGACAGCTTTCCGAAGTTTTACATGTCATTCAGTTCTGCTGCTGACCTGCTTAAAAACTTGAACTTCATTCTCATCAAATGACTGAGAAAACAGCGTGAGGCTGCATTTTCCTTGATAGTTCAAATCTCATCAGGAAATGTCCAGTTGCTGAGTCAGTAAGTTTTTCAAAAAGCTTCTCCATAGAGCAGCTCTAATACTGGATTACTTTCAGTCTACTTTTTTTGTCCCATTGTTGAATTATGGGGCATGGATTTTTCAAACAAAGCCCTCACTGCCTGCCATTAATCCTTTTGGGTAAGCAAATCAGCAAGCCTTTTAATCACTGGGATTGATACAACCACTCCTAGCAAAGCATGATGAACCATCTGCCAATTTCGCAACTATCAGATCCATGAGTGAATGAAAGTACAAGATAAACAGCATGGTACGGAATGCCACAGCTGAATAAAAAATTAGAACCATCACAGGGGAGACAGATTACTGCTTTATTGTACTACAATCCACAGAGCAGTTAAATCTCAACATATCATTCCTATTATGGTAGTCTTTGCTCCAAACTGCAAGTCTAAGCATAAACACATTTCTGTGTATTATGAAAAGAGAAGAATGCAGTCATATACCTAACAAGTATGAACATAATGTATATTTTCACAGGCTACCTTGTTCCCATTGCCTACAATCATGCTGTATCTGAAACAGAACTTCAAAATAAAGGAAAATCTGTGTACACTTCTCACTTGCAAATGCTGCAATTTGTGTCCTATATGGTTATATAAAAACAAAACTGTCAAATGAAATATGAAATACTCCTTCAAAATGATGACAGACCAATCTCACAGCAGAGTAGCTGCTAAAACTAGACGCAAAACAAAACCCAGGGCAGATCTCTCTTGAAACAGTCAAATATGGAGGGTTGCAGGGGAGGGGAGGAAGGGTCACAGTCCTCCCTCCCTCTGCACATTCAGATTGGAATAACTTGTCCATTGATGTTTTTAACATACCTAATCCTTCTAGAGAAGATAATAAAGGAGAAAATCCCCTAAACTATGTTGAAATCTGAAATCACTGAAAAAAAATGAGTGTGTCTAACCAACATCACAACTCATAAGAATCAATGCTTGGCTCCAAGCAGAACAAAAGAAACAGCTTGGAGCTCAGCTCAAAAGTGCTGGCAACCAGTCCTCTGGGGTCCCTTCTGAGCCTCCCTGAACCTTGCAAAGATCAAGCCTTTCAAGTGTAAGTTCAAAACTCAGAGAACCAACTATTTAACAGTTACAACCAGCAAAAAAGGCCAGCAGTAAATACAAACTGCAAAAATTGTAATTGCTGTTTCCCTTCCCCTTCTCCTAGGCAGAGATTTCCACCTCCATAGACAGCAGTTCCATCAAAAGTTTAGAAACAGCTGTTCATTGGGTATTAACCACAGATTATAACTGACAGGCATAAACTTCCAGTGGGAAGACATGACAGCGAGAAGGGAAAGACTCTCCTGCACTAGTTTGGCTGCTTCTTCCCAAGCCTCTGGAGCTGCAAAAAGCAGTCACCAACCCCCTGAATACACCTGCTGAACACAGGATGGCCAGGAACTATTCATGTTCACATTGCTCAGGACCCTCCACCACAGCTGCATCTGGGGCAGAGCTAACTGGAAAGGCCAAAACAACACCTGAGGCTGTTCCTAGGAGCAGTGTGGGAGCCCTCAGTCGAGATCATGTCCTGGTCCTCTTTATTATCTGCATTGATGTACCCATAGAGAGCACAAGAGACATTCTTACTGAGAAAAAAACCCAAAAGCATTAAAACCAAATTTTTGTTTGCATTTTTTCATAAGAAGCACCAGAACACTGTTGGCATGATGTAAAAGTTTGACCAGTGCTTTCAAATTTGGATGGCCAAGTCGTATAAAAATGGAAGCAGCCTTATTTACAAAAATGTAGTTAAATTTCTACAGTTTGGAACCTTGGGCAATCAACTTAAGTGTTTATTTATAATGTGTAAACATGGAGTTAGATACACTACTTAAGTATCCCAGTAAGAAAATTCCAGCATGACTACTCAATGTCCAACAGAAGATCTACATTAAAATGTTTATCTAATTCTGATTCTTGAAGGACTTTTATCTGCAGGACACATACAAAACCTAGTCCCATTAAAAATTGGTGATATTCACTTAAAAAATGTCTATGACTTCAATGGCAGAAGTGATTCAGCAGGCTAAGTGCCAACATTAGTACAGAAGAAAGTTATCCAGAAATGTATGTATTTCTTGGCAACCGTGTCTGAGAAATCAGAGCAAATCAATCAAGAAGAGAGAGTTACTAGATGCTGTCTAATACTATTGAGTCTATTTATTGTGCATGACTACAATTTTTAATGTTTGTTATATATTAAGTTTAAGGCTTACTTGGTTTACATTATTTATTTATTATCTGAAGAGTCATTAATGGATGCACTGAGAACATCCTGAAAATTAATGACCAATGAGATAAAGAGAGACTACAGTGAGGTATTAACCTTTCCACATGACAGAAGTACCTCTTTGAGGTAATTCATAGAAATTTTACTGCCATAAGAAGTTCTGGAATAATCACCTTCTGCTTTTTAGCACAACTGTTTTTGAGAAGAGCTACAGTTTTGTTTGTTGCAACCCTTTCCTAAAGCATCTGAAAGACTTTCCCGATGTGCTGGGTCTTTCTGAAGGCTTTAGGGTCTGAAATTTGGCACATTCAGCCTCAATTACAATTTCTAATGTTCTGCCAACAGAAACTGCAGTTTTAAGCATCAGGGGGGAATATATGCTTTGTTAAATTCGGTCAGCTGGCCTGCATCTATCAGAGCAAAGGCTTTGGTGTATTCATGGAAGGACCAAGCTAGGATCTAGCTTCAGGTTTGCTATTATCTCTTGAATCTTAGAAGTCATCATTATTGATAGATTCTGTGAAGTATTAACATACATAAACCCAGAAGGTTACAGTCTCCTACAGGCAGAGCCTCCTAAATTTCCAAGAATGGTCCTGATTTCTATATATTCTACCTTTTTGTCATTTTCTCAGTGCCTGTTAACTTCCACATCCCCCATTCAACCACCATCTCTTACACTTTCTGAAAAACAATAATGGGGCCATTTTCACACTTCCTTATTTGAATTTTCATAGTTTTAAACATATTTCTTATTTATTTACTCCTGTGAAGTGTGAGATAAAAATGAATACGTGTTCCAGAGTCCAAGATCTGAAGCATAGAAGGGTTGAAGGCCAAATCTGCTAATAGCCAAATCAAAAGAAGACTGATAACTTTGTAGATACGGACCAAAAATGTATTGCTTTCACATTAATATTGAGGCATTGCCCTAACACTGGAATCCAGGCTGCAGAATAAGATGGTTTGCTCTATACTGATTGTAAGTCATATAAGTTGCAGAGACACTAACCTTGCTCTACTCTTAGCCCATACCTCAATCAAGCTTTGTCCTCAACTCAGACAAGAGGAAGGGGAGACAGGCACTCAGTGTAGCTGCATGACCTATGCCAGGTTAAATCTGCTCTGCCACTCAGAAGAGCGCTCCTGCCCTCCCCACACATCTGCATTCCTGTTTCCCCTCCCCTTGAGCCAGCATATAACTTTTGCAAAGGTACTAAAAGTCTTGGGAAAAAAAAAAAAAAAGAAGACATAACAGTAATTATGATCCAACTTGAGAGACTAGAAAAACTGGAGAAAGAGCATTAATTGAAGTGAGCATATCTGCTGGCTGGTTTGCATAAAATCCCTACTCAGTCCAGGAATCAAGGAGCAAAACCAGAGTAAGGATGAGCAGGCAGCTGACCAGGACAGCTCATGCTTGCAACCAGTGTCCTGGTCTATGTCACTTGTGGTCTCAGCCATTTCTTAAACTGATCTACATCCATGCCGATCCTGAAAAGGGCAGTTCCTCTTTTCTCTGCGCTCTCTGCTTAGTGTTTCTACCCTCCACTCCCTGAGTCAGCCTTGGAGCTTGGGCAATCACCTACAGATTTTGAAGGGGAAGGAAGATTTTAACTAGATCAAGTCTTGAATCAGTCACCTAAACAAAAGTTATTGCTGCTCCATCAGGTTATTTGTGATTTACTTGAAAGATGCTGGATACTTCCAGGCACTTAAATAAAAATAATACATATAGTTTGATATTCCTAGTTCCTGTAGTGAACCACTACAAAACTATGATTTACAATCAATGTCTTCACATCTCAAGAGAGTGCTATGCCTTTTACTGGTGATTGCTACTGAATAAAGTTACTTAGATGCTGAAAGGATGCATAAAACCCAATACAGTTCTTTGTGAAGTCTGAAGCCCTATTGTAAAATCATGAAATACATTTCCCTACAGTTACTGAGAATATACTTGAAAAGAACACAGTCTATTTTTTATGATAGAGTATTCCATGACAGAAATAAGGAAGTGAAGATGAAAAATGCTATCAGATTAGAATCCCCACAATCAAGCACTCATTAGAAACTCAAAGGTACCCTATATGCAGACATACATGTATATTTCTTACATTTTACATCTTAAAGACTACTCAAAGAGTGAATTTTGTATATCAACTTCAAATCCTTTGAAAACTTTCAAACATATCCTTACAGCAATTATATGACCTTGTAGGTTTAGTATATTTTACATCACAGCCATTTGCAATTAAAGATTAGACTCAGTGAAAAAAACATCAGTCAACGCAATTTTAGAGCATTTTAGAGCATTACATAAGCAACAGTAAAACTGCTCCTTTCATTATGTGAACATGACTAAGAAGTGACACTGTGGCATCTGCAGTATACCTCCTTTATCTTCTTCAAGACTCTCTTCTCAGCTTGTGTACTCACATAGGCTTTTAAGCTATTTTAAAAACATGGAAATGACCTAGCCAGTACTCTCTTGGATGGATGTGCCTCTAAGACATGTTGCCTCCCACATGATCTAAAGCCCACTGAGTCTGTCTATTGACTAATGATGTCCTGTGGTCCTAGAGCTCTCAATCATAGAATCAGAGAATGGTTTGGGTTGAAAGGGACCTCCGAGATCATCTAGTTCCAACCCCCCTGCCATGGGCAGGGACACCTTCCACTAGATCAGGTTGCTCAAAGCCCCGTCTAACCTGGCCTTGAACACTTCCAGGGAGGGGGCATCCACCACTTCTCTGGGCAACCTGTTCCAGTGTCTCACCACCCTCACAGTAAAGAATTTCTTCCTTGTATCTAATCTAAATCTACCCTCTTTCAGTTTAAAACCATTACCCCTCATTCTTTCCCTACACTCCCTGGTCAAGAGTGCCTCCCCATCTTTCCTGTAGCCCCTTTAAGTACTGGAAGGTCACTATAAGGTCTCCCCGGAGCCTTCTCTTCTCCAGGCTGAACAACCCCAACTCTCTCAGCCTGTCCTCATAAGGAAGGTTCTCCAGCCCCCGATCATTTTTGTGGCCCTCATCTGGACCCACTTGAGCAGGTCCACGTCTTTCTTACACTGCGGGTCTTCTTACACTGGACACAGTACTGCAGGTAAGGTCTCAGGAGAGCAGTGTAGGGGGGGAGAATCACCTCCCTCAACCTGCGGGCCACAATTCTCTTGATGCAGCCCAGGATACAGTTGGCTTCCTGGGCTGCAAACACACATTGCTGGCTCATAGTCAGTTTTCCATCCACTAATACCCACAAGTCCTTCTCCAAGGGCTGCTCTCAATCCACTCATCACCCAGCCTGTATTTGTGCTTGGGATTGCCCTGACCCATGTGCAGGACCTTGCAGTTGGCCTTCTTGAACTTCATGAGGTTTGCACAGGCCCACCTCTCAAGCCTGTCAAGATCCCTCTGGAAGGCATCCCTTCCCTCCAGCGTGTCAACTGCACCACACAGCTTGGTGTCATTGGCAAACTTGCTGAGGGTGCACTCAGTCCCACTGTCCATGTCACTGACAAAGATGTTAAACAGCACCGACCCCAACACCGACCCCTGAGGAACGCCACTCGTCACTGCTCTCCACTTGGACGTTGAGCCGTTGACCGCAACTCTTCCGAGTGACTCCATCCAGCCAATTCCTTATCCACCGAGTGGTTTATCCATCAAAGCCATGTCTCTCCAATTCAGAGACAAGGATGTCATGCAGGACAGTATCAAATGCTTTGCGTAAGTCCAGGTAGATGACATCGGTTGCTCTTCCCTTATCCGCCAACACTGTAACTCTGTTGCAGAAGGCCATCAAATTTGTCAGGCATGATTTTCACTTAGTGAAGCCATGTTGGCTGTCGCCAGTCACCTCCTTATTTTCCATGTGCCCTATCACAGTTTCCAGGAGGATCCACTCCATGATCTCGACAGGCACAGAGGGGAGACTGACTGGCCTGTAGTTCCCCAGGGCTTTCTTTTTTCCCTTTTTAAAATTGGGGGTTATGTTTCCCCTTTTCTAGTCAGTGGGAACTTCACCAGACTGCCATGACTTCTCAAATATGATGGACAGTGGCTTAACCACTTCATCCGCCAGCTCCCTCAGGACCCGCAGATGCATGTCACCAGGTCCCATGGACTTGTGTGCCTTCAGGGTCCTTAGATGGTCTCAAACCTGATCTTCTCCTACAGTGGGCGGTTCTTCATTCTCCCAGTCCCCACCTTTGCCTTCTGCATCTTGGGCAGTGTGACTGGAGCACAGTGTGGCTGTGGTGAAGTTGTTGAGTACATCAGCCTTCTGGGTAACCAAGTCTCCCATTTCTTTCCGGAGAGGGCCTACATTTTCCCACATTTTCAAATGCACTATCATTTCTGGCATCCCCAGAAACAAGAGGCATCAGTCATCTTTAAGTCCAGCTAGAGTATCCCCTACTTTGTCACTTCAAATATTTAGATACATTTCCCCAATATGTATGGATAATAGGGCTAAGAATAGGCTCCAAGCACTGCTCTATGATCACTTATTGTCAAAGTTGTAATTAACATCTCATCTGTGCTTTTGGCTCACACCAGATAGCACTGGTGTGACTGGGTAACAGCCCAGTTGTAGTAGAGCCCAGGGACTGTTCTGAAAAGGCTGTGAAGATGAAGTCAGGATATTTTTTGGAAGAAAAAAGTTAGCTATATGGGTGTAAACTCTGTTGTGCCACTTGAGTTTAGGGCCAAGGAATGGGTCCTTGCCCATAGACACTGCCCCTACATAGTCTGCTTCTCTGCAGAGTCAGTAAACCTCCCAGAGAAACATGGCAAGAAGGCCAAGAATTGAGTCTCAGCAGTCAAGTTTCTTAACTTTATAACACCTCTGTCTGAACAAAATATATTGGAGAGTTATCAGACTGACAAAGAGCCATGAAAAGGGTAAGCTCCTTACATGGTACCAATCCTTTGCTAACGAGTTTCATTGGGCTATGCAGCTAAGCCTGACTATGATGATCCGGCTAACTATGATTACTTTTCACTGGAGAATTTCAGGACTTTGCCTTCTCCATATGCCCTTCCCTCAAACTCCCACACAAACATATTCCCCTTTATTTTCTGTAAAGTTTTATTAATAAATGAGAAACTATCATTGTAATGGGGAAATGTCTCTAAGTCAAAGGCCTTTTACTGCACAGTGACAACTTGGAGCCTGTCACTGCACTAGCTGTCAAGCATCTGTGACAAAATTGTTGCTGTAACCCACCCCAACAGATAGTGAAGATGACACTGCAAAGGGAAGGCTGCAATGCAGAGCTAAGCCATTAAAATAAAGTGGCAGTTTACCAACCTGACACATTCTGATTACAACAGATTATTACTTTTACATATAACCAAAGGTTTTTGTTCAGAATGTTGTTTACTTGACCCAAGAATGCTTTTAAATGAAAGCATTGTGTTTTCTTCCTCACCTTTTCTTGATACATCTCTCTACTCAAACACATGATTGTGGATGGTTTATTGCAGATAGGTGGCATACACTATCTTCTTCAGTTTTGCTATGCTTTTTTAATAGAAAATTTTAAGATACTCTCTAGAAGAACCAATAACAGTGAAGAACCCTGTATCAATCTTATGACAGAAGCCGGTAACTCAGTATATCGGTGTGGTCAGAAGGAGCTCTCAAGATTGGGTTTCCGTTTTCAAAGTCCTCCCAATTTCTTCTTTACTTTCTTCATCTTCAATTACACTTCTAAATAAACCCTTATAATCAACACATCATTTCACTCTTGCTTATTGTTGTGGTTTAACCCCGGCTGGCAACTAAGCACCACACAACCACTTCCTTGCTTACTCCCTCCTGGAAGGATAGGGAAGAGAATCGGAAAAGTAAAAGTGAGAAGATTTGTGGGTTGAGATAAAGACAGATAAAGTAAAGCTGTGGTACAAGCAAAGCAAAACATGGAATTCATTTATCACTTCCCATCAGCAGGCAGGTGTTCAGCCATCTCCAGAAAAGCAGAGCTCCACCACGCATAACAGGCACTTGGGAAGACAAAATGCTGTAACTCCGAATGCCACCCCCCTTCCTTCTTCTTCCCCAGCTTCCCCAGCTGCGCATGATGTCATATAGTACAGAATATCCCTCTGATCGGTTGGGGTCAGCTGTCCCAGCTGCATCCCCTCCCAACTCCTTGTGCACCCCCAGCCTACTCAGTGGTTGGGGCACTGTGAGAAGCAGAAAAGGCCTTGACTCTGAGTGAGCGCTGCTCAGCAATAACGAAAACATCCCTGAATTATCAACACTGTTTTCAGCACAAAACCAAAATGTAGCCCCATACTAGCTACTATGAAGAAAATTAACTCTATCCCAGCCAAAACCAGCACATGTATGAAACACTACTCATCAGCTGTCAAGGGAAACACTTGTCAGAGTGCTTACAAGCCTCATTCTAGAGCAGCTAGATTTCTGAATGTATGCATATACACTGATCTAATAGCATGAGCAAAGAAAAAGACAATGTAACTTCAAAAACTAATCTTTCTTTAAAAAAAGGAGATGAAAAATCAAGCTCACACTCAAATATCCAATTATTAAACTATGTACTGTATCTCAGGCAAAGGCTGTCATGAGTCCTTGTCTTCATTAAACAATATAGATTTTAAGAATCAGGTGTATATTTTGCCTAGCAAGCACCCATAGTAATTGAAGATGCTGCTGTTTCTCAGCAATGTGTAACTGCCTTGGTGCTGGAGGTTACTTCATTGACCTGCATTCTTCAGGTGTGAAATGCAACAGTTTAGCTCAAGCCACATTTCCATGACAGTATAAAATAAAACCACTTTGCACTGGTTGAAGAACTCTGACATGGCCTGCTGACGCAGCTGTCCAACAGGAGCAGGCAACTGCTAGGTTGTTCTTAAGCTTTTGCAGCTGATTGCCATGTGACTTAAGACACTGAAGACTTTAATTGTAAAAAGCTGAGAATTAAATACAAGCTTAAAATTTGTACCTCTAATTTGCTCCTCCAGAAGCCAGACTGCTCTGTGAGGCATTTCTTGGTCTAGTTTGCAAGTAAGATAGCTCACGAGTCTAGAATTGGTACTTCAGACCTTTCTACAACTAGCCCAAAATTAATACACAGTTTCAGATCTTCCAATGAGTAAAAAGGTTTTTTTTAGTACAGTCAGGGCATGGATTTCATTACTCAGTCTCTTCCTGCTACACACTCTAAACAAGCTAATTTAAACAAGGAAACTTGACAGTTATGGTTTGCCCTGAGGCAAAAGCCCTAAGGAGATATGGGTTGCAGAACTAAAGCTGTGACAATCTGTACAACATACATAACTGTAAAAAAAAGTGATGGAGTGAAATCATCTGAAAAGCAAAAAAAACCCCCTCCATTCTTTACATCAGAAATTATCAGTACAGAACTACTATTATACAAAGCTAGTATACAATGATTGAATTAAGTACATATCACATTCAGACTGATGGAAATGAAGATGCTTGTAACCGTGTTCTGTATTGTCTGAACAGTAGCTCAGGACACAGTTTTCTAACAGTCGGAGTGGAGAAATGTGCTACTGGCAGGGGACCCGAGGAAAAAACGCCATTTTAAATTATTTATTTGGTCACTTCCTACACTACACAGCATAATCACTTTTATAAATTATGAAAACTTTACTCTTGTTGTAATGACTTGGTAATAAGTTGAAATGCATTGGAACATGATATAATATCCAAGCCATTACACAAAATGTAAAATATCATTACGTGGTTCAGAAATTATTATTGTAAAGAACATCTTGTGCAAACAATTAACAATCTCTGTTGTATTTGTAAAATGACAAGTCACTTTCAGGCAGCCTATACATTTCTTCTCTAACATTTGTGTATTACTGTGAATCAAAGACATCTTTATAGTCAGAGCCAAAACTCTTGAAAATTAGGAATGTATGTGCTCAGGGAAGAGAGAATGTGGATGTCTTCATTGGATGTCGTCTGTTTGCAGTATGTGTTGAACTCCAGGACACAATAATCTCAGACACTCACTGAACTGGATATACATTTGACACTTTTCTGCTTAGCAGAAAATAGTCTAGATGTAGGTCCTAGCTATCATATGCTATCCATATGCTTCTTATCTATAATCAAAACATAATAAACTTGTTTCATCATAAAATAAACTCGTGGAATTTGGGGAAAAGGCTTTTAGATCAGTGCATAATGAAAACTGCCTTCTCTGCCCTCTTCCTTAGGGGCACAGGACACTTTCAGTTTTGAATACCACACAGTTGTAAAGTTTCTTAGAAGTTTTCTGAGAGCACGAAATTAATTTTTATTTTGATACTTTATGGTTTTGGATCCTAAACCATCAATGTTACTGTTTTTAGGGAAAAGTTAATATGATTACAATGACAGTGTTCAACTGATGACAGTGTGGTCCTCTATTTTCAAAAGAGATTGCCCTCTTAAGATCATTTCTGAAGTGAGACATTGAAAAACCTAGCATTTTGCAACCCTTTTATGTTGAGCCCTTTACAATCATAAAGTAACCAAAGTGACAGTTCCAACCCCCCCTGCTTCACCAGAGCACCTCATTAATAAAAAACAAGAAAGGATTTTCTCCAACTGTAGAAAAATCTACACCAAGTTCTCTTGTCCTTGCCCTAAGTCCAGTAATGCACTACCCAGGGGATACTGCATAAGTGCTCATTACACTGTTACTGCATTTTAACAACTTTCAGTAGTCTCTTGGTTTATGTTACTTACTTTTCTACCCCTTCCTTTCTCATATTTCTCCATCTTTATTCTCAGTGCATAGAAAACACACTAAAAGCAATTACACTGACTCCTGAGTTTTTGTTCAGCATTTCAAGATTTGGGCACATGTCTGATTCTGAAACAGAATCTTGGTACTCTTAATTATAGCCTCAATCAGGGAATATTACCTTATTTCTTTAAATAAATTCATTCACGTTGCCATAAGCCAGACACAAAATGCAGGTATAGGTTCCTGAAGAAAAATGGGGTGTTTAGATATCTATATATGTATATAAGAAGTACAACCCATTGCTCTTTAGATCTTCATAATACATAACATCCAGAAATAACATGAAATCAGATGAGCAGCATAACCAGTCTCGACAACAGAAACTATGCTGTCTTTCTACTGCCTCTTTATCCAAAATCCAAATCACAGTCAAACTGAAAGTTTTTTGAGCTTTGAAAAACTTTGCCAGTCTTTTCCCATGAGCGTTGTCTTTTTCTGTGATCTCCAGATCACAGGAGTATCAGACAAAATGCATCTCTTGTGGTCACACTGATGAGAAACAGAGGTTTCTTTTTGGTTTTGTTGGACTGGCTTGTGGAGTCAATATATTCAGTGACTGAATGATCCTCTGGACTTCTGCAAACATATTCAAATTGTTTGAGATTCTTCCAGAAGTAATACTAGGAAAAGCAACACTTGTGTTCTAGCAAATGCCACTTTTATTAGCTAACAGTTCCATACAAAACCTATGGAGAACACAAGACCTGTATTATAGAAATCCACAGCCCAAACCACTACCTGGTTTTCTTATAATAAAGCAGCAACTCCAGACAATTAACCAACCTTTTTAATACATAACATGACTCTTACCAAGACTGGGTCAAAGCCCCCTTAATGTCTTTAAGGTATTTCTGCTAGTTCCTACCCCTACTGAGTAAATACTGCAGTACAGCTAAACAGTTCCTGAAGGTGCAATGTGGGAAGCCATTCATTTATGACCGCAGTCTTAAAATCCCTCTGACAGGGCCACACAAGATGCGTGTGGAATACCAGACACATTCAGTATGCTTTAGACAGTGAGATTTCATGAGAAAGTATGTGACTGAACTACATCCCAAAACAGATTCACTAAAGCAAAGTTGTGAAACTTTGACATATAGCTGATATATACAATCAAGTCGGTAACTTTTCCAGATTCTCCTTTCAGAGAATCTGATGAAATCTTGTGTGAGCATTCGTCAGTGAGAGCAAATAGAAAAATACTCCAGGATCACAGCATGATGCTGTGTACAGATAAGATGGATATTGCACTACCTCAAACACAATCATTATTCTTCTGTTCTGTGGATCTACAGTAGGTGTTTTCTGAATCACATACCACTCTGTAATTTAGATGACTGTCCACACCATACAGTTCGTTAGTAAAAGAGCAAAGCTGAACTCTCTCCAACTTACTCTATTTCCTTAATTAGTGCAAAATCTGCTCTCTTACTGCTATAACGTATATTAATGAGATATATTTCATTCTACTCATTTATTATAAGATTTTTATTTCAAAAACTGGATTCTGAAAGGAAGATTCATGGTTATTGTTGTTTTCCCAGTTCAGTTTTTTGATCATCTGATAGTTAGGAAACACAGTAGGAGACGCCTTGTATCAGGGAGGTAATGAGGGACTTACCAAATCAGAGGATTTATCTGTAGTTAGTTGTGCTATCAATAAAACAAGAGAGCTCCTGCTAAGGAAGCAGTTTGTTGGGGGCATGTAGCACAGTAGGAACACCCTGTCTGTCTTTAAAGGTGACCTGAAAAAAATTAGGTGATACTGCTGAGCTGTTTATTATGGGGCCTGTTCATTTTACAGCAGAAAACCTGTCACACTCAGAAATTACTCAAAAATGTTACTCAAAAAATCCTTATTTCAGAAAACCTGCAGGAAGTGCATCCCATTACATGAAGAAACAGGCTCAGTACACATGCACAGTAATGATCTAAGCCAGACACAATACAAGTTCACACACTGACAGACAACAAACATTTACACGGAACAATATCACTTACCTTTTGCTATGCCCTTCATTGCTTCAGTAGTGATACATTTTAATAGGGCCTGCTGCAACAGGATGAGGGGTAATAGCTTTAAACTGAAAGAGGGTAGATTAAGACTAGATATAAGAAATTTTTTATGATGAGGGTGGTGAGACACTGGAACAGGTTACCCAGAGAAGTGGTGGATGCTCCCCACCCCCAGAAGTGTTCAAGGCCAGGCTGGACAGGGCTTTGAGCAACCTGATCTAGTGGAAGGTGTCCCTGCCCATGGCAAGGGGGTTGGGACTAGATGATCTTCAAGGTCCCTTCCAACCCCAAACATTCTATGATTCTATCATTCTATTTTAATTTCCTTTTCAAAAAATATAGATGATTCTCCCCCCCACCTCCCTGCCCTTCACCACAGTATCTCAAAATACAACCAGCTCAGGCTGTTGAATGACTCTAGATGTGGTTCAGGTATCAGAGCTGGGCTCAGCAGATAGAGGTTCAATTGGACAGTCCACATCACTTTAACTTGACTCTCTCTTGTCTTTACACCATACGCCCTTTACACCCTTTAGTCTCCTCTAAACATATGTACACTATACGGGCATTGGAACTCTGTTCTCAGTGCATCTCAGGGAGATGAGTGAGGCCTTGTAAGCCAATGGCAGTTACCTCAATTATAAAATTTATATCACTTATACATTATCTCAACTATATTAATTCACAAAACATCTCCCTCATCTTTTTTAACTATGCTAGTTACCTCCCACTGATGTTAATAGGTGAGATGACAGTAGCTTTTGTAAATAAAGAATACAGTAAACTATGCAAATAACTACAATTCATCTATCTTAATTTGCTATCCAGTTCTTCACTAGTTTAAATTCATACTAATCTCTTCTTAGGCTGAAGATAAACATCTTCATCATTTCAGCCTTTAATTTGCTCAATACTCTACTATCTTCTCCCCTCAGTGGGAATGAAAATGTGATTACTATCTTTAATATACATACATATGTAAAAATAAATCCTCTCTCGATGGTATGGGCAGATTGCCTAAATGGCAGCTAAGCTGCATTACATCCCGAACTGATGCTTGTACAGCCTAAGTTCTATATTTTACATTTTTCTTCTTGGAGTTTTTTTCTTCCTTTTACTTCATTTTGCTCAGCCCAAGTACTCATGACCCTAACAATCAAAGAGTTACCAGCACATTGCTCTTTGTATCTATGTTAAACATATATTGACCTTTAATTTGTGCTGGCTTCAGTGACATTGCAAATGACCATAAGGTATCTATTAACAGAGAGAGACATAATCTTAACACACTGGTGAAATACATATTTAATAGCCACAAAAAAGTAAGGATAAATACAACAGGATTTTACCAGGAGCTACAATGCATGGCTTTAACTCTGTATTTTGGAAAAAATGTCATCTGTCTTTGAAATGGAAAAATAAAAATGTCTGATGAGAGCATATTCCTCCCAGAATGTGGCCCTCTGCACCAAGGTCATACAGTTATGAAGATGTTTTTCCTCCATTACAGCACAGTGCCATTATGATTTATGACTGCAAAAACCTTTTCAAATTAAGATTTGTTTGATTGTCTGTTTCTATTAAGGGTATAATAAAAATATTTTTTCCTTTTCCAAACAAATGTTCTACACAGCCTTGCATCCTCAACACATGCACAAGGATGTGACAGTGATTAATTTCCGTTGCCAAATTCTTTATTTCCAATAACTAATTTAAGATAGTCACCATTTTTTAATAACTAAAAGATATAAATTCTGCAGGGTATTTTTGCTTAGGTAATTGATAAAACATCTTCATATTAAGGACTGTAAATTATGACTTCATTATATAAATCTGTCTCCTCGGAAGTCTCCTGTAGAACACGACAGTATAGGCAGCTGCTGCGCACTGAGGTATATAATTTATACTATGAAAAAGAACACATCACCACAATGCCAGAAGTTCTTTGAACAAATATAAATAAAAATATTTTTTCTGCTGGAATTTTATCTGGATGATAAAGTTCTGATGACATCATAAATAATTGCAACAAATTATATATATAGTTGTTGAGACTCACTGAATATCATCTCCCTGTAGGAAACAGCAAAAGCACAATTTGGTTTGGGTTTTTAAAAGTAAATTAGACAAACCACTGGAAAAATTGCCAGTGGAGAACAATGGTGCAGTGGCAGACAGAAGGACAGGTAACATAACAAAACTTTCCTAATATCTAAGAATTTCTCAACCTATGGTTCTTCCTTAGGTAAAACTATAATCAAACATAGACAAATTTGGATGCGATTACAAAAATAAATGGTAAACTAACTCTCTATTCTTAAAGCAAGCTGGTAAAAAATTTATCCTTGCTTCCATAGGATCCTTTCTTAAAGCTGAGGCCCACACTAGAAGATAAAGTTTTCTTGTGTAGCACCATATATTATACATGCTTAAAAACACCTCTCAATGCTTAGAAAAGAATTTGTTCCTATGATTTCTGTAGGTAGGCCCAACCATTTTTGAAGAAGCTATGTGAAGTTTTTCCAGGTCGTGATGAACCCCAGTCATAGTACAGATTGGTAATCAGATTTCTTATGAGAGATGCTAACAGTTTAGTTCCACCATTTAATTAATCTGTAAACCACAAAATCCTCCAGAAATTATTTAGCAGCAGTCAAAATATGCTGATATTTCATCCAATATTAGTATCCATAGGTTCATATTCAATTTTATTGCGCCTTATCAAAAATTATAGTACAAATCTTTGGGTTAATAGAGGACAAGATAACTTCCCATAGCAAACATAAGCCTGAGAGAAAGATACATTGAACAGAAGCCCACTCTTCTGAAATATTTTGTCAAATATTCTCTGCTCACAACAGCGTCTCTTTGGGCATTTCACCAGACCACAGAGGGGAGTAAAGAAAAGTTCTTCAGATACTCAACAGCTGTTCCTTGTGTGTTTTACTGGGATTCAAAGAAAACAATACTTCAGTAACACACATAATCACAAGTATTGTGTCTATACAGAGTAAAGGCAGGGTCGTTCTTTATTTGTACTGCACTATCTTTGGTTATATAGCAGCTATCCTTTATAGTTGCACGGAAACAACAGGAGCTATAGAAGATACAAAGACACTGACACAGTCACAGAATTTCACAGAACCATCTAGGTTGGAAAAGACCTTGAAGATCATCTAGCCCAACCGTTAACCTAACACTGACAGTTCCCAACTACACCATATCCATAAGTGCTATATCAACCCGACTCTTGAACACCTCCAGGGATGGGGACTCCACCACCTCCCTGGGCAGACCATTCCAACGCCTAACAACCCGTTCTGTAAAGAAAAGCTTCCTAATATCCAGTCTATACCTTCCCTGGTGCAACTTGAGGCCATTACCTCTTGTCCTATCACTTGTTACTTGGTTAAAGAGGCTCATCCCCAGCTCTCTGCAACCTCCTGTCAGACAGCTGTAGAGGGTGATGAGGTCTCCCCTCAGCCTCCTCTTCTCCAGACTAAACAACCCCAGTTCCCTCAGCCGCTCCTCGTACGACATGTGCTCCAGACCCTTCACCAGCTTCGTTGCCCTTCTCTGGACACGCTCGAGTAATTCAATGTCCTTTTTGTAGTGAGGGGCCCAAAACTGAACACAGTAATCGAGGTGCAGCCTCACCAGTGCCGAGTACAGGCGTAAGATCACTTCCCTGTCTCTGCTGGCCACGCTATTTCTGATACAAGCTAGGATGCCATTGGCTTTCTTGGCCACCTGGGCACACTGCTGGTTCGTGTTCAGCCGGCTGTCAATCAACACCCCCAGGTCCCTCTCTGACTGGCAGCTCTCCAGCCACTCCTCCCCAAGCCTGTAGCGCTGCTGGGGGTTGTTGTGGCCCAAGTGCAGCACCCAGCATTTGGCCTTATTGAAACTCCTACAGCTGGCCTTAGCCCATCGCTCCAGCCTGTCCAGATCTCTCTGCAGAGCCTCCCTACCCTCGAGCAGATCAACACTCCCACCCAACTTGGTGTCATCTGCAAACTTACTGAGGGTGCACTCGATCCCCTCGTCTAGATCATCAATAAAGATGTTAAGCAGGAGTGGCCCCAAAACCGAGCCCTGGGGGACACCACTCGTGACCGGCCGCCAGCTGGATTTAACTCCGTTCACCACAACTCTTTGGGCCCAGCCATCCAGCCAGTTTTTTACCCAGCAAAGCGTGTGCCCATCGAAGCCACGAGCAGTCAGTTTTGCCAGGAGAATGCTGTGGGAAACAGTGTCAAAGGCCTTACTGAAGTCAAGGTAAACAACATCCACAGCCTTTCCCTCATGCAATAAGCAGGTCGCCCTGTCGTAGAAGGAGATCAGGTTTGTCAAGCAGGACCTGCCTTTCATAAACCCTTGCTGACTGGGCCTGATCATCTGGGTGTCCCGCATGTGTTGTGTGATGGTACTCAGGATGAGCTGCTCCATCAGCTTCCCAGGCACCAAAGTCAAGCTGACAGGCCTGTAATTTCCTGGATCATCCTTCCGACCCTTCTTATAGATGGGCATCACATTGGCCAGTTTCCAATCTGTCGGGACCTCCCCGGTCAGCCAGGACTGCTGATAAATGATGGAAAGTGGCTTGGTGAGCACCCCAGCCAGCTCCTACAGCACCCTCGGGTGTATACCATCAGGTCCCATAGACTTGTCTGTGTCTATGTGATGCAGTAGTCACTGACTGTCTCCTCCTGGATTGCGGGGGGGTCGTTCTCCCAGTCTCTGTCCTCTGGCTGAGGAGGCTGGATTCCCTCAGTACAACTAGTCTTGTTATTAAAGACTGAGACAAGGCATTAAGCACCTTAGCCTTCTCCTCATCACTTGTTACCATGTTTCCTCCTGCATCTAGCAGGGGATGGAGGCTCTCCTTGGTCTTTCTTTTGCTACTGACATACTTATAGAAACATTTCTTGTTGTCCTTGATTGCTGAAGCCAGGGTAAGTTCCAGCTGGGCTTTAGACCGCCTGATTTCCACCCTGCATAGCCTCACAGCCTCTTTGTAATCATTGTGAATGGCAAGCCCCTTCTTCCAAAGGCTGTAAACTTTCCTTTTCTCCCTGAGTTCCAGCCAAAGCTCCCTGTTTAGCCAGGGTGGTCTCCTCTGTCGCTGGCTTCTTACAGCACCTGGGGACTGCCTGCCCCTGAGCCATTAAGACTTCCTTCTTAAAGAGCGCCCAGCCTTCCTGGACCCCTATACCCTTCAGGATCATCTCCCAAGGCATCCTTTCAAGAAGGTGCCTAAACAAGACAAAGTCAGCCCTTTTGAAGTCCAGGATGTCAGTTCTGCTGACCCCTCTCCTGGCCTCCCTAAGAATAGAGAACTCTATTATTTCATGATCGCTGTGCCCTAGTCGTCCTCCGACCGCCACATCATCCACCAGTCCTTCTCTGTTCACAAGAGGAGATCCAGCAGAGCACCTTCTCTGGTTGGTTCACTCACCAGCTGTGTCAGGAAGTTGTCTCCCACACACTCCAGGAATCTCTGAGACTGGTCCCACTCTGCTGTGTTGCATTTCCAGCAGATGTCTGGGAAGTTGAAGTCTCCCACAAGAACAAGGGCAAGCAATCATGAGATTTCTCCTAAGTGCCTACAGAGTATTTCATCCACCTCTCTGTCCTGGGTGGGTGGCCTATAGTAGACTCCTACTACAACACCTGCCCTGTTGGCCTTCCCCCGATTCTAATGCAAAGACACTCCACCCTGTCTTCACTACACTTGTACTCAAAGCAATCATAACAGTCCCTAACATACAGCACCACCCCACCACCTCTCCCTGCTTGTCTGTCCCTCCTAAAGAGCTTGTAGCCATCAATTGGTGCACTCCAGTCATGGGAGACATCCCACCATGTTTCTGTGATAGCCACGACATCATAATTTTCCTGTTTCATCATGGCTTCAAGCTCCTCCTGTTTGTTACCCATGCTGCGTGCATTGGTATACATGCACTTCAGATGGGCTGATGTTTTGCCCCCTTCCCCCCCCCAGCCACTTCATCATACCATACCTGGACACCTATATTATACTGGTGATTAAAAACTCTCTAGTCTTTCTATCCAAGAAACCTTCTATCACTTCTACTCATGCTAATACCTGCCATTTTTTGTGTGTATAGGATTTTATGGTTTATCAAAAATCCTGCTAAAAAGTTCCTGCCAAACAGCTCCTCTTGGACAATACACGGGACAGCAGAGACCTTGTGTGTGGAATATGCAGCTGAATTTTAACAGTCCTTGAAGAGACAACAGAGAAGGGGTTGCAAAAGGAAGAGGACTTTTGGTCTGTAGGCCAGTATACAAGAATATTATCCTCCAAATGTGTTTCTCAGACACGCTCTTAATAGCATTATTGTGTTAGTCAAATTTAACAAGACGAAAGAGAATTCAGCTGATGCTGTGAGGAGAGACAAGTTACTACTTTTCAGCATTCTGTCCTTTTAGCAATATCGTGGGATTTATTCACTACCAGTCAGTCACATCTTTAAGGGACTGAAAGTCTTCCTGGAAGTGACAAAGGCATTGTGTTACATTATTTTTGTACTGTAAAGCAATTTAGCAGGCATGGAGCAGCACAGTAAAAGAAAATTACAGTAATTCTCAAATTGACCGGGATGAATGCGCTCCTACCTTAAGTTCACGCTGAGTATCACTGAAAGGAGAGCTCTGAATTCCAAACAAACCTTGACATGCCTCAGTCTGCAACAGAACACACCCTCCTTCCTCTCCACTCTTACTCAAAGGCACTATGCTGGTGTTACCCCAGGCTAGACGCTTTGCTGGGGTCAATTTTGTCTTACTCCAACAAGGCTATTATGTAGGGAAAATGTTAGTTTTCAAATTGCTGCAAGTATAAACACTGCCCTGTTTTTGAAAACAATAATGTAATTAGAGGCTATTATAAAATAATCAACTCTGAACCATAATTTTGCATGTTTTCACTAAAAATGCACAGACTGTCATTTTTAAGTACTGTAATTATTGCTTTTATCATTCAAGTAACGTTTCATGGAATAGCTGTATTAGAAGCAGATTCTGAACGACCAGATATATTAAACAGTTGCAAAGTCATAAATGAACTAACACTTCCTGCCTGTACCTGAAGGTTTAACAAAAGAAGTGTGCTAAGCCTTGAAAAAGACACAGATAGTGTTTCATATCAATATGTCTCAGAAGTAAAAATTAGAAAAAAAAACCAAAAAACAGAGGGGAAAAAACCCCAAAACCATAGGCTAAGTAGTAATTTTAGGGGAGTAGCAAGGCTACTTACACTGGTAATAGACATCTTTTACCAATTTCTCTCAAGCAAAACATTTGGGTTGACAGTGGACAAAACTGTGAGTATGTCATATCATACAAACAAACCAAATAAGTGAAAACCTTCTGACAGATCAATCTTTAAAATATGTAAATATATGTTAAGGTATGCTGTATTTTACTTTTGCTTGTAAGAATTTGTTTGAAAACTGACTTAATCGCAACACCCTCTTTTCTTGCTCAATCCACTACTGAAAATACAATGGAAGATATGTAAGTATTCCAAATCCAAGGACTTAACTGGAATGAAACGTCAGGCCTGATAGGTACCTACAGCTGAGGAATGAAGCAGCTATACAAAATATCAAATGGAAGGCAATACTATCGAAATATGAAATTTCATAAAATCACTAGAAATTAGCAAATTCAGAATCTTTCACTTTCTAGGAAAGCCTAACAAAGATACTCAAGTATCCTATAATTTTCACCTATAACAATCTAAATTTAAATCTAATCTACATTACTTTAAAGATTGTATCTTTTAGTGTACAAATAGAAGAACAGTCCAGAAAAGTACTACTTCACAGTTAAACCCTAAGCCTTCTGGTTTTAAGTGAGAATTGAATAGAGAAGAACCACAGTCTCAGAGTCCTACAGCCTGAGGAAGATCTCTGCAGGAAATAATTGCCACAGGTTTTCCTCATGCTGACAAGTGGCCAAGAGAATAGAGTGAAGAGTCACTGTGAATAACTGGAAACGGATTTGACATTTAAAGAAGACATACATGAAACATTTGTACATTTTATACTTACAATGGTACTGCATGCATTGAAAATAATTTAAAAACACATAAGCAAAACTACAGAAGGTAGATCTGAGAAATATGACTGAAAACTATGAGGATTTGAAGGGAGTTTTGCCATTAACTTCACTAGAATTTAAAATGTTCTTGAATTAAATTTATACATGTTCTCTTTAAGTATTGAGATCTAAAGTACATCACAGGATAACAGTTTTCAATCTCTTTTTAGTAGCAATATCTGGCAGCAGCATGAATGGGATGTTTTGCCACACTAGGCTTAATTTATTAATTAATAAAGTAACTTGTCTGTAAGTATTTTGTGCTGTGACAAAAAAAGCCTGACCTTTTGCCTACTTCTGACAATGAATTTCCTTCAAAATCTAGAAAAAACAGAAGACATGAAGCTTCCCATGTCTGAGCACTCAGCTATTAAAGCAGTAAGCTTTCTGTTTACCATCCATGCAATGGCTACCTACATAAAGCACAGGGCAATCTTGAAGCTGATAACACAGCTGAGTCTGCCTAAACCTGGTATAGGAAGATGAGTTTTTACAATATTTGATTTGTATATCTGATGGCAGCTATCAGAACAGCAAAAGAAAATGCTGTGTTAGGCTACAACAGTGCACTGACCTTCGACATGGCAGTAAAATGTGGTTTTAATGCCTTGCTGGGCCTTGTTTTAATAGTCATTGGGAACATTTCATAACGAGTAATTTGATCTTAAAATCCTAACACTTTATGTATTTATGATGTATAGATCTTAATTAATATCGTTGGTTTAATTAAAAGCCCAGCCAAAAGATAAGTTCTCAGTACAACTAGACACTTGGCGGCTGACACAATCCAATCTACGGCCACGTGGAAAGCACCAAGCATGGAGTAAACAACACACCCTCATTCCTTCTTCCTGAAAAGGACATTACAGCATGACATGTAGTGCATGCACACAGTGACATATTGCATCTGCTATTATCCTCTTCCTCTTGCATGTTATGTCCTTTCTCTGCCTCGACTTCTTCTGGTCAAGAGTACAAGCTCTGAGGGGATCTTCTACCAACGTGTTCACAATGAATCTTTGGATAAGATGACCACACTGATTCCACATTTGGTTTGACCTTAAATGCAACTTTATCATGGAGAAACTTGATCACCAGGCAGGTAAAAGAATTTTTTTAGAATAGAAATTAAAACTGGACAATGTAGAACATCTGCTCCACATCTACAAATACTGCCACTGATCTTACTGTCTTTATGTGTATCCATGCATTCCAATTCAACTTGCCACAATCTTTTTTCTTAAGAACCATTATAGTTGAGCTGTTCATAAAATGTGGAAGAAAAATTATGTTTAATTTCCTGCACATTCCATTTTTTTCTCTTTTTCACGTCTATCTTATTAGAAATCTTTCTCCCTTCTAACTATATTATTTTCTTTTCTTATTTTCCTTTGTTATGCAATCCTCTATTGCCCCCAACTACCGTTATTTCCCTATGTTGCAACTGCTGTGCCTATCACTAAAGCTACTTTCAATTTCGCTGTGTCTTTTCTGAACATCCCTTTTCTCTTATCCAGCATCCTTCCTTTCTTCCATTACTATTTCTTCCTAACACTCTGAAAATATGATCCCACATTCATTTCAACATTATCATGTATTTTTCCTACTTTTTGGTTCTCCCAAATCTAAACCAAACATGTCTAGCAAACTTGAAAATAATCCCTACATTTCTTGCTTGTACTTATACCTGCCCTTACCATGTGCTAGAATTTAACTCTGTTCCTTATATGACTCACATGGTGGCTACATCACCAAAGAATAAGGGCACCACAGGAATCCCTCAGGATATATACAGCTCTCCTAGCAGAGTCAAGACAAGGAGGGAGGCTGAATGAGCTGTTCTCTCACCATGCTATGCTGCAGCACATTCTGTGATATCCCATGGGGGCACAGATAATTAAAGCAACAGACAATTCAGCAGGACACAACAGGGAGAAAATAAAGTAGCATGCATATTACTCAGCAGGCATTACTGAGTGAGCCACAGAGGAAGTATTCTGTGATACAGAAAAACAAAAAGGGGACACCCTCTGGTGAACAGAGAGAAAGAATTTATTTAAATATGAGGGTATCTTCTTCCAGTTGTGGAACATGACATGACATGACATGACACTTATGGGCAAGAGCACACCCTGTCCTTGTCAGATTTCCAAACTAGAGGAAGAAAGAGAGCTTTTGCTTTTGTTACTGCTTTTACTGCACTGCCATCACTGACATAATGTGGAAAAGGACAACTTCTGAGGGCACTGTCCTGCTATATTTTAACTGCTTTTCTCATGTGGCTGACGAAAACAATTTCCTAGAAACACAATGAAGATATTTTCAGAATTATTTGAGTAAGACACTGCTGCCCACACAATTCTCACTCCCAATTCAGAGCATGAGCAAAGTTCCTTGAGATCAGCTCAGAAAACACAACATTCCCAGAGTTCACCTTGTGGTCTGGCAGAGAGTTAAAATTTGCTATGCTTACTGTAAGGAGCTTTAAACTGTCATTTAATAGTTTCCATATTTCAGTTTCTACCATACAAAGGGAAAACATTAATGTGAAAGATAAATTTGGGTTTTTTACAGGCTTTTCAGATCATGAATTATTTCCAATGCTTCTAGAAATGCATACTTATCTACGGCAAATACCCATCTTTCATCTCATCTCCCTTCTTATATATAATTGAGGAAGAGTATATGTTTCTGCTGCTAAATCTTTTAAGTACATGTAAAGAAAATCCTTTCAAATGCTATAACACAGTACATGGCTACAAGGCACTGTAGCCTTAAAACACATGACAAGCCAAGCAGAAGGAAATCTGGGTTTTGGTTTGTTTTGTTTTATTCAAAGGACAAGCATAGGAATATTTATAGGTTGGGTCATCTGACAATTTCATTTCTTGTTGGCTAGAAAGAGCAAATTGCTTTAGTTCATTTTCAGCAGCTTACCATTTGATTCAGAAGATCATAGAACAGGTACAGCACATTCAAAGATATGCCTTCAGCTTCTAAAGTGAAGTCTGAAAATGTAATGAGTCCTTCCTTGTAATGAAGTTATATTCTCATTTTTGAGTAACTAGCACCACCATAAGAGACTATATAATACACAGTTGCATCAGAAAAGTATCAGGATTATTTCCTTTCATAACTTAGTTCAGGTAAATATTAATTGACATGTAAAAAAAAAAAAGTTTTAAGATTCTGGTTCAAAATGGAGCTGATCTGTGATACAGTCTGTGTGTGCATGACTAAGAGAAAGCAAGCATGCAAAAAAAAGAGATGGGTATCCAAGACAATAAGAAAAGAGGTGCATCCTGGTGAGTGCCATCAATAACATCCATACATACAAAGTGTTGCATAGTCAACTTAATAGATAGGTGGGTTTTTTTAATGTATGTGTTACATTATTTGCATACAATATTAACAACATTTATTTTACAAATTCAACTTTTTTAAAGGGCTCTGAGGAGAAAGTCAGATTTAAAGTCTCAGACCTTGAGCACTGGCTACCTCACTTTTGGATATTCACCTCTGAATAGATTTTACAGCCAAAACAATGAGTTTTCTCTGCATTCTTGTGTCAAGGATTCTTGTCTTTCTGCCTTGTGTCAGATTTGGTGAATTATGCAACTACACAGTGAGTTAGTTCAGTTGGCTCATCCTGTGGAAAACTAACTCTGCTAAAAATAGAGTTTTCCGATGGATCAACAAGATATATCAACTCACCTTTTAGTGATAAAATCCCTTGATCCAATGCAAAGTAGAGAAGTGTGAACATGATGTTGGGGTAGGAGAGCAAACAGACTGTTCCTTTAGTAGCCACTTGCCACAGGGTCAGCTGAACCATAACACCCTTCATGTGTCCCTACAGTAGGGGTCATTCCTTAATGTGTCAATGCATGCGTTTTTCTAATGCTGTTGAGTGAATGTTGTTAAAAAAGTTGTGATACATCTCCCAAATTATACATGATTACTTATCTTTGCAATTTATCTTTGATAAGTTCTTAAACTGTATCTTAGCAGTGTGGAAAGCACCTGATGAGGAATGCCTCATAAATGTGGAGAGGCACCATTATTAAAAGAGGTCTCCTGAAGTACTGCTTGCCTTCTAGTGACTGACACTGAAAAAATAGAGGTATGAAAAGCAACCATGTACTCCAATTCCTCTAAGAGAGACCTTGGAACAATAGGATCATTTAAAAGAACTTTCTTTGAAAAAAATCCACGATCCAGGGAGACCTAGGACATCCAAGGCCTATAGGGCTCCTGAAGAACACAGGACACTGAGAATAGATTATCTGTTGCTGTAAGGAAAACGTTCCCTTTTTCATCTTCTGAAAATGGCTCAATATATTGCCTCTGTCTGTGAGATCTGTGATGGAGAAGTGACTGGAGAGAGCACCCTGGCTTCTTTTCAGAAAGATAGATGAAACAGAGACAAAATCATCCATTGAGGGCCTGGATCTGCAGAGTGCCGATTTTACCTCATGCTGGTTTAAGTGGAGTTGGAGCTGGCAACTACCTGAATATCATATCTTTCATGAAGTTTAGTAGTGCATATTTCAAGACTGAACTCTTATGTTTGTCCAACATCCTGAGCAGCTTCAGTGATGACATGTTCAGAGCTGAGCTATGTGGCCTGACAAGAGATGACTGGTACTGACACGAAACCTGTGGAAATCACAGGTGTCTGTGTCTGCAATGCTGCAGAGGAGAACACGCAAGAGGCACCATAATCCTTTGAGACAAAGACAACATTCATGCTTACAGGCACAGGTCTTGGAATAATGAACCTAGGAACAAGAACAACAGGCCTTGACAATAGCTACCTTGAAGATTTTCCTGGCTTCTCAGAAGCAGTTGGTTTGAAGCCTCTAGCAGCAATAGCTTAATTGTTCAGCTGTCTCCAGAGCTGATGAAGCCACAAGAGTTTTTGCATGCTGAAGAACATGGCAGGCAGGCCTAAAAGCCAGGGGACTAGGGATCTGCCACTATGGCTAAAATAGCCTCTTGAAAAGGGCAGCCAGTAGGGAGAAGCTAGGTGTACAGATAAATGTAAAGTAACTTTTTTTCCTTTCAAAGACCAAATTTATAGAAGCTCAAAGAATAGGAGAAATAAAATCTGATCACAAAATGAGAATGCAACTGTTCACATAAATAAGCTCTGTCATAGAAAAGACAGAGTATGCGCCCAGCATTTGGTCTCATACTAAGCTTGACTTGTTGGTCTTTTGTTGTGGTCAACAACCATTTCATCACTGTGATGTACTCTCACAGTCTATGTGAACATTCATGTGAGAACAGACAGACATTTGAGGAAGAAACACAGTTACAAGTCAACTAAGCAAATTAACACAACTGAAAGGTGGTGACTAATTCTCTTTGAAGTTCTTCTCTCTCCTGAATGTATACTTCACCTCAAACACTACGGTAGTCTCATAATTG
Organism: Strix aluco; assembly: GCF_031877795.1. Lineage (NCBI taxonomy): Eukaryota > Metazoa > Chordata > Aves > Strigiformes > Strigidae > Strix > Strix aluco. Next base: position 58,806,128 of record NC_133933.1, on the reverse strand, counting down.
ATTTGTTTTCTCAGCTCAAAGCCTCTGGTTACTATATACTGAGACTGATTTAACAGAGTTAATTCAAGGGAGCATTTTACAATCTTAAAATTTCGTAGTCTCCCCTGCAGGACCACTTTCAATTACGCTGTCCTTGAATAACTTCCTCTCCTGAGCTGATCAAGTATCTCCAGCTCCTCTTTTGTTGCTTAAGTAACTGGCAGCAAAAGTCCCATTTGAAAATCCTACACTTCCTTCTTCTGTGTGTACTCAGCCCAACACAGATGAAACCCTAGATCACAGCCAGTACTGAAGAACATCTCAGTATGACCTCAGCATTTGACATGTTGTTCATGACAGTGAAACTCCAGAATCCAACTCAGGTTGTGCTACTCCAACGGCTCAAGGTGTTGAATATGGTGACTGTAAAGAATCCAAGACTCAGAGAAATGCAAAAAGTAGAGTATCATTGTACTTCTAGTGAAGTGAAAATCAGATTTGTATTTTTCCTCACAACTGAAAGATGAACTTTCTTTGAAAGTGAGAAGACAGATTTCACTGTCATTTTCTACTGATCTGAGAAGAGTGCAACCAACATAGATAAAGCTGGTGACCATTTTGATCCTTTTTCCATTAACTAGTGTTGGGACAGCTGACCTGGGGGAGGTTGAAATATGTCCTCAACTTCTCTGACCACGAGACTGAATTGGACAATGCTGATAAGAGGTTGAAGATACGCTACACGTGTTCTGTGGGGTGTGCAGCAATTCCACAATCTCCAGCAACGAAGACCAAAATCTCTGGATTTAGATTTGTCTTCTCATGTTGGATGTTAACTTCCACAATGACCGGCGTACTTTCCTTTTCACAGCCTAAGAAGGCTGAGGGTAAGCACCACCAAGAAGGGAAGAGGGAAAGGAACTGAGGACTGCTGATGAGAAAGTCCTCTGGATTTGACTATGTGATTATATCAGCACCTACAGGCACTGAGGTAGCAGGATGAGATTACAGGATAGTGCAGATGAGGATGGACAATTTTTTCGAGGATCCGTACCCTCTGTCAAAATGCCTAGCTAGGACTGTCTTATCAACAGTTCTGCAGCCAGCACATAACTGCATTTGCTCCAAGGAAGTACTTTGTCAACAGAAAGCAAGTTTTTAGATAAGCAAGGGTAATCTTATGCCAGGAATTTTCAACAACAGTAGCATCCACGGCCACAATATTTACAGTAGTACTCAAAATAAATCTAGTCTCATGTACATGAGTCACACGTGAACCAAATATAGCATCTGTGTAGACATTAATTCAAAGAAGAAACAATACAAGAATTGGGTTGCCCATATAGAGGACCACAAACATCAGTCATTGGTTCGTAATGCTAAGAAAATAATTAATTCATACTTTCTCAAAAAAAAGGAATAATAAAAATCATAAAAGTGGAACAAAATCTACAAGTTTAAAACAAAAAGCTATAAAAAATTTGGACTGAATAATTTTTCATTCAAAGTATTACAGCCACAATGCTGTCATAGACATTAGCATTATTCTGACCTTTAAATTTAAAACAACTTAATTAATTGCTGACTGTATAATGTCTACAAGATGCTCCTTTTCCCATCCTACAACTTTCCTGAAATTCAAAGTAAATAAAAACTAAAAAAAAAGGAGCAGGAGTTAGCCTTGGTAATTTTGTTTGCTACTGGTCTTTTCCATACTTCCTTCCATGCTCATTTTTCAGTATTTGCATTTTGGATATTTTTGATATGCAATCTCAGCAGACCTCCAGAATGCAGGGGAAAGAATTACCAAAAGGAAAGCAAATTACATGAACAGCAGAGCTATACACAATAGTTAAGGAAAGAACAAGCATTGTAAGCATACTACATATTATTGTGAAACTATATAGAAAAAAATCACCGAATAATTTTCCATTGTATCAAAGAAAGCATCTACTTTCTATACAATAATTATGGGTTTTTTATTCATAACTCACTCTCCCAAAAAACCCTCCAACTTTTTAACAAGTCATACACAATTTCCACAGGAAAAAAAAATCTGCGGTTTTGCCCAGTTCTAGAATTATGTAATCAGTGCTGCTCTGGAACCACAGCACAGACTACCTGTATTTCCAACAGTTTGAAAGGGTGCTGCTGCCATTCCTCTCATGGCTCATATCAGAAATATTAGTTGAGTGCTGCAAGTAACAGTGTTAGATAAAACACAGGATGGTTTTCCTGTTGCAGTCAAGTACTATGGTTCTGGTTTTCAGATGGCAATATCTAACTACGAAGGATATGAAGGTAATAGAATAATATGACTAAATAACATAGATGCTGTGTGGTTTTCTCTATTTTGAAAGACCACAATATTTAGCAGTGGAACAACATGCTTATGAAGAGAAAATTCTGTTCATAAGAAATGTCAATACATCTTATTACAGTGACAGCACAATAGCATGGCTTTGATATTAAATTCACAGGTTTGATAAAGAGCCTACAAATTACCTCTTGAAGGGAGCTGCATAACAATACCTGAAGCATAAAGAGAGGAAACGGAGTTTAATTAAGTGTTGCCCAGCTAAATCACACCGAGAAAAGCATAGGGAGGTAAGAAGAATACTGAGGACTTCAGTTCTGCATGGAGGTGGTAAGACAGAGTGGTCAAGCAAAAGGCTATATCTGGAAAAAATGCTGAAGCTAGAGTGGGTTACACATCAGCAGTTTCTGATGAGCAAAAGCACCCATTCTCATTCATCTCCACATAGTCCCTTTCAACATGCAGCATTCATTTTCTCCCCCTTGTACACAAAGGGAGAAAAGCAGTATCATAAAACAAGGAAAAATTAGTAAGGCTGAACTGTATGTGTTCTAATTCATACTTACTGCTTCAAAAAATACAAAGCTGTAGTGCAATGTGCATTTAGTAGCCCAGCAGGGAAGTCCCAGGGAAAAAAAAAATTACATAAAGGCAGATGGAACCATTGTAGAGAAAAGCTGCCAGTGTTATACTGTGGTTGGAAAGTGATGGTACTCAAACATTTTTTGCAGAATTGATGGTTGTTTCAAATGAAATGGTCATGATTCGCATGATTCTAAATACTAGCATTGTACACCGTTTTTCTTACATATCACAATTAATACTCCAAGAGTACCACCGATCATCTAGAACTGTCTAGCTGCCCACTAAAATCAAAAGCAATGTACCCTAATACATTTGGAAAGTAGACACTACTACTTTTAATTCTTTAGGAGCCCAACTTCTCTAGGAACTGGTAGATTCACCAAAAACATTTTGCTGCAGTGCTCCAATACTTACTGGCACCGCTGAGATTAAAAGGAGCTTGCATTCAACTTTGTCTCTCTACTAATAAACCTTGACTCAGACCATTTCATTTTGCATTTTAATGTTCTATTGCCCTAAGTAAATGAAGCAGACAAATGATCAACAGTGTCCTAAACTTAGTGGCATTTTAAAAAACTACTTTTGTAAGCAACAATTCAGTCATTTGATAGGATAAACATTTCTAGGCTTTTAGGACTGAGAAATAATTCCAGCTCTTCCTTTTTCTCCACTCTGATCCCTAAGTTGAAACGTGCCTTCAGTACATGCGAGTGTACGTATAATGCTTAATAGTTTGAAAGTGGAGTCCAGACATGAATTTAGATTCATAGAAAGACCATCCCAACTGCAATGCACGCTAATAATCCAAGTGAGCTTGCACTGAAGTCGAGGAATGTTTTGCAGCTGACTCCAAAGCAATGCAGTTGCCCTTTACAAACAAGCAGAGGCAGATGTAACATCTCTTGCAGTTTTGCATTTTTTTAATTAATGAATAAAAGCTCTCTAAAGTGTTTTATGCAACATGATCCCACAGAAATATTTCTTCACTGAAATTTCACGTTTCTTGGAAATGTCGACTGGCCAAATGCTAACCTAAAGCTGTGAGATGGCAACCGTTACACTGCTTGTGCTTCTGCAATGATACTGACTCTTAGCTGGAGACTGAGCAGTCAAAACAGGAAATTTCAGCAGCAAATTGCCTGTGCTAATAATAGAGACAAGGTATCATCTACTAATTAACACACCAATAATTGAATATTGATTAGAGTTTGTCACTTTTAAAATAATTGAATCCATCTCACTTCTAACAGCCAAGAGACTGTTAAAGATTTGTAATAAACAAAGGATCTTCAATTCAGGAATGCTTTGTCAGCTTTCCTATTGTGTTCTGTACACTGCAAGATGCATTCAAAATATTTCCTCCTATTTGATAATTTTTCAGTTCCCAAAGAAAAAACACTTGGGATATCCCGAGTGCATAAAATTTATGCATACCATCTTGTTCCCATGTACAAATGTAGATCCAAGTACAAAGGATTTAAAAGAAATAAGACCTGGCGATACTGCTAAATGTCACATCATTTACTGGAAATTTAGGATAAAATTATAAGGGTTGCACAGCAGCTATGAAAAGTCAGTAACACAAAACAGAAGGGGTTTTTTCTCATCTTTTTTTCCCCCAGTTATTTTTTTGGAGGCTGAATTTTCAAAGTATAAATTGTGCATCTACCAAAAGCTTTAATGTGATTCCATGAAGTCATCAAATCCTGAGAAATGGCAGCACTTGAGATAAACTGGAAGAATAATGTCTGGGAAGGTATCTGCATGGTTAACTACAGTAACGAGTAAAGTATAATCCTGTTCCCTGCCTGGGAACAGAAAGGCCGTTAATTTTCAAATGTTTTCTTCTTGGGAGTGAAAGGAATATAAGGATATGAGACCAAAACCCAAGTCCAAACAGGACAAATTACAGTAAATGAAATACTGTTCAGAAATATCTCCTTTGAGTGTTTTTAACTCATCATGAGTTCCCTCAGTTTCAAGTGTCTGTAGTCCTTAACAGTAAGGCCTCACAAACCATAAGGTTGGTTGTAAAACAGTTGCTTTTAAAATAATAACAATTACTTTATCTCCCATCTTTCACCATTTTATGTTTCTTGCTAAGTTAAAATTTCACATGTGAGAAAATATGTGTCATATATACATACACACATGTGATTTGCCAAAAAAGGGATGGATATTAATTTTTTTTTAAAAAATTGAGTTTTTTCTACAACAGGGATTCAAGAAATGCATTTATTTAAAAAAACTCATCCTGATTCCAGCATTTTGTACTAAACCAAACAATACTGTGATATTTACTTCCCAGATGTTGAAGCACAGGAAACCTGATAACTGAAACTGCCTGTTTATACAAGTGACTTCTCAGATCTCTATTCTCTAACGTGAAAGAAGTGAAACAGTACTTTAGGTGTAACAAACTGAGGTGTTGCTGGTCAAATAAATAAATAAATGTATTTTACCATGTTTAACTAACTGGTCATTCCATAGGTATACCTTTGTCATTCCACATTTCTTACAATTTGGAAGTGAGGGGCCCTCTGCAATTCATGCAGCAGCTGGGGAGAAATGGTGACACATATCCCACCAAATACCCCCTTTTCCCTCACAGAACGCTTCTTCTGTGCATGGATTTTGGGGGATAGTATTCTGCATGAAAAAGTCAATTTTTCATTAAAAATCACTGAAGCTCATCTTTAAATTGGTGCCAAAAATGGCTCTTGCATTGTGACCTTTTGTGTCCAGATTCATCACGTAGGGAATTTTTACATCAAATTCTACACCTCCTGCAAAGCATGGTTTAAAATGGAAGCTCTGACACAACATTAGCAATGGCCATGCTATGATAAGAGAGAAGAGAATACAGTAATTGTTATAGTTTGCTAAGCTCCACCTGGAGAACCTGGTGGCTAAATAGATTACTCGCTGACTTTTCACCTCTGGGATTCCAGCCCTGACTGGAGTGACTGAAAATCATTCTGATCAGTCAAGTGAAAAAAGACCAAAGTGAAATTAGACTGGTGGTTTCAGCTCAGTTCCCTCAGTGCTGTACTTCCAAATCACAAAACCACAGCACGTTGAACACTGCTAGCAGGGGAGAAAGTGAGAGGCTTTGAGGCTTAATGAGCATGAATCCAGCTGCCTATCCAGCTCACAAACACCTTAACATAGACCATAACCACCCCATACAAACAGGCGCAAAGTAGAATAAATGACTATGGATTACCATACAAATTAATCAGAAGCAATCCCTTGCGAATGTGTATTGAAATGTCTGCATTGCATATCACAATATAATTGTTAATCATATTAGATTAACTCTGACAGCCAGATGATACTTTGGTAAATGTTTAAAGAAAGTATCTAACAATACTTGAGTAATTTCTATTAAAAAATATATGCCTTCCTATTTTCATTGCACTCATACACATGAAATAATCCTAGCATATCCCATGACCTATGTGTGCAAGAATTATTTCAATTTAAAAATGGAAAGACTGGGGAAGAGAGGTTGAAGTGCTTTAACCATAGATTTTTAAAGACAGAAAGGACATTATGATCATCTAATCTGACATTACGCTTCCCACCATCTCTGTACAAAGCTGGACAGTGAGAATCAATAAAGAGTATTGCTGTTAGGATGCAGGAATTCAAGATTTCAAACCCCAAGCTCAATTCCCTGTTAATTTATAGAACTAAATGTAGAAAATTTGCCTCGAAGCCAGTGTTTTACCACAGAAAAAACAGTCTTGCCCTGTGCTGCTGTCTTTAGCTGTAGCTCAGCCAAAGACAGACAAAATCCCACTTCCTCCAGTGAGACAATTTAAATGGGAAAGAGAGCTGGCATACATTAAACATGTACAGAAAGTACCTCATTAAATTACCACTTGGAACCAATCAGGAGAAAGACCTCTGTCATAGTCTGAATAATTCAGGATTAGTTTTTTTGTTTGGTTGGATTTTTCCCTTGTCTGAAATAATTTTATAAGACCACTTCTTTATGGCAGAACCTGCAGAAAATACTCATTTGCTATGTGAACACAAGTGACAGTGTAGGTATAGAAGAAACTGTGATTTTGTAGGCTGGAGCTAAGATATCTCAGAAAGAAGTCTCATAAAGAATGCTGCCTATAAAAATGAACATTTTTATTTATGAGATTATTATTTGGGGGCATCTGGCACATTGTCATGATTTTTATTAAATGAAAAATCAATTGAGAAAAAAACAGAGCCTGTGAAATTCTCTAGGGGATCGGGCCTTGTTCCTCACTCAAAAGCAATGTTGGTTTTGCACCTCAGAGCTTTCTCAATTCTCACATCAGAACAACAAACAGAACAGGAATTCTTATAAAGCAGCCACAGCAGCTGAACTTCTTATGAAAGTCTCTGGCATTATTCTCCTCCCCTACCAACTATCCATCTTCCATGCTCTGTTCAATGAGATTAGGGAATATGAGCAAATATGCAGCATTGGACTGTTGTGAAAATGTGTGAGAAAAATTCAGAAGTCGATTGAAACATCCTGTGTACATGGAGAATTTTCAAGTATGGCTCACTGCAGAAGGCTTGATTAGCTAGATATGATTGCAATCACTAATTCTCTTCTTTAGGGTCATATGACTGCTCAGATGCCCAGGAAATTTCAATTACAAAGCAAATAGGCTGTGTGTGCTCCATAGCTCTTTCACTAACCTAATACTGAAAAGCCTTCTTAAAAACTGTATTTGCCCAAAGCTCATACAAGGAATTTCATTAGAACTATTTGTCTTTTTTAGTAATTGCTGTATAGGATTTTTCTTGTTTTATTTTAAAATGGTATACAGTATAAAATTCCTTGTAGTACTTTTGTAAAACTTACATTTAATGAAACAGTATGCCAAAAGACTTTCTAGAAAGCTGAAAACAATTAAAACACCTGATAGCTACTTGGATATTGGCAAAATACACATTTCTCCAAAATAATTCATTTCATGTATTGCACATACCTTATACATGTCTACTCTTCAGCTCACTGCCTTTTACACTGTTGAATGGAAACTGCATCCACATAGCAGACTTTCTTTTTTTAAATCAGCCTTTGACAACTGGGACCTGGATTACTTACTATAGTCTATTGAGTTATCTGTTACTGAAAACCACGTGATGTTATTTTTCTCTGGCAAGTCATACGCATTATAATAAAACTGGGTTCACTAAGAACCTCAGTAAAAAAGTCTGAAATTAATTGGTCTCCATACAGACACTGATATAAGACGAAAGACCTGATACACTATCATAAAGGAAAGATCAGATTTGCTAATGGCTTTACTGCTATGCAAAATTAAGGAGTTAGATGCAAGTTAATTGCACCCGATGTTTCATCTATTTCATCATAGAAACTCTTCACGTGCTCTGCCTTAAAAGAGCACCACTATAGAAAATGATGTTATCACTCTTTTGATGCATCACCAGAAATTGAAAATGGCTTTTTAAAGAGTCTATTGGGGAACCAACATATTTTCCACATTTTTTTCATCTTTTATTTCCCCAAAATGGATTTTCTTATTGATTTTGGAGCTATCATACATTTTAGTTCACAGTAGCCTGGCACACTGAAATGTTGCTGGGCACATCTACTTCTTTTGCTCTCTGCTATTGAGATTTTGCATTATATAGTCATCCATCTTCCAGTGTGCAAGTCTGCACCATTTCCATCTGTGAAATCTATTAATAATTTTTAGCTGTACTTTCACATCAACCCTTTTTCTTACCAAGGTTGGTAAATCTTAATTAAAAATAAAAAATGTAAAAATCTACTCAAGATTGTTTTAAGTAAGCCTATAACATATTTTTTCATGTCAAGAGGAACATATTCATTTAATTCCTATTTTCCTATTTTACACTTGCAGCAGTGTTCAACAAAATACCGCTGCTCCAACAAAATACAGCTAATAGAAAAAACTGTTATTTCAAAATATTTCTTCTAAACACACTCTTTCTTCAGAATGGCTATCATTAAGTCTAGTTTCATTCAAGAGCTAGTAAGGAGTCAGATGCATTTTTCTCATTTAAATTCATGCTTGCATAAAGAATCATTATCCATCTACATTTGTACAGAAAATGTAGCTCTCGGAGCATGAACCACCTGACCTATGAGCTACTACTGCCTGTGAAACAGATGGAAGGGTTTACCTTGAATGGGCTAATGCTGCTGCAAGGCATTGCTAAAACGTTGAGACCTAGTTGCACATTCTTCTCCTTGCCTGGATGTGAGATTACAACCTGCTAGCACATCCAGGTTTGCTTTTCTAGAAGCTAGACATTGCATTCAGTAGTCCTTCGGGGATATTGGTAAGGCATTCTGAATGACTCTCTCTCTCTTCTGCAGAGAAGCCGTGGAGGGGAGACGATGTGACAGCATCCTCAGCACCCTAAGTGGGTTTGGGCACATAACAAAACCTGCGTCTTCAAATCAGGGTTCTACTCAGCACAAAAGGCCTAGGAGAGTCTGTATTAAGACTGGATGCCAGCTGTGATGTAATGCAAGTGTCCAAACAACGTGTAACAAGATGTAGCAGAGAGAAAAATATTTCAAATGAGTTAAGAACAAGAAGATATGAGCTTGATTTTCCTGTATTTTGCCATCTCAAATTCTAATACATGTGTTAATAATATATTTACCATGGTCTCAGTATTAACATCTTAATTTTATGTGAACGTTCTCCTTTCTTTAAGGAGGTTTTTTTTAATTCATCCTTCCATACCTGCAACTATGGTTAGTTGGGTAATCAATTTCTCTCACAGTACCCAATACCAAAGTACAGTAGTCAAAAGCAGGAGGCAGGGCAAGAGGGCTCCCGTGCAGAGCTGCAGCGGCTGATGTGGCAACAGTTAACTCAAGGCATCATTCAGAACAAAATGCCTTCCAACAACCAGCCTCACCCAGAGAGTCCTTAGCGAGCTGGGAGAGTTGGAGAACATCTAAACCCCTGTGTTTGTAACAGTACTATACTATTTTTCCTAAGGTAGCCTTTTAGTTTATTTACAATTCTTTGCAGTATATATTAGCTTTTCTCCAGCTTCTTTGCACAGTGGGGACTGTACGCAAGCAATGGTTAGAAGTTCCCATTCCCTGAATTTCTCACTACTCTAACAAGGTGCTTCAAGTGGAGGCATAAAAGTTAGCCCCGCTACGCTGCAGTGTCACTCCCACTGGGTTTCTGAGAGGCATAATTCTCCTCTCTTACAAAAAAACCCCAATAAAACACATTTAATATGCCAAGAGGAAACCATCTCCCTACTGGCTATCTTTGCTAGAAGGGCCCTTGAGCACCCTTGAGTTCATTTATGCTGCTGATATTGGCAAGGCTTTGTTTTCCTCTTACTTGTGATTGTTGCTATTTTAGGGGAAATGCTGTTCGAAACAAAAGCACCTGTAATCACCGACACTTCATAAAGCGCCCTCAGGCACAAAAGCAGCTGAACAATAGATGCCTCCTCATACATTTGCATATATTTGGTCTCTTTATTCAGAGGAAAAGTTATTAGACATACATAATGTTTGAGAATGCCAATGTATAAAGATAATTGCATGATATATTTAAATTAGGCTTCCCCCCCAGTAATACTGCTTGAAATGGGTATTTGTAATATAGCACAAACAGAAATTTCAACAAGACTAGGCTGTCATGAACAACTGAGATTATAGCAGCATATCCTACAAATAACAGTCCAGGTACGGTCCCAGTGAAACAGCTTTTCCACCACTGGTAACATTGGATGTATAGACCCAGACCGCAGGAGCTTCCCTGAAAACTCTTAAGTCTCTCTCACTAAAATAACAAAATTGTTTTAAAATAATAGCAACTTTTTTTTTTCCCCCTGAGGAACAATACATTTTTACTCCATTATTGACCTTCTCCCTGTACAATTTGCTGTTATTATCAGATGACTGTACAGGAAAAGAAAACCATAACTGGTTACAAGTGTTCCTAAACTCTCCGGTTCCCCAAATAATATCTCCAAAAGCTGCAAAAGGTAGCAACACCCAAAATAAGACTGCCAGATTAACTGAGGTGTTGAGTATTATCTCGCTACTAAAAGTTGGAAAATACTTTTATTTGGTAAACTTTGGCTAAGCTAATATTATTCTTTTTATACCTGGATGAACTTCAGAAATCACAATCTCCAGAACTACTGTAAGATTAAATAAAAAGGGGAGGGGGAAATTAAAGCATTAAATATTCTTATGTATCAAATAGGGTCTCTTAATAGAACATTCTAATTACAAATACGTAAAATATTAATCAACTTTTACAAAAAATAAACTGAAAGTTACAGCCAATTTATACCATAGATCTCATACAGCCTATGAAAGCATTACCATTTTGTAGCTGTAATTAAGAGCATAGAGGATTTATGCAATTAATTTCACTGTGAACACAAAGAATTTGTATTGTTCTTTAGGAATATAAGCTCACACTATATCCAAGTTAAAATGTAAGAAACATGAGTCCTTGGGGATATTACTGGTTTCCCATGGTATGAAAACAAATAAGCCTAGATTTATTTCAAAACTACATTTCATCTTTGAAAAAAGGTTGGCAATAAAAGCGGGAAAACACTAGCATTTTATAGAAGGCAAGTTTGAGTGACACAAAGTGATTTTTAAATCACAAAGATATAATTAATAAGTAAAACATAAAAAAGGTTCTTCGCATTGTTTTCACATAATTTGTTCAACCTGATGTACACAGTTTCTATTCTTTAGCACTAGAGGATCACTGAGTGTTTGCAGCTTCTTCCCAATACAGCTTAACCTGAGAAAACTAAAGACTACTGTCAGTATTGTCCTGAATGTGTTTGATGTTCAAGCTTATTTTCCTTTGAATGGCTAAATAGTTTTGCTCGTTCTGCTAGACAAAAAATAAGAAGATAAACCTCGAAGGGACAGCCCAGGGAGTGCAAGTAATTCCATCTTTTAAACTTTTGAACTGATCACCAGCCCTTTCACAAGTCGCCACTGATCCATTGTAAAACTAACCATTTTTGCTCCCTCTGCTGCTCTTGGCAAATTGCTCCAGAATCCTACCTGTCTCATGGTGAGAAATCTCCCAAGCCGAATATATTCAGGGACAGATACATTCATTTTTCTCTTGTGCTACTACAGCACTTTAGCTGAAACAGTTATTTCACTTCCGTCTCTCATGCCTGCCCCTGAAGAAGTAATCATGCACCTTTAATTGTACTACATTTAACAAATCAAGCTCTTTTTGTCCCCTCCACATGGCAAGCTTTCCATTCCCTTAATTACCTTAGCTCCAATGTCCCAGTTCAAATTCATTTTCCCTGAACATGGCTAAACAAAACTGTCAGGTGAGTCTCTCCACTGTCCTGTACAATGTCATGAACGCTCTCCTATCTCTACCAAAACGCACTGTTTCCCACTGGCCAATACCACAGCCTGATTTATGGACTCACTATGCAAGTACCTCTGGTACATGGGGTCCTAGCAGGTCTTTTTTTCATACTTGTTGATTTGTGATTGAAGGGGGCACCTCAGTGCAGAAACTGGTAGCCTGTAAGGCTAAAGAAAACAAATCCCTGGACTTCTCTATCCCTAAAGCCACGTGCATTCTGCACAGCATTAGAGTCTAAGACTGGGCGTATCTTGTACCTTTTCAGCCCAAGGACATGATGATGACGATGATGATGAGAATGACTATCATTGTTACTATTATTATTATTATTATTGTTGTTGTTGTTGTGGTGGTGGGGGTGGGGGTTTTTTTCAGTTCAAAGTACTTGAAATAACGAGAACTCTATGTTGTAGCCCACCACTGTAGTATTGTTATGCCACAAAATTGAGGTTATGTACAGAGTGCAGCACAAGGGTGCCGTATTAAAGCACATGGGAACGTTTGAAAGTGCAAAGCCTGTATTAGATGATGCCAATGCTGGTATCGTCTTGTCCAAACGGGCTCTCAGGAAAGGTGTTTGGAGCATGCTATTCCCTGAGCCATGCTTGACCCTTGTCTTGAAGACGGCTAGTGGGCATGGCCTAAGACCACTTCAGGCAGCATGCTAAAAATTCGGGACCATGCTAAAACTTAATCAGTACAATCTGCCCAATCTCATAACCTATTCTCCATTTTATTTACAGTCTTCATACAATCTACAGGAATGATCCTGCATTTTCTAAAACTGAATTTCATCACATTTCTGTTGCTATAATCTTCAAGTTCATCTGGTTCTTCCCATCCCATTATCTCAACCATTTTCCTCTGTTGACAGTCCCTCCTAAATTTGTGCCAACTGCGACAGCAAAGCACTACAACTTGCTACAACTTTATTAATGAAAATAGGACTAACTCCATTAACTTCTTAATCTTTGGGAAATTCCACTGCTTTTTCCCCCTCAAGCCAATATTTTCTTTTTCAATACAATCCACTGTCATGTCCCGTTAGCCAGCTCTTCCGCTTTCTAATATTTCACATCTAAGTCTCATCTTCCCCAGTTCTGTAAACAGTTTTTGTTATTCCTCTCTAAAAATAATTTGCTATGCTTCAATATTATTCCTGTCACTGTAGATTCCTTCAAAATTATTAATTCCAAACTGACAATCTTATTTGCAAACTTCCTCAGAAATGTGGGGTATAAACTATTGTATCTGATCCATTTTTCCTATGAGAGAAATGGGTTCAACAATGGCATGTCTCCAAGAAGTGCTCCCCTCCTCCAGCAACTCTCAAACTGGGACACCAAATTCAGTGAAACTTTCTTAGTATCCTAAATGCATTTGTGCCAGACACATTCCAAAGGGGACTATACAAAGGTGAATTTAAGAGTTTTGTGTCTCTAGTTATGTGGGGGACCTTTGGTTGGTTGGGGTTTTTTGGGGGTTTTTTTTGTTTTTTTTTTTCCTAACAGAGAGGATTTGCTTTTTCTTCATTCATTGAGATGTATAAAAATCCCTCTAAGAATATTGTATTTTCTTTGCCTCTTGTTCTCTCAATTAAAAGACACAGTATAACAAAAAGCATATTCTGATTAGTATTCCACAAAATAACCAACCCCCTGAGCTTATTCTCCTCTCAACAGCTGAAAGAAAAAGATAGGAGCTAGAGCCTTTTTATCATAAAAAGCTGTCTTTCTGTGCAGTCTAAGGGGCAGTTTATTTATTATTTGTACACTATTCCATTCATTCCAGCAGCCCCTTTGACCATAAGAATTACTTACACCTGCAAGACTAACACAAAAGCTGACTTTTAGAAGTTGTTCTTGGTTTCTCTTTTGCCAGTACCTCTTGACCCAGCTTCCTCTGTCTCTCTGGAATTAAATGAAAGCCATATGCTGAAAACATGCAACTTGAACACTCTTCCAGCATTAGCAACCTTATGACTTGCACTGACAAAACAATGCTTAGAGGAAAAACCAGCTACTGTGGTATCATCTTTTCAGAAGCACTGCACACATCCTGACCTACTGCTAGTATGCAGAAGCATAGAAAAACTATTTTTGGAGACAAACCTACCAAGTAATCTGATGGATGTTCCTCACTCTTTCCCAAAGACAGCTAACTATAGGATTCTTTTGAAGAAGAAAAAGATATTCCCACGTTTATATAGACAGAGGTAAAACATAGTCTATTTATGGTCTGATGATATCCATGTAGACAGAAACACACCCTGCACCTTGCCAGATTTATTTTCTGACATCAGATGCAAAGCAATAATGTGTGAGCATGCAGTTTGCACTGAAGGAACATGCATTAATAGAAAAGAACCAACAAATGCTTCAGCATGCTCCATCTCAGCAATACAGTCCAATAGCACAATGATTTCTGAGAAATATAAATGCATTCTCACACAAAAGGACTCAGGAAACTGATCCTTTTATACCAGAAAGCTCAGGCCACACAGAAATCCCTCATTTTCAGGATGGATTCGGTCATAAACAAACTCCCAAAGAGAAGTCATACAAGAGTGAGTTGTGGTTTATAGATTTCTTTCCTACTTTAGCAGGCAGTCATTTTAGGTCTGCTCCATATATCATAAAACTAAATTCCATTTAAAAAAAAAGCTATATTATTCTATAGAAAATGGAAAGTAAATCCCTATCAGGTGCATAAAAACATTCTTTTGAAGTGCCGTTTCCTAAATAGTGAAGATTTGCACATAACCTCCATTTCTACTAGAGGTAGTGGTAATGCTGGTGATACTCTCAGAAGTTTCATTATCTGCACCTATTTTTAATGAATATTAACAGCTTCCATATTATGGTAACTCCAACAAGTAAACATATTTTTAAAAAACAAATGGGTTTTTTGCCCAAAGATATGACTAGAGAAAATGAGAGCTTCCTTACGTACCTTGGTGTTAATGCACTTGCATAAGTATCTGGTCATTATCACCTACAGTTCTTCCTCTGTGGTTCACTGTATTTTAGCTACAGTTCCCAACCTGCTGAGAAT
Source organism: Strix aluco (assembly GCF_031877795.1). NCBI lineage: Eukaryota > Metazoa > Chordata > Aves > Strigiformes > Strigidae > Strix > Strix aluco. The sequence goes on along the minus strand of NC_133933.1, from coordinate 58,790,795 downwards.
GGATGCAGGTTCACTTCCCCAGAAGGTGATCAAAACATCTCATTTTCTTTCAGTGGGAGCTTTTCTCACAAATGACTTTTTGCCTGAATGCCCTTCTCTAAAATCTCAATAAAGCTTTTCACAGGCAAAATTATCTTTTACCTTTTATAGTTTCTTCTCTTTTAATTAATAACCCAGGATATAATTGCAATACGACATTTCAGAGAGTGCAATTATAGTTTAATAAACCACGCAGGGCATTTAAAGGCAAAGTGCCCTAGGTTTTCAAGTACTCTGCATTATTTGCATACTCTTTGACATGCTTTGTGGCTTAGTCTGATGTGGCTTTTCTAATTAGAAATAAACAGAAGTTAATCATTTAGGAGGCAATGGGAAAGGGAAAGTCAGAAAAATATACCTATTTTGGAGTTAACGTCTTAATTCCATGCAGTAATTTAGACATCATTTATCCTTTCTCTTTTTTTTTTTTTTTCCCCAAAAAGACTGGAGAATTAGAGTGAAACTGACAAGGGGAAAAAAACAACAGATATTTCACAAACATTAAGGTAGAAAAAATGTTCTGTTAATATTTATTTAAGAGTCTACATATATCACCTCTGTCCACACTGGGTTTTCTGAGCAATACCTTGTAGTGTTCTTCCATAGGGAATAATAAACACAATTAGTTAACCAGATGATTCAGAAAAGAAGAATTTGATAAGGATATCACCCAAGTTGTAAATGGAATCTGCATGACTCATTTATCCCTTAAAGTCCATGGTATCATTCATTACTCATTTCCTAATATTTCGGGACTGTCTAAGTCCAGTGGGGATAATTACTTGGGGAAAAAAGTACAATCAAATTATCTAGGAACAAGGTCAGATGTCCATACAACCCGAAGAGTTTAATAAATAAAACAACTGTTCAGCTGCTGTTCTGCGGAAGCTTGGAAAAGATAAGGAAGCTGTGTGCATGCAAAGATATTGACACACTTCATAGTACTGGGTGGGAAATGCTTAAAATAGTCATCTTACTGAATAAATTCTGGTTTAAGGTATGCAATTTAGCTTCCACTTTCAAACTGTATTTTTCCAAAATCAGTCATGACCAGAACTGTCAAGGTCTTTGGGTGGTCCCTGCTACAGACAGGCATCTTAGGACCTTCTCAAAATGACTAACTTTGATAACAAGTCCTCCTGAAAATACGATCTTTTCCTACTTCTGAAGACAACGGTTTTTACAACTATTTTTTGTGATGAATCATGCTCTGAATAAGGAGAAAATAAAGAAACAGGATTAACTCACTAAGGAAAATCATTAGGAATCTGATCAAAGTCAGAAAAATGTTCTTTTTATTATTATAGTAATGACACTATAGGAAACTATATATTATCTACTTTTTGCAGTTCTCTACTTACCCTTCTTGTAAAAGCTTACTTTCAAATATTGATTTTCAAGTATTATGCAAATAAATTTCTAACTGTTCCGACTAAATGTGTGCAAATCAGCAAGCTAAGGGTTCTGTGAAGCATCCAGTGTGTCTTCATTCTTGATGTACATATATACTAGGTGCGTCAACTTTTATTTATTTGACTACTTCTTTCTTTTTCTTTTCACTTATTTAGTATTGTGTGTGCTTAAATGTTTTGCTAGAACGGGCCCTCAAGGAATAACTATTATTCACTTGGGTCCTCAATATTCTCACCACTAATTTAGTAATCTCAAAACAGAGAATTGCAAGGTACAGTTAGTTATGTTCAGCACTACGCGTATTATTCAATCTAAAGAAACCTCACAGTAATATACCAGAACCTTGAAAGAGCTTTGTTTCACTTTTTTTTTTTCCCCCCCTTTGTTTTGTTATTCTCATTTAATAAAGACCTTTTCAAATGCAGTGACTTTAAATCCACAGCTGCCAGGACTATAGAAAAGCCCCCGACCACCAGGTGCCTATCTTATGCTTGAACTGGGAGGCTTTCTTTTGCTAAATTCCCATGGAACTTTTAATGAAGTATTTTGGTTCAGAAGGTGGTCAAAAGTGGTTGGCATTTTTATAATGAGAGAACAACCCCCAGTTTGGGTAAATGGAAACCATTCGCTGTATGTGCTCATCTTCCCAGCACCTGTGGGAGCTGCTACTAAAGCAGATGGCCAAGAAGAGAATGAAAAGAAGACGGATGAAGGAAAGAAGGAACCAGACGGACAAGACAAGATGTTATTCATCTAATTCTTCCCGGTTCTTTTTTTTTCTGTTTCCTCCCTTCTGTCTCTCTGTCTGTTCCAGTCTGAAAACCAGTTGCCCTTCTTCAGGACATTCTACAATTTTACAAGCAAACTAAATGAATGTATTAATTCTGCTTTTACAGGGCTACAAATACTGAGCAAAATAAATATTCACTTACAATAGCAAAAATACTAAACAAAACGTGTTTATGCCTGCAATAAAATGGCTTCCTGATTGTGATTCTAGCATCACGTAAGCAAAAAATTGTTTCACAACAATTTAGATATTTCTGACTTTATCTTCCTCAATTGCTGACTGTCCCTGCATTTTACCTCTGTTTCTTAACCTCCTTACTCCATTCCTGAAACCTGTTCTAATACACATGTAAACCATTACTAAAAAGCATGTAATTAGACTTAAATCAATAGCTGGGTATCTGGATTGTGCAGTGGCAAAAGTCAGGCAATTCCACAGAAATAGCCCCTGAGGAATATCCTCTGCTGTTCTATGAGGTTTTAGATTTTACTTTCTGCATTTTGACTGATTAATACAAAATGTACCTTGTCATTTCTGCTGTTTATAATGCAAAAGGTTTGCAACATTCAGCAAGATACATTTACATTTGCCCAATATTTCTAATATAAATACTGCCTTAAATTTTCTGAATTACAGCAGCAGATATTTATTAGGCTTTTTTTTCCCCTCTGTTGCTAAAAACAGTAGCTATTTAATGTTTTTTAATGAGAATTAAAAATCTGTTTATTTGATTTAATCAGCTCATTGAGCATTCTCTTTGTACCTCTAATCCCTTGAATAGGGATGTCAAGGCATATGATAGTACATAGCCATGACAATAATCTCAGGAGGTTTTCCATCACTGCCATTTATAATAAGTAATGCATTTTAGTGCTAAAGAGACAGCTACACTCATTACAGGGGAAATCTGCTCCTCCCCATGCATAAGAGCAGCAGCAGCAGCTGGCTTTGGGCAAGAAACTCATTTCCAAAGTGGGAGCTGGCTCTGTAGCCCTCCACAAAGGCCCTGCCACTCCATCACCTCTTTTTCTTCAGCCTCTAGACTAAAGAGCAAATGATAGTTACTTCTTACTCAGTCTACCTCCAGAGCTTCCTTCTTTTATACCACAGTCAGAGGCTGCCATGGACCCACCGTGCTATTCTGCCACTGAGTATGAGCACTACAGGACCCACCAGGAGAAAAAGCGTTCCATATCCAGTTATAGATCGCTTTCAGCACATACATACATGTGGTGTATATATAGCATTAGACTCTGAAAGAATGGCTGTGTGCTTAAAAAACATGCCCATTTTTACCTCAGAATCGAGCACCTTCAATCAGGCATCCCTGCAAAAGGAACTCTTTTCAGAGGTGTTGAGTAATGGCTCTAGCAAAGGCTGCTGGAACCTCAAACAGGACAAACCTATTTTAGCTGTTTCAATATAATTTTAGTTTCTTGCACTCAAAATTGAATATTGTTGGCCACAATCTGTAGATACACATAACTAAGAGCTAGGTTAGAGAAAAATATGCTGCAACAGCAGAGAAAATTTTTCACCTGGAGATGAAAACGTAGGTGGTCCCACTTATTACTTATATAAACCATTATAATGGTTTTTTTTTTTTTTTTAACAGAGTCAGTTTCCTGCCACTCCAGTCTTCCATTCACTATAATCATTCTTCCTGATACTCACCCTGCTTCTCTTTACAAATTCATCAATACCTGAAGTTGCACTTCATGATTAAAAAAAAAATCAGCAATATGCTTCAAAGGTTTGTGCAATGCTGACCAGCATTCATTTGAATGATGTGTCCACACATCAAGACAGGCAAAATAAGTCAATCAGGTTATCATGATTGCTCATTCTGTCTCTGTAGAACTACACAATCATTTCAAGAAGGGCAATTTTTGCCTCTTTTCATAACTTACTGAGATAGGAAAAGTTGAGCTATCACCCCTTCTTCCTCAAAGAGAGGAGATGACTTGGTTTTCCCATTAAATTGCAGCTCTGAGCTTTCAAAGAACAATGAAAAACCAGACTGCTAGTGCTGGCATAGAAGGACATAAAGTCTTTCAGGGTTTATCACTCTGACGTTTGAACTGCATGTTGCTCTTTTTTTTCAAATGCAACAGTTACTTGCACTTGTAACACTTTAATATTCTTTTACACTATCTCTTATGTGGGACATGTGGTTGCCTTTAGCTACACAACTGAAAACGCTTCTGGGATTTCTACTGAAGCTTAAGTCTTATGCTGTGATTTGAACATGCATATTTATGTTTCAGCTTTACGGCTGCAGAAACACTGTGAATATCAACCACAAAATTCCCATCTCAAAGAAGGTGCACCATATAACCTCTGTGAAATGACTAGATCCTTACTAATTGTCAGCTTGCAGTAGCAGGACAAGTTCTGTTCAGCTATGTGTAGAAGAATGATAAATTCCTTAAATGCAGCAGAGTCACCCAAGAGCCTTACTCAGTGATGCTGAGATCAGAACACAACCATAAATAGCAGCAGATGAGACAGCATAGTACATGCAGTGATGCTTACCTGTTTTGTGCTAGAGTTGATTCTGATCTAAAAGATGTATTAGTACACAACCAAAGAACTAAGTCTGAAGAACTATGATATCCAAATTCCCATTGACTCCTCCTAGAGATAAATCTCAAAGGCTACAGAATCACTCACATTTTTATGCAATAAATGGATGTTTTGAAGCCTTCATTTGCTAACCACATGATGATATAGTCCAAAGCAGCAATTACAGGATACTACAAAGTATTTTACAAAGAAAGGATAATTTCCATACCACATCTTTTGAGTGACATTTAAAGGCTGCTCAGTCATCATACTGAAACTTGACTTTGATCTGATGTCCACTCCAGGGAAAGCATCTTTGAAGAGTGCATTCCCTTCCCTCTGAACAGGCAGTTGCACTGGAACAACTGTAGCTCCCCACTGGAGCTCGTTCAGGAATTCATTCACTATATTGAGAGAAGTAGGTTTGAAATCTGCTTGGGACCCTGTCTCACTCCACTGACTAAAGTAAAGACACCTCCTGGTAAAATATTCAGGGCTTCTGCAGCAACAGATTAAAATTGTGAAAGCAATTAAAGACAGCTCAACTGTTAATTGAACATGATGTAGTATCTCACAGATACCTGTTGTATCCCCTTCAAAAGAAACCACATGCATGAGAAACTTCAAGGTAACAAATTCAGGTGACTAAAAGTGACAGACGCCAGCCTTGCCATGTGCAGTGAAGCATGTAGAGAGGAGGAGCTTTTTCCACCAGTTGTAATGAATTCTGAGTAAGCACATTAATGAGCCACTTGTTTCTATTCTGATTTATCTTTGCCATCAATTAGATAACTTTTATTTATGCCTTAGGGCTGTGCTATGTTGGCACTTGCTGTGCACTGTTCCCCCAGTGAATTTATTAGCCAAAGATGCAATTTAATCAGTGACTTCAATTTGCCACCAGCAAATCATATTTACCATCATTATTTCCAATAATACTGTTTTTAAACAACATTGTGCTTTGTTGTGTCTCACTTTTAAATAGTCTGTTCAGTATTGTCAATCTGGTCACATTAGGCCTCAACCTATGTAAAAGAATGTGCTAGTTTCCCTGAGGAGTAACTCTATTCTTCCACAGCATACCACACATCAAAAATCTAATCAAAATTTAAACTAACGCTTCAGGACAGCTGCTTGCCTACCTTTTCCTGCCCTGTTCCTGTATATGCTAAAAAGCACTCAGATACAAAAGACTGAATCACAGCATCATATGTTCACTGATGATTACATTACTTTCATACCTCAGTTATAGTTCTGTTACTTTCTGGATACTGATCCCAATGGTCTCAACAAAATAACTCAAGAGAAAGCAAGCGACCAGGATCAACTAAACCTGTGTGAGTAGGCTAAGAGTGACAAAATGATAAAAGGTGCTCTTCCTCAGGCACCTTTTATCATTACTTTGTGTTATTAACATTCCTTGTGAATCATAAGTATGTCTAGGACAGGAACTGAAGTAGCCAAGGAACAGTTACCATAATAAATATACCATCCAATTTCCATGGACATCCAAGTTGATTATGCCAAAGAGCCCCTCAGGCAGCTTATACCTTGCCTACAGTAGCTGCAGCAGGAAAAGCTTTGTGAAGCTCCTACCTACTGATGTTGCTAACAGTATACCATGGGTAACAGACTGCAAAAGGCGAGAAGGGGCCTAAAGTCACTACAAAAGAAGTTCCTACTAGGGATCCTACAGGCTCTGCAAAAATGGAAACAGACTTCCTCAGAGATTTTTCTTGACCTTTAATGCTGAAGACCTGTGTTTGCAGTTTAAGGGTAATTCCTGGCCATCCTTAAGGCCTTAATTCCTTTGTTACCTGCTTTTCTGTGGCATGGGGAAACTAGGATTGTCATGATTTTTTTATACAGAAGTAAAACAAAACCAAGGAAAGACTGAAGAGCTTCCTCCAAATAAAATGACATTTATAACTTTTAAAATGCAGACCAATCTGAATATCTGATAGTTTTGCATATAAGCTCAAGGCATCAAGCAAAAAGGTGCTGCAACAATGATCTTCAAAGGAAAAGAAAGAAAAAATATATGAATGGTGAAAGATGAACAAGTAATGAATTAATTAGCACTTAAAAGATATACTTGCTTATAAAAATAGGTTCTCTCATTTCAACCATTCATGATTCTCTTTAGTTGATATTAAAATGAAACCATTAATTACAGATTATTATTTCTAGATAATTTGGTATGTGTATAAAGTCTATAATTCATATGTTGAACATCAGGCTGTTACTGAACAGTATTTTGTGTTTTATTGGTTATGTTGTGTAAGCATTTTTACTGTGGTTGTTATACTCTGCTTAGGGTTAAAAGTTAACATTTTTTCATTTAGTACTAAGGAATGTGGACTTCCTTAAAATTATTAGCTGATATGCTTAATGGGTCTCAAAAATCTCATATAAGAACTAAACCTAGGTGAATAGCAGATCATATAGACATTTTTTTTGAGCAATGACCTCGATAAGTGAAAGTATTTGTAAATATTACTCTCTGTTTGTTCTACATTTTAGTTCTTCACATGCACATTTATAATTAGCAAGAATTATGGAAAGCAAAGAAAATCTAATTCCTTGGGTATCATTGAACTGGAATATGCTTTTCCTGAGGTTCAAAAGGCTTATTAACATGGTACAAATAGGTGAGGATGAAAAAATCCCAATTCTTCAAACCAAAGAGACAGATGTTTAAATTCATTTGGGGAACATGTATGTTTCCTGTAAATGAGATTTGAAATGTAAAGAGTTCCCCCACCTACTGCAGGTCTCCACCCTTTCAAGTATACGCACTCACACCCCAACAGCTTCACAAGACTCTGTCTTATTATTCTAAATAACCTGAGTCAAAACCTCAGATGCAACAACCTGCCTTTTTGGCAGGTCAATAGGGACAGATTGTAGGCAGATCGTCCCACCTGGCATATCTAACGTTTACCTCTCTATCACCCAATATAACAAAGATGTTAAAGGAAATAAGACAATACGGTCAGGGCTTTGTTTTACAAAGTATTGTAGTCAATTTATACCCAGAACAGACAAAAAAAGACTGTGCTAGGCTCACATCAGCACAGACTTTCATCAGAAACATGAGCTGCAGCCAAGCATTTCTGAGCAGCTAGAATTCCAGGCCACTGTCTTTGTTTTTGTAAGTGGCTTTGGTTATCTGCCTGCTGTCATCACCAACCTGCAGCATATTCACAAAATGAATTAAGGTCTCAGGTTATCATTTTGCACAAAAATAGAGTAAAATGAACTTCCAGTTGCATGGATACAATTCTGTGGAAGATCCTTTAAAGTGAACTAAAGCCAGTGGGGTAAGAACAAAAAACTTTACGAGCCCTCAGAGAACAAATCATGATGCTTACTCCTTAGTTCACAGCATACAACATAGTGTAATGGAGTTGTGCCTGATTTCCTACAAATTTAATTCCTTACTTGACATTTTCTTTCATCTGTAACACAACAAGAATAAAGTTCTTTACAGTATACTTAATTTGTGTTAGCACTCATCTGCCCACTGAAAAACTAAATAATTTGTTTCTAAGTGAACCTAAGGTTGAGTCTTGCTGTATTTAAAGAACACTGAATTAAACAAACCAACCAACCAACAACAACAAAAGAGCCTCAGAGCTTCCCAGTTATCCAGATGGAACTATCAGTTGGGCAGTGAAATTTTCCTGCATTATGTGCCTTTAAAAGTCAGAAGACAGAGGCATACTACCACACAATATAGCCTGTATCATCTTGGTGCTAATAAAAATAAAGACCGGGAATTACAGCTTTCAGAGGTATTATCACAAAAAAATAATCCTTTGTGCTTCATCACTGCACTGAAAATAACATCCAAAGAGATAATTTAGGTCTGCAGCTCTCAGAGGAATGAAAACAAAATACATTCCATTCTCAGGAAAATTTGGTCAAGAGAGTTCACTGTTGATCAAAGGTCCTATGTATTTAGGGTTTGCATAGGCATTATGAGTTATCTGAGGGAGCTGCATACAGTGCGAGTTAGGCCAATAAAGTGTGGACTAGTACAAGGTTATCCACTTTGATACTTAAAAATGAAAATCAGAAGTAATCAAAATGCAAACCAACACAGCAACTCAGCAGCTAAATAGTTAATGACTTCCACCTGTATGCTGCCTTTTAACTTATCCATTTCTAATACAATTATTGGAATAATAATACACTGCAAGGCAGCACGAACCTTTCAAGGGCATGAAGAGCCATTATCTCCCCCTCCAGACACTGTGAGGTGGCAGCACTCTGCACCTTGAAGGATCATGCCTGGAAGTTTCACTTAAAGCCAGTGGGAACTGGGCTGTCCTAAGAGAGTCCTCCTTGGATGGTTAAAGTACAAAGGTATCTTTGGATAGGGACACAGCGAAAAAGATCAGCTCCTTTTCCGATGAGAGGAATGAGGGGGAAAGGAAGTGAAGCATCTGTTCAGATGAAGACCAAACACGCTCAAAATACATAGTCTCAGTTTGCCAGAAACAGAGACTATATGAAGACAGCATGCTGGCTTCTACATTACTTTTTGAATATGGTACTGCAAAGTGAAAAATTCAGCAAATTAATTTTCTTGAAGGGTATCCAAAGACTTGGGCTCCCAAAGGGTGAGATACGCAAAACAATAAATGTTCTTTGTAAAAAGTTCTTTGTAAAGATGTATGAAAAGGAAGCTCAGCCTAATTCACCATTTAGGCAGTTAGGAGTGCTTCTTCCAGCACTCCTCTGTGGCCTGTGTCAACCTCATTATTCTTAATAAGATAAGGAAGGCTTGATACATGTTTCATTTTCTGTAAAAGTCAAAATTGGTGATGTTGGAAGAGCTTTTCAGGCACATGACCTTCCTCTACATAACTGCAACTCAGCTTTTGTTTACAAGTGCTGGTATTGTGTTATGCTGGTATCATTATCTATATTATCTGCAGCATAAATTGCATTATAGATCTCATTTTTTTAAAGACTTACTTTTCGGATGAAAATTCTGTTTGTATGATGCCACAAAAAACTCTCCAGGCAAAACAATATTATCAGTTTTTAATTTTTCCAACCTATTATTATTAATAGTACTTCATATTTCTGCCACAAGTTATTCACTGGTACCCAAGTGCTATATAAACAGTAATTAATTAGGTTTCTCAACATACTGGTGAGGTAGCATCATACCAAGAGATTAAATGACTTGTTCAAGGATGTAGAAACAAATCAGATATTCAGATGGAAGGTTTGAATCCTAAATTCATGCTTTCAATAGTGACCAACACTTCCTCTCTTTTTGCTGGAAAGAAGCCATCATAAAAATTTTAATGAATAATCTGTTAAACATTTAATAGTGCATTACGCAGACTATCAGTATCAGTGCACATAAATACATGGTCTCCAAGCATTTCATCTTCATTCCAAGACAAATAACTTCAACAATAATGAAAAAGGATATGTATCAGAAAAAGAGATCAGAGGTTAATTGTCATCACATTAAACTCTAAAAATATGCTCCCCTTTAACACCTCATGACAGATGCCAGAAAAGCAGACAGAATCTGTCACAAGGGAACAAAAGATGCTAATTTGCAGATAAGCCAACTATAGTCTACAGTAATAAAGTCAGTTCTTGTTGTTTCTTAATAATGAGCTGTCAGATGGCAGGATTATAGTGTGGTTTGACACCAAACTACTTCTCACAGAGAGCCACAGCACTGGTGATGACACTCACCTCCTTCTCTCTGCTGGGATATTTCAATTGCATTACTTATAAAACAGAACCCAATTTCCTACCTAGTACAAACCAACTTTGAAACCCTTAACATAATTCTGTGGGGCGGGCAGGCATGAGGGAAACCACTTCGTAGGCAAACAAAATCACATTACTAGATTATCATTTCTCACAAATAGACTCCCTACTCTGCCTGGTACCCTCTCTTTTTCCCCTTGCCCCAGGCCACAACACAGTATTGTGCAGCATATTGCCTTATGAATCTTCTTCAAGTACCCAATTATCCTGGTGCACCAGACTTGTCATTACCATGACAGCTGTGTGCAGTACACAGTACATGCTGTCAGAGGTGAAAGATTGTACACAGGCACCCTGCATTTCCATTACAATGTGGAAAGTGAAGGGGAAGGAAGAGACAGACACAAACACACCCACCCACCCCCTCAACAAACAACTTTGCTAAAGATGCTGATTAAAAGCATAGGTTAAGATAATTTTTTTAAATGGTAATATAATTGCCAGATATTCTGGTGCTGTCTCTGCCCCCAGCAAAATTCCTCCTGTGTATTTTTCGTTGTGATAATCAATGAGGTGGTGTAAGTACATTTTGAGCACTTTTAACGGAGTTGAATGAAACAGTCCATCAGCCTGCAGTTCCTCCAGAAGGAGAATTACGCTTTGTATTTCTTCCTCTGACCAGTTTTCTTCTTTTTAAAAAGTAAAAACCCCATCACCATTCACAGACAGAGAACCATCCACACACAAAATCCCAAGGACTATCACCTCAGTAACTGAGCTGTCCTGGCTCAAAGAGGCTCCCAGGTACAGGAAGGGGTACAGAAGTGATATAGGACACTCAATCTCTAGGTGAACAATACTGGCTGAGCACAGAGATCTGACCTAGGACACATCTGGGAAACTGCATTGTGATGGATCAAAACTGGCACTCGCATGGCGGGAGGTAACTGATATTACCCCTCTGAGCATATGTTCGTGCAAGGTGACACATGCCCTCTGTTTCCACTACCCTGCAAGCATTCACGGTCAATATCTCGCAGGATCAGGCCTTTAAGGGCAAATATGCCGTGCAGATGAGTGGTCACAGTTCGTAAGAATGTGCTGCAGATTTTCTAATTACACACAGTGTTCGGCACTTATGTTCTGCATCTCACTTCCTCCTTCATGAATTATCCCCTGCAGGCCCCTACCAATTCTTCATGTGATCATGCAGTTCATTACAGCTGTTAATATAAACATCCTTTTTTCACAACCTATCATTATTAGGAAACCAGATGGGAAAAAATATCGAGATTAACAGTAGACATACTGAGATTTCTTCTTCCCTTCGTAATGGGTTTTCTATTTTAAGCCAATGAATAATAAGCTTATAGAAAACAATAATTACACTATGTATAGCTAAGACAGTTAATGATTCTTTCTAAAGACAAGCAGGCAGAAGAGGCTGTGTAATTGAAATAACTTATCATTCAAAATTAATTTCATCTACATCAATAGAGACAAATGGAAGCAACCTGAAACCTCTGGTCAAGTATTCTAGTAACAGCATTCGAGGAGATATATCTTCACAGTCTGAAATAGAGGAGAAGGGGAGCAGCTGTGGAGAGAGAAGGGAAGAAAATAGAGAACTCTCACCTCTCCTTTGCGAAGTAGGAATGAGGTATATTACACAGAATCAGCTGCTTGCTTTTCATACAATAATGTAACACAGAAACTCCTGAAAAAGATCTAGAGTCAATACCCTGTGCAGAAGTTCAGCACATTTGTCTAGCTAGAGGACCTGGGAGGCTGAGGTTATGGGGAGTCAGTGTAGCCTCGTGAGACACCTTTCACTCAGCTCTGAGTATAACTAAACGACAGACTTTGGATCCTTGAAAGATCTATATGAAAGACTCTGAAATCAGTGTCCTATCCTGAATCATGATAGTGATTCGGGAAACACCATTGCTTACAGGACAAAAAGCAATCAGATAAACAATCTCACTCTTTTTTCAGAGTTAGTAATGCAGAAGACATAAAAAATGGGTAAACAGGGCATAAGCACTGAAAGGTAAGGATTCAGAGAAATATTAAAAAAATAGGAATTAAAACACTCTTCAATATCAAACATTTACTCTTTCATAAGTGCTCCACTGCAAAGGCCCAGGAGCATCACTCTATCATCTTAATGGTGTACTTACACCAATTTCGACAACAGACTTAAGCCTGTTTCAAAAAAGATATTTGGAGATGGGGTAGGAATGATTACACTGAGATAAGGGAGTGGAAAAGGAGAAAAAAAGAAAAGAATAGTAACAGTAGCAATAACAGAGTAAACACTAAAAAGATGAATTTAATAGTTGTGTCTTATCTTGTAACAGCAGCACTGACAAAAACAAAACCCAGCAGTTAATCTGACAAATAAAAAATATGCATAGTTTTTACTGGTTATGAAAAGTGCAGCTGTTTTATAGCAGAAGGTTATAAATTTCCATATGGTTTAGATTATTATAATTTCTTTAAAAGTCTACATCAAACTAACAACCAAGTATAATTCTCATCTCTTTGATAATGACATTTTTCTACGTAAAGTGAATTGCTTTCATTTTAAATGATGCACTATAATTTTTTTTTGCAAAAACTAATACTTATAAAGATTTACAATTATGTGGTTTATCATACATTCCTCAAGTAAACACCCCCTCCTGAAGCTGCAATGTCCGAGGCATAAAATGCACACGTGACTATGTTAGCAGTAAGAAGGAGCTATAAATATCTTAATTAATTTTATTACTCATCTTCCTCCCGAGCTCCCTCCAATTTGTTAAAGTTAGTGAAACTTCATGTTGCTGAAGTTTTGTAAATGGGAGCACTACATGGCTGGAGGATGTGACAACTTTTCAGTCATAAGGATATGCTTCATAATACCTGGACAGCATCCATGGAAAGGTTGAAGTAAGGCAGAGAACTCATTTTCAGCTTCTTAAGGACATTTAATGTGACTAAGTTCTAGTTTGTCTTGGCTCTACAAAATGACTCTCATGCTTAAGATTTACTTTTTTTTTTTTTAACTTTTTTTTTTTTTTAAACATCTACTTTCCCTCTTGGCATTTTGGTACTTCTGAACATTAAATCATCTGCAATTCTGGCTGCCAAAAATAATTTTGATGTCTGGGATTAATTGTCTTGAACGACATTGTGCATTTTGCTAAACACATACAAATCTCTTCCTAATGTGCTATGTAGGAAACCAGAGGTGCTAAATGCAACTTTCATACTGAAAAGCAACACTTTTAGGGTATACATGTCTGAGTCTTTCTGAAAGGCAAAAATAATGTACTATCTTGATTAACAGAATGAGAAATTCAGAAATTACTTGGTGATAAAAAGATAAATTTCCTTGACAGAAGGAGGAAATTTCTCACTGAATATTTAGTCCCTCACATCTCTGCACACACTTACACCCCCAATAATAGAAATTAAAGATACCGCTCTGGGAGATGAAAACCTCAAGTTACCAGAACTGGTGGGACCATTTGCAGTCCACGAACCACTGATATCAGCAGGCTCTCCACATGTACACCAATGAAGATGTATCACAACTCCCTTTCAGGAAGTTTTATTTTAATTCTGATTAAAACTGAGCTTTTGATTTTGAAGACAAGCGTATTATGTCCTTCCATTACTATTACCACCTTTCAAATTACCAATGAAAATTTCAAGATCTGAAAGTTATTCTTAAAGTATACTTTAAAATGATTTAATACAACAAAAGCAATTCAGCAATGGAAATTATCACTTTATTGATTTGAAGAAGGAAGGAAAAAAAGCAGGTATGATTAAATTTAAAAATATCTAAAATAGTATTTTCCTATTATCTCAGTACACCTGTAGCACTATGTTGTGTTCATGCCTTAAGTTAGCTATAATTATTATTGCTGTCAATACTAAAAATTACAAAAAACCCTAACAGAGGTTAGTGAAAGAGCACAAAAAAATTGTAACCAAGATGTGTTACTTCAGTAAAACTGATAGTGAATACCCTGCTTGTGTACAGAATTAGTTTGAGCCTTTCAAAATCCTTCTGTAGAACATGCGATGCTGGCAGACCGTGGTGCTACTCAGTGCGAGAGGTCAGCTGTTCCAGCTGATCTTGTACTTCAACAACAGAAATGGCTACCTTTTGCTGACTTCCAATTTCTCTTCCTTTAATTTGCTGTTATGTTTTATTTCAATATCAGGCCTCCCTACATAAATCCACCCAACTAACACCTGTAGGTCACACTCAGGAGACTGGGAAGTAGACTGAGGAGTGTTTGTAGGACCAAATATTCTAATAAACTGTGTATGTACAAGTGATAAATTCTGACTGACCTACCAAACTGTCAGAAAATGCCTCACCATACGTGGAATCCATCATCTGTTGTCTAAATAGTAAAATTAATCTTCCATAGCAAGCACAATAAAGAATCTTTAACACTGTCTTTGAGGAACCAGCAATAGTTTGGGGGCCTAGTACCTCCAAATCACAAAAGTACCTACCACCATGGAGGACTAGCAGGTGAAGAGCCTTCACCACCATCACATGCCACTGAGCCCAAACAAGCAATAACAATGCAAACTACTTGTATTAAGGGACCATGAGGAAAGGTTCAAAACACAGAGCTCAACAGGTTGGAGTTAGGACTCAGACAGAGCTACGATCTGAGCATTCAATAGAATGAGCTCTATTCTGTGCCAGTATGTACCTTCAAATTGATGTAGCCATTCTGTACTACAGAAATAGGAAGGTTTTGTTCACTAAACCTATGCTGAAACCTACCTGAGGGTCAAAGCCTTAAAAGAAATTATTTATATACCTGTAGGGAAAACATTGCTGCTACCCACTGTTTGGGATAACATCAGGCACTGAAACAGTCTTTTTTCATCACAGTATCATAATAATTTGAATTGGCAGAAGTTAAAAAAAAAAAAAAAGACAAATGCAGCATCATATTAGAAAGATTTGAATGTATTAGCAATGTAAGTCTTCTGGAAAATTGCCTTCACGCATAGACAGTCTTGTAATTTCCAGCTTTTCTGTTCTTCTCTTATGTGCCTTTTAATAATGTGGCATATTTAAACTGCCACAGGACAAAACCATTTACTAGCAGAAATAGTTGATAGTAATAAATCTAGGATGAAATTTATTTTCCTTCCTTAACTGTACTGCAGAGCACCAGTCCCTTGGTCTCTCCCACATCCAGACTCTGTAGAATGGCTGCTAAATTTGTGTAGGAGCAGACCTACCAGTTTTCCTGATCTTCTCTTGCTCATTGTGACTCCATCTCAAACCCTGCTCTACGAGATGGCACAGACACATCTGAGAAGATGGTCTGTTCCTTGCAGGGACACTCTGCATAAGCTCCCCAAAATATTTTAATCTCCCAATGCAGGATCATAACACAGACCCTTATCAACACGATTGAATCAGGAGGTGTGGAAGAAAAAGACGACATTGCTCTATCTACCGTAGAATTTCACTCTCCAGACTATGCCACTGTTCTCAACATGTCTTTTCAAAGTTTTTTAGTACATCCTTCTGAGCAAAGATATTCTTCATTTGTTTCTATCAGTCTGACATTTAAGAATATTTACAGAGGCAAAAAATGCAACCCTGTTTGGTGCAACCAATAGGCAATAAAAGTAAAGATCATTTATGAATTTTGAATCTAATCACAGCAAATTGCTAAGATGACTGACATAAACAAGGCATAGCTTGCTTGGCTTTTTAAGATTTTTTTCCACCCCATTTACAGCAAACAGCAGAAATGTCTTTAGCATTTAAGGAATGCTAAGGTCATCTGGGAAGCTGTTCTCAATTGAAATTCTACTGCCATTTAAAATAGGAGAGGTGGGGGTAGAAGATGGATTCTCCATATCAGAGGAATTACATCCAACGAATGGCAAAACAAATTGTGACATGTAGCACGCGTTGCCCCATTGCTTTTCAGTCACAGGTTGGGGCCAAGCATCACTTGTCTATTTGTTTCACACTAACAGCTGAACACACTTATCCATGGTAAACTGCCTTCCTAATGAACTATGTTTAACAACATAATTTATAGATCTTCTCCAAAACCAAAATAGAGACACTACAGAAACTTGAGACGCATTACAGGAAGAGACCAAATTTCTCTTCTTACAAGGGCCCACATGATGGAGGTGTGCACAGCGAATACTTCTGGTCACATAAGAGGAGATAGAGTATGCCAATCCTCTCCAAATGTGGGGTGAGAAGGCAAGAAGCCTTCTAGCAGGATTTTCTTCAGCATAGGGCTACACTAGGAAGCACACACAGCTGCAGTACAGTGCAGCAGTCTCCAAGAGGCAGATGTATGACCTCTCTCTGGTATGTGAGGTCACAAACTGAAAGGAAGGCCAGTGCCATCCTTCAAACCTGCAGGATATCATCCTAGCTTGGGAGAAGCTGGACACAGGAGCATGTCTCACATGTACTAGGTTAGGCAGGACTGAGATGGAGATGAAGCTGTGCATTTAAAACAGTTTGCAGCTGATGTAGACATGGTGCTGTGGAGGTCTTATTACAGTGCTGATGCAGACACTATGTGTCTTAGTTCTGAGTGATGATGCTTATGATATGCAGTTCCTCTTGCGGGTGTAATACCCTCTCTCTCCCCTCATGTCCATGCATGCTCCTACGTCATTGTGGTCTGTAATTTAAAGATACACTTTAGGACATAATATATGAGAAGAATATGGCAACTTTTCCAAATACATTCTTCACATTTCAGAACTTCAGTTATACATTGGGAGCTGGGGTGTAGCTTCTGCTCTTTTGCAAGAAAGAAACTTTATTAATTTGCAACAGTAATTGTTACAGTGTTCTTAGTTAACAATTTTAAGGACATCACAAAATGACAGAATAAAAATGGAGACCATTACTGTCAAAAGAACCTGAAGTTGTCAAGGCATCTCTATTGGTTGATGCTGAGTACTCAACTCTGAGTCCTTTAAAAAAATTCAACACAATTCATTAGCCACCTACTAGATAGCAATGTTGGAAAATTCTTACAACTCAAAATCTCCAAAGAGGATAACTTTAAAAAAAAAAATAAAAATCAATGTACACAGTGATACATGAGTTCTAGTCTGTGTGTGTACTCTGAAAAGGGGTATCACTCAGTGAGGTCTCTTTTTCCACGCAATATTCTCTAAAAATAACTCAGAATAGAGAGACAGCAGTAGCTTAGAAGAAGACTTATTAAAAGTACTCCTTGTTACATCCACAGTAGTAAATTTTCCTGTGCCAAGAAATGTTCTTGGCTACCAAACCTTAGTTGTCTCTACTATTAAATCACTAGAATGTGCTTTTGGGCTGTGATGACCAGTGTGCTCCCTAACAGTTTCCTGCCATGGTTCAGGGGTTAGTATACACTAGAGACTGTTCCTAATCGGCAGTCTGCCTAGAGCCATGCTGCCTCTGCTTTGGAGGACATGAAAAAGTGTGAAAATGTATTATGAGTGTATGGAGATGCGATAACAGTTCTTGGCATGTTTAATTTAGTAATGACAGTGTGTGTCAGTTACAGCAGATCCCAGGGGTTGATTCAAATATGTTCAGAGCAAGCTATTAATAAATACTATGTTCAGCAAAAGATAAATGTTTTAGTATTTTAAAGTACATGTTTACCTTTGCACAGCTGGTGTGTCTAAATGGCTGCCATAAATGAAAACAGGATGCAAAAACCTTTACTAAAGACATAAAAATTATTAAAAAATTGCATAAAATCTAGAGAAACAGTAAGTGCATTAAACTGTGTTTCTGAGCTCAGCCAGTGAAGTTTTATTTGAAGGTGTAGTGAAGTTACTGCAGTGGGAAAACATAATTTCAGGGTAAAGATCTTTGTTAACAGAAAGAAGGTTCCTACAGTAGCAATCTTTGTATACTGTGGATACACAACCTGAGAAAAAAGTGCATTGTGCTCATGTGGAATAAACCAACTAGTGTAATACAGTAATTGCCATGAACTTTTTAAGGTCACTACTTTCTGAGCACTGAGTGGAAATAATCAGTATAAGAATGGGGATTCCAGTAGTGTGCAACTCTCTGCTGCTCCCAGATGTATACTGTCTGTGTTATTTTTACTTGTTTAGGATATAAAGGAACTTTTGTTCTTCAGAAGTAAAGAGAATTGGCAACATTCCACCAAACGCTCTTATGTGCTGCACCTCGGGGGTCCGGCCAGTAACTTTATTTTGCTTTTGTTTTGTCTTTACATAAGGGTCTCCATATGCTTTACCAACATATCCATATGCCTCTTCTTTGTGCCTCCGAATAAAGAATTTGGGGTTTTCTTTTTTTAACTAACAAAGATTTTGTTAACATTCATCTGATGTGAAATGAAAGCATGAAATGGAATTTAAAAAAAAATCTAACCGGTTTTCTTTTCACCTCTGAAGCCCACAAATGGCTAATCTTTTGCTACCATTCTCAATACTCCAAAGTCAGTTCTAATACTTGGGAGTGTAGCACGTGGTCATGTATCTTAGGGAATTTGGGTCAGAACCTTCTAAACAGTAGTTCCTCAAAACGTACGGCTAAATTCCTCTTCCAAGAACACAGAAACAATTTGAAAAAAGCATATATGTCAGAGAAAATATGGTACATAATTTTGCTTGAATGTCTGTCTTTATACATACTATTTTTGCTAAAACTTTAAAAGCAATGGCCTTAAAAAGTTACCAATAACTACTATAGTGCAGTTTATTACATGCAAGTGTACTTTTTTCCAGGTCATGCATCTGCTATTCCTCTTTTTGTAGATTTGTGAACTATTACTACACAAAAAGATGGAACAGAATAATCACAAGTAATATTCCTTTCTCTTTCAAGGTCTCTTTTTATTACAACCTCTTAAGCCCATCCAAATAATACTAGTTTGGACACAGAGGAGGAACTGTTAAGTGTTTACCAAAATATACAAATAATTGGAGATTTTAGAATTTAATATGGAGAATAATGATGCAAGTCCTTCCCTAATGATGCACAGACCTTCTTGTATGGAATAACTTCTCATTGTATAATTTGGCTGTCTGTTTTCCACAGCCTTTAATTTGGCTGTCTGTTTTTCCACATTCCTTTTTAATATATGACCTCCTGTTTTCTATCCTTTGTGGTTTGGTTTTTTTTTTACAATTCCTATACATGCAGCATTTAGCCATCTTATAATCCAGTGACAGATATTTATGTATATATGTGTATAGCCACTGAAAGAGATAGATTAAAAAAAAAGATTGTCTTACTCATATATGGTGAACATCTGCAGCTGGTCACCCATACATTTAACAGCAGTAACTCTTGCCGACAGAGAAGTTAAAATACCGAGTTTTTCTCTTGAATCATAATAACATCCAATCTTTGCTATTGTAGAAGAACCCTTACGTTACGTATCACTGTTTCAGTCTGTCTGCATTTTAAACGTTTTCTTTTCCAAGGTTAAAAGGCCTGCATATTACATTTACTTTGTAGAAAAATGCAAGTAATACATACGTATACAGAATCTGACTTAGTATGACAGATAGATACTTATTTTATTCTGAACATAGAGCCTTGTGAGTTTTCCCTTCCCATGTTGTCCTCTCCAAGATACTTCCATGGAAAGAGAGTATAAACCCCACAAAGACATTGTCACTGAGTAACATGACTTTGTAAACTGAAAACTGGATTATGTAATCAGGTAGCTACATGGAGAGGTTAAAAAAAAATAACAAGCGAGTTAATAATACTTAGAAACTCTGCAAGCTTGAAAGTAAAGAAATCACCATCACAAGGAAGCACCTGAAAAACAGTATTGTTCTTGCAACGAACACACACAGTGTATCTGTGTAAATGCTTTAAGTTCCATTTGCCCTTAAAACATAGCTGATGGATGCTGGCAAAGTCTCTGCAACCTTATCAAAATAAAAATGCAACTGAACATGTTCATGTTCAGACTGGTCATAAGTCAATACAGCTCCTGCCCACTAATTTTATTTGCAGTAACTGCCAATGACTCCCAGGAAGCCTGTGATTTCCATCACAACAATGATGATATGTTATCTCTCTTTCCTCCCTCTGCCTTTATGCATCAGATACTCTGTCTTAAAGGAAGTTTTCTGTTAGTCTTGTCCCACTGGCCACTAATTCCTGTAAAAAACTAGCACTTTCTGGTCACAGCAAGTGCAGATGTGAAATGTAATGCTGCTTGTGCCATTACAGTAGCAAAGGGGCTATCTTGCCTCTTCCATTACCCTACCTTAAGGCTTATGTTTTTGAAGTAATGTGAACTTCTCTACTTCTTAAAGCAGCAATCCATAAACACCCAAGGCAGCCAGAGAGAATTGCAGCACATTTCACTATGCTCAGACAAGAGATACTCTGCAATAACAGGGGGAATTAAAAGCCTGTGTGAAAGCCCATAGTAGAGGAGACATATTTCACTCTAGTCTGGCATTCAGCCACCACGTTATTCAGATGGTAATATAAAATAAAATTAAAATAAATGTGTTTCATAAAGCTCAAGACTAAGAAAAGAATCACAAAAAAGACAGGCTGGCAGATCATAATTTTTTGTTATGCAGTGAGACTGGGTAAAATCATCTGTGCCTGGCTTTCCATATATTCTTATGTTGGCAACAACTTTAGAGTATCTTTAAGTGATATCTGACTGGTAATTTGATTTTTCTAGGATTTTTTTTTTTCTTTCTTACTTTTTCTTTAAATAACATGCACAATTATAACCTGCAAAGAATAACCTTTGTCACAGAGTTCATATCCTGTAAGTTAAGCAAGCAGGAAAAAAGTATATGGAGAAATCTAAAGAAAACAAACACTTCATAATTTCCAAATATTCCTCTGACATCAGCCAAGAAGAAATAGTCTCTCAAACTTCAGGGAAGCTAAGAGGTGAGATGCAGACTGATGAAATGGGCATCTTCTCCACAGGTACTGCCTTGTAATTAAACGTCCACCCAAAGACAACCTTTCTGAAGTAATTTGGTTAGAAAACTCTCATGATAAGAGAGAGTTGTGGTTTTGAATCCCAGTATCACAGAATCACAGAATCATTAAGATTGGAAAGGACCTTGAAGATCATCTAGTCCAACTGTTAACCTAACACTGACAGTTCCCAACTACACCATATCCCTCAGTGCTATGTCGACCCCACTCTTAAACACCTCCAGGGATGGGGACTCCACCACCTCCCTGGGCAGACCATTCCAACCCCTAACAACCCGTGCTGTAAAGAAATACTTCCTAATATCCAGTCTAAACCTTCCCTGGTGCAACTTGAGGCCATTCCCTCTTGTCTTGTTGCTTATTACTTGATTAAAGAGGCTCATCCCCAGCTCTCTGCAACCTCCTGTCAGACAGCTGTAGAGGGCGATGAGGTCTCCCCTCAGCCTCCTCTTCTCCAGACTAAACAACCCCAGTTCCCTCAGCCGCTCCTCGTAGGACACGTGCTCCAGACCCTTCACCAGTTTCGTTGCCCTTCTCTGGACACGCTCGAGTAATTCAATGTCCTTTTTGTAGTGAGGGGCCCAAAACTGAACACAGTAATCGAGGTGCAGCCTCACCAGTGCCAAGTACAGGGGTAAGATCGCTTCCCTGTCCCTGCTGGCCACGCTATTTCTGATACAGGCCAGGATACCATTGGTCTTCTTGGCCACCTGGGCACACTGCTGGCTCGTGTTCAGCCAGCTGTCAATCAACACCCCCAGGTCCCTCTCTGACTGGTAGCTCTCCAGCCACTCCTCCCCAAGCCTGTAGCACTGCTGGGGGTTGTTGTGGCCCGAGTGCAGCACCCGGCATTTGGCCTTATTGAAACTCCTACAGTTGGCCTTAGCCCATCGCTCCAGCCTGTCCAGGTCTCTCTGCAGAGCCTCCCTACCCTCGAGCAGATCAACACTCCCACCAACTTGGTGTCATCTGCAAACTTACTGAGGGTGCACTCGATACCCTCGTCTAGATCATCAATAAAGATGTTAAACAGGAGTGGCCCCAAAACCGAGCCCTGGGGGACACCACTCGTGACCGGTCGCCAACTGGATTTAACTCCGTTCACCACAACTCTTTGGGCCCAGCCATCCAGCCAGTTTTTTACCCAGCGAAGTGTGTGCCCATCCAAGCCACGAGCAGTCAGTTTTGCCAGGAGAATGCTGTGGGAAACGGTGTCAAAGGCCTTACTGAAGTCAAGGTAAACAACATCCACAGCCTTTCCCTCATGCAATAAGCAGGTCACCCTGTCGTAGGAGGAGATCAGGTTTGTCAAGCAGGACCTCCCTTTCATAAACCCTTGCTGACTGGGCCTGATCACCTGGTTGTCCAGATAGTCTCTTAGTATGCTTCCAAAAAAATCTCCTTAAGCCTGGATTCCCCACACCCAAACAAGAAAATCCCCTAAAAACTCAACTACAAGCAACAAGAAGAAATAACTTAAAGTTACTAAACTGCTGTGGTTTCTGCCAGCTCTTTGTATTTGTTTAGGCCTTTGCTCCTCAGACAAGGGTGCTTCTGGCTACACATGGAAGACAGCTGAAATACTTTAGATCTTGACATGAGGTACCAAAATGGTCTTGCTTGACTCTGAGTTTTCTATAGCCCTTTCTTCAGCCAGAGAGCCTAGGTTTCACTTGAAAACAGCTCCTCTGTATCTCACTGACTTCTGAGACTTGATATGAACTTTTTCCCATCAGCAAAATTCACGTGGCTTTGCTCTGAGAAGTTTTTAACTCTGTTCATGGTGAATTGAAATTTCTCTCTCTAAACTCCTCCTGTGTTTTCCACAGTGTACACAATTCTGCTGTGCACTGCTGATGACTTCCACACAGTGGAAGATTTGCCTCATGTCTCTGTCCTATAGCCTGGAAAACTGAAGTGAAAGACTCCAATTTTTTTTTCAGTGTCCAGTAATGAAGTACATTGATATTATATAACTCTGCCACAACAGTATCCACATCATTCCTTACAAACATTTTGTTTCTGCTTTTCCACTTCATGAAAGATGACAACTCAAATGATTTCACCATCACTTGTACTTAATCTCAGAGTTAATTTTCACTTTGCTCTTTTCTCGACCATGCTGCTGAGTCACACTTCATTTCTACTGCTACTTCATTCAACATCTCCAAGATCCTGCTTGTGTTTCCTATAAACAAGTATCTTACTCAGACCCTCATTATATCCCACCTTGAGCACTGGTAAACCCTGTTCCTTGAATTGCCAGAAGACTCCCTTCATTTCATGCAAAACACAGCTGCAACAGCCATCTTCCTCACCCGTCGATTTGATCAAGTCGCTCCCTCTTTGAAGCCTTCCACTTCTATCACATCAAATTTAAGCTTCTTGTCATCACCTTCAAAGCTTTAAATTGCCTGTCACTGTCCCCGCCGTTCCCTTGACCGGTTTTCCTTATGCTGCAAGTTCCCTAGGGCAAAGAACGTCCCCCTTGAACACTTGTAAAGTGATTAGTTGTATGACACAGGCTATTACCACAAATAAATCACAAACAACAAAGATCGCACTAAACCTCATCTTTCATTTCACTGTTAACCTTGCAAGCTAATTCCTACAGCTCAGACAATAGTGAGATAAATTTCACTTTCTGGATGACATTAGCAAAATTTCTGAATTATTGGCCTCAAAAACTCTCTTCCCCAGAGTAACAGAGAAAACTGCAGCATAGAGAAACAGAAATGTGCAGAATGCACAGAAATTTTTTCACTGACAAAATAGAGGACAAAAGAACCAATATAAATTCTCCTCAAAGGAGGCTTACACAACAGCAAACAAATACTCTTTTACTTCTAAATAAAACCCTACAGAGGGGTTTTATGACTCTTTATGCACATTACATCACACCATGAACTAATTGCCTTCCTACATGCCACTCTGCAAAGTAGCCCTCTTTCTCAGGTGTGTCAAACATGGAAGAAAATTTTACACCTGCTTTCACTGCTTTATAAGATTATTCTGCATAGCAATATAGCTATTTTATGTGTTTTCTCATCTACTTTAATATAAAATTGATATCTAAGTAATCCATATATGGTAGTAGTACATTTCTGTGGTGCTTGGCTGATTGGAAGGAAAGACTTCAAATCTGGAAAAGCTGTGAATCTCCTTGTTGATTTTTCCACCAATTTTGATTTCCAGAGTTTCCCAACAGTTTGCTACAGTTATTAGGCACAACAACTTTTTAACAAATTGGCTTTTAGTGGATAACCAGATTCCTTAACGTTAAATGCTGAAAAAATGAAAGACAATTGTGCTTCATCATCCAACTCTTCTGTCCAAAGGTATGTCATTCTGAATTTGAGATGAAAGCAAGCTGGCTAACTAGCTGAAAGATCCCATATCTGCTCTGAAGAGCTTTCCTCTTTACACGTATTCCAGCTTCGTGTGTTAAGACAAGCTAGATTTCCACTTGAGCTAACTGCAATATGTCAACATCTGTAACAGTTTTAATCTCTTTTTCTGTAGCTGCCATTACATCAAATGCATGCTATATTTTGATCAATTCCCTGCTTGCTCATGACAAATTTAAACACCCATGACAGCTCAGCACAAAAGGAGGATTCAAGCTTTTGAGAATTTGAGCAAGTGCCACTCGAAAACCTCCTTAGGCCACCACACTGCTCTACAGCCTTCATGTTTCCACTGTCAGTGAAAGTACCTGTTGTTCTTACCACTACATACTCCTCTTACTACTTAAATATTTCATTCACACACTGAAATTTGCCTGTAATGTTTCTAGTGCATAAAAAAAAAAAAAGTCTTACCGGTATCTGTTATGTTCATGTAAATATTTCACGGAAGTCAGAGGGATTCAAATGGGAAAACATCCAATAAAATCTATTGCATTTTTTCTACAGCAGCTGTAATTTTCAAAACCCTGCCACAAGTTCACAAAGCTCATAAAAAAGTGTGATGACAGCATAGTCTGGTGGCTGCAGGGTTCCTGAGCTAATTTCCAGCTCTCTGCTGCTACTGGCTTCTCTGCACCTCTGTTTCCTGGCCTTGGCTTTACCTGCTCCTCCAGTTACAGTACCGGAGAGAAGTGACACATTATGACCTGAGCTGATCTGAAGCATGCTGCTACTGAAAAAGGAGCTCCCAGTGTTGCCAACTCTTCTGCCATTTCCCCCCTTGATCCCATCTGTTCCTCATCCTCCTTTGCACCACATCAAATGCTTGTCCAATTTTGCACCAGTTAAGAGTCATTCATCAGAAAAGAAACCTGAGGAAAGGAACTGAAAAACTTTCTGCTGAATTAGCAAGTGAAATGAATTAAATGAAAAGTTCAATTTAATTATTTTCATTAAGAAGAATAATATTAAGTAATAAGAGCCAAAGCTGTGGCAAAGGAGATGGGTAGAACCATGTGATTAGCAGCAGACAGGAGGAGCAAGGGAGGACTCCACTCTACACCTCTCCATGAGCTCAGCTGTAACATGTAACTGCACCTCCAGGCTGAGGCTGTATGGCAGGCTAAACAAACCAGCTACTGGCTACTTGGACCAGTGTCTTACTGGCTTGGTGTGGTGAAATACGGGTTTGATGTATACCAAAACTGGTACAAGTGGGATGAGACCATGCAGCAAAGAAAGGAGGAGAGTGAGACTATGCAGCTAGCAGTGAGATCAACTTAAATTCCCGTCAAGTGCTTACAAGAACTTCAGTTACTTTTCTGAGACAAGAACTTGTCTCATCTGCATTCATACAACTTTAGACTCAATGAGGCCATTAAGTGCAATCACACTAGAAAAATACAATAAAACAGATAAAACGTCAAAGTGAATGTGTTGCTTGTACTGTTTGCTGAACTGTCCATATTCTTAGTAAGGGACAGCATCAGATGCATCACAGATTTTACTTGGAAAATACCTCAGTATTTCAGTATATGACAGACCTTGTACAGACATTCAAAATGACAGAGCCCAACATGAAGTGCTTTCATTTTGGAAGATCTATGGGCACCAGAAAGAAAGCCATAAATCCTTTATTTTTTTGTTTCCAGACTATTTTTTGCAAGACAAGTAGGAAAGATGTATCA
The DNA here is from genome assembly GCF_031877795.1 of Strix aluco. Classification (NCBI taxonomy): domain Eukaryota; kingdom Metazoa; phylum Chordata; class Aves; order Strigiformes; family Strigidae; genus Strix; species Strix aluco. The sequence continues at coordinate 58,764,164 of NC_133933.1, read as the reverse complement.
ACTTAAATATACTGCGCTAATATAGCAATGTGTGGGACCTTATTTAGCAAACTGATGCTCTTTCTGTGACAATTTCTAGCCCTTTTTAAAGGCTCTTCAAAGCTTAAATAAAATCTGACAGTTTTCTTTCGACCATATGTAGAGGTAATGAATCTATCAAGTCTCTTGAGGCAGCCAGCAATTATCTCTGACATTAGATACAACATACTTGCATTTACCCACACAAGCATAATTTTAACTATGGGCAAGAATAATTAAAACTTCGGAAGCTACTACGAAGTAAGGACAGAACAGCTGGTGAAATGAAAGAGCACTGCAAATAGATTTAAAAACTGCAACGTGCTGAATTTCTCCTGATTGCATTTGTGGCAGTTAAGAATGTCCATCAAAAGATGTTCAGTGCAACAGTTTGGCTCAGTCCACTGTTGAACAGTTAAAGCATCTGCAGACCCACTATCTCTTAATAGATCCAACTCTCTCCAGGTCCAACATACACCTCTGAATATTTCGGTGCCACTTTGAACTGACTCTTCCTCAGTCCTTACCCTGACTGCAGGCTCCTCTTTGCCTAGTTTTACCAATTCTGGCTAAAGAGGGGAATTATTTAATCACAGCCACTGTACTCTAAATAGAGTTTGGAAATTCTAATTCAAACTATAATAATAAAGGTACTGGACTTGCTTACTCTTGTCTAATCTCACTGTTTCCTGAGTCTGAAAATCTTCAGTGTTCTGGGGCAGGCACAGTGTCTCTTGTTTTCTTGTTCTCCAGACATCTTTGCACAGGGATGATCAAAAAACCTGTCTCTCTTTGCCACGTAGAAAGGCTGAGAAGTGTCAGATGTTGTTAGTTATCCATTAATGCTTCCACAGAAAATTCACTGTCCCTGTTAGCTGGGCCAACCTTTGAGAGACAAGCCAAATTGATGTCCAGGAACACCTTGTGACGGCTTGCAGGGAAAAGCTTCAAATGCCCCGCTCAGTAGGTAAACTGTCTGCAGCACAATGTCTTGAGCAAGGCTGGATGTGTTCTTGCTGTAATACAAGATAGAGATTATAATACAAGATGGAGTGACAGCTTGACACAGATGTATCTTACTGTCATTCTTGGAAATTGGTAGTTTCAGGCCTATGCAAGTTACAGGTAGACATGATTTCTACTATGCAATCCAGTGAGAAGCTTCCCATCTCTTCTTTTTCATCTTTATCTGGGCTATCAAGTCCTCAAGCCTACATCACAGGAGACACTTGGACTGTCTTCTCCTCATTCCTCTCAGAGTAGATGGTTACTGCAGATAAGCAGAACTTTGGTTCCAGATGGCTGCCTATACTAAGCAAACTAGCTTAGTGAGTAGCATATATGCTGTTTGTATAGGTCAGCAACTACCTGTGAGCAAAGAGAAAGCCAAGAATAAAATGCAGCTATTGACGTGCCTGTTCCTGCTCACGTCACCTCTGGTGTCCTTCAGCAGTGGTACAAGTCAAGTACTAGCTAGCCCTGTTCCGCAGCAGTGCTCAATCCTGCAAGGAAGTGCTGTGAATGCATATAGGACAGTAAAGTCCATTTTCACTGTAGTGCTCTCATCTCTGTATGGAAACATTATGCCTTTGGATATAGAGGGTCTGTTGTATAAGACAGATACAGATCAGGAGCCTGGCATTGCAACTGGCAGGGTGGGAGGGGGGGACAGAAGAAAAGAGGGGGGAAGAGTAACTGATTATTTTCATGAGACAGCATGTCTACACTACAGCTGAGAAACACAGCTCTATTTTTAAATTACTTTTCATTTCCTTCACCCACTCCCTGCAACTCATGAATGCTAGAGACCCCTGAAGTCAGAGTTTCCTGGCACTGAACATCAAGCCTGCTTGGGTTATGCTCACTGTGGAAAATCCCTGTTGTCAGCACCATGGGAGATTTTCAGGCTTGCTTGAAAAAATGTTGCTTTTATTCTCAGCTCTACAAGACAGAACCCCCGCCCCAAGCATTCCACAGTTATAATTATAAACCCACCATATGTTTGAAATAGACATGTGTAAATTAACATTTGCCTCATAAGCTTACTAAGCCTTCAGAACGGCTATAGTTAAAATTTATTTTGATCACCTCTATAGCTTTCCATTGTGAGAACATGATGAAAATAAACAGATTTGATGTATACTATGGAGGTGCACGTTAACTTTTGTGTCTACCTGACACAGCAACTGGAGGGAGAAGCAGAACAGTAATTAACAAACTATCTGGATGTTGTGGCAGTCTTAATTAGATACTGCAAAAGCTGATTTAGCTCCACAACAGTTTTCACTGGGGTAGTCCCTTCAAGCACTTCTTAAGGGGTCTTTCTGTCAATCATATGAAAAGATTCCTATTTTGCTTCATTTTTTTTTCTAAACTGTCATAATGTACTTAAAAACTTGGCATACAAAAGAATAAAGATCAAACTATGGCTCATCTCATTTTCCCTGCAATCAAGACAAACTCAATACTTGACAAGTCAGGCTTATTTAACTTGTGCAAAATATGTCCCAGCGTAGCCGTATTAATCGTGGAATGATTTAACATACTAGGCCACAGGGCAAAACAAGAGTTCAGTCACTGCTTTCACTCTATTCCTCAGAGGTGATCTATGTAAAAACCAGAAGTTTTTCAAGAAATCTACATACTCTCCACTGGAAGAGAAAAGGAGGCATATCTAAGAAAGCAAGACAGATTTTTGTGGGAGAATAAAACTGTCAGGCTTGTAGTCCTAATGTACCAAGCATGCAAGATATGTCATGTCCACAAATTGTTGCACTTGTAGCTGGCATTTTAGAATGAATTAGGTGGGTGGACGGTTAAATGACAACAAGTACTGTATATCTTTAGCCCTCAAGGAAGAGTGTACTGCAGATACCCTTACATGTCTTTTTCTCCTTCTTTTAGGTAATAAATTTTTCCAGGAAAAGGTCAGGCCAGTGTGACAGAAAATCACTCTGATTTGAAGGCTGTTAGGAGTCATGAAAGTAACACATCCTGCTATATTCAGCCTGGCTGGATGTGTGCAGAAGCCTGCACAACACAAAAACACGAGGGGGATGGGGGTGGGGGGGGGGGGGGGGTGGGTGTAAAAAAAAAAAAAGAGGGAAACAAAAAGTTTTACCAGACACACAACCAAAAAGAGGAGGAAAGAGAGACAACAGTACTTGCTTTTGAATACAAAGCCTCTTCTATTTCTTCTAATGCCATTTTCTACCATTTTTTCCACATGAAAATAGCTATTTCTTTAGAGCATTTTGGAACAAGTGGGGCTAAACACATTTTTGAATGGCAGTAAAGCTTTCAAAAAGCATGGAAGGTCCAACTGTGAGGTGACTTGAATCTCTTCCCTTAAAACATGTTGACCAGAAGAGGTGAGCTAATGCAGAGGAGAGATAAGCAGTGGCAGGTTTAAAGCTCATGATAATGCAGTGATCTAGCTCCAAGACACATACAACAAAGCTTCTTCGAAGACTTATTTCACTGCATTCTTTACCAAACAAGGAAATCTCTTCTAATCTGCAAGTAAAGGAAATGACAAACGTGAACAAAAAAATGAGCTGGTTACAGACTATTCAACCTTAGATTATATTACTCTGAACTGTTAATTAAACTCTTTTTATAACTCTCTCCTGAGTCTGCCTGGGGCTATACCTTTAAATTACCTTTTAATGGGAAATTGATGTGAACAGCATGCAGCCACAAGACCAGGGAAATGTGTCCCCATTCTTAGGCTGTCTGCTGTACACATCAATGGACATGAGGGGTTCATGTAGAACTGCTACCTCTATTCTTGGCTGTGTGAAGAGCTAGCCAATTAATTGGCTGTCAGGAAACACATACAGCACTGTAACACTCACATGGAAAATGAGAAAGAGCATACAAATCAGAGAAAAGAATACAAGATAAGCAGGTCAACTATCACAAAAGTGTGAAAAGGAAAAATAGCTACTGGAAATACATGAACACAGTGGCTCATACTTCCAGTTTGCCAGAGTTATACTGAGGTAAAACTGACCAACATGATTATACAGTGACATATATCACACTGTGATATACTCTGGAATATTTCTAAAAGCTTGATTTATACTTAAAAGAAAACCCCTGGTAGCACATGTCAGATGAATGGTATAAATGAGATTATTGATATGATAAACTGTTACGAAAGCAATCTAAGAGAAACAGCAACGGCTTTATTTTATAGTTTTAAGTTAGGAACGTAGGGTAATGCTAAAGATTTGATGGGGGTTTGTTTCATTATTATGGCTGCCTCATTTTGCAGAAAATATAGGTCTGACACAGGCCAGTAACTTTAGCATCTTACAGCTCTTTTGTCAAAGACAGCATTTTCCACTAGGTCTACCCTGAAAAAATCCAGATGAAATACAAAGATGTAAGACACAAGCTATGCATTTATATCTATAAAAAGGCAAACTGTGTCAAATAGGTCAATATTAGAATGAAACAAAATCAAGCTAAGTTCTGCCCTCATGTTGCATCATAGAAATATTAGCTTTCACACAATGTACAAACATATTCAGGGAAAGACTTTAACTCAGAACAAGACTGGCAGAAAACTAAGAATTCTACAATTCAAAGAAAGCCAGCAGTCACCTTTTATGAACAAAACTACATTAAAAAAATCACTACATTACATATAAATGGCTGAGGTCTTAGTTGAACTTCAGCAGGGATATATCTCAGAATAGCTATGATGGGACTTGAATTCATGATAGAATTACAGGTAAGGTCAGTGCCCCACTGCTCAGATGTTCCCAGGACTAAGGAAGCAAAAATAAAATAACTCTGAATAAAATAAAAATAAAATAATTACTGAAACAGTCATTTTTAAAATATATATTCAGCTACATGAAATTCTCCCATCCTTACCTGATAAACTACTACATAGTATAAAAATCAAAAGTCAATGCATTTTTTCAGAGTTGCAGGGCAGACTTTACCCTTTACTAATAAAACCAAAACTACAAATCTAAAAATCTTGTTAAAGTTTGAATCCCATACCAGTTGATGTTTAGACAGAAATTATAATAATAACTGCATCAGTGCAGCATCATGCTGTGCACTTCTGTTCTTAGTAATTTCTAAATGAACATCACAGTTTTAACTAAGAAGCCCAAAGCTAACCACATGCAGTAGGGCAGAAACAGGTCTAATATCACAAGTCTGCGCATCATGGTTCTGCAACAGCAATGGTTATATGACAATGTTATAAGATGGATTACAACAAAAAGTCTACTTCATTAAACATTTCTGAAATAGCACCCATATCTTCAGTTTGAATACACAAGGGCTGATCACCAGGTAAAAAAGGACATAATTCAGCATTTCATATCCAAAATCTTATCCTCCTTTTTTTCCTCCTTAAGTAGAGCCAGCACGAGAGGGAGTAATAATTTACTATTCCAACAGGTTATCAGCTAATTGCTATAGTCTTAGAGGGAAGCAGCAGCAAGGAGGGAACTGTAGGAATGGGCCACATCCTGCTGACTCAATGCAGCTTGAAGAAAAAACCCTTTATTTGAAGAAGGAATGCAAATGCTCATGATGGATAAATTCCTTCCCATTTCCTCAAAGAAAAGAAATGTGATATTTGCATGCAAATGGCATCCTCATGAATGATCGTTTCCATACTGTATTTCAGGATGTTAACATGTTACCTGATCTTTAAAATTCCTGAATATGACTCTGTTGATCCATATTTGTCTCTACTGACATTAGACTGCAATTGCCAAGAAAAAGCATTTCTCTTGAGAGAACGTCAGCAAAGGTAATCATGTAGCACACAATAAAAAGTTAGAGGCCAAATTCCCCTGCTAGGAAAGAAGTACCCTTCTTAAGAAGGTCACTGACCACCCAAAAAACCACAATCAAATGTAGACTCAGTTGGCTAAGGGTTTAGCCTAGCTAGTAATTTTGAAGCAGATAAGTGGAACATTTTACTGCACAAAATCTACAATGCACAGCTGGAAACAAAAGAGTGAGTGCACAGCATTTAAATTTCCAAGTGGTTAAAGGCATATGGAGACATCAAATAGAATGTAAACATATCTTGTCAGAATTTAAGTGAGGTAATCTAAGAAGCATCCTTTTCATGGAAGGGTTATCTGTAGTGGAGTCTAGCTCTTAAATGACATGATTTTGCTGTTTACTGTCATACCCACTAATGCTGATAAAATGCCACCACAAGGAGAAAAGGAATCTTTACAGCAGGCAAATGGCTTTGCCAATGGCAATGCTGAGAAAGTAACTTTTAATAGACAATCAGTTATAATTGTAACAAGTTACTGGATTTTTTTAATTTATTTTTTTTTTTAACTCAGCTCTAATTTCAGACTTTTCAAAATGTAATCAAGCATAGTTAATTACTTTCAGTTACTTTTTCTTACACTGCGTATTGGTACATGTTGGTAAGAAAGACCGCTAAAACACGTGGACACTTCCTCACTCACTCCCCCTGGGAAAGAGGAAGATTCAAGGATCCAGGAAAGAAGGGAGGCTGCTGCTGGCCTCTATTTCAAATTGCACTGTATTACCCTTCCATTCAGCTGTATAAAAGCTACAGAATGAAAAATATTACCAATATTCCCAGCGCAGCTAAGCAGAACATGCATTTTACTTGTATTAATTTTTCTTGGGTTTGAATGCTGATTTCCACAGAGCCTTTACAATAGATTTCCCATTTATTTTTCTTGTGGGGAGAAGAAAAAGGAGGGAGAACAGACACACAGACTACCTACGGAAATAACAGAAACCCCCTCAAACTAAAAGCTCACCATTTCAGACAGCTTTTAGTCAGGATAAATAAAAAAACACAAGAATATTCACTCACCGTCATACTTAAGAGAAATTTCTTCAGAAACCCCTACCTATTCTCTGTCCTCAAACCCCCTTAAAACCCTCTGCTGCTACATCTACCAGTGGTTGATAATGGTGTAGGCAATGCATTACTGCAGTACTATTCATAACCTTGGATTTTACAATTTATTGTGGAACGTTGCTAGGAATATACATTGATTCATACGTATTTTTTCCCTATGCATACTATTTCTAACAATTTCTTTTTAAGCATGATTTACAGGTACACACAAAACTGTAGAATGTGTATTTTTAAAACTAACATTTAAAAACTTTAGAACGCACACACCAGTGAAAGGCTGCCTTCAGAAAGAACTATGTGCTGGGATGAATGCAGCCACAACCTAACAAGCAAGGAGGATACACATCCTCGGGAACCTCACATGGCACACAAATAAACTTCATTCTCCCCTCTCCTCCTCCCAGATCTAGCATAGATGCTCACAGCTTACAACCCCTTACTAAACAGCATATATGGCTAAGTAGTTCAAGCACTTCTTCTTTCTACACAGTGATCTTACATGCTGGTTTAGAACATGTCATGTTACTTCAGTGTGCTACCTTCAACAGCCATATTGAAAACATCAGCTAAAAATAATATCAAAAAGGGAATGATGACCTGAATTTGAGATTAGTGTCCTGGTACTTTTTGAGTCCCTCATGTTCCATGTACACAATGAACCCTCCCCTTAGGTTCAGAAATACTCACAAGTACCACGGTTTTCCCAGATGACATTTAATTTGAAGGAACTGTTTCCTGACCTGATAGACTATAAAAAACTTTACATTAATTAAAATACTGTATTTAGATTAACTTTCCTGTATGTTTTATCCTAATGCATTGTCTGACTCCCTCTGCTACACACAAGGGGAAAGATGCAGGAGGCATGCAATACTAAAGGTTTTATCTCTATTTCATATTACCTATGTTAAGATTGATACCTGAGGGACCCAAGCAACTGGATAGTAAAACATGGCAGAAAGCCCAACAAAGCTATTGCCATTACAAAAAAACAGCGCTGGGCACTAGAGGGAGCATCTGCCTTTAAAGTCACTGAACAAAAGTTTCTATGTGCCTGCAATATATTCCCTATAATATGCAAAAATTATTTTCCATATTATATATAAGGTACAAGTCCTACTTTTCTCACAAAAATCAAAAAAATTAAAGGAAATACCAATAATACTTAACCATCATTTTAAATAAATGCGCTTTCTCATCTACTTCACTTATTTAACTATAATTTTAAATGATTTTCTTAAAGTTCAGACTCTGAAAGTAGACTTTTTGCACAATTATCTAAACAGCCTAATAGTGTTAGAATGCCATAGCTTGCATTGTTCAGGAAATGAAAGCAATGACATTTTATTTTAAGGACACAGCTTCAGACTTCTGCAACGCAGACATCCACATCTTGGCGAGTTGCCTAGACTCACCATGAGAGAAGAGCATTTCTGGGCTGTGATTCACCTGACCAGCTCTAGACATCTGTCAGAGGACGAACGTGTGAATCATTTTCTCCAAGTGCCACTTCTATGAACTGCAAAGGTAGCTGAATTCACATGTGCATGTGTACATCACAGATGATTAGGTCACAGAATCCCCACCCAAAAACATAAACAGAACACACTAATCAAAAATATGCATAACATTAGTGAATGTAAATTTGGGGGCAGGGAAGGAGGGTGAGAAAGCATATAATATTACAGCCATTAAAACTAACTAACCTTTCTGAATTATCAACACTAAGGTGAATTGTTTAAAACAGAAATGAGTTCCATGTAGCACTGCTACTATGACAGGGTCACAAAGCCTTAAGAAAACACAGTGGCAACCAGAGTATCATTCTCAGCAGATGATTGATTCAGCTGGTTACCTGGAGTGCACTGGCACAAACTCACTGTACATTTTCTAGTACTATAAAACTCTTCATTCCTGCTACATGCAACAGATTCAGTTAAGAAAGTGGAAGGAAGAGACAAAGAGCAGAAATCCCTTACGGCAGCCTGTAAGAAATAAGAGAACCTAAACACCTACCAAGCTTGTGTACAGATCCATTTGAAACATTAACAGTATTTTTTCTCCTGAAAGTGATAGGAAACAAAAGTATCTGCCACCTATATTTCTTTTTAATGCCTCAGCCTTGCTATGAATTCCCTTGCTGACTGGCAGGTATACATGTTCACTTCAGGATAGCTCTCAGCTCTCTGCCTGTCTGGATGCTGATACCTGAAACACTGCTGAGAATCATAGCTTAGTTTACTTTATGCAGTTTAGTATCCACGGTTTTAATATCAGGCATTACACTCCTAGACTGCGTGCCAAGCCCTGAGACAGGAAATTCTTTTTTCAGATCTATCAAATAGGTACTGCTGCAGTCAAGGATATTAAATTACATAGCTTTAGTTTGTTGTGTGGTTTCTTACTTTTGTCTACAATCATCAGCAACATAAGGCAAGCTGTAAATTTTGAGAAGAAATATTATCGCTGCTTATGTCCTCTGAACAAAGTACAGTGACTGTAGTTCTCTGGGATTTCCATTGGAAAGCTCCTTTCTTCTTCCCCTCCACATGAATGTCCTTGGTCACTTCTAGACAAGGACTGTGCAGTGCAAAGGCAAAACTGCAATGGTATCTTCACTTATCCTCCCAAACTAGCAAAGTAAAGTGATCTCCACATATGACTTTTACTGAAAGATACCAGCAGCCTCTAAAATCTTAACTCTCTAATACTGCTAAGAACATTCAAAGCTGGAAGACCTTGCAAACCCACTAGTTTGGACCCTGATAAAGCTGAACAGAAAATACTTTACCAAAAGGATGCTCAGCACCTGTAAATTTCAGATCTCTTTTGAAGCATTTCTCTTTGCACTTCCAACATTTATGCAGTAGTGTAGCAAAGCCTCCACAAAACTAATATAAGCACTTATCATTAAAGTAGTAATAAAAAGAATATAGAAAAATTACAAAAATAGAACTTAAAGGTAAAATTTTCAAGATGTAGCAGATATACAAGGTTTCAGAATATAAAAAACTCCATGTACGTAACAAAATTTGTTTTGTTGGCTGACTCCTTTGGTGCTGCAGTAACAAGGTTGCTGAAGATTCCCATCAGCGCTGGAGCTTAGTAACCACAAAGATTGTGTCTGAAATGCAGGGCACCTGACCTGAGCATGTGTGGGTGCAGGAAAAAGATGAAAAAACACACAGCAACAGGAGTAGGAGGAATTACTGTGTGGTCTAGACTTGTCCCAACATGAAGCTGGGACATTACAAGACTCATAATTTAGAGATGAGCAGAGGTGAAGAAAGAGGCTTTCATCTTTCTCACTTTCTCCATTCACTCAGTGTGAGCTTCAGCACAAACAGAAGTGCCCAGTTCCCTCAAGTTACGTATGCAATATATTCCTCATCCTGCACAAGGAAAAGCTGGTTTTTAAGTGCGACGTCAGCTTAGATTCATTTGACAGAAGATATGTATTCTGAACAACTAAGACCCACAGTAATCCAAATCTTTATCTGCTATGTACGTGTGAGACATGCTGTTGGCTGCTGAACTGAGCCCTGAGGCAGAGATGATCATGCTACAAGCATGAATCAACTGAGGAATTGGACAATCCCATTTTTTTCTTTGTGGAATTGAAACACAAAAGTTACAGTGGTCAGTAACATTATGTTATGAAGGCAGAACATTTTAAGTCTAGGAAATTACTCCTTCCCATTGCTATCTGCTTTTAATAAGCAGGCACAACTCCTCATTCTAACAACTTCCTAGGGACTTGCATATTTTGTTCTCCAGTCATTTTTTGTCTGACTCTTTCTAAAATATGATAATTTTAGGAAAGCAGCCACAAAGACAGGCATCAAAACTGATTGGTTCTGATTCACAAGCTTAGTTCTGTTTAATTGGGACAACAAAAATCAAAAGCTGTATCATGTGCTGGGTGAATTAAGTACAGTTGAGTAGACTCAGTCCAGAAGAATAAAGAAGCAGAAGTCACTGTTCTGTCTCCTAGATGTATTAAACTGCTTAGAGGATGCTCTGTAACTCACATCAGCTCCCTCCCCCGGCTACCAGAGGACAGCTTCATACCCCAAAATAGCCAGAGCAATGTTTCTGTTTGGTCCACAGGCTTCCTCCAAAACACAACAGATTGTACTACATGTTGTGAGTGGGAAGGCTACTGATTACCTACATCACTTCACTCCTCCATTCCTTGTGCTTTGTGGAGGCAGGGGAAACAAAAAAAGAAAAAACTCTTTTGGGGCAATTGAATTCTGCTATATTTCAAAAGCAAAGCCTTAGTAGCTATAAAGGAATGCTCTAGATTTTTTCTAATTTAACAATGAAATCTGCTAAGACTGTATCTCTTCAAAAGAAGGTTACAGATACTGCTATTTTCCTGTGAGCTCTGAAAATTACATAGTAGAGCCCTGTGAACCATTTTCTATACAAACTGTGGAATACTTGCTGTCTTGGAAGCAATCCATAAATATGTATTACTAGTCTATAAATATGTATTGTATTACAAATGAAGAAAACAACTCAATAGAAGACCTCATAATTGGTACGATCCTTTATTTAAAAATAAAGAATTACATAATTCCACAGAGAATTACTTTTCATGTAAGCATGGAAAGATAATATAGCAAAATAGTTTCTAGTTCTTTCTACTTGAATGTAGCATTTGTGGGTTTGGAGGTTTTTTTTTGCTTGGTTTGAGTTTTGTTTTTTTTTCATTCTGTGACTTACAAACTGAGGCATTAGTGCAAGTAAAGGGAGGCAGAATGAGCTGTCAGGGTTGTTGGGAGAAGGAAGGAAGCTAGGGCTGTTTTGTATCCATCCACATGGCTACAATGCTCATGCAAGCCCTCAGTATCTCACATTTGATTATTGTATTATTAGTATCCTTCTAAGGCTGGTAAATGCAACAGTGCTCAGTTGTGACCATTTCTTCAAGCTATTGCTTTGAGCATGCCATCTACATATTGCGTCTCATTTTTTATTGCATCGAAAGAAGCAAGTGTAGAAACATGACTGTAATTTTATGCAAGTTCTTCCTATCAAGCAAGCTGATCAGCTATTTGAAGTCTGGCCATACACTTTAAAATTCATAAACCCGAGAGAAAAAAATTAATTGGTTGGACTTCCCTTAGAAAAGTTTTTATTTTGTCAAATCTATTCTGTGCATCTAAAATGTTCCCAATTTAAAAAGATATCCACAGATCAGCCAGGTACCGCACATCCTTCAAAAAATGCTGGGCAGAGTCACTGGTGAAGGAATCCCCAGCTGCTCAGAACTCAGCTGACTGGGTACTGATGTGAGCTGTCAGAAGAGACACACACAGGTCCATTAGTTTAGGCTGTTAAATCCTGGATGTTAAGTGAAAACACCAGGAATGTGAATGAATCAAAGAGAAAGAAAAAGTCTGAAGCCAAAGTCTAGACAGCTAGAAAACTAAACTTAGTAACGCTCTGCTTTAGTGCAGAATTAGAATTATATTTTTTCTATATTCTATGGACTGTGTATAATTTTAAAAATAAAACAGAGGTATCAGTAAATTCTTTATTTTTAAAAATAGAACAAACAAATAAGGATCATAATGCATGAAGGAGGCTCATTATTCACTGAGAATATCACCTGTACCTCAGTTTATCTATTAGACATTATCCTACTGTATGGAGCTATAGCAAAAGCATGCTTTATAGATATTGAAGATAGCTAACCAATTGAAATCAAATGTGTTGCAGGCTGGTTTTCCAAAGGTCAGAGCAAAAGACTAAGATCCATAATATAAGCATGGTACATAGATGAGGATTTAATTAGAATCACCTCCGCGCCCTAGGACATGATCTTCAGACTCATTTGTAAAGGTAATTCTACCTCCATTCCAAGGATTAAGCCCAAAGAATTTCAAACCCACAAGGAAAGCTCTGAGCGAATGTGATGCCGCAGCCTGATGATCCAGCTCAAAGTGAGCTGCTCTACTCCAGAAAGAGAACCAGAAAAAAACCCATCATTTGAATCGCAGGAGAAGCTTGTGAGTTGTCCTAACATCCCTGTGCCCAAATCATCTCATCTCCATGTAGTTTCACATATGAAAGGTGAAATTTCAGCAATAGAAAGAGTTCTTTAATACTTCCATAGCATCCATCACTCTTTCATCACTTTTCCACACATAAATGAATCGAGACTAGGGAGCTCTTTAGAAAAGCATGACAAAGACCAGGTAGGCTATGGAGGAGGGCCATCACCTAGAATGTTACAAAAGGTGACACAGTCACAGGCTGTGACTGTATCTTCCATGTAAGACAACACAAGAGTGTAAAGGAAGCAGGTGGCCAGGGCTGAGTGAGACCCTGTCTTTCTACGGGACCATCTATTCTTTTATGGCAGAGGAAGTTTTGGGTCTTGGGCTGTATGTCTTCTGTTTTCAGGAGAAAATTGGCACTGCCATCTGAGTATAACATATCACCATTGTGTAAATGTTCTGCAATTTAAATGAAAACAAAATCAGACTTTGGAACTCAGTAACTTGAGGTTCTGAATTAATGAAAGTGAGATGATGAGAGGGGAATCTAAATGAAAGGGCTTAGTACTAGAATTCCCACAAATAAGATCCAAGGATTTGTGAGAAAATTTCCAAAAACATCTGATTATTTCACTGCTGTCCTTCAGTAAGGACTAGAAATATAGTGTCGTTTTCTGGCAATCCCCTGATGTATATCTTTATTGAAACTAAGTGTTTTATTACAAAATGAAAAGATAATTTACTGGGAGTTTATGAGTAAGAAATTATTTTACACTTTCTAATCTCCCTCCCACCCAAATACCATAAATGTCTTATTGTTCTCCTGAGAGCACATCTCTGGTGGAATATAAAGATGGTGCTTACAGCAGCTTTTTGAGACAGTTAGTAGTTAATCATATGTAAAACTGTTAAAAACTAGGGGACCAAATAATTTTTTTAAACCTCCCTCATGCATTCTGTAATTGTACCATGGGAGTCTGACAGCCTGATGAATACTGGGTCAAAGTTTTGCAGAATGCACAGTGTTTAGGTGACTGAGTAGGTAACAGAGTAATAACAGCATGGAAATTACAAGGGAAAAAAGGCTTCAAAAAAAAAAAAATTGTGACTACAGTAAATGTAGACACATTTAAACAAGTCCCTCAGCCAAGGGTTCTAAAAATCAAATGTCTGGTCAGACTTGCAGAACACAGGAAGGGTAAACACAGTATGTTGTGTTTAACACACCTCCTTGCTGTCATATTGAAATGGGATGCAAGAGTTGTCTCCATCTCATGAGATTTAAGCCTTCCCTCCATTTCCTTTTTTTCTGCTCATCTATTGTGACTGACTGCCACTTAATTTTGGTTCTTGGATTCCCATTTGATTCCTGTTTTGGGCTGATGTTCATACCACTCAAATACATGCAGCACAGCCTGCGGTTCTTATATAATCAAACCCTACTAGAAAACCAAAGTAAGTGAGTAGAAGGGAAGACATTCTCTCATAGGAGCACATACACTATAGTGACCAGAGGACCCATGTTAAGCATCATTAAAGCATGACCTCTACATTCTGATCAGCCTTCAGATTTTGTCCCATTTGTGAAGTCCATTATGAAATTAGAAGTAAGGGAAATGGTAAAAACAAGAAATAAGACTTACACATTCTCAGATTCAACAGGAAGTCAACCTGGCATTAGCCCTATCGTCATATAATGAGAGCTGTTGCTCATCATATAATCTGTTGCAGGGGAGGGAAATCCCTCAGTTGGCAATGCTGCATTTCATTTAAAAAAAAAACCCAAACAAACAACAAACCAAAACAAAATCCAAATCATCTTTCTACAATAGGGTAACAATCCTCAAAAGGTGGAAAAAAAAAATGGGGCCAAAGTCCAAGTATGTGAGCTTCATGGATTGTGAAAACGATGGGGGTGCCACAGAACAGGAACTACATTGCCCTTTCTTTGCAAAAAAAATGCTGCAAAGCCCCACAGTTTAGACTCCATGCCTATTTCCACTGGGAGAAGCCATCAGAGGATGGGTTTTGTTGGTTTGTTTCTAGCACGCCACAGTTAGCAGTGCAGCTCCATCAGCTCACTGTGAGCAACCTTTGACTTTTTGGCTGTCTGCTCCCTTCAGACAAAAAGAATTGTATGATTTCAACAATCAAAACAGGCTTTCAAAGTCACACTGATTCCCCTTATATTTGTGTACAATTTGTTTCTAACTTGTTTTCTATGACTAACTTGTTGAAATTAAAATTCCAAGATTTTAGTATGAGTTACCTATAGAGACCGTGAACCACATTCACTGACTTGCCCAAGAAGGAATGTGGGACAAAGAAGCCTAAAATCAAAACTTACTCACTTGGAGTGTTGGAAATCCTGTCAACATTACAACGTGAGGTTTTGCAATGTTGAATACCATGGCTATACACATAAAGCCATACAAATGTATTTTTCTTTTTTCCATGTTATATAGTAGTATTTTAAAATGTGTCACAAATAAACATCGAATTATTCTTCCTGGACATTCAGTACGTCTGATCATCTTTACACAGTACCTGGCTATTAAGTGTGGAAACTCCCTTTCCATCTTGCACAGCACTGAAAAAACTGTTAACACCACTTATTCTTTACTTTTCAAATTTTGAGACTAAAAGGAAGGAAAAATAATAATAATATTCAGAACTTTGGAAATGCAAAAGAGAACAGCTCTAAAATCTGACCATGTCACATAGAAGTAAAAAACACGTCTATACTTACTACTCAGCTGGCAAAGAAGCTGCTTGTGCGAATGCCAAAGAAAATTAAATAATATTCATTTGGAAGCCATTCAGGGTTTAGTTTCACATGATTATAATGAATTAAATGCAGCCAGGATTCACAGCATCAAAGTACTCAATCAAAATAAAACAATGAGAAAATAGGCTAGTGAGCTTGATGATTTAAATATGAACAATTATATCACAGAGCAAATAATTTTCAGTGACACAGCCAGGAGAAAATAGGTAAACCTCCTAGATTATGAATTTTGCCTTTTGGTATTTTTGCACCTACTGTAGAATGAACGCCTTTTGTTTGAAAATATATATTACTACATTAAAAAGTGAACCAGACTTGATTGACAGAGAGGGACAGGGATTAAAATCCCCAAGGTTTCCTAGCCTAAAGGCAGCCACGACAAACTGCTGCCAGTTGCCCAAAATCTGCACAGCTACTCAAGCACACAGTCCTCAAAATAGTCATATGTGGCTGAGGACAATCCCTGCTGTGCAAAGCTGAATTTCAAACTGGGCTCAAGAGAAGGGAAAACATCAACACAATCACACACCAGTCACTCACATCTTAGATTCATTATCAGGTTTTTCAAAGGAATCCCCAAGGCAGCTATATTTCACGGAATTGAAGATTTAAAATAAAAGAAAAAGAAAAACCAAAGCAACTCCCTCTACTCAAAACTGTATTTATGCTAGTTTATAAGCCCACAATAGAACATATGAAATAAAATTTCTCAAGTAGATTTTAAGACAAAAATAGTTTTTGGAAAGTGAAAAATAAATGCTAAGAGTGTAGGTAACAGGAATAATACTGTTACCAGGCAATTGAATGCCACCCAGTATACAGATTCTTAGTGAAATGCCATATACTTCTAAGAACCTTACTTTCCAGAAAAACCTGAAAAGAGATTTTGATTTGCTGTACAGAAAGCATAGCTACCGATCTTGGCCTTTCTTCTGTGAAAATTCTGTGTATCACTGCAAGTAAATATAATGTACCAGCAATATGATGTGATATGTTAATGTGCTGTAATTTCCATTACTTCAGCAGAACTGATGTTTGAAGAAATGTAAAGTCTGTGCATTAGTCGGATTAATAGAGTCTAGGAATGAATAAAACACGCAATTAGAAAATTCTGTTTAAATTAAGAAAAGAATTTCAGAGAGGAAGGCATGTTACGTTCATGGGAATGGTAATCTACTGAGGTTTTTTGTGCTTTCTGGTGTCAGACTGAAATTTTCTTTACTAGGGTATCCTGAAAAGAAAATGGGGGGGAAAGATTAATAAAGACTTTGGAAGGATTTATGTATATTTTACTGATGTGGGTATAACATAATTCTTCAAGAAAGCTAGTAGTAGTCAAAAATAAGGCAACGTTTACCAGTAGCTCCTGCAGTTAGTAAGCAATCTAAACAAACCTACATCTCTTACTGATACATTACATGTATAGACGAGAATGTTAAGTACAGCCTGGGAGTTGCTGGCTGTTTTTCCTCTTTGTTTTACTGCAAGATATCCATAGCCCACAGAGCACTGCACCGTCCTAGACAGAACCCTTCTTCCACATTGCCCTTTTTCACTAGTGGGAAGTATTTAATAAAAAACCCCTGAGATTAAACAGATCAGAGCAGTTAGTGAACTGACTGCAGCCAGCAAAGTCATTGTGATTACCCCATTCTATGAATTGCCCATCACTCTCACAAAGGAAATGTGGCAACCGGCAAACCCTGGTTGTGTCAGGCACAGATGGGAAAGCTCCCTTCGCCTGCTAATTGACTGGGAAGAAAACTCATTAAACAGCATTTTTCACCTGTCACAGTCCAAGAGCAAACTCAGTAGCCCTCTCAGCTGCCCACCTGTTGGGGAAGGCAGAGCTGATGCTACACTGGATTCTCTCCTGCTACTAAACAAATGCCCTGTTGCTCGACTCAAAAGAGCAACAGATCATCCCTCTGGCAATTAAGCTTCTGTAAACCACAGTGTCATATGTACCATTAAGTTCTATCTCCATCACAAAACAATATTCTAATCTTTGATTTTCACAGGCAGTAAATAACAAATAGGCTAGAGGATGAGTTCTGTATTTTGTTAGGGCTTTTCCCCTCCCTTTTAAAGCACTGTCAGCACAATGAAGCTTTACAAAAAGACATTTTGATTAATAAAATAAGAAAATGCATGAATTGTTTTCATGCGACTTCTCCTTTTTTTCATAAAGCAGGCCCATCACTATTATTTTCCCTTATTAGAAAAGAATGTAAAAAATAATACTGAGATTTTATTTCTGCTTAGTGCTCTATTTTATTAGTGTGCTTAATTTAATAGCAGCATAAGTTTGCAAAATCCAAAGAATAAAAGGCATCTACAACATCAGTGTAAATCCATGCTAGACAAGCAAATTCTTAACTTCTGTCTTACACTGGTATAAAACAGATCAGGATTTGGGTTATGGTATTTGCTGGAATAGTTAAAATAGTTCCTAGACACTTGTGCTGCTTTGCTGGGTTGTGAAATTTGCCAGTGGAATTAAAGAGCAACACGCTTAAATACCACACCTAAAAATTAATATATGATTGTAATGTTAGGTCTGAACAGAGTGGATATTGACACTCTATAAAGGAAGAGCCTATCACTGTAATGATGTATACTCATGTATCAACAACACTAGGGAAAAAGGAAAATAATAAACAAAACCTATAAATCTCACAAGAAATAACAGCAGCTATCAGCAAGAATGTGGAGTTCTTATTGAGGGACCAGTGGAGAAGGTATAGCAAAGAGCTTTAGTGAAGGACTTTGTGCAACCTCAGAAGCACATGGGGTGCCCCATCCCCAAAATACAGTTTTAAAGGACGTTCCACCAGTTTCCTGTCAACTGGATCAGTGAAGTTGGGCAGTGGGCATAAATTGAATCTATAATTGAAATTTCTCCCACTGCTGCTCTTCCCCCACACCTCTCCCACCCCAAACTACTAATGCTTATCTGTACTACTATGTATCATGGCTGGTCTCTCCTGCGCACAAACCTGTTCATGGATCTTAAATGAACAAGGTTGCAAGAAAAACAGAATTTCACTTCAAAGCAGTGCTGCTTTCAAGAGCTGCTTAACTACCAGTCTGTTTTAATTTTAAGATTGGCATGCCAACTCTAAACCACAAAAGAATTTTCTCTCACAAGCACTGGAGATAGATATTTCAGGGTGCTGACACTGAAATTGAAAGAACAGTTAAGAAAACCAGTCCTGAAATAAATCCTATTGCAAGGAACAGTGCCATGTGGCATTGGTTCTAAAAGGACTGGTCCTGATACCTCAGCTACTTTTCCAATTTAGCACTTCTTCTGAGTGTTATTCTCCTTATCCTTTCATTGTGTCCTTCCTCAATGCAACATGCTAACAAATATGAGAAAGATGACTTTCTGCCTTAGCCATGGATCAAGATCTCACTAGTTTAGAAAACAAAATTAAGAACAAAAGGATAGTCCTTCCTTTTATTAAAGTATTATCCATAGGGAAGGAGGGGAGATGGATTTGGAGAGATGGAAGTCCAATAAAACAAAAAGTGGGAGCAGTATGGGTCAACCCAACAGCCACCTACAAAGTCTGTTTTCCATAGGCCTCATGATTAAGGGCAGTTTAAAGGAGGGATGTGAAGGAGAGCAATGAAGTAGTTCTGCAGATCTTCAGGATGAGCTCCAGCCAAGTATGGGAAGCTGCATGCGAGAAACTGCAGTGGTAGCTCATTTGAGAATCTCTTTAGAGGGCAATGGAGACATAGGTCATAGACTGATGCAAGGGAGAAGATGATGTCCCCAAGAGCAGTTTCATGTTAGACCCATCCAGTGCAAGAGCAGACTGCTGCCAAAAGGGAACAGATCACAAATAACAAGCAAAGTGTAAATGTAGTAGAAAAGAAAGTGCACAGACTCAAAGAGCAGCACAGTCAATGCAATGGGCCAGGAACCGGACATACTATGCAGCAACCTCAAATGAGGTAAGACAAGCAAGCTTCATTTTACAGAGCCAAAGAGGATGAGTGCCTAAAGAAGAGATAGAATGAACACTAAGTCTATCCTCCTTTTTTCTGCCAGCTCCAAGAGCTGTTGAAGTATGATGAATGGAAAATAAATAAGTAAAATATAAAGATATATTCCCCAAAATGTCATTTTCAGATTCACAATTCACACTTTACTCTTTGCCCACAGGGTAGAATCCAGGACTAAGCTGCTTTCCCTCTTCTTAAATTTCTTTCCATGAGACATGATGGTAACAATCATCAGGTTAGATCAAATTTGCTGCATAGACTGAAGTTGCCTATTTTTCTACGTTGCATCCTACTTTAGCTGACAATACTCCAAACAAAACCATTGAGTGAACTCTTTGGTTTGGTTAGACTTTGTAAAGATTACCACAATGTTACAAAACATCTAAAGGAACGCAAACAAAACCCCTTACTGTGAAGTTATTTGGTCACTGCCATCCTATTTGAAATGGGTTTTTTGTTCCTTCCTTGCTTCAAATGGAGTGGCCCTATTATGTTTTCAGATGTCAGACATGGTTAGTGAACACAATGCTGTCAAACTATAACGGACAACGATTTTTTTTTTTTTCCATAATGTATTTTGTTTGTATGAAGAACTGTGCCAAAGATCTGCTAAGTTCTATCATTTCCTTCAATGAAACTAATTTACAAGGAAAATGAATCATGGGAAAGGCAAAGAAGATTATCAACTATTCTATATCCACCCTGTTCCTTCCTGTATCTGTGCCTGGAAAAACCAAGCAACAGAAGCACAATAGACTAAACTCAGATCTGGTGTAATGCCACTGAAGTCAATGATGTTACGGCATGAATGAATTTGGCGTAGTATCAATTTAATTTTTAGCAATGCTGAAGCCAATCCTAGCATGTAAAGGTTTGCCAATTACTTAACAATATGAAGATAACTTTTCTGTTAAAAGCACAATATGCTGCATCCATTCTAATTAGGAATTTGCAGGTAAGCAGGAGGCATGCCTTATACTTAGAGCTAAATTAATGGTGCAGGAGAACAACAGAATAACTGCTCTAACAACCCGCCTGAAGGATTAGCAGTAACAGCAGCAATGTATTGCCACAACCCAACAAAATCCAATCTTGTTTGCTACATCCAGTACACATTTTAGGATCGGTGGGACAATGTCATAGCTATGACTGAAAAGTCATTTTTATCATAAGTCCCTATGCCAGGCATTTGCATATATTTTCTTAGGAAGATCATCCTTTGGGACAAAATTTCTTATGCTTGACTTGTTCCCATGATTTCTGAGAGTATTTATGTAAAATTGCATATTAAAAAAAAAACAAAACAAAACCAACCAACCAACAAACCAAAACCAAACCACCACAAAAAAAAATGCCCAAGCATAAAAATCCTCTATCACTAATATAAGGATTATACAGACACTTTTTTCTCCCCACTTCAGTATCTCAACTGTAAAATTATTTTAAAACTGAAATTTACCACCTATTCGATCTTCATTGCAAAGATGAACCACATACCAAAAGCCTACATAATGCCTCTTCGATTTAATTTTCCACAGTGTCTCACTGGTAAAATGCACACTGCCACTAAAGTCAATGATTCTCCATAGCTCATGAAAAAGTGTGGACAGAGAGAGTACAAACACTGTTGCAAAAAGATGAGAGGTATGTAGGCCTGGATCAAAAGTTATGCTGATGGACAAATAATGAAAGATGACAGTATTTTTACTTATTTTGGAATTAAAGATTTTTGAAGTGCATTCCTGTTATGAGCAGCAACAAGAGTAGTTTAGTTGTTGGGTTCTTCTACCTCAGTGAAGAATACATGGTTTTCCAGTCCCCCCCCCACTGCTCACATGTTCCCTTTTACACCATACTGAAATAAACTCCATCCCCAAGTATATCATACCCACCACCTCAATTCAGTTTCAGAACAATTGCATGTCAGCTGCCTTCAAACCCACATAAATCTAAATGCTTATTTGAAGTATCTCTGAAAACCTTGTTCAAGTGCTGCCATTATTTAATGTGTGTTCACAGGGGCTGTGTGGGTGTAATATTGCATTCCTGCGTTGCCCTCCCTGAGCAGTGTCACACGGCAAACACCTCTCTTGTCTGAGCTGCAGTAACTGTGCTTGCCACTGCTATCCATGGCTTAAAAATCAAACAATACCTAGAAACTTCTACTCCACCTTTTAAAATTAAGTTTTTATATCCTTATTGTTGTAAACTGATTTTAGACTAAGAATGTATAAGTATAAAGACTATTATAGAAATCCATCAACATTTGTCAAATTGTAAAAAAATTTTCAAATTAAACCAACAGATAAGGAAACAGAGATGGATCAGGTACAATATGAAAATAAAAGACTAAAAGCACAAGACAATGACTGATTCCAGAACATGG
Organism: Strix aluco; assembly: GCF_031877795.1. Taxonomy (NCBI): domain Eukaryota; kingdom Metazoa; phylum Chordata; class Aves; order Strigiformes; family Strigidae; genus Strix; species Strix aluco. Next base: position 58,742,049 of record NC_133933.1, on the reverse strand, counting down.
ATGTATATTTAACAGCATTAAAGAAAAAAATCTTTCACAACAGAATAGGAACAAAATGACCATTCACACAGTGCTCTTAGGTATCCGAAAAGTACTTGCATCAATCACACTTTCACTGACAACAGATGGGCCAAACAGAAGTTAATGGCCTGTTGCACTGTGGGCTGGGCTGGCACTTGGGGGACTAAGACCTGCCAATGCCTCACTGACCTAGACATACCACTTTGTCACTTTGTGCCTCAATTTCCCAATCTTCAAAATGAAGGTATTGGCAGTAACCTTACTGAAGTGCTTTCAGATTTCCTCTGGACAAGCACTACAAATGCTAGGAGCTGGGTGTTGTTGCAATTAGCAGTATGTCACATGTTTTTAATCACACAAGTTTTACTACTTAGGACTGAAATACAGCCTTGTGCAGGAGAGTTCTGCAAATAAAACCGCTCTGGTCTCTGTTAAGTGCCTAAAATGGTATTTTTTCTAAATCTGCAGTCAAGGCAGGTCACAAGCAAATAGGACACAGTTGTGCAGCCTCAGAAACAGTCTAAGAGGGAGACTGACTCCGTTTGATTTTCTCTCCTCCTTGTGCTCCAGAAGAGAATAAAGTGTACCGAGTCTGTATTGTTGCAATGCATGTTCCCTCTGTTCTCCTCTGATGCATTGCATTGAGGGGACCACAGCACAAATGCATCTCAAAAGTATGTGCTATATTATCCAGTTTCTTAGGTTGAGGGTTGCTTTCTGTTGTAGGTCCAGTTTCTATTCGTGTTTTCCTACCAGCAACTCAAGTGACAGTCAGCTGTTAAAGGACATCTCTATCTCTTCCCCTTGCAGCCATTCTCCATTTCTGAGGATTGTTTGTACTGTCTCAAAAAAAAAAATCTGAGCCATGTACTGAGTGTATAACAAGGGCTGTAGTCCATCACTTTGCTTACTATGATACCATCAAATTTAGTGATTGTACTTCAAGCAAAGGATCGAATCTAAAGATCGTACATAAAAAAGAGCAAGCACACCTTGAGGAAGGGAAATAGAAGAAACAGAAGAAATAAATACAAAAGCGAGGAATAAACAGGAATAGTTACGGTTCCAGATATTTTTCAGGGACAACCAAATAAAAAATAAAGTAGAAAAAACTGGGGTTTAAATTGATTTCATTAATGTAATGTGGCAAAGTACACTAAAATGCCATTAAAAAAAGGCCACAGCTTAGTTAAAATGATAGTAAACATACTCCTTTTGAGTCTCTGCTAAAACAATGTTTGAGCTACAACTGCATGATTCCAAAGTATAGCACTATTTGTCCAGAAACTTATCACAGGCACAGACATAGAGAAATGAAGGCAGCCAGCCAGTATTTACTGAAGGAAAATAAGTAACAGTATCTAAAATGACTCCAAATACACATGATGATATAGCCATATATTTAGGAAAAAAGCGTAGCTAATCAATGCTTACAAACAGCTTCAGCTAGAAACCTTGGTGTTTACTTTTTACCCATATAACATTTGCGTACATGCACATGCAAAATAGTGAGTTGTACTAAAAATACATTATGTTTTCTCCAACTTGTTCAGTAACATGCAGTACCATCTTAATCATTCCCTAGGTATGTTGGCAACAGAGCAACACAAGTGGGAGTTGCAATTGAATTTTCTACTGTAAAGACCAAATCAGCTCTTAAAGGTTTAGAAAGGAAAAGTCCTGAAGCAGCTTATTACATACGAAACCATTTGTTCTTTAGCAGAAAACAAAACAAGTTCCCTTTTATTTAGAGGCCATTAAGGAACACAACCTATTAATTAAATTCCTTGTTTAGAGGCTTAAATTTAATTAAAATACTCTCTTAAATATCACTTAATGGTGATTTTTGCTGCATTATAAGCAGTAAGTTCACTTTACTGAAATGAAGCATATACATATGCTGAGGTGATAACAAGAGCACATATCATCCCACACATACACACTGAAGTAGTTATATATTCCTCAGTAGATTTTTTTCCCAGAACACCACACACAGAGTGAACATTTACCTCTCTGAACTCCCTTCTATATCCTTTTAACACCATTCTACACTATCAGAATGATGCATTTTTCATATTTATTGTACTTACATTTGCTAAGTTTAGAAAATTAGCGTTATTTAACACTATACAGAACATTACCATGTAGTATATTAGGCATAAAGCCAGCATCTACCTACTTGCAGGTGACTGAAAACTAGCCAAATTATGTCACATTTAGTCTAAGACAATCATCCAGAGAAATAATTTTGACCCACATAACTCATTCTAATCAGCCTTACTGCTACATTCTTTCATACTGGAGCAAACCACAATGTTTAAGAAGTATTTCCTACAGTATAATATCCTGCTACGTAGACTTACTGCAATTAGCTCTAAAAACACAAAAGGACTCATTGACTTCAGTTCAGGGGTAAGCAGCATACTGTTAATTACTCCACACCAACAGATGCAGAGCTTGACTGTAAATTGCCAGGAGAGACTCCCACCATTGTATGAGTGGCACTGTTATGCAAAAAACATGCAAAACCAACAAAATCCAATAAAGAATTCCAACAGAATTCTCTTATTTGGTTTTCAAATTGAGAAAAATGTAACAGATTTTGAAAAGGAGCCCTTCCAGACTTGCTTGGCATTTGGTGATGGATCAAATTATTGCATTTTTATCCTCCCTGCCCCCCCCAAAAGCAAGGAGGTGGTCTGCTTAAAATATAGCTACTTATAACAGTCTACTGTTTCCTTCCCCTCCAAGACCACACAGATTTTCAATACTTAATCATCTTTGCACTAGACAGATTAGACTACTACCACAGCTCTCTGTGCAAAGACCTGCTATTCTGCAATATATTTATCACTATTTACCATCATCACTGCATAAACAACCATACATTGCTGGCTAAATGCATACACATAAGAGGAGACAGTAAAAGTTAGGTTAAAAAAAGTGAAATCTTAGGCATTTGGGGAGGGAAGAACCATGACTAAGGCCCTCTTTCAAAGCTCTGGAGATTATGTTTTAAAAAAAGGCTTTCCTTTAGAGACTGTATGCAAAGCCCTTTATTGTTTTTACACATTTAGAGTTTTGACTCTTATATCTTCAAGCTGGGGGTTTAATTAAAATTTTAAAAGGAAATGGAAGTTATCACATAATAACCTAAATCCAAGCTCCAGCATTTCTGAAAAAAAATCCCCAAAACCTAAACCTTAAAGGACTCACATTACAGCTGATCCTAGAGGTTAGGGCAGTACATTGGGAATTTGAAATTACAGATTCTAATTATGGCTTTCTTGTTATCTGCTTCCACTCTCAGCTCATGATGCTTCAGTTTGCCACCCAGAAACTGGTGTATTGCTACTGGTCTCCACTGCATTTTGAAATCCACAAACAAGAAGTACAAGGTATGAAAACAACTATGCTATTATGAAAATGAAGTTTAGAATCACACTAGGGACAGATACTGCTTAGGGGCAGGATTTATCTATCTATTTTGGCCAATTTAAAAAAAAAAAAAAAAAGAAAGAAAGAAAGAAAGAGAGAATCCAAGCACATACTCTTATCACAGGAAAGGGTAGAGAGGATCTTTGGAGGTAGGCAGGAAAAAAAATCACAGTGTGGAGATGCTCAAGACTGGTGCCTGTCCAGACAGCTAGATTTAGGTGACTTGAAACTCATCCTAGGCAACAAAATAAAGCAGAATTATATACATGAAAAACATGTCCTTGGCTCATCAAAGTACTACACTGACACCAAGCAGTGTTGCACTGTATTTTATCACATTTAGCATAATCAATTTTTACTGTGATCAGCTGTACATATTCTTCACTAATCATGAACTTGCCACCCCACGCTTTATGTGACTGGCACAGAAACCATCCTACAAATCACAGCAGCTGCTCAGCAGCAAAGTGGGGCAGGCAAAGGACTGCCTAAGAGGATGATCAAGAGAGGGTGCTTCCTTCTGCTACGATATGTATCAAGGAGCATGTGAAGACAAAGTTGTCTGAAGACATGTCATTATTAAATCTAATTAACTAGTATCAACACAGAGTTAGACTAGAAATCGTAAAAAGGAGGAAAGGTGTACCCTAGAGTCTTGTCAGTAATAACATTTAAAGTCTATCTAGATGTGGGTTATATTTTAAATATCATTAAGATATGCATTTTTTAAGTCAGGAAAAAATCAGATAAAAATTATTGCTCTGTTGCTACTGATATTTTAATATTACATGTAAGCAAAATGCTGCACTTCAAATGTTGGGTTTGTATTCTCAATATCTCATTCTGGGTCCCTTCAAAACTGTGCAAGTCAGAATGTGCTGCTACTCTTGGAAACAAGGCTGCTTGTTCTTTCTTTCCATTACAGTCAGCATGGATATGATAACACGGCAACATAAGCTAGCTAAATGGGGGGGGGGACACGGGATGGACACTTTTCTCAGAAGTGCACAGGAACAGGATGAGTGACACTGACATGGGCTGTAATACAGGAAATTCCAGTGAGGTATTACAAAATCAGTTTTCATAATGAAGCAGTCGAGCACTGGAACAGAGGCCCAAGTCAAGTTGTTGAATGCTCATCTTTGGAGATACTCAGAACTGGGTTGGATGAGGCCCTAGGCAACCTGCTGTAGTTGGTCCTGCTTGGAGTGAAGGGCTGGACTTAGGTCTCCAGAGCTCCCTTCCAACCTACATTACTCTGATTCTAAATCACCTTGAAGTATCTTTGCTTTTTAAATAGCTACTATTTCTGAGCTGTTTAAAATTACTACAGTTAACAACAAGGTACTGTTTTTCCACAAACACAAGATCAGCGTTTCCATCATGCATATTTCCCCAGCAGGTGTATTTCTGCTTCTCAGGTGGGCAAATAACCCATGCACCAATGACCTGGGAGGCTGCCTTCAACATCTTAAACTTGCTCAACAAAAAGCAATTTCTTTCTCCCAGTCTTGGCATGCTTCCTTTCTCCTCCATCCCCACCCCCAGCTGTGGCCTATAACTAGTTTTCTGCCTGTAATATAATCAGTGGCATTAGTTCTCTGTGATAACTCCATCACACTTTTACCTAGTTGCAATTCTTAACAAGGTTTGCTGTTGCCTGCTTCCAGCCTGGGCTTTGAATCCCTCCACACACAAACACAGAAAAAAATTGTTTGTGCTTCTGTAACTCAAGTTTAACTGCCCAGAAATAAGTTATTTGTTGGGATGGGCTGTTCCCCAAAATAGATGCCTCAAAATATATTAGCATACAGCTAAAAAGGAGGTGGTTGATGGGCTTTCTACCACTCGCTCATACTAACTCTCCAATAAAATCATACACACATCCAGAATCCATGCAAAATTTCAAAACAACAGTATAGTTTCTGGGATAGACAGTTGTTCCTCTTCTCCACTTCAGTACCAACATAATTTCACAGAAATCACCCCAACAGTGAAAGGTCAAATAGCAGCAGGTATTTCAAAAATGTTGACAATAATTTAGGAGCTAAAATGTTCCTGCCATTTTTGCCAACCCTCAGTTTGCTCCTAACTTGGTAATATGGAAAGCACCACCACCTCATAGTGATCTGACATTTACAACTGCACCAGATTAAGCTTTGGACAGAACAATAAATTAGTCTTCATTATCATCATAATTGTTGTTATGCTGTATATTCATCAGCTATTGAGCTTTTCCACACTTCAGGGCAGCGAGAATAGCTATAATGTTACACATACCAAACTCATCTGCATGAGCGAGGAGACACAAAAGGATCAAAGGAAAAACAGGGAGATATTTAAACTATAAGAAAATGCTCAAGTGGAGCAGTGGCTGTTGCTTTCAAAATATTTTAAGGCTAGAGCATATACCAACATATTCATATATTTATGACATTGACTTTGTCAGTTGAAGGTTAGCAGTTTTTTCACGTCATTCATAATGATTTCTTCTTGTGTCTAAGAAATATAGCCTGACCATATTTTTTTCCTCCATTCATAATTTTCAACATGAAAAGCTAGCTTAACACAATATTAATGCAAGACCAAGATGGAAGCGGTTTTGCTGTCACACAAAATTGCAATTTTTTTTTTCTAACTATGAATAAAACGTCAAAAATCCAAACATGGCCTCAAGTCAAATGTAATCCTAAATCAATTGAAATGTTTTATTTTGATGGCTGCAATTTTTTTGTTTTAAATTATTACAGCTTTCAAAATAAACAAAGAGTAAAGCAGAACTATTTAATTTAAATAGCGTTAAATTAGAATGTGACAATAATTTCAAAACTTCATCAAAAACATTTCAAAGCAGGAAATTCCTGACCACTTCCTATTAAGGCTGATGCCAGGAAAATTCTAGTGTAGCTTGCTACTTAGCCTGGCCTTCGTGTACATGACATCAAATATTTCTATTACAGAACTGCAGCAAAGAGACAGCATTCCAAACTCAACCGTTTTAGAAATTGGAATGAACTATGAGGTACATTTTATAAGCTATATTTACATAAATGAATTGTCACTGAATGAGAAGAGCTTAAGTAAGGAATAAAAGAAGAAACAGAAAGTGCCTGCATGTAGCTATGAAAAGCAATATTACAGTATCTTATGCTTTGATTTTTTAATTCATTGCTTTTATTGGTGCAAAATGTATTTGAAAAATGAGTGAAAAGCTAATGAGTTTCTGTTGTATACTCTGGGTAGTGAGGCAATCACACACTAAACTATCCACAGGCATCATGAAATACAACAGAAAGGGATGCTGTAGATCTGTGGTTCAGCATTGAATGAATTATTCTGTCCCTGGGTCACCACAATTAATCTTCAGATGTGTTACAGCTGGTCTCAAGATTTACTGTTAATTCTTCAGATGTACAGGATTTAAGAGTGTTGCTCTGTTTTAGAGAAGACTATCTGGAAAAAGTAAAATCTTTGGCACTTCAACCACCATGTTATACATGGACATGCTTAGCACATGCTGCCTCCTTTGTCTTGGTACAAACTTTTCACAGTTTTCAGATGGGGAAATGGCCTGGGCTAATCATGAAGTTGAAGTGTTTAGGGAGGCTGCAAATCCTGACTTATGAAGGAATTTTACACGTTATTTTCTCTTGACAGAGCATACAACTTGATAAATGCTTTCTCTGGGGAGAGACACAGGCCCTGCATGTCTGAGCTACCTGCTGTCTAGATTTCATTGCCAAATTTGCAGGCACTGACTGTCCTTACAGTCCTGAGCTGAGTATCTGTGCACAGCACTCTGCATTCACTGGGAGAGGAGATGCCTCACAGGGCACCCTCAGAAACCAGTAACCTGGCTATGGAGATGCCGAAGTTAGCCAACAAGAACCATAAATGCTAGTGGGGAGCCTAATGGTGCATCTTCAACCCAACTCCTCCTGTAGCACAAGCAGCAAGGTGCCCATTTAAACAGCTTTGAATGTAGTCCAAGAGTTAGATGCATAACCATTAAAAATCTAAACTCGTGTTTACTGTTTTTAGCTAAGTCTCACATCTCTTTGTGTACAAAAAACAGTTTCGAGTGAGGATGGCCCCTCAGCCCAGATGAGTGTCATCTGCAAGGCAAGACACTTTCCTGAGTCTGGAAAGAGAAATGTTCTTCAATCTCTCACATCCTTGCTGAGCTCTCTAAAAAGACATGGGAAGGCTGCCTCTCCCTCACATGTTGGGGTGGGTTTTCTTCCCTCTTTTGCAGTCCCATTTGGATTTTTCAGTGTACCAAAATGACAGGAATAATTATGTGGATAAGGCAGACACTTTAATGCCTAAGCAGAAACAGAGCTTCCAGCTCTCAGGAAATTTTAATAATGAAAATCTGAGCACTAACTGACTTGAGACATGTGTGTGGTTAGACTTATCTTGAGAACATGTTAAGGCTTCTAAATTTCTTTTTCTATCTAGTTTGGGGCCCACTGGGACTTGGGTCTCAGTACTTCACTGAAATGCATGAAAATGGAAACAGAAGGAGCGAGACAGCAGAAAGCAGTTTGTGAGTGAACACTTCGCAAGTATGTACAGAGTGCAAGATGCTCTGCAATGTCCAAGAATAACTAAGGACGTCTTCTGTCACATCATGTCTCGGAGCAGAACCTTTTACATATTTAAAGTGTTCAGCATTATGTATGCTTCAGTGGTTTCCAAACACAAATGCCTTTGCTTGCAGCCTGACACAGTGGTGAATGACTGGGAAATGGAGGAGGCCCAGGACTGCACAACTTTCAAAAGTCCTGTAGCAGAACTGAGAGGCTGTTCACAGCTTAAACCTTCCTTAACAATCCTCAGGTGATGTCTAAAGGTATTAGGTGATTTTACAGAATTCATAATGTCTTAGTTATTAAATACTTAACAGATTTATTACAACCAGAACAAGAGCAAACAACTTTTTAAGAAACTTCATGTTCTGGAGAAAACAGCATTGTTCATACTTGACAGATCGCTGATATTTGTTTTCATTTGCTTCATTTTGTCAATGAAGTTGCTACTTTGTAGGCATCTTTTAGAGCTAATTAGAGTAGTTGAGAAATTAACTTTAGTTGTCTCAAGCTACTAGTAGTGCACTTCAGTCCCTCCTAGGCCATGTTTTGGGAAGATCTTTCCCCTTGTTTAACTACAGCAAGGATGAAATAGGTAGTTTAAACTGCTGAACAGCAATTTCAACAGAATTGCCAGTTCATGTAAATTAACTACCCCCTGTGGCATGTTTACTAACCAATCAAAATATTTCCTTCAGACAAAGCACTGCAATAAATTTAAATGAAAATAAGGACAACCACAACACAAGACACATAATACGAGATTTGTGCACAGCATGAAGAGTATCTTATAAGAAAATTATGTTCACGCTTTACAGTGCAGAATTTTCAGAATAATACAGCATATTTATCATTTGCTGCAGTACAGTTATTTCCAACAACTTAATGAAAAACCTCCAGTTATAAGTTGCTATTGGACTCGCTGGGAATAAAAAATTAATCTGAGCAAAACGTTTGAAAAACCATGTATATTCTATCAGAGCAGATCTTTTATCACAGTCTTTACTATAAAGAACACTTACTGAGACATACATTGAAACCCTGCAAGAAAATTCAGCCCAGTGATTTCTGGGGTCCATCGCAAGTGTAGATGGAGTATAACACAGCTCATCAAAATTATGGGACAAGGCACAAACCAACTGAACAGAAAGGATTTATAAATACCCTGCAAAATAATTTCACATCCCTTCAACAGACCAATGTTAAAGACCCTCATTGCTAGCAATCTCAGAAAGTATCTCTTTTGGTTTTCTTCTACTTGCTAAAGAAATGCCACAACCAGAACAGCACACAAAATAACACCTTCAGGAAATAACATCTATCCCAACACAGGGTAGAAAGTATTACATAAAATACCCTTGCATCTTCTTCTAAGGGATACAGTCCTTTGGTCTGCTTTGGTCTGTGAACTGAAAGTCCCAGGATCTTTCTGTGCAGCTTTTCCTTTTGGCTTAAATACTATTTCACATATATAAAAGAACCTGTACTAACACCTTGAATCAAGATAGACTAAAATTTGATTCCTCCTCAAATCCAGTTTTCCAGTATGTTGGCATCTGGCAGGACTCACCTGCTGCCACAGTGCGAGGCTGCCTCTGTTGAGACTTCTCAGCACAGGATCCTCTAATGGGAGCAGCTGAAGTAGACAATTGCCTACAGCAGCAGATTGCTGGGGGCAGGAAAACAGTCCTGTCCATGCTACCTGCTTTCCCATGCCAGATCTCTGAGGAGCCAGATGGCTGACAGTGATGCTGAGGAAGGGTGCAAGGCATGGCAGTGACTCCTGCCTGAGGGAGAAAGAGCCAGCCTTGCCCTCCCGGGCAGCCTGCCTGCGCCAGCTCCGTCATCTCGCTCTGCCTCTCCAGCACTGACCCTCACTTCCAGAGAAGAAAAGTTCAGTTTTGCTTGGAGGAATGATCTAGTGAGACCTGGAGACCTGCGGCCCTTGCAGGCCCTACGGCAAAGCCCGTCAAGCCCCCCACGTCACAGTCCCCACCACTCCCTGGACTGCCTACTGTGCGCATCCGACAGGCCCTGGCACGGCTGGGTCTGTCGGGCTGGGCCTCCAGCTGTCTCTGACAAGCAACCGAAGATGTGCAAAGACATCTTAAAACACAAGTAGCATTCACATTGCCTCTAGAAAAAAAGGGCATTTCTATGAGAAACCGTTGATAACAGAAAGACTGACTGTTGTCTGCAGGTAATCTAAGCAAGGCCACAGACAAGTCCAGCCTGCATCCTAGCTTCTCTGCCTTCCCTCATGAAAAAAAAGTCATACTCTCTCTTAAGTGAGCCTCTTCCATCAGCTCTCCAACACATTGCCACCTGTTCCTATCCTGTAGCCCTTCACCAACAGCTCTCAGACATTTTTCCAGAAGCAATTTACTTTCTGACACTCATTTTCATTATTATCTATTTTTCCTCCAACAGCTCCCTACTAAACTGAGGCTGCATATTCAAACAGTAAATGTATCAGCAATATACCAATATACTTAGTTATGCAGTCCAGGCTCCCTGGAGAGCACTTTAAATTTATCACCTCTATATCACATCTGTGCTATGAAAACAAATACACCATGAAAAAGTAAATTGCAACAAGTGCTTGACAGGCAAGAGACAGAAGCTGACTGGCCCAGCAGTTCGCAGCCACCTCCATTACTCATACAGCCAGAGCACATGTTCATCCACCCAGCTGCTCCACCTCTTACCCAGAGAAGGCCAAATGCTTGAGATATTTTAAAATAGAGGGGACATCACGGAACTAGTGGGGACAATGCAGAGGCAAATAAGAGGCGTATGCAGCTGGGTGTAATGTGAAGGGGAAAAGGGAGAGGCCATACACACAGGGAAATGTGCAATGATCTGTCATGGTCCATCCACCAACCTGACCTGTACCATTCTAATTTAGGGAAATGGGAAAACTTGGTAGCATGAAACTGAAGAGAATGTAATTTTAAGTCTTTTTGCTTTGTTCAAGCAAAAGAAGAGTAAGAACACCTAGGATATAAAAGTAAAATAGCAATTGCACAGATAAATTGGAATCGGAGTCCCCTGGCTCACAATACAAGAACAAGGGTCATGCAATGAAACTGAAGGCAGAGAAATTCAGAAATATAAAAGTTATCATCATTATTTTACAGGGAAAAAAATCAAAATAAGAGCAAGGATATATCTAAAGATTTGACAGCCATACATAACTTGCACAGCTGTCAAGGATACTCAGATTTTGTGAAACCAACATAACATTTTGAAAGGCTGTTAAAGTCTCATGTTTTATGGTTTTAAACCTGTCTTTAAATATCTGTAATCAGGGTGAAAACAGTTGTGAAGAAATTATATGCCTACTGTGCCATTTTTACAACTTCAGTTATCTGATGCCGTCAAATGCACTGTCACAGCCAGGACACCAGCCAAGGCAGCACTGGGAACCGGTATTCCCGCAAACAAAGGGCTCATTCCTCATTACTGAGGTTTCCCATAGCCATGGTTCTGCAAACTCAGTGATTCTCAAATAAATCAGGGTTCAAAGATCAAAGAAGCAACTGGAAAAAAGGCTGTGATGCTGCAACTGGATTCACAAACAGCAGAAAACTGAAAACCACTGATCTGCATGCTGTATTTTATTAAGTATGCTGAATTTTGGTTAAAACTTTAAACATGAAATTATGGTATACAGAACATAGAAAGGATATATTTTGGGGAAAAAAAAAACCCCTTATGTTTATAATTTACTCTCCTCTTTTTTTTTTTTTTCTTTCCCCCTGAACCAGGGAACATTTAAAAAAATTGTATATAACATCTTTGGCTTAAATAGCTATTACAACATCATGACAGCTTTAGCTATTCAGTTAAAACAAGAGCTGTGTCATCCAAAGTGAAACTCAACCCCAGAGCTGAACTGACGAATTCTGCCTTGGAATGGTGAGAAGAAAAACAGAAAAACTGATTCCTGTCAGGTCCTGAGGTTTTTATTTTTTCAGTATTATTCTGTATGGAAACTTACAATTACCCCAAGCTTCTTTTAAATACTGCAATTTGTTTGTGTATTATCTCCAACTACAGATACAAGAACATACAATTTCAGTCCAGAAAGTTAATGAAAAATAAAATAAGCCCTGTCCTTTTTGTATTATCAATGGTTTAATGTTTTTACTGAATCTTGGCTGAAACCTCCTCACCTCCACAGAAACAGAAGGTTAACTTGAGTCTGGCTATCTTGAATCCTGACTAGCTAGCACATATGGCAGTGTGGCTTAGAGCCCAGGATCTAGTTTAAACTGAGGTAGCATTTTCCCATTTTGTAGAAAGAATACAAATAAAATAACACCGACAGTCCTCCAATGCTCCCCTTGCAGTCCCTGTTTCCCCATACTTTTTCACATGCAGCTGGGATAACCTTAGGGCATCTCAGGTCTGTGGGAAATACTTGCAGACATGTGCTCAGTCCACACTGTTCATCAACCAGTATACAATAGCTACATTTAAAGAAAAAGACAAACTAAAGCTTAAGGTTACAAGCATGAAATTTGTGTTTCCCAGTCTCCATCACCTTGGATGAACCAGCTTGGCTATCTGTATACAAAAGTGTTTCTGATTAACTCCATGCGTAGGCATCCCTACTGCTAGGGTCTGGATGTGGAGCTGATGAGCCATTACACTTTAAATTCACACTCTGCTATAATGAGAAACATTTGGAAGGGGAGCTAGAGCTGCATTTTCAGAAGTACTGAGGCCTCAAGTGGCTGAGAACTGGGATATAACTGAGATCAGCCAGCAGGAGCTCCACAGCTCTGAAAATTGCTGTAGGTGGCCAGCTGTATCTGCAGACATGGAAGTGGGCTGCCTGGTCAGTAAGTGGAAATCTGACACAGCCTTTCCCATCTCACATGGGCAAAATGGGGGAAGCTGGGGCAGTACTGGGGAAGCAGCAACGCTTGCCCACTTCTAGAAAATCTGTGCCTGCCTAGAAACTTTCCAAAATGGGCACCTGAATTTCCATATAGGTCCATTCCTCATCTGTGGAGTTCTGTGTAATGCTTGCAGTGTTCAGCTTTGTTAAAGAAACAGAAGTAAGGTGGATCCAGTCAGAATCTTTTCACTCTTTACTGACACTGTTTGGGATTGCACGTGTTCATATTTCAAGTCCTCCAGTGGTTTTGAGGGGTAAACACAGAAAAACCTGACCACTTACAGCACTACATTGACGTTAAAGAGGGGAATGAAATCACACAAACTGTAAATAGAAAATTTAAAACAAAACCTAAGAAAAAAATATAAAATCTCAACCATTTGTATTGCTTAATATGCTTATTAAAATAAATAATATACAGTAGTTTCTAGTTTACATACCAGTATCTACAAATGACTTTTCACCTTCCATTCCCTTACCGTGTTTTAATCTCCAGTTAAATACAGCATCTCATAACGTTCAATAAACTCTCCCAGATATCTGTCAGGTAGGAAAGTGCTATTCTCCCATGCTTCGTAAATATGGTGCCTGGAAGCTCATTATTAAAACCATTTTTGTGAATGCTCAAGTTCTAATTCATGACTTCTCTAAAACTATTTAATGAAACCAAGATGTCTGATAGTCAAGAAAGTTCTTCCAATGGGCATGAGCAACAGATCTTTCACAACCTGTTAGAAGATGTGCCAAGACTAGTTCCTTTCCTGTGTAATAGAAGCCACAGGAATCAAAGTTTCTGATCAAAGTCCAACACCTCAGCACTGCCAAAAGCTGACAAGCCCTTTTTCCTCTCTTTCCTGAAAACAGCTCTGTAATCACACTGGATTTTAATAGGATAACTATCTCTTGGACTCAGGCTGAACTTGGTTGTATTAAGCTATGATTAAACCACATGACGGTTGCTACATATAGCATTACTTCATTTATTTATTTTTAAAGTGTTCTGAGATTCTTATGCAACCTACTACCACAGTCCAGGGTGGCTTTTTTTAATACAAAGAAATTTTCCCTCTGTCACAGCCATTGTATTAAGCATGGAACAAAATATTCAAGCAGTTAAGTGACAATTCTACTGTATTTGCTGAATGCAAGTCCAGAATATATGCACTGGATTTAATGAAGCTATTCTGTTTTGACCAGCATAACTATGAAGAGATTTTAACACTTCAAAACAAATCCTCCTGTACCTTCTTTCACACTGTGGAGCTGTGCAGAATAACTGGTCCTAACCTTTCCAGAGCCATGGCTCTCGCAAAATTGTCATGGCTACAAAATTCCCACACCAAGATTTAGGGACTGAAATAACAAACTGACCATGCAGAAAACCAGTACACATCTGGCAAAGTTTGTCTGCTCACGTTGGCATTGTGGCTCACGGATGGGGTATTTCCAACTCCCTAGTGAGGCACATCCCACTGGCAGAGGATGTACCCTGAGCCTATGTGAAGTCTTCTTTAAAATGTGGAAGTGGTGTAAAACTGTTCCTGAGTAAGAACCAGCCTTAACAGGATCTCATGTAGACAAAAGGAGATTTAAATGCAATATTCTGTACAGCCATTTCACACCCAAGCCAGAGCAGGGGGTGGGGAGGAGGAAGGACATCGAGATCTATGCAGGTGGCTTTCCACAGCTGTGCTGATGCAGTGCTCCCTGCAGAGCGGAGGCACAACCACATGCACAGACTGAGCAACTCAAGCCTTCACGGAGAAACTCACGTGGACAAGTGCCACTCCAGCCAGCCCACGTCCTGCATCAGCAACGCATCTGATTTTCTTAACTAATTTCATGCCACTGATATAATTTTAAAATGTAAGACTTCTGTCAGTTCTCATACAAATTATTAAAACTGCTTATCAGTTTTGGATGTTTAGTTAACCTTTAGATGTTATGTAATTAGATGTACTAGAAGAAGTAGTAGTTCAATAGTAACAAATGGCAGTCTGAACTTCTGAACTTCTTATCTCTTGTATTACTAATTTAGTGTACAGCCATAGCTTGTTGGTGCTTCACATACCAGAATAACAAGTAAAACACTGACCAAAATGGTCTAATTGTCCTCCAAAGAAAGAACAGTAATCCTAACATGTAGCCTAAGATGAAAAGTCAGAAGGACTTCAGTACACAGAGCACTGCTCTTTTCCTCAGGGGGCAAAGAAACAATTCTAGTTCTTCTGTTTGAGTCAAATCACTGTTAAATGTGTGTGCCAATGACCTAATTCTGTTTTCTAAAGATGTATTACTTACGCAAGAGAGACCATAACAACCAATTCACAACAATTCCCAGTCAATTGCAGAGTTACATATTTGCAACACGTACAGTGCATAGTGAAACTTAACAGTGAGAAAACATGCAGAACTCAATTTAGCAGAGATATTATAACAAGTTAATATGGCCTCAGTTACATCTCCATTCAGTAAAAACAAATCTATCAGATTTCACACCACATATTTATGGAAATTTTAGCACCTACAGAGAAATGAGTTAGTTCCCTAAGGCACTGATATTTTCAAATTTAAGATGTTATGGAAACATAAAAATACCATTGATAAATTATAACAAAAACCTCTAATTTAGTGTCATTTTTCTTTTAAACCTACTAGATGGGGAAAGAACCTATTTTCTCTCACAGCTCTCCACTCAATAGTTACTTATATGCCCATAATATTCAGATAAATAGGATCTAAAAACTTATAATACTAGAATCATCACAGTTATTAGAGAGTTTCTATAGGAAACTTAATTTTCACTGTATGCTTGGACTTAAGAACAGTTCTTGTGAGTCTAATGTTTTGTGTTGATTCAGCTGCAGAATGCTGACATAAAGCCTTACAACTTGCTACATTGGCTAAATTCTCAGCAAGGACTAAATCACACCAAGGTGTAACAGGTTTGGCTATGACATATGATTCTCTCAAATTGTATTTTTGTAGTAGACCTGGTAAAACTGTCATCGCAACCTAACCTAACGATCAGACTTTTTATGCCTGCCTACACCTGCCTACGACTTGCTTCTTAGAGTCAGGAAGGATGGGAACACACAACAGATTCCTCTGTATCTGGTGATACTTAGGTCTATTTGGAGCAGTTCCAGTCAGCCCAGGGCTTCCAGCATGGGGCTGACACATACCTCCCAGCAGTCGTCACGTGGGAAAACGCCATGGGCTTGGGCACAAGTAGAACCAGCTTGGTGTCAGAGCATGGTTCATTTTTTCCTGCCCATTATTAGCCTGATACTCTTCCCAGTCAAGTTCATGAGTTTTTCCTACAGATTTCAGTAAGAGGAGAATTTTAATCCCAAAATACTCTCATTATTTTAAACCCACTTCACATAAAGGTAGAACACCCAAGCATTGTAAAACTGAAAAAGGGGGTATTTCCTCTCTCTAAACGCAGAAACCTTATATTAACAGAAACAGTTGGGAAAAAAGTGCAACACTGGAAGTCACATTTACAATGAAAAAGCTAATGTGCATTGCAAACCTGAATGGGTTTTACTCTACACATAATATCTAAAACGTAGTTGTTCACATTCTGACACAACCCAACCAGCCAGGAAAACGTCTGTGCTTTGCTGTTCTGCCAACAGTTACTTTATAGCTTGAGCAGGTTTTTAAGTTGCTTCCTGTTAGCTTGAGTGCTGATTTAGTTGAAAAAAACAGCAGACCAAACTCTTCTCTTGGTGAAATGGTCTTTACTCACCCCTCCACCACACATACACACACGCACCCACCCCTTTCCCCTTCAATGTGATGGCTGATTTTGCTTGGAAATCCTTCCTGGTCTAATCGTAGCGTGGGAGAAGCAAAACAGATCCCTCTGCCAGTGTTGCTCTTTGGACAGGGTGCAGGAAACTAACTTAGTTCCTTTCGCACTGTTTAAGAGGAGGCAGATTATCTTGTGTTATTGCCAAATGAGGGAAGTTAAAGTCACAACAAGTGATCATGTGCTTGATAGTTTGTACACATGATGATCACACTTCCTAGTAAACTAATTAGGGTATTTTGGCATGCTTACATCCATAAATGTGTTACAAGATATCTATGCTTAGATATTTATAAGAGAAATTACCTGCCATCATGAAAAAACACCTACAGCTAGAAAGAACTGAGGAGACGGCAAGCGGTTTTCCCAGTTATTGCCATTAACAAAAAGGTTAAAAAGAAGAGCTAAAATTTAGGTATGCCTTGCTACATACTTGCCTTGCAGCCAGGCACGGATAGTTTACTAACCTGGTGAACAGTGTAATCCTGTAATCCCTGTGCTGCAACCCAAAACCAAAGTGCCGACAAAAGTACGTTGCTAACTCAGAATGGAGGACCATTTGGTTTTCCACAAGATCGGACATATTAATGTCAGTGCTGGACCTTCCCAACTACTGCTTTGCTGTCGCTTACTAAAATAATGTCTGAAAATAAGATGTGAAAATAAAGGCTTTTTAAAATTCTCATATCAAGAGTTAAAAGCCCAGATGCACTCATTCATCGTGTCTCAGAATTAAAGCTACCATTATTTATGAGGTTTCAAATAGGAAAGTACACTGGTCCAGTAATGAACAAGAAAGTGGATAAAGACTGTCTATTTGATATACACAAGAGAAATAGTAAAATTTGTATTGTGGAATTAAAAGTAATTAAAACTATTTTCCTGCATTTTTCTTCAATTACATGACAAGATGAATAGCAAAAAAATTTTGATATTTTTTTTTTCTCCAATTCTAGAGACCAATATACCCTAAAAATATCTCCACATGATCAGGCAAAATTCTGCTAATGCCAAACCCCAATACATTGTTTTTCTTATCACTTGCTAGAAGACACACAAATTTATGGCGAGCAGGAAATGTTTACTGTATTTCACATCGCATACTTTTGAGATTAGATGTGGAGCTATGAAGAAAATTCATTCACGGTTACAATTTTCTTGAAACAGTTCTGTCCCACAAAGCAGCAGTAGCACTGCAGTATGTCTTTCCTCACTCATACATATTAAAAACTTCCAGATACAGAGAGATGAGCTCGTTAACAAACTGAAGACAAGTAAGATAAAGCATCCTGAAATGCTTATTTTCCCATTAATTGTTTTGACATTACAAGATAAAAATCTGTGAAGAGACTTTCACAGCAAAGCAGCGTCTGTAAAGCATTTTGTAAAGTCTTTACAGATCAGATTTTGGTCTGGTTCCCAAAGACACCACCTATTTCAGTTTGTCAAATAAAAAATAGATAACTAAATAGCTAAGAAATTAAATCAGCATTAGTGTATACTTAAATTTTTAAGCTCTGAGAATTGTTATAGATGTAATGTCAACCATATGCTTAGTATCTAGCTGAATTATTATCAGTTTATCTAACGGTAATTAAGAATTCCCATGTACATGTTGAAGAAATCTATCTATTTGCATATTGCATAAACCATAGTGCATTATGGCTTAGTCAAAAAAGAAAACCCTACGCATTCATTTTTTTCCTGTCTAAACTGTCCTGTCTCTTCTTTAATGAGAAATGACTTCATATCGTGTGCAGCTTTTTATCTTACTCTGACTATGTCATAATATGCCTGATGAAACTATCACCGAATGTTTATATTTTGTTGTCCAGTCATTCTAATTTCTTATTACCTCCTTCAAGAACAATCAATAATTCATTGCAAAAAATGTATGCTTCACATTTGTTTCCAGTAGTCATCCCATTGCTATTTAACTAACATGGAGAT
Source organism: Strix aluco (assembly GCF_031877795.1). NCBI lineage: Eukaryota > Metazoa > Chordata > Aves > Strigiformes > Strigidae > Strix > Strix aluco. The sequence continues at coordinate 58,723,319 of NC_133933.1, read as the reverse complement.
GGACATAATCCAGTCTTGACAAGTACCCATCTCATTAATGCCTTTTTAATCATCAAGGATGACATCCCTGTCAAGTTCTAGACAAATTATGTCAAAGCACATTCAACACATAAAAGCATCATTCTCTCATACGTTTGAGTATAAATAGGTTTATTCCAGAAATCTGAAATTAAAGAGCAGTGGGCAACAATATAGGAAAAATATAAAAGAAAACATATAAAAGCAAGGGGTTTAGTGACATGTTGAATCACCAAGAGTTTTTTGATTAGTTTTGTAGTTATTTTTTTAAGGTTTGCTGAGGTTTTGTTTTGTTTTTCCTCCAATCCCTGTCTTCCCCTGTTTCACAAAAAGATATGAACCACCATCAGGATTACTGTTTCTTTTCCCTCCCACTGTTGTTGTTCCACTGCCACTGAAACGCTCCAGCTCTGCTCCTTCCCTTTTGCTTTGCACACTCCTGTCTGACAGCTTCTTCCACAGTGCTGCCTCAGGGCCAGCACAGGGTTCACCAAGAGCACAGCAAGATAGGGGCTATGATTTCAGTTTCAGTGCTAGTTTTTCAGCCAAGAGCAGCAATTGCTGTAAATCCAACTTTAATGATATAGCTCCAGGCTAAAGCACGTTAAGTATCTGAAGGGGGTTGATATATGCACAGACTGGTGTGGTGGGTTAACCCTGGCTGAACGCCAGGTGCCCACCAAAGCTGCTCTATCACTCCTCAGTTGGACAGGGGAGAGAAAATATAACAAAAGGCTCCTGGGTCAAGATAGGGATAGGGAGAAATCATTCAACAATTACCATTATGAGCAAAACCGACTTGACTTGGGGAAATTAGTTTAATTTATTACCAACCGAATCAGAGTAGGATAATGAGAAATAAAACCAAATCTTAAAACCTCCTCCCCCCTACCTTCTTCCCAGGCTTAACTTCACTCCTGATTTTCTCTATCTCCTCCCTACCAGCAGCGCAGAGGGATGGGGAATGGGCGTTGAGGTCAGTTCATCACACATTGTCTCTGCTGCTCCTTCCTCCCCAGGAGGAGGACTCCTCACACTCTTCCCCTGCTCTGGCATGGGATCCCTCCCATGGGAGACATCCTCCATGAACTTCTCTAGCACGGGTTCTTCCCACAGGCTACTCTTCTTCAAACTGCTCTAGCGTGGGTCCATCCCACGGGGTGCAGTCCTTTAGGAACAGACTGCTCCAGCATGGGTCCCCCACAGGGTCACAAGCCCTGCCAGAAAACCTGCTCCAGCGTGGGCTCAACTCTCCACAGGTCCACAGGTCCTGCCGGGAGCCTGCCCCAGCATAGGCTTCCCACAGGGTCACAGCCTCCTCTAGATGCATCCACCTGCTATGGTGTGGGGTCCTCAACAGGCTGCAGGTGTGTATTTGCTACATCACAGACCTCCATGGGCTGCAGGGTCACAGTCTGCCTCACCATGGTCTGCACCATGGGCCACAGGGGAAGCACCTGGAGCACCTCCTGACCCTCCTTCTTCACTGACCTTGGTGTCAGCAGATCTGTTGCTCTCCCATGTTCTCACTCCTCTCTCCAGCTGCAGTTCCTCCTCCCCCCTCTTAAATATTATCACAGAGGCACTACCGCCATTGCTCATGGGCTTGGTCTTGGCCAACAATGGGTCCATCTTGGAGCTGGCTAGCTTTGGCTCTGCCAGACATAGAGGAAGCTCCTAGCAGCTTGTCATAGAAGCTACCCCTGTAGCCCCCCCGCTACAACAAACCTTGCCGTGCAAACCTAATACAACTGGGTCAGCACTAGCAGAACTAAGAGACGCAGCAAAATGCTCACATGCAACTTCAGAGAACTCGAGAAACCTTAAAAGGAGTGTTCACCAGGGCTAACTTCAGTCAACTGAGTTTTGTCTCCCTTGACTTCCTCCAGAAGTAATGAAAGAAGAGAGCAACTCAGCAGGAACCTAACTTTGATCCTTTGAATCAGCCCTGGAAGAACTTTTCTGCCATTAACTACAGACAAGATTAGCCTTTTTCAATACCTCCCTTTTGTCTCTATTCAGCCCATGCAAGCAGACTTTGAAAGTTTGTAATTTGGCAAATTAATAATGAAAGACATACCCCTGACAAAAAGGCCACCTGCTCATAAATTTCAAGGCTGTGCTCCCAATTATGGATGTCAGTAGATAAAACTAATAATAGTAAAAGCTGCTGGAATTATTTTAAATGTAAGACATATTTTGTCCTCATGTCATTTCTGGAAAACTGTGCAACCATTTTGTCTGACACTTTGAAAAAATAATAAAAATAATAATTCAGCTATAATGGAAAATTTAAAACACGCATGTATACAAATGACAAATTACCATGCCTCTAAATACATGCCATACTGCAGAAAAAAAAAAATACAGGGATTTACTGAGGATTATTACACGCTAAATTATAAGGTCATGCAACATGGAGGAGTCATGCAGAATGATCCATTCACAGGGGTCAGTTTGCAGCACTATTAAATGTTATCATCACTAAGCACATACAGTATTTTTTGACTCAAACTCTTATCTTCAGAAAGGAAAATAAAAAACGTGAAGGCTGAAAACTCTGCTAAACATCCATCCTCAAGATTTGTCCCAATAAAAACATGTCCCACCCCATCAAAAAAGCACCCTCCATAAAGCCCCCAAAGCTACCCCTCCTCACTTCCCCCCTGCCCCAAGAAATATGAATAGCATTGCAGGAACAAACGCTAATTTAGCTGCATTTCATCAGATGCTCTTTAGGTAAAAATTTATAGCTTGGTTACTGCTGTTATCACAAGATGAGACCATAAATATACTCAGACCATACAAAATTGTTACTTAATCCTTAATTTCAGCAGTTTACGTATTCAAAAGTTTAACCAAGTAAATGCATTTCATGAAGACATGCTTTTTACTGTTTTTCTAAATGGATTAACTGACCACATTGTAAAGTTTTCATTATAAAAGTCTCTTAACATTTTAAGATCTTAAAAACATATTTTCAAAAAGCTGTCTAGACTAATCAAGGTAAAGCAAGACAAACACACAACTGAAGGAAATTTCAAATACTTTTCAATCCTTTTCTATATGCCCCTTGTTTCAGTAAAGTGCAGCTAAAACATAATTTGACTTTTCTGATAATATCTGATGAAATAATCTTTCTATTACCTGTGGCTGGCATTTGGAAAAGTTCACAGGGGAGCTGATAGCCAAGTGGTAGCTTTAACGTATTTTATTTTTTGAAATATTAAAAAGAGTAACATTGTTAATACATTCATATTCACTGAAGGCTTCTAGGCATGCCTTTGAAATAAGATTTTGAACATCTGTCAGAGGAGTAAACTCTTCTCCTCACTAACACTATAACTGGAATTCTACCACTCTGGCTTTCTGATTATCATCCATAACTCCCCCTTCCCTCCATGAGAGATTATAACCCCTTTTCACACACAAGCTTTTCCAAACAGAAATATTACTTTCTTTTATTTCGCAAAGATGAGGAGAAAAAGAAAATCCAGTGAAATATGTTGATACTAAAAAAAATAATCAACTCTAAAGAATTCCTGTTTTTCCAGATATCACCCCTTTTGATGTTTGTTAGGTTCCATCCACTGAATTTAATGGCATTGAATGAACATATCCAAGAAGAGAATTTGGCTAAGAGTGGTCAGAAAGTATGGCTGTAGGTCAATATTTAGAATTCTCTGCCAAGGGCAACAGAGTGTTGAATATTATAAACATTCTGCTGGGCTCCAGTGTTGCTGTATGCCAAGTTGTTCCCTTCCCACATATGGGCCATAAACCTCTGGAAGCAGAGGCAGCAATCTGGGGCTTTAAAGCAGCTTACGACAGTTAGCCACTGAATGCCCCATTGATGGGGCAATTAATTCCTTTTACTCCTTCTAAAAAGCTCAGCTTTCTTGCACGGTCTCCTAGCATAATGGATGCCATACATATAAAATAATGTTCCCACACATCAGATTTCTAAAGTTATTCAGCTGCCTCAGTGCCTAACTGGATTTTCAAAAGCACCGAGTAATTTAACATTTATTGATTTCAATGGAGGTAAGCATTCACATGATTACCTGCATCTGCAAGTATACTAACATCTATAATTTAACTGGACTTATAATGAGATCACCTAAATGGATACCCCAATCTGGTCATTGCTAGTGGTGTGACTTCCAAAGATGCTGAGTCTTTGAAAATCCAAGTGACTCAGAGTTTTGTAAATGCTCAGCACTTCTGAAAAAGCAGGCTCTAAGCACACCTGCCCTAATCAGAAGTGGAAGGCTACCTTTGATCAAGTATGCCTGACACAGCATGTTTATTTAAAGTGCTGAAGTATCATGCACTGTATACTGAGAAAGTCTGCCTAAACAGAGGCTAAGGGGCCCTTCTGCTTTCATTCAAAACTTACGACATTCCAGGAGCTGCATTTAGGTAGGTGGGAAGAACAAAAAGCTATTCATATTTCAAGGAACCTTACCGTATACATCAAAAACCAGAAGGTTTCAACTAAGTTGCCTTGAAATACTTGTCTTTGCCAAACATAGTGTAGCCTTCATGCTGTCCTACTTCTTGAAGAAATGGGACCAAAGGTACAAATCCATTTTTGTGAAATCTACTTTGAAATTTATTTACAGCTGCTTGGAAAATTGGCTGGCACGTCACTGTCTCTCAGCTTTCAAAATGATCTTATTATTCATGTAGCAAGAATCTACTGTACTCTAGACCATCCTGACGAAGTAAATGTGTCTCTAAACACTACAAATAGCTAGTGTCAAAGGAATGAAACAGAGCAGGGTAGCGAGAAACTCAAGCACATAGAACAGTTTGGCAGGGAGGTAAAGACTACTATTTCTTGAAATAATCTCACCTTTGAGGTAAACTTTTAACTTATGTTCTTCAGTGAGTTCTCAACCCTAGCCGGAAGTGGAGCTCATTGCAACAAATGACCTAACTTAGTCCATCCTAGAAGGAAGTTTCTCATTAAGTTGTGGAGATCATAAAACCATATTTCTTCATCACTCAGCATGGAAATCTATAATAGAGAACAGATATAAAAAAGATGGAGAAAAGGTTCTGTCTTATTACAGTAGTCTTCATTAGCACAAGTGTAAGATGCAGAATAATACAGCAGTATTAGCTATGTGGTGCTTTTTTTTGTAAATAGGCTAAAATGGTTGAAATAAATATTATAAATACAATTTTGGTTAGGACACAAAAAGGGAAAATCAAGACATTAATAGAATCAAGACTAAAAAACTGACCTTTAGATTTCACTGCCAGAAAACAATTTCAAAGGCACAAAATACAGTAATATGCTTCAAACTGTCTTGTAGGTGAGCACAATTTAGGCACATCTCAATTCTGCTTCTGAAAACTTCCAGAGTCAGGTTTTGGACCTCACTGGTTACGCCTGAATTTGAATCCATGAAAACATTGAGACTGAGGTTGGATAGCAGAACTTCTCAAGTGCTTTTATACTGCAGACTATGCCTTAACATAGCCTTATATTTATTAAACATATATCCTTCCTTTCATAGGCATAGACAACTTTCCTTTTCCATTCACAAGTCATATATCTTTTGAATGACTATATAACTGCTTGCATAAGAAAGCAATATTGGCAATGTGGTTTTGTCTTCCTTTTAATGCAATTTTAAAATTGAAAATGAGGAGGGCAGTTAAAACCATACTATTAGCTAGCTCTCTAAGGATCAAATACTTGTCATATACTTCCCCAACCACCAATAACTAGTGAACCACAAAGTGAAAACTTCTACGACACAGTGGAAAGTCAAGACAAAAGCACGCAAACAGTGAGTTTTGCTCATTTCACTTTACTACTCAAACATTTCTTAGCACTGTTGCCTTAAATCCACAGAATATACGAGGACTAATACAATAGCAAGTGACTGCAAAATTCTAAAACTAGCTGGGGGTGCAGGGAGGAGAGGAGAGCAGAGGGGAGAGGAGAGCAAGGGGGAGAATGGGTAAATGTGAGAGACAGAAACTGTTTTCCAGTTTCTGATTAGCCAGATTCCAGAGATTCTTTAGTCAGAGAAAATATTTTAAGATGCAACTATACAAAGCTCTCCTACAACACTATCATTTGTTTCAGGAATGGCTACTCTTTTCTATGAAATGCTTACATAGTTAAGGTTTTGTTGTTGGGAGGTTTTTTAAGGAGAGGGGTGGCTTGTTTGGGTTTTTTAAACACTTATTTAAAATAATAATCAAGGAATGGTTTTTGCAGTTATAGGAATAATTTATATAATATGCTTCTATAAGAAAAAAACCCTAACAAAATAATACCTGTTCAGCTGCCACTGAAAGGTTTTCAATTGATGATAGGTTAGATTTGTCTTTTAAACCCCAGCAAAAAAATTTAGAGGAACAGAAATACTGGAAATTTTTAAAGATGAGCTAAATAAAGCTTTTGCCCTTGAAGCAGACTAAGGTTCTTTCTAATTCAGAAGAGTTTTATAGAGCTAGGTTTTCTATTTTCTTCCTTTAATAGATTCAGGATTTATTTCCTTGGTTGTTCAGCATTCTTTCTATTTTCCAGTTAGTCCTCTTTGCTTGCTTAGCCACACGCAGACAGCTATTGATATAGTACAACTGTAGGTTTCTGCACAACATAGTCCAGACAATAAACACTTAACAGTTATCTCTAGTTCAGGCTATAGCTAGAAACAGAATTATACCCCTGCTCAGTGTTCAGTTCCCAGAACTCAGCTGGAAACTGAGCCAATGTAATCTCAAAGCTCTCTAAAATATCCGTGTTAACGCTAAATTGGATGGACAGAAGCTGAAGGAACCTGAACAAGATGTTTCCTGAGTAAAGCCAGTTTCACTCAGATCTGAACCCCTACAAAGTTTTATTCAAAGTAGTTGTTTCTTGTTGCCAATAGTTTGCATAAATTTGATGCCAGCTGGCAAAACCCAGCCTGTCACCTCAGTAAAACTACCTTCCCAAACAACACAAGCCTCCAGCAAAACATCACTACTGACAAACTCCAATTGAGAACATATGCCCTCGGCTCCTCTGACACTGTTCCTTCCCAGTATAGCACCTTTCTCAGCGTGGACGCATGGCACTGGAAAAGCAGACAACTTTGCATATGTTCCGGTAATACAGCAACGTTGGCAGATGTGGGCTGGCAAGTCTTGGAGTCTCATGCAGACCAACACAGGAATATAAGAGCTGTGGATTGCATTCTAGGATTTTAATTAAAATGAATATAATTTTCTTGAATTAAATTCCTCCTCCTTACCTTCTTTTGTACCTGATAAATCAAGAGGGAAGGAATTTTAAGAGGAAGGACTAAGAGGAGAAATAAAATAGGTCCTTATCTCTGAGGGAGACAATGTGCTTAGCAAAAACGCAGCCATTGCAGCTTAGCAGTTACATTCTAGCCTGTTGTACAATAATTAGAACTGACGAGGTAATTTATACCTTGGCTTCTACAGAATAGAGATGGAAACATGATCACTGGTTTCATTACTTTTAGATGACTAAGATTTCATTACTGAATAAACTGAGAACCGTTTTAGTTGTGAAACAAAAGAAGCTAAATACGAAGATTTAATATTTAATTTCAGAACCCCCACTTTTGGAAAAAATTACAAACCAAGCAGACCAGCACAAACATGCACAGCATATCCTACATATTTCAGTATGCAAAGAAACATTTTTTTGTCAGACCTGTGCACGTAAAAATATGCATAGTGTGTGGTCAAAGCACTTTCCATTCCTGTGGGATAAACAGTATCAGCCAAATTAAACTAGACAGGATGACTTTGTAAGACTTGACCCAGACGACAGCCCATTTTCAAGCCGTACTGTGTGGCAGCATGCTGCAGATAAGAACACACCTTTGGGAATGATACAGCACATGCTGCTTTCACACAGGTTGGTCTCTGTGTACCAAAGACCAAGAAGGAAAAACACTTAAATCTCTAGGTGGAAGTAGGTTAATAACTTTCCCTGTCCTTGCACACGTATAATTTGAAACGGGGAAGAGATGAGCACGTGGGAGGGCAGCAGGCAGGTTCATCAGATCCTTAGTAATGGCTTATTACCCAAAAGTTTTTAACTAAATAGTGATCTTTGTCTCAAGCAAGCACATTCCCATTCAATAGTAAGGAAAATACCAAACACATCCCAGTAAATGCAAGAGTTCAGCAGCAGTACTGGGGTAAGATCATGACTTACTGGCACAAGGTAAGTAAGTTTTTGAAATTGAAAGCAATTAAGTTATTTGCATGTTTATACGGTAACATTCATTCTTGCAAGGGCTTTTTCTGGGTCACTGGAAAGGAGGCATTTGAATAACAACCCCTTAGATTTTAATCACACATTAGCTATTCACAACTATGTCAGGTGGCTGAATGGAAAAAATAACCAATGATCATTAAAAATAGATTTTTACTCAGAGGAAAAGAGGAAAAGATACAACTCTTGTACTTTAATAAATCCAGCTCCTGTTTAATACACAACCAAACAAATGAAAGATTCTAGTTCTTGGTTTACAAAAATTGAACTAATATTGCTGCTCAAGGGACAGTATCTCAGTAGACATCTGGAGAACCTACTGATTAATTAATAGATTCATTAATTAGACAGCTGTAGTGTTAAAAGAGGATTTAATTGTTTGGATTAATAACCCTACTAATTAGTCCTAAAGAAAATCATCATCCACCCATAGAGTCGAGAAAATGCTGACTTCCTAAACGCCCATCTGCGTGATTAACTTCATGTTTCTGGAACATGTTAGCTAACTATTGACTGACTTACAAGACTGTATGTGCTGTGGGAACATCCAGAGCAACTCTAAAAGTGGTGATATTTCTGGTCTCTAGCATATATACCACTGGTGACAAATGCTATTAAAAATTATTTGCCTATTTCTTGACTTTGAAGTACAGCACCAATGTGGGAATCTGAGAAAAACAATTATAAACACTAAGCCTGTGAGGAGATACATAAAACATGAGGCAGACTATGAATATTACTTAATTTAAAATCATCAAGGTATACAATCAATACACAACAGCAAAGAGAAGCCTACGCAAAATCATGACAGGGATGCAGTGTTTGTGAAAAACTTATTTGTCTTGTGTCACCAAGATGGGCATATCCCTTTCTACAAAAGAAATATTGTAATTGTACAAGGCATTTCATATGAACCATAATCATCTACAATGTGTGACAGCCAGATTAGAGTGTTGTCTATCAATGAGCTAAAGACCTCATTGCAGAATGTTCCTCTCATCATAGTTGAATCTGACAGTATGTCTATACGATGTTAAATATGCTAGAAGTTCTGATACTGGTCTTCCTCCTTTGTGTCTAAGTTGTCCAAACCTGTAGTGGAGACATCAAGGGATATCATGAAAATAAATTAATGAACTCTGTGAAGCACAAAGATGGTTCAATGGCATTCACCTTAAAAGCCCACAGAGAAATGAATAATTTTGCATTAAATATAGTTTAATTAGCATACAAAAATGTACTAGGGATATAGTGAGGGAAAAGTAACATTTTGCACATCACACATCACATGTGATGAAAAAAGTTTATGACCAGCTGGAAGAAAGGTATCTATGAAATAGCATACACATGGAAGGAAAGGAGAAAGGGTAAAGAAGTTAAAATTGCACAGGTAGCAATAACTTGATATTTTCTCAGTTTCAAGTGCTTGTTTCTGCAACCATAATATTCTCTTCCTACATTCTTGAATTCTTTAGCTTATTAAGTCTTTGCATGCTGTTTATTTTTTTGAAAACTAGGTGTATTGGCAAAGCCTGAGATGAAAGAAACCACTCCACATCAAATTCTAAAAGCTACTTAAAGAAAAATTCAGAGGTGCCTGGCAGAATCTCAATGGGGAAGAGATACCAAGGATTTTTTTAAAATCCTACTGCATCCCTTTTAGCCCAACTCCCTCTGGCCCAGGAAGTCAAAGGAATCTCCTCATAAATGTGCAAAACATTATTGTAATAGATTACATGACAACAGTAAAGAAATCTAATTTATAACTCAAGTGAAACTATCACTTAAATATATGGGATACTTGTCATTGTTAGTTTTCTTCAGGGTGTTTATTCTACCTGCAATGTAATGCTTGGATATTACTATCAAAACCAAAATTCCTTCTCACAAATACGTAAAAATTCTGCAGTTGTGTGATAAAATCAGAAGTTTCTTAACAGAATATTGAACAAGTAAATTCAGCTGATACTTGCCATTAACTTCAGTCCTACCAAGTAGCTGCACACTTGTGTGTACCATAAGCGCAGGGGTTCCAAAACACATTAGATCTCACCAAGAACTTAATCTGAAGAGTGAGAACTGAGTAAAGGGTGGGAAGGGTGCTTAAAGAAGCCTTCTGAGACTGCTTGGGTAAGGATGGAGTAGAAGGAAGTTGTACCATCTTGATCCTGGCCGGACTCCAGGTGTCCACTAAAGCTACTCTATCACTCCCCTCCTCAGCTGGACAGGGGAGAGAAAATACAACAAAAGACTCATGTGTTGAGATAAGGACAGGGAAAATTCACTCACAGACTCGACTTGGGGAAATCTGTTTAATTCATTACCAATCAAGTCAGAGTAGGATAATGAGAAATAAAACCAAATCTTAAAAACACCACATTCACAGGCCCTGGTCCTCATAGGGGACATCAATCATCCCAATATCCATTGGAGGAACAACACAGCAGGGCATAAGCAATCCAGGAGGTTCCTGAAATACGCTGATGATAACTTGCTTCTCCAAGTGACAGAAGAGCCAATGAGGAGAGGTGCTATGCTGGACCTTGTTCTCACCAACGAGGGGGGGCTGGTGGGGAGTGTGAAGCTCAAGGGGAGACTTGGCTGCAGCGATCATGAAATGGGGCAGCGAGAAGAGCACACAAGCAGCTCACTACCCTGAACTTCAGGAGAGCAGACTTTGGCCCCCTCAGGGATCTGCTTGGCAGAGTAGCATGGGATAAAGACCTGGATGGAAGAGGGGCCCAAGAAAGATGGTTAATATTCAAGGCTCATCTCCTCCAAGCTCAGGAGCAATGCATCCCATCAAAGAGAAAATCAGGTAACACCACCAGGAGGCCTGCATAGATGAACAGGAGCTCCTGAACAAACTCAAACACAAAAAGGAAGCCTACAGAAGGTGGAAGCAAGGACAGGTAGCCTGGGAGAAATACAGAGAAACTGTCTGAGCAGACAGGGATCAGGTTAAGAAGGCCAAAGCTCCGATAGAATTAAATGTGGCCAGGGATGTTAAGGGCAACAGAAAGTCTTCCATAGGTACATTGGTGATAAAATCCTGACAGCAAACCTGCTCCAGCGTGACCTCCTCTCTCTCTCCACAGGTCCACAGATCCTGCCAGGAGCCTGCTCCAGCATGGACTTCCCTTGGGATCACAGCCTTCTCTGGGCACATCCACCCACTCTGGCATGGGGTCCTCCACAGGCTGCAAGTGAATCTGCTCTGGCCCCTGGAGCACCTCTAATCACAGAGGTGCTACCACCATTATTGATGCCTTGGCCAGCAGTGGGTCTGTCTTGGAGCCAGCTGGCATTGGCTCTGTTGGGCATGGGGGAAGCTTCTAGCAGCTTCTCACAGAAGCCACCCATATAATCTCCACCCCCACCACCAAAATTTTGCCACACAAACCTAGTACAGAAGTGTTTCAGTTTTTGTACAACTTGAAAACAAATAGTGTAGTAATAATAGAGAGGTTTGGTAAGAAAGTGTGTTTTTGGCAGAAAAAATGGTCAATATACAGTTATAGTTGCAAGATTAGAGAGTATAATGGGCAGTAGATGACCTGTGACATCTGAGATCTCACATACAGAAACTATACCATTCCCCACCACTCATATGTAATTATATGGGCCATCTTGTTTCTTCCCAGCCTGGGTCTGTTAAAAAGGTAACTGAAGACCCTTAACTAGTGATGAAGAACTTGGTGCTAAATCTGCACTCTCCACAATTTGTCTCTCACCTTCCAAAAGCATATGCTAATAGTGTGGTGAATGGAGTTAAATCCGGTTGGCGGCCGGTCACGAGTGGTGTCCCCCAGGGCTCAGTTTTGGGGCCACTCCTGCTTAACATCTTTATTGATGATCTAGACGGGGGGAATCGAGTGCACCCTCAGTAAGTTTGCAGACAACACCAAACTGGGTGGGAGTGTTGATCTGCTCGAGGGTAGGGAGGCTCTGCAGAGAGATCTGGACAGGCTGGAGCGATGGGCTAAGGCCAACTGTATGAGCTTCAATAAGGCCAAATGCCGGGTGCTGCACTTGGGCCACAACAACCCCCAGCAGCGCTACAGGCTTGGGGAGGAGTGGCTGGAGAGCTGCCAGTCAGAGAGGGACCTGGGGGTGTTTAGAGGAGAGGAGGCTGAGGGGAGATCTCATCGCCCTCTACAACTACCTGAAAGGAGGTTGCAGAGAGCTGGGGATGAGTCTCTTGAACCAAGTAACAAGCGATAGGACAAGAGGGAATGGCCTCAAGTTGCACCAGGGAAGGTTTAGACTGGATATTAGGAAGCATTTCTTTACAGAATGGGTTGTTAGGGGTTGGAATGGGCTGCCCAGGGAGGTGGTGGAGTCCCCATCCCTGGAGGTGTTTAAGAGTCAGGCTGGCATAGCGCTGAGGGATATGGCGTAGTTGAGAATGATCAGTGTTACGTTAATGGTTGGACTAGATGATCTGCAAGGTCTTTTCCAACCTTAATGATTCTGTGATTCTGTAACAAAATTATAGGCCAGACCATGTTAGAGCACTTTCTGTCCCCTGTTGAACTCTGCAATACTTGTCTGCACAATGACACCATTTCTTAGGGTTACAAAGAAAGCGGGAAGGAGGAAAAAAAGAAGTAAATAACTCCACAGTCTGTGACAAAGGCATCCATCCACTGTTCTACCAACCAATACCTTGTCCTAACAGAATTATTTGTTTTATCCAATTACTGTTTCATACAAAATAAAAATACAGGTAGCAGAATAGAGACCACAATATCAAGAACTTCCCCGTTAAAGATATTGTCTGCTTGATTTAGCAACTTAATTTTATTGCACAGTTCTCAAAACAATTGGAACTACTTGAAGAAGTCCTCTGGATATCCTGAAAAGAAGAAAAATGAATCAAAGAAAATAAGATGGGTCATGCACTGGAATAAAGGAAAAAAAACATTATTCCAGGCTTCTTTTATACCAGATTTACAGAAAACAGTAAATGATTATTTTTACTGACAGAAAAAGAACAAAATTCTGTACGTGACTTAAGAAGCAAGTTCAAAATATAGCTAAATATGTTCAAAGGAACATCGTGTTACGGGAAATCACTTTCCTGCCTTCTGTAAGTATTCTAAAAGTTAACTAAAACCCTTTAGACAAAACCAAACATTAAAACCTATGGTAGGAAAGGTTCTCTAAGTAGATTTACTTCGGAGATAAAACCCACAAAGTCCTATTACATGGTGTTAGAGAAAGACAGATATCTATTTAGATTGCTGTGGCTGCAGTCAATAAATGTATTTCATCACTGCTGCTGCCAAAACAGTCTGTACAGAAATGTTTCTGACAAGTGTAAAGAGAACTAAGAGAAATTGAATGACTTATTGTTTGCATTACATTAATAACTGAAGTGTCTGGAGAAAGATGGACCAAGTGGGATCATCTGGTTAAAAATAAATCATCAATATTGCTTTTTTAAAAATAACCTTTATCCATAACTCATATTGTGACGTCTTGTATTACTTTTTCCTCTGCATTTGACACCCTTTCCTCCTGATGCCCATTTAAGAAAGTATCATACCATCAATGATTCTGTTCACCTGACACTCAAAAAACCCCCTAACATAACAGTTACCAAATCATACAATTAATTTGCAAACATCAGCTAAAAGTAGTTTATTTTCTCAGCATAGAAGAGCCTACAGAAAAGTAATTTAAAGGAGAACGTATTGTACCAAACAGCACAGGAGCACTACTGGTGACTTAAGTAGCACCTCTATGGTTCTTTACCTTTCCCTTTTTCCTTCTACTTTTGGCCTTTTTAAAACATATATAAAGAAACCAGGGTGGTACAGATCAAGTCAACTGAGAGACTTTTTCTTCCCTTTCAACTGAAGTAACAAGAGAAAACTTGAACTTCTAGCTATGTTGAAGCATAACTACATTCAGCTTTCAGTAAGTGGTCAGCATCAGCAGATGACAGGAGATCTGTCGACCAGTAGACTAAGGTAAAGCTAAATGTCCTTGCTACTATTGCAAATGCTTTCTGTAATGCCTTTTTTTTTTTTTCAACATCTATAGAAAATATTGCTTACTACTACAATTGAAGTTACGGGAATACCTCTTGTAGCTGAACTAATTATTAATAAAACACTCTCTCCTTAAGTTGCTTGCATTATTTATTATGCTGTATTAAGAATAGCAAAGTGCCATAAAATCCAATTCCCCAATCCAACAAACATGTATTTATTTTAAAAGATGCTAATTTTTATGATGATAGAATATACAACAAAGAAAAGGAAGTTTATATGGGGGAAAACAATAGTCACAAAAAAATTTTAAAAGACCAAACAATTTGGAAACACATAACTGAGGATTGGAGTTCTACTGTATGGGAAGAAGGAAATCTGGGACAATGTGTTTTTATACCTGTGTGTGACCATAACAAAGGTCTTGTGTCACTATTATATTTTAAATGTGATTCTCACTTCTTTGTTTAGATACTAGTAGTGGAAAAAATAGGAAGTTGGGGTTTTTTCTTGGTTTTAATATTCATGTCAAATAGTTTAGAGTGTCAAAATATATGTGTCTAAGTCAGCCTGCCTTCTTTGTCAAGAACTCAGAGAGGATATGAACATGCTGCCAACTTCCACAACACTGTCAGAAATCCTATCAGCACCTTTTTCTTTTTCCCTGAGGCATATGGTTAAGTGACAATCCAATGAGCATCCACTCTTGAATAACGTGTTCTTTGTAGCTGGGTGAAAAGCTTAAAAGCACAAAACCAGACAAAAATTAATTTCAGGAGAACTGAAAGAACCTGACTTGATCTCATGATTTTCAGTCATTTTCCTTATTTCTTTTTTTGAGTGGTAATACAGCTGTGGTGGCCTGGAAGAGAAAATAAAGGGCTGCTGCACTCTCAGTAAGATCTGTGGATGGAAGTCCCCTAAACCCAGTCAGAAAGGAGTTGAAGTAATCAAGAGTCACCATCAAGAGGACATGTACCACCAAGGTGAACATGGCATCAGAGTCTCCAGTATGTGTCCCTTGTGCAGATGGAAAAACATGACAGCTCCTCACTCCATCCAGCACAAGATATATTTACTGCAGAATCCACTATGTCCCTTGTAGATAAGAATGAGGGTGATGAACTAAGTCAGGTTTTTTGTGCAGATGTCTAAGCAGGCCTCTGCAGCAAATACCGTTCACTGCCCAGAACTGGATTCAATTATGCCCACTGCTTGACCAGAACTCCTATTCCCAAGAACACAAGTGATATTTTTCTAGCATGAGCATGTGATGATTTAGCAATATTATTGTTCACAACCATTTAGATGCAGATCTATTACACATACCTACATATGTGATACTTTCCTTTTTTTTCTTTTTAAAGGAGCATAATCATAATCATTGACATTACACAGTCCCTGGTTCCCAAAGAGACCATGGAGAATGGAACTGAAACACCATCAGTAAGTCATAAGAATAGTATCCATTCTCCCCTATTCACATCATCCTCCTCATGGCATGAATTCTCCGTGTTCTGGGCAACAAATCTGGCCCTGCTAAAAAGTAATACACCCTTCCATATTTTCACTTCTTTATATGTACTGTATCCCAGGCATTTAACTAACACCTCATGGTTTTTGACAAATAAAGCTTTAGAAAGACTGTCACTCCTGTGCAATGGATTCTTATCTCAAAAGTTCCATGTCTTTCCATGGGACTTTGTCAAGATATGTCAATGGAAAATAAAACTGCACCATAAACAAAAACATCTACATCTCCACAGTGCATAGAGTTCATTTAATGTGCACACCAAGTATAACCATGCTTTCACTGCCTACTCCACCTTCATATCACAAATGCATGAAAATATTAAAAACTATCATAAAAAGTAACACTTATGGTTCTTTAATGCTTGCATTTCTCATTTTCAAGGTGGGGGGGCAGCCTGCATTGGCACTTTTGTGAAACAGAGCAGCATTTTTCATGGCTTTGCAGTATACTGTATTACAGAGTATCTTATACTGGACTATATCAATCAAATCAAGAAAGTGTACATCAGTGTAGCATAGATACAATTCCTTCTAGATTCATCTCCACCATGGAAGAGACTGTCTTTGCATATTTTCACTGTGTATTTCTTGAAAAACACCAAACCAAACAAAAAAAACACACTACCAAAAAACCTGTCACCACAACAGCTTGGCTTTTAGGAATAAAGCAGATGTTCAAACAAGGGTCACAAATATCCAACATTTAATTCTTTATTCCATTTTAACAGTCTCAAGTTACATGATTCTTGATAAATAAGTAGTAATAAAGGAAAAAACTACACTGGGGAGAAAAGGTATTGCAATAAAGAAAGTTCTGAAGCAACTATTACACTTAAAAACAGTTGCTCTGGATTTATTTCAATTCATCTGTGGACAGTATTAAACCCACTGGAGTCCTCTACTTCTTGCCATAAATTTCAGTCTCTACATCTGCAAATCAGCTTTCTGCTGAAGTACAAATAATGAGATTTACAGTACATGGGAAAATAGCAACAAACATTTCAAAGGCCCTTGAATCAGCAAAACTATTCTCTTTTTTGGGGGAGCTACTAAATGATATAATGAAAATGAATGGAAGACATCTTTTTAAGTATAATTTCAGCCATTTACATTTTCACAGCTAAGAATTTGGCAGAACATTTTCTTTCCATTCGGGTAGCAGATAATACATAGAAATGTTTCACAATACTTGCACCAAAATATTATATTACTCCAAATACTGCCACACTTAAGCCATGATAATATACTGTATCATAGGGGATTGGTGAGTGTTGCTACCTTAGGGTATTTTTCTCCCTCTCAGCAAATCACTGTTTTCCATTTGATGTCATCTCTCTGTAGGACATCACACTGTTCTGGGAATGGTAGCCCAGGATGGTCCCAGGTTCTGCTCCACTCCTCTCGTTAGAGCTCTTTAGTGTTTTCTACACTCATACTTTCAGTGTTGTTCATGCAGATCTGTACTGCCCAGAGTCAAAAGATACTCCTCAAACCACACATGCAAACAACCCCCAGACAACACACCCCAACCCAACAAAACAACTCATACATTCTTACAGCTTCATCTTTCCAGGTTTCGTTTTGCTCCATTTAGTTCTGGTTTTTGATTCTCCCCTTCATTTTGTGCTTCTCACGCTTTGGAAAAGCACGACGGAAAAACTATTTTGACAGGAATTCTTAAATCCTCTTAAAATTTTAATCTCTCTCTTCCTCCAGCACTGGCAATCCTTTTTCCCCCTGAAGTAGGATGATGGCTGTTCTTCATATTGCAGCACGCAGGCAAGGAAAAGGATGGATTTACAGAGAAATTGTTCTACTTCTATACTACAGATTCCCATTCTATAAATTACTGCAATAATTTATTCTTAGAGCAGTAACTCACAGAATAAAATGAACAGATATATACAGTTAATCCCAGGTAAAATACAGCATATAAATCTTAGTTCTGAAATACTTAAATCTAGGGTGCTCTGTATCTCTGAGCTGATTTGTGATAACATGAGAAAGTAGGTCCAAACCAGGAAGCATGTCTGAAATCAAGCAATGTGCCACTGTGAAAAGTGCTGCTAACTGTGGCTGCAAAAGCATTCATACAGTGGTCATAGAATTTCTGTGTAAACAACCAAGGCATGTGCCCACTCTCAACTGAGCTCATAAGCAACTGACTGACAGCTTGCTGCCTTTAATGAACTGGAAAACTACATTTCCTGCCTCTGCAGATTTGGGCAAGTTCAGCTCTATGAGAAATCATGAGCTGCTTTCCTTACCTTTGCCCTCTCCATCATCCCACTCCTTTCAACAGCCCACTCTGGGTAGTTAAAGAGACAAAGGCTTGTTTTGCATTTCGAAAGATTTTCTTGACTCCTAAGACCTATCACTTAATCTTCCCTGTACCTTTGTGTCATTCAGACAGAAGATGTTTGGAAACTACAAAGCCCCACTGACAAAAGCTTTTATTCCCAAATGAAACAGGGTCTTCCTTCTTCTTAATATATGTTTGTATTCATTAACAAGATGACATTTTTCCACAAAACTGTATCTACAGAATGGAGCATCTCTCATTCATGGCATGAACACCCTACAAATAACCATGCTGACCCAGGACAGGGTCATGGAAAAAAAAAAATGCAGGAGGGGGTGACAGGAAAGCTGCTTCCTGCACAAGGCACTGCTAAACTGGATGAGGAGAACACTGCAATTCTTTGCTGTGAAATTAGTCTCAATTTAGAGCTGACTAAAAGCTGCAACTTTACTGTGCAGCAAGAGTCTAAAGTCCATATCCCATTCTATCTTTTTGTAAAGTTGCTTTTAATTTCTATTCTCCATCCTCCCTTCACTTCAGCAGTTTTCTCCAGCCCAGAAAACATATTTCCAGATAGGTGTGCCAGATTTCCTTCTGGCAGCCCCTCCATGGAGCACATCTCTGCAGTGGCCGGAGTAAGGTTTTTCCTCTGCTTCTGACACTCCTCTTGGAGATGGAGCACTTTGCACAAGAGCTTGCAGAGGGTCACTGCAATCCTTGCAGACAGTTTCATAGCTGCCAGAGGAGGAGAAATACTATTTGTGTTGAAGGTTTCTGAATTTGTGCCCTGACACAAGAATAAAAGTAGAACCTTCCCCTCTTAATTGCTGCAATCTCAAAGCCTTTGAGTTCTAGATCACTGGACCTTGGGCTACACAACTCTAGATCCCACTCCTCCCACCAGTAGTTTCCTAATCCTGCTGGTGCATGAAACAGCCATTCCCTCCAGAGGCCCTGTGATATTTGCCAAAATATCTGCTTCATTTTTTATATTCTCTAAAATATCCATTAAAGAAGCACTCAAAAAACAACCCACAAAAGAAATTTACATTTTTTACACTTAAAACATAACAAAAGCACACAGCATTTGTACAACTTCTGTTCTCATTTCGAGTAACACGGTAACATGTTTTACAGGGAAAGGAGGGTGCACTTAAACACCAGTATGCCCAGTGTATCCTATGACATTTACTTTTCTCTATCAGTTCCAAAGAAAACACATACATATACACTACGCAACAGAAAGTGGAAAAAAGTATATCTCATCTTGAGTCTACATTTGCAACGCTGCCAAACTAAACATAATCAAGAGTAACTGAACACTACTTCTTTCATCATAACCCAACATTCTTCCCTCATTTGTCCTTACTCCTTTAGCACACACAAGGACAAGAACTCAAGGATTTTTTACCAAAGACCTGTAGCTTTCTGTGCTCTGCTTCATCCCTAGAAATAAAATCAAACCAATCAGTATGTTTATTACACACTTATAAATCATTTCAGAGGTGATTCCTGTTTGTGAAGTTTTAGAAGTAATGCACTGATGGGAAATCATATCTACTGATGTATTTTAATATGTCTTAAGCAAATTTCACAACTAAGTAAAGGGTTTGTTCTTATAAAAATCTTCTCTAATAATGAATTTAGTACTTAGAAAAGATGTGGGGTTTGCAGTTTTAAAACCAGTCTATTTATCCAGGGAAAAGAGAGAATGTAGACAAATTACGCATGTTTTTAAACTCAGTCCATCCTAGTGCAGAAGGATCATGCCAAGGCTGAAGAGAAATTATATTAGATTTTTTTACTGTATGGATGAAGGCTATGAAAAATGTCATTGATATCCCACATCCATGTCATACAGTTTCTCAAATGTGACCCTATCTACAAATACTGACATAAAGTTGAACTTGTGACCTAGAGGTTAAAAAACTTTATTTTCTTGTTGACAATCCCTTGCTTCACATAAAGGGAAAACAGGTTGCCAATCCCTGTGCACGTAAAGGGAAAACAGGAACAGTGTAATCTGGCATAAGAAGGTTAGATGAAGGAACAGCTTCTCGATAAAACAAATGTTTTAAGGACAGAAATATTAAAAACTACTCTTAAGAGAAGATTGTTCAAGTGAAGTTTAGCAAAGCAGATCTTCAGAAAACAATGCATCCTGCAGCTAAAGATGGTTTTATTCTGTTCTCCAAATTGCACTCCTGCTTTTCTAGACCTGCCAATCAACCAGGTTTGACCTGGACCACATAGGTTTCAGGGAGCTTTTCAGGTACCCAAAGTAAGAGCAATCCATTGAAAACTGTGTGCTCCACTCTCATCACTTTAATGCCTCCTGTTTTGGGAACATCACATCAGGGTACATGCTCCAAAAATACTCCAGCTACCTGAGCTGTTGCAGTCAGAACAGGCTGAGGATTTCTGGGCACTGAGTAGAACAACTCTGGTACAGACCACATGCCAGGCTTCCCAGAGCATGGCTTACAGCACAAGACATAGCCTGATGCTGCTTGCATGTGGGTCCACACAGATCCAGAAAGTCTATTCCTTTGCACCACCTCATTTAGTTCATGTTACTTCACTAGTCAGCATTTCAAACGCTTCACCCTCCCCTAACCCTGTTTTGAGGAACATATGGTTCAATGCAAGGGGTACAAGGTGGACTCCTCCACGCTGATCAGCATTGTGCTATATAGGAAATTTAAATAACAAGAAAAGCAAGAAACATGGTCTGCTGGGAAATCTCAGCCCTTTTAAAACAGCCAAAAGTGCTTCTGTTTTAAAACTTAGCCAATGTTATACTCCTCCTCCTTATTTTGAAAACACGACATTTTGAAACAGCTTCAGGAAGAGCAAGTTACAGTCAGCATAAGGAAATTAGCCATAAGCCTATAACTACACACCTTTGCATCCTCGTAAGTGTAGACACATACATTTTTTAACACAAATTCCCAATGAAACTCATTTGCAAGTGCTAGCTCTCTCTTCTAAAACAGTATTTCCTACTATAGAGCATATTGATTTTCAACAATGAGAGGAAAGAGAAAAGTAATTTTGTTATTTTTCAAGTTCTGTTAGAAAAATTTTGAAGAGCAAAACCTGATGAGCTGTACCTCATTTCTAATGTATCCACCCTTATTAAACAGATGCAGGTGTTAAGTAGCTGGCTTTATTCCCAAGCAACTGTTGATCCCAGGCCAATCATGGGATTACCATATTAAATCAGTTAACACAGCTTTCTATATTCTAAATTAACATTCTTTAACTTCATGGAAACAAACTTTTTTTTCTCCTTAAAGAAAAATTCAGATTTAACTATTATGCAACACAATGTGTAAAGCATCATAATACAACATGAAATAAAATACTAATTATATTGCAAACTTCCCTAATAGGTATCATCAAGAAATCCTTAAACTAATTCAGCAAGATTCTGAAGTCTTTAACAAAGGCAAATGCCAACTAATACATTTTGACAAGTTGTAGACTGGAAGAACAGCATTTTGAAATACTGTGAGAAGTAAGAGACCACATAGACTGGTATATAAATAGCTGTATTTCAGAATGCTTTACATACTAAAGGGCTGTCAAATGCAAAGATTATCTCTTGAAATACCATCTAATAGATCTATTAGTTTGATGCATTTGATTTTTGCAATAATTTACTTAATATTGCTGTACAGATCTCATGGGTCTGCTGTTCTGGGCTATTTGCACAGAGCACAAGAACATTTGAAATTTCTGTTTTAAAGATGCTATTTCAATATACATCTATGCACATTATATTAATTTTGTGCTGCAGCATGACATGACATTCCATTTGCATTCTTTTTCATTATATGAAAAGGCCCTTTTTATCAAAGTTGTTGCCTCGATTTTTAAGGAAGTGTACATTTCAAAAAACAGTAAAATACAAGGTTTGAAAAGAGTCCAAGTCATTGTTCAACGAGATTTTCTTCACTTGGCATATTTTGTCTGTGCACACAAGGGTAGGATTGAAGTAGAAAATACTTTTTCTTATTTTTATCAGTTTAGGTAGAGAATATTCAGCCACTGCTTTTAATATCATTCAGAATGACATCGTAGGCAACTGCAGTTGTCATGTTCAACTGCATCCTGCTTTTTGGAATGGATTTAAATTCAACCACACAATTTTGTTTCTATTTTTCTATTAAATTCGCTCTTATTTTTAAACTAGCAGAAAACAAAGAAGTCTGATGAGTTTATTTGGGGAAATACAGTGTTAGAGACACACACTAGAGTGTTTTTGAATATATTTGCAATATTATAGTTCAGTGGAAACATTGAGCAAAACGGTTGTATGTTATATCCATTGAAGCAGACACAACTTGGTATTAGAATTTATGAGCCAGAATAAAATCTTCAGAGACAGCAATTACAGAAGCGACTTCTGGATGAACTGAGGGAAAAGATACAAATTAACAATATAATAATAAATAG
The DNA here is from genome assembly GCF_031877795.1 of Strix aluco. NCBI lineage: Eukaryota > Metazoa > Chordata > Aves > Strigiformes > Strigidae > Strix > Strix aluco. Next base: position 58,700,743 of record NC_133933.1, on the reverse strand, counting down.
AGGAACTAAAAGGGCAAGGTAAAGTGATGGAAGAGGAAAGAGTACAGTATCCATGCCACATAATTTGAACAGTGAGACACAGGGATGATCTACAGTAACACAAGATAATCCAATTTAACTGTTCCTAACATACACCAGAGCCTGAGAAAAGATCTAATTATACCAATTGTGCTACACAATTGGTTTGGAAGAGCTGGATGCTAGTATGCTAGGATGGCTGAACCTCCAACACAAAAAGTTTCCTTTTTAAGAGAGAGGACAAAGATCTTCAGGAGGCTAAAACCCCATAGAATACTTAGTTTTTACTTACTTTTTCGTACTTACTTCCCCCCCCCCTTCCTTTTTTTTTTGGCCAAACTCAAGTTTCAATTTCATAGTCATGCAGGTTTTTTTATTTTTTCTACATTTGTAGGTTACCGAGTTTTTGACATCATGAATAACACAGGAAAAAAAAAATCCAGATCAAGCTACTTGATGTAAGAGATTACGCAACACGGAAAGGCGTAAACAGAAAAGCCAAGAGGCACCGGCGACACCCATGCAGAGCAGTCCCTAGCGGCAGCCCAGGGTGGTAGAGCCCACCCTGCTTACTGTCCAGCAAGTCTATCTGCCCCTGTGGTTAAATTAATCTCAAACCAGGATAATCTGTCCTGGGTTAATCAAAAACAGACCATAGCAAAGCAAGACATACAAATACCATTTTATTTCATTCAAAACCTGGGTAGAGAGATGCAAGGATTGAGGGGGGGAGGGGAAGGCTTTCAAGAACAGTCATCATACAATATTTAAACTTTTCCTTTAGTATCTAACATCTGAACAAAGGTAACTTTTTCTTCTCAAGAAAGCCAAGATCAGTTCCTGAACAACACCTGAAACTGTTCTTTAATGACTATCATATTTTACTTAATATTTATAGACAGCATTACACTAAAACTTCCTTGTAAAAATAAAGTGTTTCCATTACCTTGGAAGGTGGGCTTTTTTTAATTAAAACCACTGAAAATAATGTAAGCAATGATTATTTGATATTTGATTTTGATACAGTAACTTCATAAACGTATTCCAGTTCAGAAAATAAATGAACACAACTTCGCAAACAGGGTATTAAGACATTGATACTTTTTTTTTTTTCCATGTTTGTGCTGGTTAAATGCACACCCTTAATTACAAAATACACATTGCCCCCTAGGCAACTTGAAAAATGATTGATAATCACATTTACGATTTGTTCAAGGTCTCTCCTTTATAATTAACCTTCTTACAGCAAGTAGAAGACATAGTAGACATATAGTAGCATGAGTACTTTGACTGTTTTTTGCCTTGTATGAGGCCAGACCTTAAGTTATCTCACCGACATAAGATTACGTAGACCAGCGCATTTTGCAAAAATTTTTTTTATATATATTTCAGACAAAAATAATCTATCAAGTAACATGATTTGTAAATCTCTATCAATAATAACTATTACTTCCACAGGGACCTAAACATTTTAAAAGTTGTTTCTATTTTATGCTTACAATTCATAAAACAGTCAAATTCTGATCAACTAATATGACCAAGTAATTAGAAGTTAGAAGTGTTTATAGAAATTATTTATTTTAGAAACTGAATTTATAAATTTAATTGAAAACTTCAATTTCATCTAGCTAGTAAAGGATGTACTTAGTATGGCTAATATGGAACAAGCAAGATTAATCTACTTTATTTAAAATAAGAACATCCAATCTAGTGGAAGGCTTTTCAGGATGGGAGCAGAAGGGTGTAAAGATGCAAACAAAGTCTATCACTTAAAAATCAATCACATCCTAATGCATGCATTTCAGGAACATGAACAAGTTAAACTCATGCAAAACCCTCTGTGCTAAGTTTCAGATCTTTTTGATTAAATTCTCATCTCAGTAACACACACTTTACAATTTGTCGTGGAATGCTTCAACTTGTTTCTCCTCTCATCTGTTTTGTACACTGGAAGGGGATGGGAAAGGAGGTGGCATATGAAACAAATATTTGAATGAGACTGAATTTATTTCTAGATTAATTTTCTAGTCCAATTAACAGTAATTTGACAAGATAGCAAAATAAATTCATAACTTCAACACATGTTCAAATTTATTAACTGCATAGCTATTTTCTCCCCTTATTTAACACACTCCCTATGGAGAATACTTTGGGTTTTGTTATCTTCCTTATTGCCTTCCATGCTTCTAATTTCTGGGGCTTTTAGATGCAACTCTCTAAGCTCTTCTCCCCTCAATCCCTACCCCTTCCCTTCAGAAGGCTGACAGAACACATTTGCCTGGCATTTTTCCAAGGGCACAGACTCTTCAGATTATTCAAAAGATTTACTTTTTAAATTTTGGTATTTTTGGCGGTTTAGATTTTGGTATTTTCTAGTTTTCAAGCTAGTGAGGCTTCTGGCACCAGACTAGGAGAGAAGGATCCACAGATGCATATGGCTTGCTAAAATGTAGTATGGAGCTATGGAAATGAAAGCCTGGTAATATATCATCTCACAGTGGCTTTTGAAACAAAATTGTAACTATATAGGGGCATGCCAAAGTAGGTAAGACTGCAACATGTTAAATAAAAAAAAAAAAGACAAAACCACTATTAAGGGAGGTGCTCACAAAGTAAGGCATTTTGTCTTAATTTCTCCTTCTCCTAATTATAAGAATTAAGGATATCTATAACATTTCAGTGTTATTATGAGAATGACTGCAGCTATTGCTCAAGTTTTGAAAATCACCATTTTGGTTGAAAACATATTGGTTTGCCTTCAGTTAACAAAATAATTTATGATAGGCTCAGCAGAAGTCTTAGAAGATTGTTTCAGTTATAAGACTCAGAACTGTGGTGTTACCCTCTTCCTATATCCCAGATGATCCCCTCCCTGCACATGTGATCAGCTAGTTTAAAAAACAGATTCTTTGATTTTTTTTTTTTTTTACTTTCCCAATGCACTTCTCAATCATCTATATTGGAATCTAGGATGACAGACCTCAATCATCTATATACCTGTGAATCACCTTGTCTAGTTAAAATTAACATTTAAAATGTTGACATTTGACACATTATATGTTTTTGTTAATAAACGCAAGGCCTCCCACATCACTATTGGCTGAAGCTGCCACATAGCTGCAGACCATTGCCACCAGCCTACATCTCCCTTGTTCACATTTAGTCACAAGCTTTCAATGGCAATCCAGTCAATATTCAAGAGAAAGCAGCAATAATAATCACTGAAGATTTCTTTCAGAATATGTGCTCATTGTCCAAAATTTGGAAACCAAATTTCTATATACATTTATCTCCTTGTTCATTGAATATACAGAAAGTCTGAGAGTTTCCCAAAGCATGCAGGTTCTTCCCAAGGAATAGCAAAGGAGAATTGCTGTCACCATTGGACTAATTTGTTGATCTTGCAAGAATAAAAACAATAACCTATGGAATTCTGTAAGTCACAATAAGTCTAAACAGTTACTCAAATGATATTAAAAAATTGTGCTTATTACTTGTCTTTGTTTCTCTAGAAGGACCAAGTTTCGAGATCCTTATTTTTATGAGTAGCAGCTTATACCTGGAATTTGGAAATACTTCAAAGATAAGGTGTTACTCAATTAAAATAATGGCATCAAGTATAGTTCTACTGCAACAATAGCTTTAAGTAAAAAAAAAAACAGAAAGGAAAAAAAAGAAAATTTATGCTGTCTGAAAAAAAAAAACTCCTTCAGAGTTGCAGGTCCCTCAAAAAAAATAAAAAAGGAAACCCAATATGGAAATACTTTTAGGACAATATGTAAATAAAACTGAAGACCTCACACATTCTAATGTAAGCACTTGCATCGTTGAACAAGGCCCAAAATGATTTTTCAGGGACTGGGCAGATTTCCGTATTCTTAGAGGATTTTACTGAATTAAGCCATTAGTATATGAACTAGTTGCTAAAATTGTTAAACACTTAGAACCATTAAAACAAATACAGAAAACAGCAACATGCCTGACATTTGGTCCCAGGAATGTACTTTTATCCTATGCATATTTCAAAGACTTTCATTTTTGAAATAATAAATATTGTAATTTTTATAAAAGTCATAATACAAAATACACCATAAAAGATTTTTCCGGTCTTAAATTATGTTTAAAAGTTTATTTCCTTCCTAATGTTCCAGTGGAATGACTTTTTGGCAGAACTAGCTGGAAAGCAGAAGCCAGATCTAAATGCAGAGTTTAACCCATTTATTTCTGATCTGAAGTTAATACTAATATTTACAAAATTTTGAAGTCCTCCCAAAGCTGTAAGTTACAAAAATAATCTTTTTATTCGCTTTACCTAATTTGCGTTTTGATATTTACTCTCCTGAGAAATTCAAGGGACATTACTTGAGAAACTAGCTGAAAAGCCCAATTTGCCTTTTTTTCTTCAACTGGTTGACTTGTTTCTTTGTATGCCTCTCAATAGCCCTTTCCAGTGGGAAAAATTACTGCCACCTTGACTCCATAGTGCATATGTATGTAAGCTATCCACTGCAGCTCTGCAGTGTTTCATCTTAAGAACAGCAGAAACAGGAGTTAAAATTAAATATACACATTATCAAATACTCATGTAAAATACACTCTATTCCATAGTTGAGCTGATCACTGACTATGGCATACAGCTATTGGCCCAAACCCAAAGCAGAAAAAAAAATTTGAGATTAACTAATATTGTTCAGTTTGGTATCACATTCCACAGAAGGGAAGACGCGTGAGGCTTGAGAGAAAAAGAAATGTCAGTAAAGCACGTGCAACACATTCAACCAAGAGATGCTCACAAGAAGAGTATAAAACCACACAAAGATCAAAAAAACCCCAAACCAACCCAAAACCACTGACAACCCACCACCCACCAAAACCAACCCCCAAATGCTTGGTCAAAGTTTTCTTTCTCTACAGAAAAGCATTGCCTTTCCTATAGGATATGCAAAAATGTAGTAGTCACAGTTTTATACTAACTCCCCTTCCAGAAAACAACCTCTATGGGATTAACACTTCAAACATTTGAATGTTTCCTTAACTTGAGCCATGAGTGAGAAGTACTTTTTCTTCAAGTGGAACAGCTCACTTGTATAAAACTAAGCTAACGTCATTGGTGTTTATAGACCATTATCCTACAAAGGCAGTTAATTTCTCAGTGTATCAGTTTTATTAGTGCACAGCAACTTTATCCTTCACTAGCTATATTCATTCCCACAGTGGGGTATTTCACCATAAATCACTTACAAATTTCCAAAAGCCAACTCATCCCTCCTCCTAACCAACTGTTCTTTCTACATGACAAAGGAGTAAATATAAACTGTAAAAAAATCCATTTTATATGCAAGTAATAGCTGAAATGTACTCAGGATTTCACAGATTTTTACACGGAGGTTCTGCAGCATTTCTTGGTACCGTTTAACACAGGCATCTCCAACTCTAAGCATATACTTTAATATTAATTATAAATTAAGCCAGAGCTCTACTGTACAGCATCATACAAAGTTGTCACTTGTTTATTTTCAATTAAATTCTTGTAGTATGTACTGGAAGCAATGTATTTTCTTTCTGTAGAAATAGTATTACAGAGAAAAATAGAAGTAACAGTGATGAGCTTCCACAAAGAAACTGAGAAAATATCAGTAAGGTTGTTGTATGGTGTCTAACTTTTCAGGGCACAGTAACTGTTGCCTTTTCTGCCCTCAGAATAATCTGAGGAGAGGGAAGCAGAGTTCTTTTCCCCCACGTACATTTAATTTGGACACTCTTGCTATGTCAGAAAGCTGAAATTTAAATTCTTCCCAGCTTCATTTGTTGTTTTTCACATGTTCCCACAACAACATGACTTACCAAGAGCATCGCAAGCTCAGCAAGTGGGCTCACACGTGCTACTGATGCACTTCAGTTTGCATCCCATTATCAAACTTGGCTGTACTGTTTTAACTAGTAATATACTAAGTACTCTAGTGCTTGAGGATGGACAACAAAATGCACACCTCTGACAAAGAGGAAGATGTTTAAGGATAACACAGACAAGTCATTTATTACAGTAAAATTGATTCTTGGCAGAAACTATCATATAGTTCTGTAAATATCATGTGCATGTGTGGACCAGTGTTTGTAATAATAGAGCATCCATGTGATTTCTGCAGTAAGTCATACGTTATCACTCTAAATCCCTCCTATCATATAGGGTCATGTAATTAAAAAGCTCAAGCCACTTAAATTGCAATAGTCAAATAAAAGGGAAATCACCGAGAATACTCCATGGCTAGGGGCAGCTGTAAGTGTCTTCAAACAATACTCTATTCTAGTTAAAGCCACACGCTGACAGAAAACAAATTATTTCTGTATGCATGATTCTCAGCAATTACTTCACACATTTCATGATCATTTTTCCATTTAATTACTTTCCTTGGGGATTACTTTATGCTACAATACTTTGTGTTCTATTTAATTTCAAAGGATTTTGAAAGCCAGGCCTCTTCCATCGTTAGGTTTCCTGCTTTTAGTCCTTCTGAAAGAGCCTTACCAAGAGCTCATTCCTTCTACTTTCCTCCCTCCCAAAAAAGGAAAAGTGACTTAAATACAAATACTTTTCTTCTGGAAAAACAAACAAGTATCACAAACATTACTAACTGATAATGAAATTTGCTTCTACATTGCCCTCAACTAAAAGCAGCTAAGCTAGTGAAGAACACAAAAATCCACCATACCATATTTTATTACTGAAATCCACCAAGGGAACACTGAGCATGTGCTGGAAAATGTGTATAAGTTACATAAAATTATGTGCTGCATTATCATGGCATATTTAACCATGGCACTGTAATTAATAACCAGCTGTCAACATCCTGGAGTGGTTTTGGAACGCATTAAACATAGGATGCTTAAATACCTTTAACTTCTTTTTGTTAACATGCTTCTTTGAACAAGCAGAATTTTTTACATAAGCACTGTATTATTATGAATGCCTGAATAGGATTAAGAGGCTTTCTTGAAATACAGAGACCCAGTGGATTTCATCTGCTATGTGGGAAGCCAGCACTGTTCATAGGCTTCTCAGGTTTATATTACATTCATTATCTTCAAGCACTGTTAGGTGTTGACAGTTTTAACTGCCTTCATTGGAACGACGGCCCCTGCAAAACTGAACGCGAGCAGAATTTACGATTTACCACCCATCTGTCAAGGCTGAAAGTCAGCCCTTCAGAAATACACATCATGGCATGTCTCACCCAACTCTTCTAGGGGAGATGCGAGTGGAGAGTTAGGGCCAGGAGCGGGAGGGGAAGGTGCTGGGGAGAGGACCACCGGAACTCCCTGCGAGCTTTAACTGAAGGGTTATGCTCACCTCGCTGCAGGAGATCACACCACCTCACAAACACCAACAAAAATCTTACTAAGAGACTTATGAATAGTTTAAATGACACATAAGTCTGTGCCTCCACCCACTATTCCAGAGAAGACAGCATGAGCTATTTCCAAGAGTGCAGGGACACAGGTGAAATTGGGACAGACTCCTTGGTTGGTGATATGAAGATGTTCAGATGATCTTGTGCTCTGTTACTGTCCTAAAACCCAGGAAACACCTTCCCCTTATTTTACTATTAAAAGCAATCCAACATATTCTGAAGTATTTTTAGACTTTTAAAATTTTCCTCTCCATCAAGAACATAAGCTTTGTCTATAGACTACAAAAAAGCATATTCAGATACATTAAAAGCATATTTTTATCATTTTTTTTCATTATACTATTATTGTAGGTTGCATTAAACCAACCAACAATTTTTAGGGATTAAAAAAGTCACACTTCAAATAATTGCCTGCTGGTGCCATTATGTTAACTATGATGCTGTTATTAATCCATTTGGTATCCTACCAAATTATGTAGTGCAACCACAAAATGCTGGATGGATTACACAGAGTTTCACTCATGCATCTTTTCAGACTACTGCTTATGCTATTTTTAAAATAAAATTGTATCTTGAAATACTGAACTAAGGAAAATAAGAAATACAAAGGAAAAAAACAAATCAATGTTTTATTACAATACTAAAATGGCATTGTGGTGTTCCATGCCAAAAAAAAACGCACTATCCATCCTTTACTGTTGAAATTCTTAGACAAAGAATAAACTTCAGACCACACACCAAAAAGTTTTTTTTTCAAAAAAGAATGTTTTATCTTATGTCAAGTTGATAGTGGGAGACAAAAGTCAAATGATGACATGTAAAACCTTTCAAGAAGTTATAGCAGATGTCTATAGCATCCATAGTTGTATTTAATTTTTTAAAAATACGTAAGTGAAATAAAAAAAATAAAGCTCTGACATTTGCTCCTGAAGATAACCCTTTGAAAGGCCCTCCAGTTCCTTGGAACTTTTGTCCAACCCTATTCTGTTACAATTTTAGATAAGTCCCACATAAATATACACAAGGTAAGTACCTTTGAAGTCAAAAGAACAAGTCATAGCCTATTTTAAGCATTTAAGTAACTGATGAAGAGGAACCCAGAAATATGATCCTGCAAAGGCTTACACTTATGCTTAGCTTCTCATAATAAACACACTCCTACTGCTGGGCTGTTCACAGCATGCATCATGTCAAACATTCACACAGAATATCACCAAAATTTTGCTGTATCAAATTCATCTTAAACACCAACCTGAAGCTATGAGTGAAGAACAGTGTTGTATTGAAGCCACAAATACACATTTTCTCAGTAACTGAATCTACCACATAGAAATTAATGAAAAACGGAACTAATAACAGCAAGGCTTAACGGCTGCTGGAAGACACAGAAAGTGGATAATTTTCATCAGTCACTAAAAACCGGTTTTGAGAGGAAGGTGTTTAAATTTAAGATATGGACTAAAAACTACTTTGGCTCAGTTTTCAACAGCAGAGGATACAGAACATGAGGGCAGGAGACATGAACAAAAGAGGACTGAGATCTTAGACTAATTAAGGCAGAGGTTTATGCTTGAATTCAGAGAATTAGATTATCTGCATTCCATAATTGTGAGCATGAACAAAAGCCATTAGGTCAGTGGAACATTTTTGCACAAATCAAACAGATCACTTGTTGCAGAACAAGCTGAGACCACTGGTCCATTTAGCCCCATATTATGTCCCCAGCAGCAGCAATGGGAAAGGGGTACTGAAGGAGCAGGCATGGGAACAGCCACTTTCTGCAGTTCAACCCCCTCCCTGTTGTGAGGACAGGCAGTTTTAGAAGTTCCCTACTTGCTGTGTCAGGAACGCTTTCTTTATCCATTTTACAGCCATATCCTACAAGTTTTGAGTCCATGTATTTTCATGTCATAAGATTCGGTGAACAGCAAATCCATTCTGTCATGTTGTGATGCTCCTGAGTTGTAACCAGCATTTCCAAGTTCAGAAACACATAGGCCTGGTTTGGATTATTCTTCCCCTCAATGCACTACTTGCATGTTTTTCTACACAAAAGTTATCTGCTGCTTTTCTGCCCACTCGCTTTTGTGAAGCTCTTCATGCAGTTCCCCAACATCACCACAGCATTTGACCACTCAAGGGAAGAAAAAAAGCAGCTCAACATCATCCATAACATTAAGGATTTTACTGTTTCAGCTCTTCTCCACATCACTGAAGACGATACTGATCAAAACCTGATCAAATCCCTGTGCTAACTCTTCGCCAATCTGAAAAATTACTATTAGCCCCCAACTCTTTCTTTCCTTTCCCTTGAAAACACCTTTTCTTCCAATTCCACAGCAGTTTGGCTTCTTTAACAGTGTTTGGTAGGGAACCACAGAGTCTTTCTGAAAATTCAGTAAATTTATGTCCATGGGATCCCCTCCCCCCCTTCACTCACCATGTATACTTTCAAAATCCTCACTGGATTTCCCTTTACTGAAGCCATGCTTACACTCCCCCAAAGAATTTAGCCATCTTCTCATTGATCATATCCTTTATCATAGGCTCTACCACTGTATTATGGATATAAGTCAGACTTACTGGTCTCTAGTTTCCAGGGTGGCCGCTTAAGCCCTTCTGTAGATGGGAGCCATACTGGCAATCTGTACAGTGGCCATCCGAAATGAGACGTTACTCAACTTGGCCACCAGCTCAGCTATTTTGCATGTCACAGTCGAGTCCCTTCAGTACCCTTTGGTGAATGGCATCTGGTCCTGGTGAACTGCTAACACCTCATCTGTTCAGCCTTACATTTTCTCCACATTTACATCAAATTCATCTAGTTTCCTACAGGGACAGCAGGGTGATTAGTACATGAATTTGAAAGCAGTCAGAGATGTAGCTAGGTTATAATGAAAAAGGAACTTTGCAATGTAAACAGGGCTGTTGCTGGTGTTCAATGATCGCTCCCAAGACTGATCTTATTTAGTATTCGCCTGACGTGAAAACCAGAGCAAGTAGAATTTGTGAATGTCACAAAGTAGGAGAGGTTCACCAACACACAGGAGGGTCAGTCTCACACAGAACTCCATGATCTCAAGGATTAATGTATGGAAAAGAGACAGTTATAACATATCAGAGTGCAAGGTCAGTTTATATCAAAACATTAGAGGAGGAAACACCTGAGTATATACATCAAACTAATTAACTGTGAGTGTCAGCAGGACAACACCACCCACAGGAAAACCAAATATAATCCAGTGATGGATCAGTGAGGTATATACAATGGAAATATTCCATTTCAGCTGAAATAAATCCAATTTATGCATATGGGACATTTCTGTTAAGGACAGAAAAAGTTTAATCCCACTTCACAATGACTTCCTTTGATTTGTGCTGGAAGCCAAGAATAACCAGTCTTACAGCTTTTTCAAAAAAGCAATGCTGAGATCTCTACTCATTCTTAAACAACAAAAAACCACCCAAACAAAACAAAAACCTCAAATCCCAAAACTTTATAAAGAGATAAATCTCACTTTACACAATAAACCAAATGTCTTTTCCTTTTTTTTTTTCCATTCTTTTAAACCATAAAGATTGATGCTGTCATTGGAGAAAAGACAGCTTTGGTTGAATTTTTAAATTATATTAACATTGTAGTTAATTAGGAATATTCATTATACTTATTCTAATTATTTTCCAGGTTATATTTTATTATACATTATAATTAGTGTTTTCAAAGAGCCATGAGCTGGTAAGCACTATATAGTATATAGCACTATATGCACACACATATGCTACCTGTTGCTATTTTCAGTAACTGCCAGCTATTCTTTTCAGGAAAAAAAAAAAATTCAGGAAAACACTGGCTGCACAAGGAAGCTTTTATCAGAAAGAAAAAAAGAGAGTGGCAAAGGAAAAGTGTGTTTTATTCCCAGATCTTCAACTGATCTAATGAGCACATTCAGGTGATTTATTTTGCTGCTATTCATAAATCTTATCACCTGTCAAATGGTACTTATTTCCACTGTAAGACACTTGAGATACACTGATGAAGACCTCTACATAATCAAGTACTTTTATTTTTCAGTTCACTAAGTAGGTATCTACGTCAAGAGATACAGAATCTACAGATTAAAGGAACAACAAAAAAAATGATCACATGCAATATTAAAAAGTATTCCCACAGTTCTGAGCATATCACTGCTGAGATAATACAGATTAAAAAATCCAAACCCCTACAAAAAATAATTGCTCACACTTTGTAAGAAAAGCATTTTGTTGGAAGGTGATTATTTCAAAAATCACCTATAGTTTTCTTGAAAAAGAAAGTAAATCTCTCTTAATTCAGCTGAACTAAATATTAATTTAGATTCGTATATATTTTCCTACTTCAGAAATATGACTGCACTGGCTGGAAAACCAAGAAATTTATTAACTATGAACTGGCCCTTTCTCAACTCCCATGGAACTCAAACTGGAACATTAAACACTAACTTGAAACCATTGATACTGAGCAACAGTAATGTTTAAAACAAACAACACTATCAGAAACAAAAGCCAACAAAGCAGTTTGTAATTATGTTTTTAAAAAACTACTGTCTTCTTATCTCCGGGGAAATAATACTAAGTCTTTGCTTACTTGAAAACATAAACATAACAGACTTTTTTTCAATTACACTAGTATATTTATGCTCAGGTTACTCTATCACTGAAAATACTGTTTATAACACTCCAAAACTTCACATTTGCTAAGTGAGAAAAATAGCTTTGTCATTGAGACGGTAGGAAACATGAAGCAAACTGACAGTGTTTGCAGGGTGGAAAAGAGAAGCAGATACCAACTGGGAGGCTGCCAGCCAGCTCATCCAGCCATTATTACCTGCCTGAAGGGGGAAACAGGAAAATTCTCATGTTGCTTTTGTATACTCCCAACAAGCTAGAAAATTACACCACTTGGCACAATGACAGCACCAGATCACCAAATGCAGACTATATCCCATGATAAACCACCAGGCTTCATACAATAAGAATCCACCAAAACCAAAATTTACAGAAGATTTCAGTGCTGCTGAACCAAGGATGGGAGTAGCTAGGAGAAAGGTCCCTATTTCCCTTTATCAATAGTCACCATACTTGGAAAATCTAGTCCCAGCTCTTATAATCATCAGCTCTACCCTTCACCTTTTTTCTGTTTCATAGTTCACATTGCCTATTCAGATAGCAAGTCCAAGCAACAGTCTCCTCAACATGTTTGTAAAGCCGCATGGCAGCAAGTGTTAACGTGGTACAAAGATAATTCTCATTAACAAATATCACAACACCCAGTACCAAACCAGAGGTTTTTCAGCCTGCCACCTCAGGTCATAGATCTTGTACGTGAAACTGGCACCTGAGTGATACACAGGTATTGAACAATAAATTCAACAAATCTCCATTATCTTGCAGGTCAGTTCTACCAGTAGTCTCCCAAGCCACTCACTGTTGATTGAACTTGGCACATTTAAACTATAAAGGACATGAGAACTATCTAAGATTCACTGCAGTAAAATACTTGCCTGAAATAATGCTACCTTGACGAATACTGGGGTTCTGGGGGGTGTGTGTGTGCTGTTGTTTTTTTAAGTGGAACTTGACTCCCTCTCACATTGATCACTTAGTTCAAGATCAGAAAATAACACATTTCTTCCCAGGAAGTTTTCCGTGAACGCTAGTCCACACTTTAACCTCCAATTCCTCCTTCCACCATCCTCAAAAATTTCTTATCTTCTGAGAGTTGCCGCTTCCAGTTGGAAAAACAACACATGATGTGCAGAACAATCTTGTGCAGATGATAACATAAATTATGTGCACTGATTAACTCTGAAGTCCTGGGACTGAACTAGTGCAAAAGAAATTTAAAAAATGCATATAACCCCATATTACACCAACAAATACATATCAAACATCCCATTCAATTGCAATTATGTATCTATTTTCCTGACTCCAGCTCCAGGACTTCAAGCACTGTCCTTCAGTTGTTTAAAGATGGAACACCGCAGTGCCTTTTAATTCTCTAATAAAGCCTGGAACACTTAAAAATAAAGAAAAATAATAATAATAATAAAGCAATGTCCACTTCAGTAAACATTTCTAGTGCTGGTTTTTAAGACTCAAGAAACAATTTTCATTCCCAAAGGCCTTGCTTTTTCACATAGATGGCAATGAGGAGTTCAAGTCTGCTACTAAGAAGATTTTAGTTTTTTAGTATAGAATTTAACTGTATCCATTTATCTCTGCTACAGCCCTTCTGCTATCTGTGACATATCATATTTCTTGATTTCATCATCAGGAAATTACTTGTTTCACATGTTACCTCTTTATGCCGCTGCACATGCATTCCAATCACTGATATTTTACCACTAGGAAAAGAATCTTCTGATTTCGAGACACAGAGGGAGACTAATGACAGAGCCCTCAGCAGGACACTGCATCTCCTCAACACCAATCAGAGATTGCATTTCTTCCCTTCCACTGCAGCAGGGAAGCACCAGCTGAGCAGTTCAGAGGAGATCCGAGTAGTTTAGAAAAAACCTGGAGCCAATCACAACTGCCTACTGGACACAGCAGTCGCAAAGAACTGGATTAGTATGCAGAGCAGGAGGAAGATGCAATTTATTTATTAAGTCAGTCATCTGGGTGCCTTATTAAACAACTGGAGAGGAGGCAAAAGAGACAGAACATAATAAAAATAACGTTAAAAAGAAAAAAATCCCCCTCTTATGACAAAGACTAAATTAATTGGCACATCTGTTCAAATATCAGTGCTCTTAGACTAACAGTACAACTCCTCTGCTGCCTTATCTCCACACAAATTTCTTAGAAGGCCTGGAGGATCCAGCAGTCGGCTCCCTTCTCAAGTATGCTACCCTACATAGAAAGGTCAAAGGTTGGAAAGACAAGGGCCTGAGACCCTCAGCCAAATAGCCTCCTGCATGGGAAACTGTGGTCATCTTGTCTGGACAAATGGAAATCCTGAGAGGGGCACCATTCCTAGGCTGGGCTGCACTCCCTCAATAGCATGTCAACAATAATAAACATCTCCAACAAATTATCAAAGTTGGCATACATAAAATGGGAGAAACTCATTCCTGAAACAATCGAGATAAGGAGCAACATGTAGAGATTCTCTGCACATCACCTACAGAAGTCAGATTGATGGAATAAAGCAAACCAAAGGTAGGAGTATAACTTGAAATGTTGCTATAACTGGAGTAATTTGATTAGGATGGAAATCTCATCATTTGAGACCTCATACAGCAGTCAAGGTCTGATTTAATTGCAGAGTTGTACAAACATGACAAGAACAGTTCTGTGCAAACTTTGTCTGATGCACCGTATGCGCTAGCCTCAGCAGAGACCTAGTTTAGGGTGTATGAAGGAAGAAAGACAATGGGAAAAAAGGTTGCTATCATTCATCACAGATGGGAGAAGGATCTGGAAGTAATCAATTGCAAAAAATTGTGATCAAAAGGGGTTTAGGTTGTCAGCAGAGAGAAACAACCAGTCATGCAATGTCAAAACTCAAGTTTATTTTGAAATATTGATATGCAAACTTTAAGGGTAGAAACAAACACACAGAGCATGTAGATGTGCTTCAGAAGATTTCATTATCTAAAGCAACTCAAGTAGTCGGTTTCTTATCTGACAGCATTTAGCTATCACTGTTCAAACATGCAGCAAGAATAAGTGTATCAGTTTATATGGTAGGCCACAGCTTTATTTAATTCCCATAATATGAAACAAACTCTCACAAAAAGCAGCCATAATCAGGCACACACTAGGTTTGGTACTTTGGCATAGGACGGCTATACTAACCTATATTTCCATCTCAGCCTTCTTTGTATTCCCTTTACTCTGCAACATTTCCTTCTCAGTTTCCAAAAGAGAAAGAATAAGCTTGTAATGACTCTCTTGGGCACCCTCCATGCCATCATATCCCTTACTTCTGTCTCCCACATTCTTTAGCTTGCAAGTCTTGCATCAGCACCAACTGATCTGTTTTATTTCAAATGAAAACTCTATTGCTTCCATTTTCTGAAAGAAAATCTCATAATTTCCATAGCGTGTAAAAACAAGACAAAACAAACCCCACAACACATTCATTTGATGTACAGACTTTGATGTAAATAATTTTATTTAAATTAAATATTCTATTCTAAATTGACGATTTTAAACTTTTTAAAAAACCTAAAGTGAATGTTGCTGTTTCTTGTGAAAAACCGAAACATTAAAAAATGCTGTACTATCAAGTCTCACATTCTTAATAAAAAATACTGCTTCACTAAAATAATGTCAGGAAAAAATTCAACCAGCTCTAATGCCTAATTAAGTGTAATAACAGCTTGTTTTAGAATCTGAACAAGGGAAGCCACAGGCTTCTGAAGTTTTAGGATTATAATCAGGTGCAGAAAACTCTGAACGAATGGGATGCAACCTCTGAAGAGCTCAGTGACAACTAGTAGGACAAATAAAACTTAGCTGCTCACACCAATATACATTTGTCACAACAAAAAAACCCAACACACTGTCTTCCCTAGTCCTTGTGAGGCCAAGTATCCTGTTTGTACCACTCTCCTCTTCGTCATTTATATTTGGGAGAAAAGATTATTGAAGTTGTGGTCTGCTTTTTCCTCAGTTAATGTATCACCTCTCTGCACTGATGAGATGACCTTGGCAACTAATGATTTACCTCACCTGTTCCAGGAACAAGCTGATTGTAATAAATTACTCTGGTTTTCAACAATACTTCTCCATCCATATGGCCCCTAGTACACACTCATCATTTATCTACAAGGTTTTCTGAAACAAGCAGTGCTGGTGAAGGAAGCGCTCACACAGTAGCATAACATTTCCATTTATTTACAAGAGGCAAGATTTTGAATGAATAAGCTTCAATACTGAATGTGCCCTAGGACTGATCAGTTACAAGTGTCTGGTTCCAATCCAGCTTCTAAAACTGCTCCTTTTAAAATTATTTTTAGGGCGATCACTGAAATAAAATGTCTACTACACAGACAAGTGACAGCACTATTGCTGTAGGAACCAATACACCTAGCATTAATAATGCTGACACTTACTGTGATCACAAGACAATTTCAATTTCACACTTGAAATTACGTAAATCCATGCCAGCTGCTGCCATTGCACACATGTACTCTTTATTGCTCAATTTCCTTATTTTAATAATTTTTTATAACTTGTATAACACAATGCCTTATCTCCCTTTCACACCTTTGCCATATAAGCCTCAATATTTTGGTTGCTGGTGTAGTGCGTTGGATGTTTTGGTACCGCATGCTTACTGAGAAACATACAATAGAAGCTTGCACAATGCAGACAGATCACTTGCAATGTGTTAAGACGGAAAGAGTGGTGTGAGCCATCCTCTCACACTTCTGCAGATTATTACATAAACTAATATAAAATGACTAATACTTTTTACAGAAGTCATTCTAGGACAAAGAAATGAAAAATCCAATTCAGTAAGAAACAGAAGGGATGGCTGTGATACAGTTCTATCCAGAATAATTATTTTCTCCAAAGCAAGTAATGCAGTGCTTCAGTTTTCCTAAAGTCCCTGCAAATCTATCTTGTGACAATTTACCACACATCATGCCTTCAAATTTACAGTATCTAATATATAAATCTACATTTGTTTTACTCAATATTGTTCATCCTGCTACTACTGTTTTAGTTTGAAAAGACACGCAAGACAAAACCTACCAGATTCAACTCTGCACTGACTCCACAAAAGTTTTGTACATTGAGGACAAATCCTGCCCTCAAGTTTTGTGAGCAGTCAAGCAAAAAACCCCAACCCTATGTATTGTCAGCCATACTGGCACACAAAGAGAATACACCTACACCTCTCCAGAAGCAACCCGACCTAGAAAAAAGCACCAATCCCTTGGGCAGTCTGAGGAGGTTAGCATGCACTCGCACATGGTCATGGCAGCCCGGTGCCTATGCATTTCGCACATGTACTGGCAGTGAAAGGGCACACAGCCCGGCACAGTCTCAGGCTGTGGGTGTGGAGAGCAGGGTACCAAAGCACTCTGCCTCAGGTGTGCTGTGCTCAGACATCAGAGAGAAGATGCTGCTCTACCATCAGCAAACAGTCTGCCCAGACATCTGAAACGGTGTTGAACATGCAGCTTCCATTGCTGGTGCTCCTCAGTGCCTTGACTGCTGTTCGCAGGCACCTAACAAAGCTCAGAAGGAATCTATGCGGAATTCATAATGTAAAAAGTTGAAACAGTGACTGGACCTTTTGTTGATAAATTATATTAAACCATCCCAACAAGTTACACACTAATCTCATATGCAGTCACTGTAACATAGTTCAAATTTATATTTATATTTTCCACAAGAAAAAAACATTCAAATAAAGTTCATGTAAGTCTTCATACAAAAAGACTGTACATCCTAGCAGACTTAAAGATCTCCTTTATAAATGAAGACTAACCCCATCACTAAATTCAATATAATCTTTTTTTACTTCCGAGATTAATAAATAAATAGTTCATCCCTGTCTACACTAGTTTAGACCAGATACTTCAAATACCCTTTTTGAGCCCAAAGGCTTACCCAGAAGTCTCACTCTGAAGAACAATGAAGCTTTAGCTAATTATGCTAATTAATTAAACAAATTAGGCAGCTTCAGCTAATGCATTTAAATGCAGATGGTTTCAGAATATTTCATCTTAAAAGGCCAACATAATTCAGTATGACTGAAGGCAAACAGTCACTTTTATAGTAAGTGTTAACAAACAGCTGTAGCAGGTTCTTTTGCTCAGGAAACTGTTGCTGTCTTACACTCCCACAGAGAGAAATGCTCAGGAGACTCAACAGTACTTAAATTGGAAAGACTAAGCTCAACTCCAGGACAGCAAGAGTGTAACTTGCACAGTTACCTACCGTATGTGCCTTACTGTCCAGAAAATTCCCAGCAGAATTTCAGAGTCAACACTGTAGTCTAAACTATGATATTACTGCTATCATCTAGCTACCTTTAACCCAAAAAAGTCTGATTTTGTACAGGCAGAGACTGTGACTGTAACAGAGTCATGGGTCTATATTGCCTTACAGACCACAAATACCTTATTCAAGCTTCACAAGCAAAATGATCAATACAGAATTAGCAAGACATAATACACTTCTAGCTTATATATTCAATCCCTTTCAGAGTAGAATATTAAGTACTTCAGTATTAAAAATGTATTTGATTTTGCTAACATAAAGATTACCTATGGATTACTACTGTCCCTTGAAGGTCCAAAGGCCTTAAATGTAACTTCTATTGCTAGACTAAGCTTCAAGTAATAGATTAATTTGAAGTCTGTCCATTTTACATTTTGGTAAGCCATTCACATTTGCCAAGTATACCTCTTCCTCATCTTGCTGCATAAAAGCACTCATTAAGATGACATTAAAAAAAAAAATATGTATCATGGTGGATGAGCATAAGGCTGGAGAAAATGAAAGTGGCAGAAAGAACATCCAAACTGAAATTCTGACCTATATTCACTTTGGGTCGTTACTAGAAGGATCAACAGCCTTTAAAGCTAGAACTTGAGACCATACATCTTTTTGTAGCAAGAAAGAATTCAACACGACAAATGACAGTTATGATTAAAATTAAGAGCAGCAGCATACTGGCAGTCTATCTCATTTTTGCTTGCTGTTTATCTTATTTCCTTGTCATTAAGGAAATACCTCTTTTCCCTATATGGGACTTTAGTGACATTTGACAAAGTAATTAAGAGGACGATCATGATCAGCTGCCTTTGCCCTGTTACCAAACACAGTCAATACACAGTTCATGACTCCAGCAGATGTTCACACTTTACAGACTTACTGGGAACTTAAGGTCTTATTTTTTCTGTCCTTCCTGTATTACATGGAAAACAGAGTCTAAACAGAAAAAACACTGAATTATTAGCAGCAAGTATTAACCCATCCAGCACAAGCCACTACACAAATGGACAAAAAATAAATTCTGCCCAACAGTTTTGTTTCTGCAAATCCAGAGTGATTTTGAAACAGTCAGGTTTGAACTCTCTTGACAAATAGAAGAAAAGCTAGTCGGAGCAAAGGACTTTGTCAGGGCTGTTTGCTACTCATCCATCACTCACTACCCCTACCACTTAATACTTGGCTGAAATAATCCTGCTCACAAAACATCAATCTACGGTGCACAGGATGGAATGTCACATATTTTAAGGAGGCAGAGGCAAATCCTGACTCTGAAGAAGCATTCAATAATTTCCCCCATCCCTCATGTCCTCATCTCTGCCTTTACTCTGTCTCCTAATGCTCCTTATGCCACCTGTCTTTGCATGACCGTGGATTTGCCTATATCACAAGACTAATCCAATTGAAAACTAATCCTTCTCATACAAAGAGGATGGTCATTGTGTGTGTATGTGCTCATACAAGAGGAAGGTAGCACAGATTTAAAATTAACTGCCTAAAAAAAGTTTGTTCGTTTGTTTTTTAAAAAAACACAACCAGTTTAAACTGCTCATAAAATGAGGGCCTAATTCTGATACAGACTATTTCAGCTAACGCAGTGAAAGTACAGTAGTTAAAATGTGATTTGGCAAAAGGTATCTTTAGTCATGCAAGAATGCAATCTGACTGAGCAGCTGTAAGGGCTTGCAGGATACATGGCTCCTAGGCAAACCCTTCCTCACCCTGACAATCAATTCCTGGACTTCAAACTCTGGAGTGTTGCCTACACAGTAGCCTACCTGGGCTTCACAGTTATATCAGAGATTGGCTGCAGAAACTGAGGCCGATACCAGCTAGGAATTCTCAGGTCCTCCAGTGAGGAAGAGGATGAGAAGTGAACACATGAGGCTTTACAGACCAGAGAGATTCTGCTGGAAGCCTAGGCCAAGTTTCATCAGAAACCAAGAGTTCACTCAACCTGGAAGAATCCAAATGAAGCATTTCAGATGCTTAATTTCAGTCAAAAAATATCCAACAATCTGTAGACCTGAATACGCCATGGTGAAAAAAAAAACTCCAACACTTTTCAGGTGAGGGTGTGGGTTTCATCTCTCCTGCCTGTATTTACAAATGCTTAAGTCCTTAACCATGATAAAATAAAATAATCTTGTTATTCAATTTTCCGATGCACCCCTTCTCACACTATCATAACCACCTAAACAAGGTATTAAGCTGGAAAGAATCTGCCAGAGTGTACAGACCCTAAAGCAACTAGTGCTGATGTGGTCTCTGCTGCATTTCAAAACCCTTTTTCAGATGAAGAATTTTGACAAGGAGAATTTCTAAAGGCCAGCACTTTAGGATATTTTGCAGACAGTAAGATGAATACAATTGTTAATGCAAGGCAGTGACTGAAACCTTTGTCGACTATAGATTCCACATAAAACACAAGCTAAAATGGTCAAAAATAATAGGGGCACTCTTTCCATGAGAGTGTAGAAAACATACTGCTGTCATCCAAGAGTTCAGAAACTTCCCTAGTTTTACATTTTGCAGTCAGTATTTTTAACAAACACCTATATAATCAGTAACTATGCCACTGTGTTTTACATCGTGACTTGACTGCTAATGTACCTGATCACTATCTTATCTTCGTTAAAATCCAGGTTTAATAAGAAGCAGAAAGTGCTGTTTATGTTAGTGCTTGAGAATGTTCTAAAGAAACACGTTACTGTTAAAACAGCTTTAACTCTTATAGTTCCCAACTTCAAAGCCCAATTCAGAAATAATACTTCTTACAAGTAGTAAGTAATCTGTTCTTCTTGCGTTTTGATGCATGAAGGTATCCGAAAAAAGAGGAAATATTCAGGAACGGAAGAAAATAGACTAAAAGGTGAAATGTGAGCAAAACCCCTCCATATAATTGCCTTATTTCAAAAGTATTTAAAAATAATTTGCAGGTAAAATATATGTCTTCCTTCTTTCTATATGATTTTAAATGCTCACACTTTCAGTATATTAGCTACCCTTTCAATAACTCATATCTAGATATGAATCCCCATATGGTATGGGGAGGGGTGAAGAAAAGGACTTACATTACTTGCTAGACAGAAATGAGTCTGGCAGCTAACCTTAAAATTCTTGGACTGTAATAGAAACTAAATATATATATATATATGTGTGTGTGTGACTCTGGCTGTTGCAGTCCAACTACTTCATTTTAGTTGTAATTAATTTCCATCAATAAAAGAAGATACAAAGGGCTACATATGTATTCTTTAATGTACAAGATTATAATTAATAATGTCTGGTTTAAATTTACTGTTATCATCTATTAAAGAATAACTAATTTTACAGCTTTCTAACACATAGCTCTTAAGCTCTAAATCACTGACCATAACTAATAAGCAGTGTAATAGCATGAGTATCTGAAGTAAAACCACAGACTGCAATTTTGTTGATTGTAAATCATCATCATTTTTAATGCAAAAGCAACAGCAAGTCTCTGTAATTACCGGGTGCATTTTGAATCACTTTTATGATTACTGCTCTATACCCATTAAAAAATCCAAAACACTGAACTGCACAGGGTATAAAACTAGAATTATGATACACTACAAGCTATAATTGAAATCCATAAATTTCCTTACTAGTGTTCAAAGTTATTTTGTTGCCAAGAATTACAGCCCTGCAGAACTGACTTTAAAAACATTTACTTTATCTAAGGGAGTGGTAATGTCAAGGACAGTAGTAGTTGCTTTGGGGTATTTAAAAAAAAATTAAAAAGTTGAGGATCAGATTTGGCACTCCTGTTTATGTAATACATGTGACTATCAATATCACCAATTGAAAAAAAAATCTGCTCTACATGCTACAAGTAAAAGCTGAAAAGGCCAGCAGTGGTATACATGAAATTTGGACCTGTAATTAAAAACCTCAAGACACAGCTTGTAACACCTCGGATCACTTACCACCTACAGCACTGACCAAGAACATTCCAGAGTAGTAAAACACTGTATATGAATTAATTTAAGAAAAAAAAGACAGCACCCACACACTACTTGGGCAATCTACAGCATTTCTTTGGTAATGAAATGAAAATTCGCTTCTAGAAATACATGTTTTCTAGGAGGAGTGGAAAGGAAATCAGAAAAATTAAATACCTCATAACAGAAAATGGCTTTAATGGGTCTACATACATGAAAGTGTGTGGTAGCTAGACATCCCATAGAATACTAGAATGGAAATTCATCTGGAATAAATCCACATTCAAAAAAAGGAATAAAAACTTAGATGGGTGCAGAAGAGGGATATCAGGATGTTCATGGATTGGGACGGCCCAATTTACATGGAGAGACTGGAAGAGCTTTCCTAGTTTCAGCTATCAGAACAAAGATATTGAAGAGATATGACTGCTCTCATCATGCTGGTGAATCTGGGGGATTCCTCAAATGGGAACTCCTGTTGCAATTCATCTCTACATGCAAGGAGATACACCCATACTAGAGACTATGCACAGGTGGATGGGTACTGTGGTAGTGGTGTTCTTTTTACACAATAACCTACTTAAACTGAAAGTCAATTTTTTTTTAAAAAAAAAGCAATAACAAATCACTAATAAATGTGGGTTCGAAACTAGAAGACAGCTCCTATTTAAAAAGAAAGTGAAAAACCAAAACCACAGTTTTGAGTATCCTGAAGTGCTTCTATTAGGATGAATGATAGGAATAAACCAGTTTCCTAAATCAAAAAGATTCTTCCACACCTACATACTGATGTCATTGCTTCCACTGGTCAAGGTTTTAGTGTAGGTAACAACTGTTTTTCATTCTGGTAGGGTTTTCCTAAATTAAAGACACTGAAAAAAAAAAAATCAGTAAGAGACAATTTGCAGATCCATCCTGTAGAACCTCCAAGGACAGAATTCGACCAGAACAAGGTAAAAAGTACACTTTGTCCTTCTCCCCACCCCCTCCAACTTTAACATGGAAATTTCTACATGACCAGATTATAACATCTTATTAGGAGCCACAGTCATGGTTGAAGAAGCACTCTTTAATCTAAAAGTCCATTTTCACTGATTTATAACTTCCCCTAAATTATTTCCTAGTTTTCCCAAAGCTCCAGGCTAGAGGCAACCATGCAAAATATTTCCCCTAAAAGCAATATATTGAACTGTTTGTTTTCAGGAACAGTGTGTTGAAAGTGGGTAACATCAGCATTACTTAAGAATGTTTTCAGCTGTTTAAAAATAAACTGTTGAAAATGCCAAACTTCATACAAGTATGTGTAGGTGAATGTGTGTTTCAGTAATTAAGTATGATCTCCAGTATGCTGCAGCTTGTCCCCTTCACATTAATATCAGCATTTGCGAATCAAAACATATTCAGTCCATTAGAATGATAATGCCGACAACACTTAAAGACACTAAATGGGTTCCCACTGCATTAACTGGAAGATCTGCTGATTATACAAGGAGTAAGATATACAGCACTAGAGAGAAGCAGACACGGGGATGCAAATGCTGCTTTTCCTCTTTTACCCCTTCCATTGCTAAGGCTTGAGGAAACACGAGAGTCACTTGGCTCTGGTTTTTTGTTGCCTGTGCATTTAAACTCTCCAGGGCTTTTCCATGAACTTGATTCCTTTCAGCAGCACATCCCTCCCCATGGTTACATTACTGTGCTATGTTTCAGGATGCTGTGCATTTGACAGAGCACTTGTTTTAGAGTCAGGAAAGGATTTCTTCTTGTTAGGCCAAATGCTTAAGGTATGATTGTCAACAGCTCTTGCTTCTGCCTTTTGCAACACCACAGCAGGTAGAGCCTCACAACGTATGGCCATCATTCAGTACAAATAATAGAGGAAGAGCCCTTCTTCAGAGCTAATGGTATCGGATATTTCGTTACTGGACCACTGTTGACAGGAGAAGAGATTTACAATGATCCTGCTGGGACTCTCCCATGTAAGGGACAGGTTAGGTGGGTTTAAAAAGGGAAGAAGATCCTAGGGATTAGAAGCATAAACGATGAATTCCTGGTAAAACAACAGGAAGATGCACAATGGGGAGAGAAAGAAGACACTTTTTCTCTGCACGGAGTGAAGGAAAGTGTGGTATGTCCTGTAAGTCTGTTCCTGTGTCAGTCATTCAGTTGCTC
This sequence comes from Strix aluco, assembly GCF_031877795.1. Taxonomy (NCBI): domain Eukaryota; kingdom Metazoa; phylum Chordata; class Aves; order Strigiformes; family Strigidae; genus Strix; species Strix aluco. Next base: position 58,676,181 of record NC_133933.1, on the reverse strand, counting down.
ATACTTGTACAGCAGGCTTCTCACAGGCCTTTGTCCCTAGCATGTTGTGTAATCTAGAGCAAACTAAAAACCAAACAAACAGAAACCAGGTGATTAGTCTACCCTCTCTAACAAAAAACCCAAAACAAAACACCAAAAAACCACAAACAAACTGCAGGATACTTTTCTGACCATTGCCAGACCTACAAAAAGTCTGAAACATTTTGAGGTCTTGATGCAAGAGGAAAAATGTAGAATAGCAGAGACTCCTTGGGCAGAACCAATCCATCAGGTTATGCAGAGAAAGGGAGGGAGGGAGGGTGATATCCTTGCAAGTATATAGTAAAATCCCAAAGGCCTGCGATCAAAAACCACATTAGTCCTACCCCTAGTAACCCTGATTCGGGTCAGTATGTCTGCAGGCAGACGCAGAACAGACACATTTATTTTTACATGACATGCCCAGCAGGAAAAGTGTTTCCTACAGTTTACACTTTTGAGTCAGACTAACAGAGTAAAGATATGTCTGAGGGTTGAAAAATTTAATCATGATTCATGTGAGAGCCAGGCATGTTATTTTTTTTCCTTTGGCTGCATCCTGAATGACAGAATGGATGCCACACAGCATTCAACATACATCAGGTCAGATCCTTAGCAGTGGCCAAAAAGCACACAGCACTCCCCAGGAGATGATTTACATGGGTCTCAAGGCCTTCTTTACAGACCTCACTTTTGCATGTGCACATTCCTGTAATGCCTGTGGACCAACTCTCCTTGGGCACAGAGTGCTAAAGTGCAGCACAGTGTTATCCTCAGTTCCCTCTACCCACTAGAAAACCAGCAGGAGCTGAAATGCACAGGACACATAGGTGTCTGTGCCTAGCAGGCTTTGTATATGTACAGGCAAACAGCTCTACAAAGGAGATCACAACTAGACTGGTAGCATGAGGGGGGAAAACTGGACAGTGTGCAAGGAGATGGTCCTGCTGTGTACCAAGAAAGCATGCTACCCTCCCCCAAAACTGGTGGTCTAAGCGACGAAGAGCAGTTACTTTTTGAGTAAGAGAAGGTAACAGAAGGATGAAACAAACCTGTATTTGCCGGAACAAGATTATTATGCTGTATAGGGAAAACTTTATTGATCCTCCCACATAAAAATGCTTTTGTTCCGTGAATTAAAAAGTGACAAGATGTTTAACAGTCAACATAGACCTATCAAGAACTATTATGTCAAATCAGCCTCTTCTCTTTGTATACCAGACAACAAACCTTCAGCAAAAAAAGGAAATAAGTAAATGCCGAAAATCTTGACATTATTACCTCTTGATACTGTTTCACAAGACATTTGTATTAACAAACTAGGGAAGCACAGCCTAAATGAAAATAACAAATGAGTACAAAATATGAGGAAAACCATATTTACAAACTCTGTGCCAAAATTTGAAGAGGTGTCAAGAGAAGTTTTGCAAGGGGCTGTCCTCAGTACAGCAATAATCATTATTTTTAGTGCTGCTTTGCACAGAGAATATTTTTTTATATCAGCAGGTCAGATTCAACTGGTTGGAGCATTACTGCACAGGAGGCCACGCTTAGGCTTCAAAATGGCCTTAAAGCGGAGGGAAAGCCTAATAAATACGGGGATGCTGTTCATCAGGGACAAGGGCAAAAAAGCACACCTGACTATGAGTCATTATATACACCGATAATGGGAAACAAATGGCTCGCTCTGCTACCTAAAGGGATTCACAGGAGGCCCCAAGACAAGGCATGAGTTGGCAGTATCATAACGTTACAAAAAGGGTAACAGCCATAGGGCGGTAAGCAAACCAAATTAACCACTGTAAAGAAAGAGCAACTTACGTTCTGCCCAACACCAGCAAGGCTCCTGCTGGGATACCATGCCCAGAACCCTTCAGACCAGCGAGGGAGAGAATACAGAAGGGACCAACTTCAAAGAATGATAATTGGTCTAGAAAGTGTAACCTAAAAGAAGGATTAACAAACCATCTTTATTTTAGCAGAGACATTTAGGTAGGACTTCATAGTACCCTCAGGTAGCTAAAGCTTTCCACCAGAGAGAAAGAAAAAACCCTATTATCCATGCCCCTGACAGACACAGCAAGAAGTAACAAGCCAAAATTGTTGCATGGAAGATTTAGGTACGATACTAGGAAAAAAACTCTAATGGCAAAGACAGATTAACACTGTAAAAAGATTAATAGCAAAGATTAAGATGACCAGTAATGCAACCTTTATAAAAGTTAGACAACTGCTTGTCAATCAGTATTTTCAAAATCTAGCTCACACTTGAGGAGAACCCTTGCCACTGTGTCACCTCTATTCAGAGGTATTAGCCAAGTATTCCAATCACAAAAATTACTAAGGGTTGGTACTACCAATTAGCCAAACAGCAGGAGGACATTTAACTTCCAGTGTGGATCTGATGTCATGTAAACAGAATTATTTTTACAACTTTGGCCATATCTATTTAATCAAACCTTAGATATATTGAAAGGGAACACATGGAAAACTGCTGCACCAATTTCACTGCTTTTTCTGCTCTTTAGAGATATGTGGTTGCTTCAGTTCCATGCAGCACTACCACTTATTCGTACAGTGGAAAAGCAGCTTGCACAAAACTGCAGGAGTCTTTCTAAACATATTCTTCAGCTGCAAGCTGTCTAAACAACATCCAGAGCTATGATTTAAACATGAACCTATGAACAACAAAAAAAAATTTCTTTTCTCTTCCAACTTTTTCTTGTATTTAAAAGACACTGACAGGATTTGGAAATGCAAGATTTAAGTATTCTTTATACACCGTTTCAGGAATATAGAAAGAAAACACCTTTAGAGTGTTACTCACACACCCTTTTAGGCCTTTGTTTTTTTCCCCAGGCTAACAAAATGGTCTGCATGGGCACAAACAATGGGCTAACATGTCTAAAAACATGTGCGTTTATCAGGAAAGGGAGCAGACACCAAAGATTCTGAAGAAAAAGTGAGGGAGCATACAGGCAGACAGCCAGCACTCCTCCAAACACATCACTTTAAATTAAAAAAAGAACAGGAAATTAGTTACAATGCCTGCCAAATTTCCACCTTCAGGATTGACCGAACATGTAAGTAAACCAATCTGTCCATCTCCAAACAAATCCCGCTATTTCACCAAAGTGATCTCCTCCTTGGGGCATATAGTTCCAGAACAACATGATATAAACTCACAGTCTAAAAAACTTTTCTCTCAACCTGGCTGCTGTTGAGATTTCTATACCACAGCTCCTACCTCCTTTCCAAGTTTAGCTCCTCCCAAGCGGTTAAAACCAGTATGGCACCAGTATTTAACATATAGGATTACTCTTCTTAAATAGGCTAAAAATCCTTTTGAAAGAGCTATACAGCATCAGTAAGTAATTACATCACAATTATCAACTTTTTTTCCATTTCTTGCATTCTAAATATTTTTCAAGTACCAAAAAGCATCTTATTCTTACTGATTACATTTTCTATTCCCTTACTTCTGGCCAAAAAATAGAAAAACATCCAGAATTTCACCACGCTATTTGACAGTAAGTTTGACTTATTTCACAAGTCTCCAAACTGGAAAAAGAAAGGGGGGGGGGGGGGAATGAAAGGAAAGCAAGAAAGAAAAAAACTAAAAGAAACTAAAAGAGAAAAGAGGTACAAATCAATTTAGTGTTATTTGGATGGCAACCTTAACTTGGGGGGGAGGGGGCACCCACAGTCTCAGCAACTGATTCCAAAGAGAAAGGACTTCTACAGTTCATGAAAACAGCAGCTAATAAAAATATGTTTTAAAAGCCATTTAGATCAAGGCAGGGTTTCAACCAGAAACCATAATGGTTACATTTTTTGATCTAGTACTTTGAAAGCGGAATTGTAGGTCCTCAGCAAAAACCTCAGTCTGTTCCCAACAAAATTAATAGCAAAGTTCCCACCAACTTTTATGATAGGGGTAAGAGGGTCAGAGCCTACATATACCTCACAGAATCTACGGTAAACATGCTTTTACTTTAGAAAATCCTACTATGGAAAAAGCAACTGATAACACTTGCTGCTTAAACTGCAGAAATTTCCTCTTGTATGAAAGAGCTATTTATCTACCAATGTAGATGTTTCAGTTACATATTCTGCACCTCTCACTTCCAAGCAGCTAGCAAACAGACTGCACAAAAGTACATAAACACAAAAATTCAGTGCTGCAGTCTGTTTAGAAAGCATTACAAAATCCTTAAAACTAAAACCTAAATACTCATGAGTGCCCCGAAAACCATGCAATATAAAAACTGTAAATATTGCTCTGTTAGCATATTATTCCCTGTCTGTGTGATATACATAATCACTAACAGATAATTACTATTCAGAAAAGTTACTACAGAAAAGTTTGGTGGGTTTTTTTGGGTTTTCTTTTTTTTTTGTAAATGCACTTTGCAAGGCAAACCTACTGGTCAAAAGCAATGCCATTCAGAATGGAATTTTTCTCTTTTTTTCAGCAGGAGTCACAGACATGGAACAACATATCAGCAAATAGTAAGGAGAGAAGAAGAAAACAAAAAAGGCAGCAGAAAATCAAAAAGGAAGCTTATACTACTAAGAGACAAGATAAGTTCTGCCAGGGACTGTCTAAAGCAGCAAGTTGTTAGTGAAAACACCTGAATTGCTCTGAAAGTCATTCTTAATACAGAATCACAGAATCATCAAGGTCGGAAAAGACCTTGCACATCATATAGTCCAACCATTAACCTAACATTGACCGTTCCCATCTACACCATATCCCTCAGCACTATATCGACCTGACTCTTAAACACCTCCAGGGATGGGGACTCCACCACTTCCCCGGGCAGCCCATTCCAACGCCTAACAACCCGTTCTGTGAAGAAAAGCTTCCCAATATCCAGTCTAAACCTTCCCTGGCACAACTTGAGGCCATTACCTCTTGTCCTATCGCTTGTTACTCGGTTAAAGAGACTCATCCCCAGCTCTCTGCAACCTCCTTTCAGGTAGCTCTAGAGGGCGATGAGGTCTCCCCTCAGCCTCCTCCAGACTAAACAACCCCAGTTCCCTCAGCCACTCCTCATACGACATGTGCTCCAGACCCTTCACCAGCTTCGTTGCCCTTCTCTGGACACGCTCGAGTAATTCAATGTCCTTTTTGTAGTGAGGGGCCCAAAACTGAACACAGTAATCGAGGTGTGGCCTCACCAGTGCCGAGTACAGGGGTAAGATCACTTCCCTGTCCCTGCTTCCCACGCTACTGATGATACAAACCAGGATGCCATTGGCCTTCTTGGCCACCTGGGCACACTGCTGGCTCATGTTCAGCCGGCTGTCAATCAACACCCCCAGGTCCCTCTCTGACTGGCAGCTCTCCAGCCACTCCTCCCCAAGCCTGTAGCGCTGCTGGGGGTTGTTGTGACCCAAGTGCAGCACCTGGCATTTGGCCTTATTGAAACTTCTACGGTTGGCCTTAGCCCATTGCTCCAGCCTGTCCAGATCTCTCTGCAGAGCCTCCCTACCCTCGAGCAGATTAACCACCTCTAAAAGTTCTTAAATGATTTGAAATACTATGTTTAATTTGAAGGAAAAACAATGCTACCACTTCAGTTAAAAATACCTTGAAAATTTAAAATTAGACACAAACTGAAAAATATCACGTACATGAAGTGTATATGCATACTGCACAGACTATCAGGGAAAGCAACAAAAAAAGGAAGATTATGAAGTTAGAATGTGCCAAGTAAAAGGATGAAATTGTTTTTCTCCAGTTTATAGCAAATTCAAATTAGAGAAAGACATTTTTCCATGTTAAGTAAGTACGACAAGGAAGGCAAGGACAAGAAAAGGAAACTAAGCTCTTGAAATTCCTTCACCATATTCACCTTGAATTTAATTCATATTCATTGTAAGTATGAAGCTATTTCTTATTAAGAAGATGGTGCTCATTTCCTTATCCCTGCAGGAAGAAGTGTGCTCAGCACAAAGGAATTTCTACCTTATTTTCCAAATCTAGATCAATACTATTAACTATTACATCAATGTCAGCCACTGAAAGATCTATAAAACAAGTTCTATGAAAACAATTAGCTCTCCTGGACAAATCTGTGCTCCTTCCAAAACCATCACACATGCACACAGGAAGGATATACTGCAGTGGCTTAGTTCCTGTTAAGACACCATAGGAATTGATTTAATGAATCCAGTGGTTGCATAAGGAGTTCCTTGTTAATATATATAAGTTTAGAATATAAATTCTCTTTTAAGTACGTTTCCAGCTCTAAGATGAAATAACTCCTTAGTAGGAAAAAAGTAGAAAGAACTGCCTAGGTGATGTCATATTTTATAAAATGCACAGCACTCACACTATCACGTACTTACTACAGTATCAGTACAAGCCAACTTCAACAAAAGATTCAAACTACCTCTAATTATAATAATCTGCTTTTACTGACATGCATAAAACTTACCTATGACAAGCAGCATAGCTGGTTATCTAAACTCCTTCCGAAAAACACCCCAAACTAGTTCAATCCAATGCAGTGCTACTCATATTTATAGAAGTAAATGAGCACTGCAGCCTGGGAGTACCCAGGAGCAAGCCTGGCTCAGCTGATTTGCGTTGATAGCAATTAAGTTAGTTCCTTTCCCTTCACTTTGCAGCACATGCATGCCTTTCTATTAAAAAAAAAAAAAAAATTTCCTGGGGAATTATTGCATCAGAGTCCAAAGTACTACTCAAAGGAGATTTTTTCAATGTTGCTTCAAACACTGAGGTTTTTAGACCACAAATCTGGGAAATAAAGTCAACTTTTTAGGAGAATTTTGCCATAACCTTTACTAGGTTCTTAAGAGATACAAAATGAGTGACTGGTTGTTTTTGTTTGGTTTCGACATTATTGGCAATGACACACACACATTTCATTACTTCTAGTCACTGGCTGCATGAAGTATGTCCTTACTCTATGTAATTTTTAGTGCTGGACAGAAACCAGCTAGTGGTATTCTTGTCCAACTTCCTCTTGCTCCATCCTACTCCAGAAGCTACAGAGCATTATTTTTACCACTATGTAAATACCAAGTGTATGTGAAAATCCTCTCTCTGAAATACTCTCTTGGCAAAATCTAATTTAGAAGTTATCATAGGAAAGTCCAAAAAATTTTCTTCACATGAAAAAAACAAAGCAGGTGAAATCAAAATTATTCTTTTTCCAGATCTCTTGGTAGTTTCAGTCACATTTCCTTATTTTATCTTTTTCTTCTGTTTTGAATGCAAACACCTAAAATGAACAAACCTTCTTGGTTAGTAATTTCTACAGTTTGCTTTATTAACCTTTGAGTTTCTTCAGATTAGTGTTTTAAAATGATATTTCCTTGTGATGTTTGGTCTGATATGAGAGAGAATATAGACTCAGAGGCTGAAACAGTCACTCATTCTTACCTTTAGGTTGACATTTTTAGCCTAGGAACTAGCACATGAAGATCCGTGGCAGACCTTCTCAAGGGAAAATTTGATTCTTGATGATTCTTTATTCTGGTACTTCTCATTCTGAGGATATGGAAAAACCTCTGCTAAACTAATAGCTGGATATTTAGGGAGAAAGCTTAACTACAAGGTATACAAAAGATCGGAGGTGCATTTGTACAAAAATGCTCAATGCAGTACAACACAAGCAGTTATTAGTAAAACAGGTTTAAACACAATTTGAAGAAAAACATTTTGTCAACCACTAAACAATCAGGCAAGAATTCAGAGATGCTGCAACTAGAAGCAATTATCACGATCACATGATTAACACTAAAAAATTATGCCCAAAATATCTTTCACAATTTTTGCATTGAACTCATAACTTTTGCTGAGGTTACAGCTTATTTTTTAACGACACGTTCAGTCTTGCTTCAAAAAGATCAAGTCAGTCCCATACATATGTCCAAAAGCTGTAATACATACTCCTCTTCCTAGATCGATCCCTTCTTTCTGCCACAGAAGTGGGGCTGGAGGAACATTGGATAACTGCAGTTTGCGGCAGTTTTAAGACAGAAATTTTTAAGAAGGAAGTCTAGAGCTTTAGTTTTATGAGAACAACTTGGGCTCAATCACCTGTGTTGGGCAATGGGAAGGCAGCTGGGGGCACTGAGTGCAAAGCAGAGGAGTGACAGCCCCGCTCTCCTGAGTGGGAGAGAAAGCTTCTCTTCTCATCAGAGCATGGGGGAGAAGAGGGAAGGATCCAAATTACAGCCTGAGACTCTGGGGCAGCAGGTCAGAGGGATGAAATGAAGCTCATACAGGACTTGGGATGGGATGGGATCAAGTGAGAAAGACACAGCATTGTCTCAAAGCTATACAAAAAGGTATTGCTGCATCAATTCTGTCTTTTCACCTAAATAGATCATGGTTAACATTCTTCAGCTTTGTTGAGTGAATGTAGGTTGGGGAGAAAAAGGTTAGGAAGACCTGAAGCAAAAGAAGTACATTCTTGGGCAGGAAAAAGACTGCTTTTAGGGAAGAAGATAGTGTGCTTTGAGGCAGACTTAGGGGAGAAGTCAGGCGATGGGTAGCTCTGGGTACACAGAGGCTCTGGGCCAGCAGGGCTGGGAGATGTAGAGCCCAAGGGACAGGAGCTTGCTAGTGCAGAAGAGTCACTTCCAGAAGACATCTCCATCCACAAACCAAGGACACTGATGCAGAACTGGCACCCAATTCCAGTCTTGAGGTGGTTTTTTTCTCTATGGAATTAAATAAAACTTATTAAATTTTTGGTTTATTCTGGCTTTTAGCCTTCTCCACAGCATGAATAGCCTAGCTCCAGCTCTCAGCCACTGCAGTTCTCAATGCCTTTTTCTGCTAATAAAAGTATTTCCTTTCATGTATGTGAGAGCATGGCCAAGTGGCCACTTAACTAATTCTGGGAAAAAAACACTACAAGCTTTTCTTAGTCCCTGACTGAAAGGCAAGCTTTTTCCCAGCTTTTTAACTCTTTTCTTAACCACACCATATTTACTGTGTGGTTTCTGAGGCAGACATCAGAATCGGACTTAATTTTCCCATAAAGTTCTGACTGACATCATATGCAGTGATAACACCACATCCCTGCTTCAGGATGTGACTCCTCAAAACCAATGCAGTTGTTCTTAGAGAAAAAAGAACTTATGGAAGACATACACTTGTACCTGGCTGTAAGTTTTATTTGCTATATATTATTGCCGTTTCTCCCTGATTTTAAGTTACTGACAGGACAGCTGTAAACAACTATATGTACTTGCTTCCAGCCAATATACATCAGTGGAGATTTCAGAGAATATTTACCAAACATTTATTCTAGCACAAACCTGTAAGATCATGTTCAGAAGTCTGCCTTGCTGCTGTTCAAGCTGCTAATGGTGGTATTTAAAGCTCTGAAAAGTTCTGATTTCTTTTTTTGCATGCTACTGCTGTATTTATTGTTCTCATGTCATCTTGTTCTCACCCCCCACAACAATTACAGTCGGTAAGGGTGTGCTTGTTAGTTGATTTAAATTCGAACACTTCATGCCAAACCCAGCATCAAATGAAATCTCTGGCAAAACCCCCACTGACTTCACTGGGAATGAAACCAACTGGAGGAGCAAGGCTCCCATGAGAGGCATGCATCACTGTCATTCACATCCCGCTGAGTTTGTGAGAACCAGGACGAGATACTATTTGAAGGCCCTTCTACTTGTGTTTCATGTGACACACCAGTTCTCTTTTGTTTTGCAAAATCGTAAGAGAAGTTTTTTACTATCTGCAAGTAACAAACCAAAGAGGCTGGATGAGTCACTGGAGACAGTTTTGGGCCAGCTCGGCTCGCAGACTGCCAGTGTCAGGGAAGGTTCACCCGATTCTCCCCTTCCTGCTGCACAGCCAGTCCCAAAATAACGTGGCAGCGCTAAACATAGTGCCACCGCACTCTTTTAATAAACGACAATTCCTGCAGTGTGTACAAGCCACCACATTTGTCAAGATAAGCACATCAATGTGAGATGTCATATTAGCCTAGACAAAGAGATTGAACTAGATAGCATTGTCAAACACCAAGCAAAGGGGCTCATTCAAACTGACAAAGCAAGAAATTTAGAAGTTGAACCTACCAATCTAGTCTTAACGCATTCCGTCCTCTCCTGCTTTGGAAGAGTCTCAAACCAGTAAGTGAGCTCCTGTAAGTGATACAATAAATTCGTTCCTAATCTGCAATAACAATATTCCTGTCATTTCAAAGCCCTCTGCTGCACTTTTCAAAAATTCTGTAATAGTTGTTAGTATGTTTCAGATTATACACATGGATCTATATACCTTAGTGGATAGGGATTTTTCATAATGACATATGCACAAGGGGTATAACTAACAGGCAAAATTAATAGGCATAACTAATTGTCATATAGCCAAGTTACTGATTATGCCTTGATTGCTTTTCTGTTACTTACATGTAAGGAAGTTTACTTTTAATTGTAAGGCAATGGACAAAGACACTGCAGTAGTGGGTCCAAATGCTTCATCTGTCTAAAATTTTTCATGATTTTAGGCAAACTCTTCTATTTCACATCTGAAATCAGGGACACAGCTGTCCTATATATATTATGGTACATGTGAGATAGTGATATTCATCATAAACAAAACTAGAAACATGGTTCACAAGATTACTTTGTTGGTAAGAAATTATCTTGGTTTCTTTGGTATTCCTTGCACATGGTTGTGTGTATGGGCTTCACCATCCTACATATGGTGGAGACAGAAGCTCTGGGGGTGGGGGTATCAACAGAAATATTTTCCTTAAAATGTGTCTTCTCCTCAGAAGGACTTATGATTGCCAAACTTATTTGAAACAAGACAGGTTTATCGGTGTGCGGGAGTGAAACTGGTAGTTAGACGTTTGCCATACCACAGGTGGCATCCCTGTTGAGGTGCAGTACGCAAACAAAACCCCACATTATGTCAGAAAATTCAGTTCAGCTTTGCACCCCAGAGGTCTGACTGAATCATGTCCTTTGGGGAAAGAAGAAGCCTTCAGGGAACTACAAGAGGCCATTTCTCTTTTGCCAGGGACCTGTTAGTTTAGCTTTTCCTTCAAATCTGGAGCTGTGTGGAGGATGAGGGAAGGATCCCCCTTAAAGGGCAGCTGCTGCTGCTGGCAGTGGCAGGCAGCTCAGACACACACAGTTCCTTGGAGCTGGGAGCCACATGCTCCCCTTCACCTCTGCCAGCCTGCCCCCACCTCACCCTGTGACCAGGGCTGAGAAAATACACTGAACGTGATCGTAGAAAGGGGGCAAGAAGCCTGTGGAGTAGATACTATCTCTCTCAGGGCTCCACCTTTAATATACCCTAATGGGATCTTCCTCCCCTCAAAACTGAGAGATAATGAAACCCGGGAAGATTTACATTAAGCATTTCCAGAGGAGACTGAATACACTTTAAAATATTCAGGAACAATTCAAATGCTAATATGGCACATTACTGTATTATTCATATTCTGCAACATTTTGCCTTAATGGTCTGATTGGAAGAAGATCTTTTCCAGTTTGTTTTCTGTGAGTTTAATAAACTGGGACTTTGAAACAACTGCCCAATGTATGAGGTGCTGTATTTTCTTTAAAAGAAAACAAGAGTTATGAAGTCAAAGCCAAATTCAATGGTTTCTTATATAAAATACCTTTTCACTTCATGAACATTGCCTGTAGCTTTGCTAATTTATTGCCATGAAAATATTGTTACTACTTAATGCACTAGTACTTTTGTCAATAGGCAGCTTTCCCCAAGGCATATTTGAGAATGCTCTGCTAATCAGAGTTGATGCAGTTATTCCAAAGCAGTCAGGTCTTTAGAAAAAGGTTCATGTTTAATTCTAGTATGGGTGCGTGTTGTCATTTCTTCAAAGCACCGTATTTTTAATTCACTGAATTCAATTCTGTAGATATCTAAAGCACTGACTACATTATCCAGCCCCAGACTCAGCTTCAGCCAGTGTATTTCAAAGCAGCATTGCTGGCATCTTTACCTCTTAACATTTAGCTTATGCGAAATATTCCTAATTTTGTAGTGGCAAGGCCTAAACAAAGATTTAATCAGAACCACAAATCTGTGCTATATCACCAGCACAGAACTTAAAAAAATGTGTTTGGGTGTTTACGCAGACACTCACTTGGATCTGACTTCCTACTTTTCTACATCTGCTTGAACTCTTGAGATTATAACCTCAAATGCAGCTGAATTTTTAGTGTTTGTTTTCCAAGCGTGCTGATGATCATGAACAGCACAGTGAGTGACAATGAGGTCACGTACACATACATATGTCACACTACAGTTTTATTCTCTCTCATAAATATTGAAATCTACATAACTTTACTGAGGCTAAGAAAATCACCTTAATTGGTGTGGGAGCTTTTAATGCATGTATGTTTTTACTGATTTTTAATGTATTTGCAATTCTCTGCAGATGAAAAATTGAATAAAGTTCATCAAGAAACAGGTCAGGCCATTTATTTCAATTAGAAATAGTAATGAAATTCCAGTAAACTATTAAATGTGCCTTAATATATATTCAAGATAAATAGAATACTTAATTTCTTTTGGCATGTTCCATGACGAGGTACCCTATTTGTCTTTATATTGACAAAAACGGGTGTTCCTCTGCTTTCCCTATCACAGTGACATTTAGTGACATTACTCCTGCTCAAACCCAGCATGGACATAATCCGTTTTACAATGAGCCCACCAAGGCAAGAAGTGTCTCCGTATGGAGGTAAAGGCTCTACTTCCTCTGATCCGGCTGGTTCAGGTCAGTGCTGCGTTTTCCTTCATTCATCTTCACTAGAAGCCAGGGGGGCTGCTCATTTTGGTTTCCTTCTGCCATTAGTTCATCCCCCAAAAGTTCTACATGGCAAAAGAATATTAATACTATTACTACATGGGGCCTAATTAAGTTCCTAATTAAGGACAGAATTACAACCATCAAGGATAATTTTTTTAAGCAGCTGGATGTTTTGAGATGACACAGATGTTTCACTTGACTCAGAGAGGTACCACGGGTCCTTTGTTTGAAGGGCATTAAAGCCCATCATCTCCACAAGAAGTTTCTTAGCTATATGAGACTTCTAAGGCTATCAGCCAGCAACAGCAGGCATGGAATTAAAACAGAAGGCTTTGAGTATTAAGGAGCATTACCAACATGGAACAAAATCTGACTTCTGTAGAGTCCTCCTCAGTTACAGTTATATTCCTTGGTTTATACCTGAAAAATATATCAGATGCGATTTGAGGAAGAGGCCTTGTTCTAATTCTACATGGAAATAATCAAGATGCCTTGTGATAATTCTCCATGTCTGAAGTCACCCATACACATGGCTTCAATTCAAAGTTTGCACGTCTTTAAGAGATTTATATTAAGCTCTGCTAAGTAGTTGTTAGTCATTTCTGCTGACTGTAATCAAACTGAGTTAAACTAAAATTTACCATGCCAAAACATTTCTATCCTTTCCACTCTGTTGTTTCACCCTTCATCTGAAAATAGAGTAACAACACTGGAAGGACGGCAAAAGGATGCTTTTAACATCTCCACAGCCACATCCAATACTATTTTTTGATCTTTTGACACATCTACAGCTCAGGCAAGCTAGCAAAAGGCTATAAACCAGACAGAGGAGCAGCACTTCCAGTTCTCATGGATGTTTTCAAATAAAACTCCAAAATTGTCTGAGAACTACATAACTGAACACATGAAGTACTTCTCAGGAAACAAGTAAAATGCATATACATGTATGTATATATACATAAACACACAAGCATGCTCCTCCATTCATAGATACTACTTTCCATTCATAGGTATTAATAGGAAAAGACGATGGCATTCTCCATGTAAGCCTTGGAGGGAAGTAGAAAACGAGTTAGCAGCTCAGCAGCACCAGAAATGCAAATAGATGTCAAATAGGTCAGTGTCTGGTGCCCTGCTCCCAAATATCCACATGACCATCTGTAGCTGGACGTGTGATAAACATGTACAAAAATCTTGACACAAACCTCAAGATGATTCTTTAATCCTGTGCACGGCAGAGAATACATCCAGTTTCTTTTGACATGCAGGAGTCTGTACACTGCATATTCTACATAAAAAGTATAATACAGGTTGCTTAAATTATATCCACAATTTTCTAAAAGTTTTTGTTTTTGTTTTTTTAAAAAAAAAGAGACATTGTTATAATATGGCTCTTTCTCAAATGAAAGAATATTTAATTTTTCTTGCTCTAAACAACATCCAAAGAATAATGTACAGTGACGTGATTTTTTGCTATTCCCTTTAAGCCGTTTTGGAGATGGATTGCTACAGTGGGTGGCATTCAGAATAACACATGTTGAGCAACACACACTCGAATCTTGCCAGCTTTATGGTTTCTTACAACATGCTACGATGTGAAATGATTCACACTGAGGAGATGGAGAAAGTTTTTCTATTACTGTAAAAATATGATGTTATATGCATTTATCATCCAAAATAAATACATTGACACCACAGGCTGAAATAAAACTAGGAAAGTAAGCACAGCTCCTCTTTCTACCTTAAAATACTGCATTTAGTTTTAAGCCGATTAAAGCTGAGTTACACTTTCTGTGTAAAATGATCTTGCCCTGACAGTTAATCCATGCTATTATCAGACCCATCAAATTAAAATAAGGTGAGTTAAAGAAGAAATCAATGCCAAAGATTTGAATTTCCTTGATGTCATATGCTGGTATCTTAGAAATTTTACAATCCCTATGGAGGAGGTATGGGAGAGAGAAGGCAGAGGATCCACTCGGTAAGATGCAATCGGTGACTATGAACATACACAGAGTCAAAAGGAAGAAGTGAAATGTAGCTATGGAGGTGGGTGATGTGCTGCAGCTACACTGATAAGCAAGAACTTCCCTAGAAGTTCTTTTATATAAGACATGCAATGGTAATTTCAGAAGGGTGTCAGTCCAATGATGTATCACTTCAAAGGCAGGGAAAAAAAAAAAATCTCTCTGAAATGATACACTAACTTTTGGAAGAGGGTGTACTCAGACTAGATGTTCATAGATGTTTTGTTAGATTTGGCTACTGTCCTATCAGCTTTGATACACTGTCTCTGACAATGTCATCAGCCAGCTGTTTCAGGAAAAGGGAACAAATAAATACCCCAAACCACTCAACTGTGCTGTACTTGAGACGTGACTAGCGGCCGTCTATCACCAAGCCATTAGAAAACTGGAGTCCTGAAATTTATGGTCCTATCAGTCTTCTTACATGCACCTCCACATTGTTATCCAAGTTGAATTTTACTCATTATCCTCTCACCCAGGACCCCGACAGCACGATAATTCATTCTTGGTTTTAATTCCTCACATTTCTGTAAACCCAGACCTGTAAATTTCCCCATTATCCTGCTTCCATACCTTCATAAGCTTTTCAGAGGTAAAAAGTACCCACAAGTTGAAGGTCAACTGCAACTACTCAGTCTTTCTGAAAAATCAGACTTCAAATCATTAAAGAAAATACAAATTACTTTGGTCATCAAACAACTTTGAAGCACTTAATTCTGAACTCTGAAGCAACCAGGCATTATAATACCTTATTTTCTTTCACAAATCATTTTCTCCTCCATGGTATTATCCATTTAATTCTACTGTTTTATTTGTTCTGCATATGATATTTTCAGCAGGAAACCTACAGAAAACTTTAGATAAAACAATTTCTATCTTCCAAACCGCATTAACCTTACATTTTAACCTTTTCAAAATGTAAGAATTAGGTAAATATTGGGGTTTCATCAAACTGGAATACACTCTTACGAGACCGGCACTTTTCTGGCCATTCAGCAGACCGTATCTCCTGGAGATAAGACCAACCTGTGCTGGAGTGGCTGATGAATAGTTTTGACATTCACCAGTCACTACCATCCTCCAGTAAATAAATCCAGGCAACAGAAGGAGTTGTTCCTCCAGCCAGATCACCACTTGCTTCACGAGCCATTTCTCAACAGAAACTGACACTAAAATATGACCTTTAACAAAAGATGAGAGAAGCCATCACTCTCCAACACAATGGAAAAGTTTCACAGAAAAGAAAACCAAACAAACCAAACAATCAAGACCGTCCTGTCAATTTCGCCTTCACGCCCCAAACTAGACTGGACTAAAAGTTAAACCCGTTAATGAAAAAAAAAGGAAAATAGAGGCAAAACCAAACGAAGTAGAGGCACCACCCTGTAAGTCTGCGTCAGCCAACAAGCGCTGGTGGACGTGACCGTGTTGGCCCCGCTTCCCCTCATACCTGGCAGGTGCCAAGTCCCGACCCCGCGTCCCTCCGAAGAGGCGCCTGGCACAGCCGGAGCCACTCGGCACCCGCAGAGGTGGGACCAGGCCCTGCCGGGCCCCCTCCCCTCCAGCCGGACGCCACCCAACCGCTGCCTCTGAGGGGCCTGCCCAGGTGCCGCCACCGCCCCGCCGCAGCCGGGGCGCAGCGCCCGGCGGGCACCCTCTTACCTTGTTGGAGTAGGGGGGCTTGCTCAGGTTGATGCCGTCGCGGATGAGCTTGTCCCGGATCATGATCTTGAGCTTCAGCCTGGGGTAGGCGGCCAGCCCCCCGCCGCCCGCCGCCCCCCGCCGCCCGCCGCCGCCGCCGGGCCGGTGCCGGGGGGCCGCCCCCCGCCGCGCCTCCTCCTGCCCCGCCGCCCGCCGGGGGCAGCGCCCGGCGGCGGGGGGCGCCGGCCGCGGGGGGAGCGGCGGCGGCGGCGGCGGCTCCAGGGTGAAGTACAGCCCCGCCGCCCTCTCGTCCGCCTCCTTCAGCCGCCGCACGGCCTCGTGGATCCGGCGCCGGTGGTGGGGCACGGCAACGCCGATGGCATCCAGGTCCGGGTCCCCGATCTGCTTGCAGACCTCCAGGTCGTCGTAGCCATTGTCGACGAAGGACTCCGCGTACTGGGGAAGCTGCAGGGTCCTCAGCCACTCGTAGACTATGTTGGTGCACATGCTGGCTCCGAAATAACAGAGATTGCAACTTTCAGCACCGAAGCCAGCCTCCCCCTTGTCCACTCCTCGCCAAAGGAAATAAAATCCCCAAAACTGCGAGGCAACTAAAAGGTCTCAAAATCAAGGTCAAGAAATCCACATCCACCAGGAAAAAAAAATAATCCTTAAAGCAGATCAGGAGGGCATCGCAAGCCCTGCTGAACGAACCCCTCCTGTTTATTCCTCCTCCTGTTTTCCTACCACCAAGTACAGCCGCTTTCTGCCACCGGAGAAGGGAGGCTCGGACTAGAGAGAAGCAAAATGTAAGGGTGCATCCCCTAAAATCCCAAGTCGCTGCTGCACAACATCCACCCACTTTCTCTGGAAGTAATTCGCAGCCGCTGTCTTTTTTTTCCCCTCTTCCTTTCAGTGTTAGTTTCTGTTTCTGCTTCTGTCTCACCTTCCTGAGCTCTGTCGCATGATGAATCTGTTTACTATGTGTAGCTGCTTGGGTACACGATCGTGCTGGGGGAGACCCGAGCGCCAGGTCCCGCACCCTCGCCCAGCACGGGCAGGGCTGCCGGTGTGCAGGGCCCTCCCCTCCCGTATCTCTCCCGGCAGCGGGTGCACCACGGCGGCTTTTGCTTTCCTTTTAAACGGCTCCTTTCGGATTAGGAGGAAAAAAGAAGGAAGGAAAAAAAAAATAAGAATCCCACTCACTTTTCCGAGTTACTTTCCCAGGTCCCCTTCATCCCTGGGATGATGGTTAATGCGCTTCGGCAGCAGCGAGCCCAGCAACTGCTTTCCAACCCCACTTTCTCCGCGCCGGCGCTGCCCCCCCGCCCCCCCGGGGCACGCAGCCCTGCGCCCGCCGCGCACAACTTTCCCCGCTCGCTCCCTCGCTCCCCGCTGCCGCCGCCGGCCCTCCCGCCGCTGCCCGCGGCCGCCCAGGGGAGGAGGAGGAGGAGGAGGAGGAGGAGGAGGAGGAGGAGGCGGCGGTGGCGGCGGCGGCGACGGGGCCGTGCGGGCAGCCGGCGCTCCGGGCATCCTCCGCCGGCGGCGGCGGCCGCCGGGCTGCTCTGCGACAGGTCCCTGGCGCTCCCCCGCCCCGTCCCCCGGCTGCTGGCGGCGCTGTCCCCTCCCTGCTAGCGGCACCCCGGAGGGAGCGCTGCCCCCCTCCCGGCTCCTCCGTCCTCCCCTACCCCTGAGGCGCCTGACGCGCCGCCAGCAGATCTCCTCCGGCTCCTCCCGGTGCTCCGGTGCGGCTTCTCCCGCTTCTCCTCCGCGCCCGTCACCCCGCTGCCAGCCCCCTGCCCTGGCTCTCCCCGAGGCCTTTGCAACTTTCTCCGCCGTCTCTGCCGCCGGCCGCCCCCTGCCCGACCCGCCGGGGGCACGGGCCGGCGGCGTGTGCCGGCCGGGGGCAAGGCAGCCCCGCCGGGCAGCGGGCAGCGGCTGGGCTGGGGGGGACACACTGCCTCCGCTCCTCAGGCTAACCGGCGGGCTTGCCCAGCCCCGTTCGCCCCCGGCAAGGCCGAGGCACCGCGCCGAGGGGGCACGGCCCGGAGAGCTGCCCTCGGCGCCCTTGGGACAGCCGGACCGACGGCGGCTGCAGCGGCTTCTCCGCGGGGGCACCGAGCCCCTTCGCCGGGGGCGGGGGGGGGGGTGTGGCGCGGAGAGCGCGGCTGTCGGCAGGGGCGAGCGTCCCCCCGCGTCTCCGGGAAGCCGGTGAGGGAAGGCGGGAGGGGCCGGCCCCGCTCTCCCACCCGCCGCCGCCGCGCGCTGCCCGTGGCCGGCGGAGGCGCCGCGCGCTGCCCGCCGCGCGCTGCCCGCACGGCCGGGCTCGCAGCGCCCCCGCCAGGCCCCCGCGGAAAGCGCCGCCCGCTCCCCTTGTCGACCCCGGGGGGTGAGGCGTGGACCCCGCGGCCAGTTTCAATTTTAAACGGGTTGAAACTTGTTTTCTCACGAAAATCCCTCTCCCTCAGCGGACCCGTCAGCCCCGACGCGTGGGGCGCTGAGGGAGACGAAGCCTGTCGGGCTGGGCCTGTCTGCCGGGTCCCGCCAGAAGGGGCAGGGGCAGGGGCAGGGGCAGCGCTACTTGAGCTGGGGGCACCCGGGGACCGACCCTGCCTCCCCGCAGCAGTGGGGTGCCGGAGGAGGGACACACCGCCTTTGGTAATTTCGTGAGGGTTTGTCTGTAACAGGTTTCCTGAAGGACTTTTTTTAGCAGATAGGCCCACACTTGTCCTCGGGACCTCACGGTAGTTCACCGCAGGATTATGTAGCCCAGCAGCATTCTCACAAAAAGCGTTACATTGCAAGGTGTTTTGGAAAGGTTAGATATTTACAAGTGGTTAAAATGCAGCCTCTGGGTATAAAGCCTGGAGAACACAGATTCATGTGCTAAAAGGGGAGAAAGGGAGGAGCAGCATTTTATTTCCTTTAAAATCTCCTTCCACCCCTCTTCTTTTTCTGTATCTTATTTTCCTTCCCAGCCACATAATATTTCAAATCCTATTCTCAGGCCAGAGACAGAGATTGAAGCAGCAATTATCTTCTCTTCACAGACCTGGTGAAAGACTGACAACGCCGGAGAAATTAGCAAGGACATCCTGTGAACTGGAGCTGGAATTGATGGTGTGAGAGAGAGGAAAAACTGACTGGTACAGCCCATATTGCAGCTTATTGACAGTGCGTACAGAATTATATCATTTTGATGCGTGCTTTTTGGAAGGGTCTTGGAAGGCTTTTAAGGTATTGCAAATACACTATTCAGATGTGCTTGGTAAACTGCAGGTCTCCCACCTGTAAAAGGGACAGAAGTGCTGCACCCTTATGGGAGTGTGGAGCTTGGCAGCAGCTTACAACATTGTGAAACTCTCTCTGGTTGTGCTTGGCATTGATTTTAGTTTCACAAAATGAGTTAACCTGGTAGCAAATACAGCAAAGTTTTACGTGACTTTGAAATACAAAAATAAACAATTCAAAAGAAAACGTTACGTCCACCTTTAAAAAAGACAATGATCAGAAGTTTAGGGAACAAAAGACCAGTCCACCTCTCCTCAGTCCCTGGGAAAAGTCTTTGTGAAGACTCACATGAAGTTTTGGTGGGTGGTTAGAAGGGGCGTTCCTCAGGGGTTGATACTGGGGCAAGCATGGTACAACATCTTCACTGATACTCTCAGTGACAAGGTGGAGTGCATCCTCAGCAAGTTCCCACACGACACCAAATGGGGAGCGATAGTCAATATGTTGGGAAGCTAATGTGAGAGTGAGAAAGGAGGAAGGTCATGGAGTGGCGGAGCTGGAAATGGAGGCATGTTTCGAGTAATAACAACAAACTCTGAAAACCTCCTTTATGTGCTTTCTATTAGGTGCAAAGTTATTATTAAAAATGATTAAATGCAAAAAAATGTTAATTTATCATGCATTGAACTGTGGTTTCAATACAGCTGAAACCTAAGAGTGTGCTTGCTGATTGTAAGTCCCCACCTATCATGCGTATTGCATCTATAGAACTATTAAATCAATAGGCTAGTATCACTCTAAACAGTATTTCTTGCTGAATTTGCAGATTAATTTCAGTGGTGGAATCCAGACACCCTATTTCACCTTAAATTTAGTTTACCTCTGCAGTACACTCTTTATACTTGTGTTATATACACATACTAATTAAGGTATTTATATGTTACAAGATGGGAGAAGCTTTCCCTGAATGCATAGGGTTTCCTGACGTGCTGGAAATAGGTTGTGCCTAAACAAAGAGCTGGAGCACGAGCAATTTATAAATGAAAGGAGCACAAGCAGACAACTAATATGGGTGAGATAAAGCACCTACAGGTAAGTCTGCCTTCAAGTTCCAGGATAAAAAGAACGAACTATGATGAGTTAAAAAGTAAATATATTAGCGCCACACATCATGGCTTCCTTCATTTAGTATCATACGCTACTCTCATCATGCAAATAATCATCCTCTTTTCTAGGATTTCCTAAGCCTGTGCACAGGCTATGGAATGGTCTGTTGTCTCTGACCTTGCCAATGGAATACGTAAGAAAGGATGAGCCTTCCAGAGGAAACTGAACAGCATTGTTCTGGGAGAGACACATAGCATGCAATAAATAATATTTTCTTACCTGTTATAAACAGGTGAGAAAAGGACACTTATTCCTGCTTTCCATACATTGTCATTCAAATAAAGATCACTTCTTTCTAAGCTTATTAGAGCTTAAGTTAATCAATCCACAGTTTGACTGGAATTTATTTGAATTGTGTGGGCTGTTGAATATTTGACACAATGGGCTTAATTTCTGAAGTGCTCCATATGACTGGATTGTCTCCAACACTTCCAAACTCAGCCTTGACTTTCTTTTTCAAATGCAGCAGATAACAAAGGTGGGAAGATGTATTAGAAGTCACACCAATGAAACAGGATTGCTATGTTGCAGCCACAATATACATAGACACATATGGAGAGCGAGTACAGAAATGTTTGCTATGAAGTTGCTGCTAGAGTTTTTACATGTAAGCAGTTTGCTGGGGGAGGGTAAGGGCCAGATTTCTGCATTTAAGGGTAGCTTCCAGCAAAATGGATAAAAGTTTTTTCTAGCTTGTATTCAGAAGAACCAAGTCCAGATGAGTTGACGTGACAGAAAAGATACTATTTTCTCTGAGGATTTTCTTCTACTCTGTAAGCTTTGCAGACCCACTGTGGGGAAAAACTGAGATTTCTGGCAGGTTTCACCATGTCAGACTATATTGTTCATGTAATACAGTATAGATGTGATCGATATTGCCAAAAACGTTACAGCATAGCAATGACAGGTTTGCTTAGCAAATGTAAAGGATGTTTTAACCAAATCATTTATTTAGGTATCCTTTAAACTGAGGACACTCTACATTTCTGCAGTGTACCAATGAATGCAAAAGTTTCATCCTTGAACTTCTGTTCTGAAGGGTATTCTATTAAAATATATGATTATCTATTGGATTACATTATCTGGCAATAATATATGATAGATTTTGCAAAGCTATGGTCATGCATTTTCTATACCATGAGATGTTGTATATAGTCATTTTGCTTGGGATGAGATAAAAATGTAGCTGAACACTAACTTACACCTAGATACAAAATGTATTCAGGAATCCTTAGGGCTGGGGTTTTTTTCCTACCTTTATCAAGACTTACTCAATTTTTGAGACATTAAGGAAGCAGTTTGGGCCTTTGCTCTGGATACCTAAACACTTTTTAATGTTTTGAATCATACACTGATGTATTTGATGGTTGAAACAAAGTTAGACAAGAACACAAATACATAGAAGAGTAATCACACAGCGGATGAATGTGAGGAAGACTCTGAAATGAATACAATTCCGTTAAGGTATTTGTGAAGTTGTTCAGCTAGAAAAGGAAACTCAGGTTCACACACATAGTGAGGGAATACCACATGATTATGTTGCAATGAATAATGTGCAATGAATGAGTGCAAGCTAATACTTCCATACTTTTCCAAAACAACAGAAGCAGATTCTCAAATACTTTTCTAGGGTTTCCACTAGGGCACAAGGTGAATAATTCACTAGAATGAATGGAACTGGTCATACACAATGGAAAATACTTGCAGAACCAGGCTATTAGTTCAGGTGAATAGAGCTATTTATACTTCTGTGTAAAATGTTGCAATTATATGACTGTACCTGGAGTACATTGGCAAAGAATCCAGAGGAAAATAATGATGATGGTCAGAGAAGGTTTGAAAATATCCCATATTTTATCTAAAGTGTTAATCTTAAAGAATATATAGCAACAGAACGCATCATGTAAAGGACAATTTGCTCATGTAAACTCTGCAGAGAAATAAACTTACCTATAAAGCTAAGAACTTCAAAAATTGGTACATATCGTGTCAACTCCCATGAGCTGTACTAACTCTTATGAATAGTACTGGCTGTTAAATATTGTGGAGACTTGACTTTTCCTCATTAAAAAATCAGGTGACCATTATTTTAAGTACTCTTTTGTAGAAGATTAGGAAAATTTAGATTGGAAAGGACCTCTGGGGGTCACCCAGTCCTATACTCCACTCAGAACAGGGCTAATTGCAAACTCTGATCAGGCTGCAGATGGGGTTGCCCCGTTGGCTTCTGAAAATCTGCAGGGATGGAGGTTCCCTGGCCTCTCTGGGTGGTATCATCCAGCACTGACCCACTCTCACCATGAAGAATTTCTTCCTCTTGTCTAGTCAAAGCAATCGTGACCTTTGTCTCATGTCCCTTTGCTGAGCAGTTCTAAGAAGGGTTTGGCTCTGCCTTCTCTTTAGCTTTCCCCATAGTGAAAGGCTGCAGTTTGGTTCCCTTTGCCTTCTCATCTATAGGCTAAACAAACCAAGTTCTCCTAGCTTCTCCTCATATTTTGTCAGCAGACAAAAACTTGAAAGGATGCTGTTTGTGAGGTATGAAGGGTTATTTAAGCAAAAGATCTATCACAGAAAGGAAAAAAGAAAAAAGGAGACTAATGAGAACATTACGATAAGGAATTGATATGTAATTTAAGTGTAAAAACAAAATTGTTTACAAAACCACATGTATCACTTAGTACTTTACATAAACAAAGTAATGTTTAAATTTTAAAGGAAACTTTAAAATATACAAAACCATGACCCCCTGCTCTAAATTTACTCACTATGTTTGTAGTAATTTAACGCTCACTGAGATATCTAACTGGGAATGTAAAAGGATCTAGCTGATGAAGCATCCATTTTTCTCTGTCATGAAGATAAAATTGTTTTGGATTTGAGAGTGCATTTGAAACAGAGCAGTGACTTTATTTACTGTGATGCTCCTTTCCCATAAAAATTTACAGGCATTAATGTAAGATCAAGTATGTGATAACTAGAAGATCACTTTCTGAATGCAATAGAAAAGGAAATTGAATAGAAATGGGAATAAATATCCAAATCAAGGCTGCTGTTTTCCTCAGACCAAATTCTGTAACAAGAAGTCAGTCTAAAATTTTAGCCTCTTTTTCCTCAGTAACAGGAGAAAGTATAAGAGCTAAACTTCTTCCACAGACTAGCCAGTTCTCTATTAACCAAGTCAATCTGTCACTTTTTTTTTTTTTTATATGTTGCTGTCAATGAGAAGGTAAAACAGGCTTGCACAAGTACTACCATCTTTGCCTTTCATGGCAAGAAAGAAAACAAAATTATCCTAAAAAAACCCCAAAATATACTTTATCCCTAGAAATATATTGTGACTGCTATTTTACCAGCTGCTGACAGACACCTGTTTTCATAAAGAAACTGTTCACTGCAATAATTCAAGACAGTTTTGTCTTCACAAACTTAAAACACTGACCAACTCTCATTACTATTGGCTTTGAGCCAGGAGATAGTGCTGACAAGGTCCGCACATGGTTGAATTTTACCTGTATTTAAAACATTTTGCTTCAGACTGAATGCTGTTTAAATGAACTGTTTATTGCAGGTAAATATAAGAAGAAATCCTAAATTATTACTAACAGTGGTGTTCTTGCTGCTACTTCAGTTGTAGAAGTCCCTAGAAATACCAGCTGAATATCAGCACAGTGGGTAGAAAACTAGTGAGTATTTACGTCCTCACAATTTACAATCTAGCACTTCCATATGGTACAGTGTTAGAATCATAATGAACAAAAAGCCAAAAGCTTTTCTCACTTGGACATTTACTGTAAGCTTTGTTTCCTTTTTTCTACAAACTTCCACATACTCCTCTTCATCAAGAAGAGGCTCTTCATCGGACACATGCACAAACGATGAAGCAACAATCTTTATGCAGCTTTCAAGTTGTTTATTTTTTTCCATTGAGAAATTGAGTTTAAAACATACAGGACTGCCTAATAAAATTGAACTCACTTAACAGTCAGCATAGTCATATGTCTTAAACAAATACGTCGTGAAAATCCGCAGACATCAGGCACCAGGTTTCCAGGACACAAAGCATTTTGTGGAGAAAAAAAAAAAAGGATTTAATAAAATGGGCAAAGATGGATCTGTCATTTCTAACTAGCCTGTGCAGCTTGTCCTAAAATTGTGGCACTAGCTGTAATTACCAGCTGTAGTTACTGTGGGACAGAAAGTATATGTCAGGGAAGGAGAGAACCCTTCAACCCTTTAGCAATTATCCTCTCAATTCCAAAAGGGTCCTCCAGTGTCCTAGGACTGCAAGGTAGTATGCTGACCCCAGAGGAAATTAGGGAAAAAGCCCTGCCATTCAGTTCAGAACAGCTGAGGCTTCTGTGCACTCCTGGAGCAGTGGCACCTATTCATTTTACAGAGCTATCCAAAAAGCTGCCATATGACAAGCATGTTCTAGTTTCTCCAATGTTTGTTTTTATACTGTCACTCTTCAGTGGTGTATAGGCAAGGGGCCAGATTTATGTTATTTAGGGTAACATAGATAGAAAATAATGAAATTTTCAAACTTACTCAAAACCCAGACTCTCTTAAGTACATAAGCATTAAAACTGTGTTCTTAAACCCCTTTCTATTACGTACATAGCTAATAGTAGAGACTGGCTGTTCTTATTACCCGCTGGCATATGCTTGGTTCCCTTATTCCATGGGCTTTTTCTCTAACTGCTCCATTCATCCATCCTTCCTCCACGTCTATTATCCCAACCAATTTTTGCAGCTCTGTCTGCCTCATGGGCTGTATTTTTCATCATCTCCTATTTCCACAATTCCTCCCCTTTTCCTTCATGACTTCTCTGCTGAATGGCTTTTTGTTAACACTTTTCCACTTTCCGTTATTTTCTCCTTCTCTTGCTATGTCCAGATCTGATTCTTTCCCTCTCTGCACCTCCAACAAAAATAGTTAAGTTAGAAAATTTCCTTGTAATGTTTGCCCAGTTCATATATTTATTTGCTTAGGCACCTGCTACCTAGACAGGATATTGAACTAGGGGGACTTCAGCATGGCCATTTGCTACATATGGTTTTTGTGAAGGGTGAAAGCACTATCCTAGCTTTTCCTTTCTTTCTTGAGGTCAGCTGCTGTGGATGGCACTTGAGATACAAGGTACAAAAACAGGACCCATGTAAGGTAGAAATGAACAAGAGTAAAGCAGCGAATAATTATTCTATTTCTTGAGGGTTATCAAACATAAAGTGCTTCCTTCTAAGAAGAAGTCAGGATTATTATCCAGGTGGCTATCAGGTGAAAACTCCTGGAGCCATGCAGCACTGCAGGTTAGCAGTCATGATTTTTCCTCTTATGGACCTGAGCCCACCACATCAGCAGGACCAATAGTCCAAGGAGGAGGACAAGGAACTAGCTGATATGAAAAAGTACAGCATGGCCCAAGTTAGACCCTCAGAAGCAGCTAAGGATTTGGCTCCTGGCTTTGAAATAAAGAGTCCTGATAGTGCTGAGACTCTGAAGAACCTCCACCAAGAAATTAGAAAGCTTGCACTGTGCCATTTCAAAACAAAGACAGGATGAAGTGTTTGGATTTATGCAAAAGCTTTTCTCCAAATAATCAATGTTTGAAAGAATCAAATATTTCCCTGAATTCCCCCCAGACAGCCCCATTCTGGATGAGTAATGAGAAATTAATCATCCTGTCAGAATAAATGCTGTGAGACCTTTTAGTCATGCTCGTCCCTTTCTCCATAATAGATTTTTGTCAGTCATTCAACTAGGTGTCCCAAAAGACAGTGCTGCATCCCAGCTCATGCCTTTTGTGTGGTCTTTTTTTCCAGCTGGGACTCATCCCACCCACCATTCCTTGGCATGCCAGGAGTCAATCACGTGTCACAAGAGCCCGACCCATCACGCTTGACTTGCCTCCACTGACTGCCCCACCGCGGCGTGGCATGGACTCTTCATTAAGTCAGTGTTGATTCCAGTCTTCCTGCAGCTGATACCCTGTATCTTCCTGACACAGGCAGTCACGGCTGGTGCATCTGTGGGGTTTTAGCTATTTAGATGGATAAATACAAGACTAGCAGAATATGATAAGATCAGGGAATTAACAAACAAATGTTCTCACAATGTGAATTACACCACGTATATTTCTGCTAAAGTTGCTATAACAGTATAATTAGAAATGCAAGGAAAAAAAAGAAGAAGTAACATGTGTTTTCTGTCCTTCTGAGACAATTTTTCCTTGTTATAATGAGTCATGCCAGCTAAAAGAACCCGGAATTTTTCCGTAGATACAAAATCAGGATGATGGGTTTTATCTCCAGAGGACACATCCAATTTTATGGTTTTGATGTATTATATTTTAATTCCTTTTTCAACAACCAGTAGCTCAACAGAAGTTTTTTAATCTTTGTATTATTGAGTCTTCATTTCTCTATAGCATGCATGCAGTTTCCATTCATTTGCAAACACTTTCATTCGAGTGAACCCTCATCCATCTTGAATTATCAACTTTTATTTGAAGTGAATCTGGGAAGACTGCTGAGGGGTACAGACTTTGGCTGCAGAAAGATAGATCTGTGGGTTAACCTCTGCACCTCTGGGGGGAGAAGACAGGAGAAAGACGAGTTATAAAGCAAGTTAACTCTTAAATTTCAAAAATACCATATGTGCAGATTGCTGATGCTTGTTAACCCTGGAAGTGTTGGTAGGGGGAGGAAGAAAGGTTTTCTTCCCTTCCAGGCTTCTGTAGGCTTTCATGTCTCACCCATTTCAGCTGAGTATGCAATGTAGGAGTGGACTGTTTTGTAAGTGAAAAGGGGCTGCATATGTGAGATGGTCCAAGCTGTGACACCAACTCTGATATAGGCATGGTCGAAACCTAGTCCAGAAACAGCCTCACTGACAACACCTTGGAATTTGTCAACATCTTGATTCTTGTCGCCATTTCAGGTTGCCAAATTCAGAAGATGCAGTTGTAAGTCTAGAGCTCTGCCTTTTGAGCATCAGAGAAAGGCTGTATCTCAGCTTGGTGGACCAAGGACATTTCTGAGCTTCCAGGTGAATTTTTCAGCTGTATCACAACTTCTTATCAGAGCAGAACTTGGGGGTCCAGGTAGTTATCTTTGCATTAACTCATATAGTAAGAACAGCAGTTACACAGCCTGGAAGACAGCTATTTCTCACGTCAACCAAAACCTTGATTAAGATGGTTGAGAGACCAGGACTCAGAAGCGTGCCATGAAGCACACCCACCTTTCCATTCAACTGCAGCCTCTGGGTTTCTGTCTTGCTAATGATTTGAGACAGGTTAAATCATGTCATCAGGTTCGAGACTCTGATTTGGAATTAAGATCCAAGGTTTGATCTAAATCTAACATTAATAAAATAATGATGAATTAGCTTGATTTGAATTAGTCAAATATTAGGGCAATTCCTATTTCATTCAAGCCCAACTG
Source organism: Strix aluco (assembly GCF_031877795.1). Classification (NCBI taxonomy): domain Eukaryota; kingdom Metazoa; phylum Chordata; class Aves; order Strigiformes; family Strigidae; genus Strix; species Strix aluco. The sequence continues at coordinate 58,647,848 of NC_133933.1, read as the reverse complement.
GAGACCCAGGTAGAAGATTAATGCGTCTTTATCTCTGACCAGTCTTAACCTCATAAAATCAGCATTGGTTCAGATTGGTCAGCTGAAGTGTCAGAATTATTCTGCAGAGATATGCTGTAATGAATTTTCCTCTCTCCAGATAATATAAAAAGCCAACTCTTTCTAGTGATGCCAGTCAGTAAATTTATGAGGCAATCTGTAGTTTACCTTTCCATTAGCAGGCATATAAGCTACTGTCGCAGACATCCCCTGTCTTTTTATAGTAAAATCTCACCTTTCTTATGGCAGCAAAAATCAAACCAAACAAATCCTCATCAGCTCCAGTGTGTGCAAAATACTCTAACTCCAGTGCAGCACTCACGAGTTTTGTGTTACAAGCTTTTAACAAAATTCCATCTCACCCAAATGAGCTCTTCTACTTTCAGAAAAAGATAATCCTCTACGGATGCTTTCAATCAGAGCTCTTAAACTCCTAAAGTCTCTATTTCATAGATGTTTTCTCCCTTACCCACTGCTATGCTGAGCTACATACTGCAAGTCTACTGTAATTGTAGGAGGGATGATTGGAAGCGGCATGTTGTTGAAGTTAAGCAAGAGCGAGAGAGATCCTAAAGATTTTTGTGAAATAGGTAAGGAATACAAAATGGAAGATCCTATCAAAGAGATGAAAGAAAACTGTAGAAGTGAAAAATATATGTCTCTGTGGTGTGCTTAGTAATTCAACCTTAACACACATGCATGTAATTTTTAATGAATAATTAATGTAATGAATAATTTTTAATGACATTTTGGAGGCTCTTTGTACAAAGCATGTACATAAATCTTTGCCATTCTAGAAGACTTCATTGAACTTCTAGAATAAACTAAATTCGAACACTAGCTGACTCCTAATTGTGGTATATATCAATTGAAAGTATTTATAGATGCCAGACCAAGGATGTTAGGGGTTTCAGAGCTCTGAAGAGTAATGATGCAATGCCATATTACCTCCATTTTGCCTCTGCCTGAAGTACAAATAGAAAACTGTGTCTTTTTCTACTGCAAACCAAAGATATTTAATGCTGCTCTTTTAATATTGGCTGATCTGACCTATGCTCCAACATTCTCAGCAGTTCCACTGAGGTGTAACACCCCTAAAACATTGTGGCAGTTATCACTCAAATACGTGGTTTCTAAAGTGCTAATTCTGACTGTTGTTTAAAGACAGATTTTTCCATTAAAATATCACAACTGCTTGGCAGACATGGCTTTGTTTGTTTGTTTGTTTATAAAGAAGGACATGTTGCTTTATTTACTTACCTTCCCTGCAAGGAGTGGCAGACACCTCAAATTCATGGAATTGCACCACATCTATTGGAAATCTTTCCACAGAGATGGCAGTAGTGTATGTGGTAGCTGTCTACTTGCAATCAGTGTAATTGTATTAAAAGATGGCTGTAGCAAGGTCTGACTACAAAAAAAAAGCAACTCACTGAACAGGAATATTTACTATAATTTTGGCAGCGTACAATTCAACTTAATTTTTGAGATTTTCATTTCATGAGGGAGGATGGACAAGCTTCCTTATTTCCTCAGATTTCTACTCCTAGAATGAACACAGAAGAGACACTTGCAGCAATCATTCTTGACAGCAGTGCACTGTAAAAATTATAATAATACTTAGAAACTGGTAATGGCAGTACAGTTTTTATACTTTACAATGGGAACACCACAAATATATCTGCCTCTATTAATAGGCAACTATGCTAGTGAAACAAAGCAAGTGACTGAAAAGTGTAGCATTCTGAAGATCACTGAAACGAGTTGTTAAGCATTATAAATTGGATTCTGTTTTGCTTCAAATAATTTTCTATCAAAAATAGTTTTCCAGTTTTTAAGGGGGGAATCTAACAGTTTAGTTATTTTTTTTTCCTTGTTCAGTTGCAGAACTTGCTCTTGCAGACTGAGCTGCCTAACCCAATGTCATCAACAAATTATCTCAAGCACATATTGAGCAGTTCTGCATATTTCAGCACAAGTTTTCTTTGACAAGACGACTTACGTAGATCCATCTGCAAGAAGAGGCTCCTTTGGGGAGTTTTACTTTAACAGACACTTAAATGTCTTGCAAAATAGAAGCAGACTCTGAACCTGAAAGAATTTTCTTTTAAAATGTTGCTAGAGGATTTTTACTGAGGAGAGAAGGAAGGAGGAGTAAAGCATGCCTGGAAAACATTACTGCTGGTCACTGGTCTGAACTACTATGAAAAGAATTTGTTCACTCACTCAAGCAGATTTTTTTCTCCAAGTATTCCAGTGATCATACAGATTTAAAGCACCTTCAGATCAAGTTTTTGGCTCTGTTTAGCCATTTCCATTTTTTCAACATGACATTCACACTGCTACATACAGCTTTACTAGAGACCACAAATATTATTCATTAACACTCAAACCATTATTCATGGTTTTGACAAGTGGAAGAGTAATTACTTAAGAGATCTAACTCCTTCTTAAGTGAACTGCCTAATATTCTTTGCTTCTGTAGCAACCAATGTGTTTTCAATTGAGAATATTCAGAAATCATGAACCAGGTCTGATGTTTGATAACATTAAGTTCATTTTTATGACAGCTGAGAGTGAGGGGGAGTTACTTTTCTTTATTTTTATCTTTTTTTTCTTTTAGAAAGAAAGGTAAAACTTTCACATAATTACTTGCTTTGGGGATTTTGAGTTTTAGTAAGCTTTGCACTGGGTTCTTTATCTAGCATCCAGCAGGTATCCAGTTCACCATTATGTCTACTGTGGTCTTGAAAGAAATTAAAAGAAATATTATCTGTTGGATAGCACATGGTAGCTGAATTCCTCTTACCTCACCTGCATGTGACCAATTGTATCAAAGCCATTATCGCCCTGTTCAAGTTGGAAAAGAGGGACAAGACTCAAGACATTTCATTAATTTAGTTTGTTCTGATGTGTCTGTTTGGGCTTAATATCTCCTCTTCTGCCTGTGAATGGTTAGAAGATATGGACAGGTACAATAACAGTGAGCTGCCATTGTAGTCAATGTACCCCAAACCTGGGATGCACCCCCTCCCACCTCAAGCCTGAGAAATATCATGTAATCAGAAGAGCTTGGTAGCATGGTGGTAGCACATCCAGAGATATCAAGACACTTAATAAACACAGATAAACTGAACTTTAGCATTCTATTGCCATGTTCATTAGAATCAGTAAGATCTTACTAGATCAGCAATTGTTTTCAGACTTCCTTGCTTCCCATTTGAATGCCAGAATAAACATCCAGAGATCCAAAAAAGCTGCAGGAATGAAACTCTGGAAATTTGATCCTGTCCATGGCAGTGCCAGGCTGCACTAAGCCAAGGTTACCCTGTGGCTTCACCCCTCTTTTGGCTTTGACCCCACAGGCGCTCAGCACAGGCACGGGGCTTTGCCTGCATACCTGTTCCTGGGAAAGGATAGAAATAAGCATTATTGCTCCCCTGTCTTCCCTCCACCACAAACAGCCCAGCAGTCATCTGAGCAGCAAGCACTTGTCATGCCTTCCTTCATCAATAGTGAAATGGAAATCTTGATTGCCATTAAAGAAGCTTTTTTTACATTTTTGCCAGGCTGTAACAAGCATTTCAACTGTTCATTTGCGTTAATGTTGCAAGATAGGGTGTAACCTGTAGACTAACTAATTAAATGCTCTTTGATTTTGAGTGAAGTGTTTGGTACAATTTAGACAACAGAGTCTAATTAGCGCTGGATGTTTAATGGAACTAAAGACCCATGAAAAGCAAAAGGTGCTGAAATAAAAAGTCAGTGAGAGAGATGTGAAGATAAATGAGAGTAAAATAAGGAAAATAAAATAACCCTCTGCTGTGCTAGAAATACCATTCCCTCAGAAAAACCTATATTAATTACGAAAAACTGATAAAATCTCATCAACTCAAATGTCCAGCTGTTTAGGGAATATAAAGGAAAGCTATCCAAACCACATTATGTTAGCAAGCAACAGACTAAGGTATTTCAACTATCTCACTGCATTTCATTTCTTCCAGGCAACAAATTCACCCCAGTATTTTTATAATAGAATAAAAACTGTACATATTGCTTTGTGCGCTGTGATTCACAGCCTCTCAGCAGGAAATAGAATGTTTGCCTTAGCAGCACCTTCTTCTGTCAGAAAATGTAGCCAATTTATGGTTTTCCTTGGCTGAGCAAAATGTGTATGCAACTTGCTACCAGTCTGTAGTTAAGTTCATAAACTTAAAAAACAAAATAAAAACACCAGTAGATGGGTCTACAGCATAGCTTTAAAACAATGCATGTGTCCTCTCTAAGAAGGGATTAAGCTGAATGGTTTAGGAATAACAAAGCCTAGATTGAATCCCCAGCTCTGCACTAATGCCTTGGTACTATCATCTGCTGAAGACCTGGGAGCAAGGTGTACCAAATCAGCACTAAAAGCCACGGCCCGTTTACTTTTTCAGCACCTCTGTTTCCCAGCCACCACCTTTCTTTTGCAATGGGAAGTTTTAGTTTTAGGTTTTCGTTTGGTGGGGCTCTTGGGTTTTTTCTCTTTTCTGCTAGGGCTTTTCAGTGTATTTTCAATTTATTTATTCTGAAGGAAAGAAGGGGAACAATGAAGTCAGGAGGCTGGCAATAAATTTTATGTTTACGCTACCACCATGAGTCCCTGAATAAAGGTGATTTTTTTAAAAAAATACCCATAGTAATTGCAGTACAAACACAGATGCCTTAATCCTGCAGCAGCAACATGTCAGTGAACGTCGAATCCAACCCTCCCTTTCTAAGAAGTAACATTTATGTGATGGTGTGCAGCATCCCTAGCTGGTGGTGTGTAGTAGGACGAGGATGTACAAGGGCAAAGCTTCCCCAGAAGGGACGTGTGCCCTGTGCTCTGCAGCAGGCTGCTGGGGAGCGCACCTGTGGTATGGGTCGGTGCAAATGCAGAAGTGGTACCTGGCCCCTGTCAGACATGGGGACCAGTAGCTTGAGCAGCTCAGACCTTATGTGTAGCTGTCATGGGGCAGGAATAAAAATGGTCCAGTGGTTCTGGAAGCCTCTCCCTGCCTCCGAGCCCTGTGGCCTGTCTCCTCACACCTCACTGCCCACATACAGTGTAGATAATGTTTGCCTTCTACACACAGCCACTGTACCCTTCTTCTTTCTCTTCAAAACACAGAAACCAGGACAAAATATTCCCCAGGGCTGGACTCTCATGCAGCAGGGAGTCACACTCTTTGGGAGAGGCCCTAGTAACTTATGGCCGAAGTTGCTGGGCAGGGCTTGCTCATGGTCCCCAGGAGCTGCTCCAGTCACTGAGAAACTCACAGGGGAGTTTTGAATCGCAGCCTCACATAAGCTTACATGGAGTCCAGGCCCCAACCCCAGCGAGTCATGTATGACCAGACCCTCTGACACGGGCTCCATACCAAAGGTCTTCATGCCAAAACAAGGGCAGTATGTTCTGCTGAGCTATGGCTCTGGTTTTCTTCATAGGCTTCAGGTAGGCTGCCTTTTTGTCGTTTGGATTGCCATCCTGCACCATTAGAGTGAAAGCCAGCATCAAGCAGTTGCTGAGCTGCCTTTTTATATTGCTGCTTGAAGCAAAGTCCAAGTCACAACAACTGCAAACTGGAGTGCTGAAGTCACCGAACCCCTGTGTCCTTTGGCCATTGGTACAGAAATGACTGTCTGCTTCACAGCCTGCTACAGGCAACTTTTTACAGCATGATGTCTATGTGTGTCATATGGAGACTTGTATGTGGCTTATGAGTGAAAGAGGCCACAAAGGTTGCTGGGATATTTTTGGAAGATTACATCAGTCTTAGAAAGCAAACGGTTTTGTTTACATCTGCACTGCATCTACAGTCATGGAGCTTGGCATTAGCAGCCCTCTCATCACACCCATGTTTTCTTGACAAAGGAAATGGTTAGTTCAAACTCATTTCAAAGCCAGGGCATGAATTAACAATTCACAGTTTGGACATCTATAGAAAAATGAACTGGATATTAGATCACACAGGGGGCACTGCTGTTACAGATGAGAAATCTGGAGTGTATAGGGTGTGCTTACATTTTTATCTCCCAATATTTCCTGCCTACCGCTTTGATAAACTTGGTACAGATTAGCAAATGCTTGGTGGGCATCACAGAGCGGCCTTGGAGCACAGGAGCTGGTTTCCTTCTGCTTGAAACTAAACAAAAATATGTGCTCCAGCAGCATATGCAGTGCACTTCACCTGCCTATTGGGGTTCAGCTCAGTGAACCAGAATCGACCTAGTCCAAAGCAACCCTCCTGATTTGGGTATAGTCTGAAAGTCAGGTCCTTAACGCTCTTTCTCTCTACAAACGCTTTTCTATTGAGCAATACTATTCTCTAATGCAGCTGTAGCCACTGTGCTCTGACACCAGGTTAAATGTTTTCACCTTCGCTACTTGCACTCTTGGAGATACTGCCATCGTGGAGGAAAGAAAAGAACTGACTCAGCAGTTACAGCAGCAGGGTTTTATACAGATCAGCACAGCACACAAGGTGGCACCATATGTTCCTGCCCTTCAGCATCTAACAAATATCAATTAATTCCAGCAGGCACCAACATAGAAGCAAATACTAATTAGACATTTGGAGAAAGGAGTGGTATTAGCAGTGTAAATATGGGGGGAAATTCATACTCTGCTTAGAGGCACTAGAAGGAGGACAAACTGAAGGTCATTTGCATATTTGCATTAAAAAAGCTGTGATAGCAGCCAGCCACCCCCACCTGCCCCTCCCCCCAACATGCTAAGCCAGAGCTAGCTTGGTCAGAGCTAAATCACAGGAGGTTTAGAAAACAGGCTTAGAAGCTCATATTGAATACAGTGAAGAACAGCAAATTGGTGAAGGCTCTTGTGTGAGTGGCTAAAAAGAATTAAACATTGAGCTACAAGAAAGATATCTTCCTTCGAGTTTTGTGAATGTCACAGAGCACCTTGGTGCTACTGATACATAAGTAACACAATAACAAACAGTAATTCCTTCAAAAGTACAAATTAATGTAATTTTAATTATTTTGGGGAATCCATCAGTAGTCATAAGTACACTAAATTTTAAGTTGAATTTACTACAGTCTTTATAAGGCATTTATTCTTAGTAGCTGGGAAGCTTACATGGCCACAAGGAAGAAGGATTTGTTTTCAGGCTTAAGAACTTTTATATTCTGTGGATAGTGACAAAGCAGAGCTGTATCTTCTATTTTTTTAGGGGCCATTTGTTATATATACAAGCAAAATCTACTGATTTCTTAAAAGTCTTTTAAGTAGCGTCACTTGATGACAGAACTTTACTGCCAACAGAATAGTGGAAGTTGCAGCTAGGGGCTCTGTTTAGGTGAGTCCTAGCAGTGGATGGAAACACTGTAAGGCCAAGGTTCAGCCTTAAGAGGTTGGGTGCCCAAGCTCTTTCAAAGATCCCAGTCCAGAGAATTAGAATATCATCAGCAGTGACATCCTCTTCAATCTGTGAAGTTGATTAAAAACAAACAAACAAACAAACAAACAAAAAAACCCCAACACAGATTTAAATGCAAGTCCATATTTTGAAAGGCAGCAAGAGGAAGAAGGGCCAGAGTGTCCAAAGCCATGGAAAAGTGACTTTCGTAACTGAACAAAGTCATTGACACTTGTGAACTTCCACCCCATCACCTGCAACCTGTCAGATCATTTTTATTGATATGCACGCTGGCAAACATAGTTATTTGCACAGAAATAATAGAGGAAGACATAATTACTGAATTTCCAGGTGTATTTTCACAGAACTTAGAGGTTTTTCTTTTCCTTGAGTGCCAGTGCCAATAAAGTCTCTGGAGACCAACAATACATTTCTCTTGGAGCAGAGGAAAGTCATGCCACTGGTGGCATGCCCTTCTCCATCAACTATTCTTTGTTTTTTGAGATAGGTTAATGCAGTCCTTTGTTTTTCTGTTTTTGTAGAATCTTTGTTGATGCTAGAGGGGAAATGACAAAGAGCTAGTTCAAGCTGAGAAGATGAGAAATGTGGAAAACTTTACTCCAAGACTGGTTTTCATGATTAAATAGAAACAACTGGAGCACAAGACTACTGCTAGGTCTGCATGTCATCTGCTATTCACATGGATTAGTGCTGAGAATGAAGAAATTAAATGGCTGAAGCTCAGAAATGTAGACAGTACCCTGAAACACTGCTCATGTAATCAGTTGAAACGAAAAGCCTCAAACTTGAATTAATATCTGGTGCTGGGTGTTGTTTCCGAAGTCACAGCTGTTGCTTTATGAGGAGGAGGCAAGGGGAGGGAGACTTCAGTGTTGCTGTCTGTGCTTAACTTGTTGCAGTAATACCAGATCTCTGAAATTAAATCACAGCCCCAAAGTATGGCCTTTTCATTATCTGTCAATTCATATTGCTTTGAAGACTGGGAATGGCACAAGGTCACCAAACTGCAAAAAGCATACAAAAAGCCCTTTAAATGCTTATGAGAGAGAAAGCACTGAGGTTTAGAAGAGAAACTTTTGCACCAAGAAGGGCATTCGTAAGAACACATCACCTTCTAATCCTAAAAAATTGAAAGCCAGTTTAGTGGTTAGACAAAAAAGGAGGCAAAATATCAAAACAAATAATCATTATACCCAACATGGACTACAGTTTCCAGTGCTTTTTTTTTGCCCCCCCCCCCCCGCCTTTTTCAGCCCAGTGGTTCCTTGAAGACTTTACACATGAAATCATCTACCTTAAAGGCAGGTAGGGCCTGACTTTTTGCCTTTGTCACCACCACCAGTTCTCCTATTTACTCTAACAGCCCAACACTGACTTTCTTTTAGCTCAGGTCTTTCCTGTAATCCAAGGACTCTAAAATTCTCTGCACTAAGCTTTGTTAATCTTTTGAAAGAGCAGGTAATGTTCAGGTGGTTTACTGACCCCAACCCCACTGTCCAGAGGAAAAGATGATACTCACAGGATGGTCAAAGCCCATTTTCCCTTCAGGAGACCATTTTATTCATGACCTAGACCAAGGAAAAGTCTGAAACTTTCAGAGAAGGTTAAGTACATAGGCTTAAAGGTAGCTGAGAAGTTCTGTGTGTCATATGAAAACAAATCTAGAAGACAGTAATGGATGCTAACCATGCAGTACATACTAAGAAGTACACTTGCAGTCACACATTTTGGTGTTCTAAACATATAAAAAATTGGGCTTTCAATTCACATTGCAAAACTCACTGGGGTTTTTAAAAATCCTAACCTCCAAGCCTGGCCTCCAGGCATGTTTTCTCCTTGGTGGAAGACACTGGAGGTGCTTGAACTGTCAAAAGGCTCTTAAGTGACAAATGCAAAAAAATCATTTGTGTGGATATCCTGCTCTCGGGAGGGTGAAATTCAATAGCAGAAAAGAAATGTTTTGGGTTTTGGGTTTTTTTTTCCTTTCTGAAAAGACTCAACATTTGTGATAGAAACTCTAAAATGCTTAATCCTACTTAAGATATGACTCTATGATATTTGGTAAATATGTGATATGGAAAGAAATGGCATTACTGTTACTTGTGCAGCAAAATTCTTAAGATACCCTTCAGGTTTTGAAAGAGTCTCATGGGAGAGTTTGGTAGAAAGGAGAGAGATGCTCTTCTGATCTGACTGACAGCTGGAAAGGCAGCAGCAGTTTTCTTATTGAATTCAGACTGCTGTATGATAAACACTGTTTTAAACTGAAAGCTTGAAATATGAATGTAAATTGTTTGCATCAAGAACAGCATTGCTCACCAAAGGACATGTGCTAAGCAGCACAGATTATCAAAATGATATCACCCCAGCCCTGCTGTCTTTAGCAATTCTATATCTAACAAAAAAATCAAAGGAAAGGCTTGATTCATCTTGCTTCATGCACAAATTGTAATTTGTATTTGTTAGTCCAACAGATTATGGAATTGGCATTTGTAATTGGATCAGAACAACAAGTGCTCACCTCTGCGGCAGTGGCACTGGGCGGCACCTGTGTTTCGTTTTGCTCTTTGCCAGTTGGTTCAGGAGTCTGAGGTTTGTAGCTCACTACAAAATGGTACTGATGACCAAAACATTTGCCATATTCAGGGCCAAATACACAAGCCATTTCTTTGACCTCCTGTCTAGAGAAAGAAATAAATGCGACTTTTCCACTATCCATAGTTCTGCGAGGTGCTGGGATGTTAATCATCTGTATAAGGACCTCAATCAATAAGTTGTGAGACAAAGGCAAAAAGGAAAAAAACCCAACCACCTAGCACAAAAAGTACTGCTGAGGCTGCACTCAAGGTGCTTCTATAACATAAATAACAAAAGCAATTTTACAGCTTGGTGACCGAAAGGACACGGCTGTATGGATCAATTATTAAAGTGGACAAAAAGCAGATTTTCCCACAGGGCCATTTTAGACCTATCACTAGAGCTGTGCAAAGCTGTGGGCTGAAGAAGGGGACACAGCACTTTAGAGCTGGCGGCAGGCTCTCTGGTGAAAGAAGGGCTTCTGGTCTTCAGAGGGAGCCTTAATCACTCTTCTGGGTGTTCAAATGTGGGGAACACTGAGTGTATCCGTGAAAATAAAATAATTTGCTAAACCTTGTCTATTCAATTCAGCAAATGCTTATCAAGGTTTGATTATTTTGAGGCAGAAAATTATTGGTTCAACCCTTCTGGGGTTGAAGGAGGGTTAACTGGGGCTGGGAAGCCAACATTAGACTATGGAACTGGAGACAAAACCTAAATATGGCAGGATTTGAAGAAAGTCGGGTTGGCAGAAACTATAAAAGAGTGACAGTATAGGAGACTAGAGAGGGAGCAGACTGCCCTCGAGGAAAGGGCAGAGTCTAGCAAGGGTACAGATGCTGGAGATTTGGAGATAATCAGCAAAGCAGGGTTAATAGGATCCTACCTGGACTTTCTAGGGTCACCCTGGCATGAAGGCAGGAGAGATGAGGGCATAGCTGAAAGGTGTGAGGTCCTGCAGAGGTAGCTGGTGAGATGAGCTGCAGGACAGAAGGAGCAGCAGGATGGGTATGGTGGGGATAAACCGCTGCTCTGGTGGGGGCCTGTGGTCCTCAGCAGTACCCAGACAGCCAACCCAGGGCACTGGGGCAGGCTGGGGCAGCAGTGGTGGGGATGGCACTGGCAGAAAACCTGGCATGTGGGAACAGAGGCAAGGAGAACAGGTCTGCCTTGTAATCAGAGTTGCTACTACAACACACATAGAAGGCAAAGCTATTTTGTCTTAAGTGGCTTAAATTTTCACTGTCCAAAATAGGAACACAATTTGTTCTGACCTGTTTGCTATGTTTCAAGTTAGCATAAAAATGTATAAATCTTATATGCATAAAACATAAAGGATTAGCATAATTTAACATCTAAAGTTCAACTTTCCATCATAGCTGTCTGTATTTCTGTTCTAGACTTGAAAGGAAAGGGAAAAAAAAATCACTCTTTGTTTTAAGCCAGTTTGTTTTCCCTCAAAGGATTTCCTTCAGAATAAGCCATGCTGACCCATCTGGCCACAGATCTCTGTGGCCTGAAATGGATTAACTTTACACCTGCCATTATGCCAGCATTGACTAACTTTCCTAGAAATTTTTAAGAGCAGAGAAAAAGGAAACGGCAACCAGGAAACCTCCAAGCTCTTACCCTGGTTTAAGAGATTCTGGGGGGAGTTTGATGGAAAATGGACAAAATGGACAGCAGGCACAGCTTCTCTATCAGCATGGGTTTTTCCTTCCTTGACTTTTAATTTGGTACAAACTTTCTTAAGCGTTAGTTACCATTAGTTCTATTTGTGAAGGTCTAAACTACAAGTGTACACTCCTAATAGCTGAATGAGTAATTATAAATAAAATAAATAGTACACAAGCTCTGGCATGGCAACCAGGTCATGGTAACACAAATTGGTAAGGACTGCAAACCCTTCAGCCTGACACAAAAGAGACTTCACTGATGAGTGTGACAAGAAGGGTTGTGAGTGAAGTGAATTGGATCCAGCCTGTCAGTCTCTGTTTTGCAGAAATCTGAAGTAGCTTGTCAGATGGAAATCATTAAGAGACAGTATGATCATAACACTACTTTGAAGACAACTCTGAGAAAACCTCTCCTCATAGAACCAACACGTTCAATTCTTGCGTTGTTGTTTATAAATACTAAGTGCAAAGCAGCTGTATGAGAGCACACACACCACCACAGGTTGAGGAACTTTACTTACCCTGTGAAAAACTGTATTTTTCAGAGTTGGTCCTACCAAGGGTGTATGCTCCAGCACAGACTACAGCATTTATGCCACCATGCCACAAGAGGTCCAGCTCTGAAATGCAGCAGAAGCGCAAATGAATACATAAAAAGTCTGTACAGTTATTTTCCTGGGATCACAAACAATTGCTTTGGGTGACATGAAGACTTAATGTAGTACCTCAAATCCAGAGAAAGAAAAGCAATGGAAGCTACACAGCAGTATTTCTGGAATCTGTCTCTGAAAAAAATTCCCGATTCTGTTTTTGCTTTTCAGTAATGGCCTTTGTTGAAGTTTTTAAAATTATTTTTTTCTCAACTTGTAATAGCAGTAATTATACCACAACAGGGAGGAAAACCAGCCATGTGTGGCATGGGTTGTATTGTCCTTGGCTGGTGGAGGAGGAGCAGGGCCCCACTGGTGGTGGCCCTGCTGTTCTCACCTGTGTGGGGTCCAGCCCTCCTGCTCCACTCCCCTCCTCCCTGCCTGCCTTTCTCCTGTGGAGAGGGAAATGCAGCACCTCAGCCTGACCACACCATCCCGTATTAATCCATGAAGCTGGCTTCATCACTGCCTGGCTCCCAGTGAGACCGCATCTACCATTTCAAATAGCAGCTGTGTTGGTGCTGCAGTTTAAGCTTGCAATTAAATTGCGGGTTGAGGTCTTTTATGAAAAATGCCATGGGATTATGAATGATCACAAGCAATCAAAACAGGACATCTCTAGCATGAGAGCTGCTTGTTGGTGTGTCAGAAAAATTGTTCAAGTACTTATCAGCTGTGGTACTACTTGCCCATTGTGATTTAATGAGATCATAGTTCCACAGGCAGGAGTCTTAGTGATATGTAGATACCCAAGCAAGTGGATAGGCACCCAAAAGCAATGCTCAAATCCCTAGGTTCACAGCTCCCAGAGGAAGCTGCGAAAATTTGGTGCTTAAGTGCTTCTGAAAATTCCCCAAGAAGCAAAGTTTTACAAGTAAGCATGACCTGATTTCCACTGATTTCAAAGAGCATCAAGCAGCCAAATATCTTTGAGGAGCTGGTCCTAACTGCTTTATGACATGGGGCCACAGCATAAGATGGAGCCAGATGCTCAGCTTGTGCTGCTTTGTGTTTTCTTTAGCAGTGACTAGTTGCTTTTACTAGTGTACATAGGGGTGCTAACAGGCAAACTCTAGAATGATTTATGTATGGTCAGATGTTACAGAGATCACACTTGGATTGACTGGCACACCATTCTCATTGTATTCACAACTTTTTGTTGTAAAATCTGAAGAATTTGAAATATTCACTCTCTATCATATCTGTACTTGAGGAAAAACTTCTAAAACTTTGTTTGTTTTTATGTCCTAAAAGAATTGAAACTAACAAGTTGCTACTTTGTGGCTGGCATTAATGAATTTACACCCTGTATATCTTCTACCAGCCAAGAAGCTCTGTCATAATGCACAAAACTATGGAAATGAGGTTGGGGTTGCATAGGGACACTCTGAAATAAAAACATAAGCAGGTCTGCAAGAACATGGTCTGTTCTAGGGATACTGTGTTAGCAAATGGGAGCTGCAACCCAAGTAAAATGCCTGAGTAGACTGAAGCAAGGATGAGACATGATAGAAACTCCACTGGGCTCTGACTGTCCCAGGGGACAAAACGTTAGTTGTTAACTCCCGCAGCAGCTGCTTGTGGCAGAAATATGTCAATGAGTATTGCTCGTATGGGAAGTCAGCAGAACTCCTGTCTCAGCAAAATCATTTGAGAATAGGGTTTATCATAAGCCGCTGATGTTACATACTATCATATCAAGGCATTGAAAGACATTAATTTTTTTTCTTTAGAACAACTGCAGCAGACATACCTGATGGGTTGACAGCCTCGCTACGTGGTGGGAAAAATTCATGTGCCTCTTTTGTCAGGAATGCATAAGTAATTATTTGCACTTGTTCATTCTGGAAGAGAGAAATTGTTTGCATGTGAGCAATAATAAATTAGGCATTTTAAATATTTGATCCTCTGCTGTCAGAAAATTGTCAATACAAAAGGATTTTCCAGTAGCTAAGATTTGTAATAGAAATTCAAGCCCTTTGTGGAAAAGGCCTTAGATTTAAGGATCCCATCTTTTTCTGTAGTGGAAAAATAAGTAAGAACATTGTCTCTTTAGGTGAATCTGTATGCTTGATAAAAACTTTATAGGTTTTTCAACTAGCTATTAGATTTAGAATGAACCCATTTAAGCGCTGTTATTTTTCCCCTTATTCTTAGCTGAAATGCTGGATTTTTCTAATGCGCATGGCTGGTTAATGGGGTCACTGCAATATTGAAAGAATAATTGTCAGAAACAGGGTAAATTGTTTTCTCTGTGGTTTATTGTTACCATTACTGTTTTGAGATGTATATCAAACAAAGTTACCTAAGTTGCCTCTACGAACCTCATTGCAACGTGATGGATTCCTACAGTTTAGCTGGAAGAACAGATTGCCTTATGGTCCTAACACACTGCTCTGCTTCCCCACCCCAATTCAATAGACATCTTGTTTTAGTTTCTGAATAAAATGTTACAATTATGCTACTTCACCTTCATCACAGAGCTGTGACTATTAGTACTTCAAGCAGACTTTCTCAATTTTTTAATAATTTCCCAGAGCAAGAGTAATTATGCAGGTTATAATCATAGTTTCTACAAAACACTTTATAGTAACCCTTATGAAGAGGGTATGCACGTAAAACCAAATGAAAAGACAAGTACACAGGACTTGATTTAGTCCTGCAGTAAAAACTTAAAGAATGTTTCTTCTGGAATGCAGTTATGTAAAAATGACTTCTGATTTCCGACTGAATAGCTTCTTACAATATCCAGTCACATCTGCTTAGTTGTTTGACAGAAATTACTTTTATTGCCTCTTCCCCTTGAGATACAGTATATACCAATGCCATTTTAAAAGTCTCCTTTCAGTGCAGAACCACATCTTGCAGCCAGAAAGACACAAAGACTCTAGCAGCCCTTTCAGACCAGCACAGCTCTTCCCCCCCGCCCAGGCACATACACTGTAAAGACGGTCTTTCTCTAAATTTCTTCTTTTGTTGTACAACTTGTAATTTATTGCAAGTATCCAGTGAGGTAAATTGACAGGCAGCTGGATGTTAGGGTGATATTTCTCTCCTGACAACACTAGATGGACCTAGGCATAGAAAACAATGTGGCATCATGAGATATTTTTGCTGAATATGATGCTTTCAATTGAGCATCTTCAAGACTGCTTCAGCTTTAAATCTGAATTTGCCAGATATAAGAAGGATTTGACATTGACCCTTCACCTGACAGTAATACATTTTTTATCTTTTAATAACATATAGTAGTAGTGCTGCCTTGTGATTTCAGGAAGCTCTTTGAGTAAACAAATCATATTCATCGCCTAGAGACTAACATGCATTCCCAGTGTCTATAAAGATGAGAGATAAACTGAAAGACAGGCTGTGAAAAGTTTTCAGCCAGCTAACAGAATATTTTTTAGGAGTACATTGCTGCACCAGTTAGAAATTAATGTTTAAAATGATATTTTTTAAGGTACCGTTGTTTATGCGATTTCTTGAATTGATTTCTTGATACTGTTTGATTCAAATGTACTGAGGGTTTCAAAATGCATCTTTAGCCCAGTTTCTCAGGAAAACAAGTTTTATGTGCTCATATAGTCTAGCTGCTTATGCCAAGCAAATTGTTTTGAACTTAAACTTCAATTTAGAATTTCACTTAAATTTCACATCACACTAAACATGATCCCCTCCAAATTCGGATTCATTCTCTGGTCATCAACAGTTCGAATGAGAAAAGCAGACACATTTGTATTATCACACCACCCAACCCGTGGCAGAAATGCAGAGGTGTGGATAGTTTTTGGTCCAGTCTGGGCAGAAATAAGTGAGGGTGGGAAAGGTCAGTATAACAGTGAAATACAGCTTTTAGAGAGTGATGCTTTTAAACAGAAAATGAAGACTGGACCAATAAAATTGAGGAATTTTGTCCAAAAGGCATTCTTGCAATAGGTTTCCAGGGGAAATCAGCATTGCAGTGCGAAACCAACACAGGCATCAAACGCTGCACGTACCTCTGGGTGCTCCCAGCAGAGAGCAGCACAGACTTTCCTCCAGATCCAATTTTGGATGACAGCTGCCACTTACAGGGAACTTCGGTTGGCATCTGGTGGTAGGAGTGAAACGTGTCCAGCACAGTAGGACAACAAAAAATTAATTAACTGTGGGCTAGCTTGAGAAATTAGCTGCTGAGGAGAAGCAGCAAGATTTGTCTGAAGTTCGAGGAATAACCTCAGTGAAATATTTCAGAATATAGAGGGGGGGGCATGAGCATACTGGCCAGCCAAGAAGGGTTTCGAAGTATGTATTTGGAAAGTGAAGGCAGAAAGACACACACAACATTGAAGAACTGAGGACTGAGCATCACCCACATTATCTACATATATGTCTTGAAATTTCTAATGAGAGTTTTGAAACTGTGTTCAAACTGGAAAGGAATATTTTTGTGTAACATAGTGGAGAATAATTACTGACAGATTGAAACGAACAGCACGCGTATTGTACCATTTATTTTATCAATTGAATTCTATGATTTGTTCCTCATCCTACAGTCTCGTAACGGCATTAAGTGATGATTGTGTGCTAGCATGGGTAATCAGAATGAAAATTAGCCTTTTTCAGTTGAATTAATTGTCTCTATTTATTCTGCTTCCAATTCAGTTTTTAGCTATTATTTATAGTCTATTTAAGAAAGATTGCATCTCTTCTGCAAAACCACTGTCTTCAGCAAAACCACTGTCAGAAATAAGAGCATTTTTACAAAAACTGAAATAACGCAGCATTTCTCATTTCAGTTGGATGTGCCTTCCATACTTAGTTTTTGGCTTGAAAAGAAAGCCATTATATTCAGATAATAGTTTTCCCAGCCAAAATCATGCACTCATATGGAAAAGATTGACTGTTAAACTCTAGCAAAATCTGTAATCTACGCACAATGACATTTTATAATAGCAGCCTATACTAAGTAAAGGCATTTTGTTTTTATTTTTAAAAACTCCTGAGAAACCACAGGGTTGACGTATCTGAACCCAGACCAGGAGCCTAATGTCTCATTGTGCTTTTGACAAAAGCTGTTTTGTTCAGCGCTAGAAAAGACTGGGATGGTTGTATCAGAGTTCTCGCAATATGGCAAAGGTCACTATCTGTAAAACCTTAATCTTGTACAGGAGCCGGGTACATTAATTCGTGAAGTGCTTATTATTGATCAACCATAATAATTGCTAAATGACCGGAAGCTCACTTCAGACCTAGGTAAAAATTCACACTGTTGCCCTCATTATGTATTTTGAGGCAAATTTTCCCCCTTGCTCTGACTCTCAGCCCCCCAGACGGGCAGTAATCACTTGCCTATATAAAGCATTCTCTGAGAAACAAGAATTTCCTAGAAAACACAAGTTAGAGGTGAGTAGGATTACAGAGGGTGCAACATCCCTAAGTGTTTAATTCAGTCAGGTTTTGGTTGACCCACACACTGGTGCTGCTGTTCCTGTCCTTGGGGGATTTTCTCAAAGCTTAAGAGAGACAAAAGGCTGTGTGCATAGCTGGTCCCTCTATTATACTCTACTGGTTAGAGAATGAGTTTCAATTGAAAACTAACAGCATAAGTTGGAAGAGTCAGAGAAGCCAAACTGCTTCTTACAGGTACCCAGTGATGCTTAACGTTTGCAAAATGGGATGCCAGGTTCCAGCAAGCACAGCCTGGTGCTGCTGTGCAGGGGGAGCAGCGACTCTCCCCACACAGACCTTTCTTTTCCCACCGTCCTTAGCCCACCTCCTCCATCTCCAAACTTGCCAGCTGCCTGCCACTGTGTTGGCAAACCACAGGCTTCTTTTCTTCTCTTTGTCCCTCACCTGTTCAAAACACAGCTGTACCCCGCCCGGGCTCCAGCAGAGCCAGCTGGGGCCCTGCCTATCCCCCTCCCACTACTGAGCCCATGTCCCTCCAGCTATTCCCTTCCAGTGCACCCCAGCACCCCACGGCCATGTCTGTGTCCTGCCCCACCTGAGGCGCCCCCTCTCGCGCCTGGGAGAAGGGCACAGAGCGGGGGCTGGCCCATACCAGCCGTGCAAAAACCATACCCATCCCACCCTGCAGCCTCTCCTCCTCCCAGTACAAACACCACGCTCTTTACCCACCTGATGGGAAAAGGGCTGCTGTTCGTGAAGAGACAAAGTCTTGGAGGAGCTTTCCTTCTGCAAGGTACGTCTGCTGTGCCACTGCTCCCATGGCCCAGCGATGTTTATTTGCCTGGCACAGCAAGCAAGGAAAACCCTCCACAAGCAGCTACCGTGCTGATCCACAAAAAACTGAAGGACAGGTTATGGGAAATCTTTTCCTGTAGCTCACACACAGGTAGGAAGAGTTGGAAAAAAAAAAAAAGCTGAGTGTGTGAATCTTTTAAGTGACCCTATCAAAGCAAAAGTTTCTAGAGACCCATATTTTAGCTATATGGGAACTTTTTATGGGAAGTTTTACTATAGCGTATACTAGTTACTGTATTACTCAGGTGCGCAAAGGACTGAAGGATAACACTATTGGGAAGACATACAACTCCCAATTGCCTACCCAGTAAATCTTCCAGTGGAGGGGAAGAGGAGTCTGCAATTTCAGTCACCCGTAATGCCTGAGGATGTACCAGCACAGCTTTTAATTAAAACTACAGAGCAGAAGGGTTTTTTATTTCACTCCAGAGCAAAACGGGTGGTAACGGTGAGAAGGGGATGGCTCTTTACTTATTCATTTGCAGTATTACTAGTACGCCTCCCATGAACATCCATCTGGTGTGCAAGCGCCATGGGGCTTATTACTTATAGGGCACGTTTGCTTCTGAGCCTGTGAGTTTGCTGCAGATCCCACCCACAGGAACCTGGCAGTGAAGCTCAGGAATTTGGCATGCCCATGAAGTCCTGTCTCATGAATCTTCAGCCAAAACGTGACACTTCACTGTAAGCTCTGGGAATAAATGAAAAAATCTGCTCCCGTATCACATGCATTGCCTTCAGGGAACAACAGTCCCAAGGTAAGGCAGACCTGCAGAACAGCAACTGTGAAGCCACAAGGTACTTGAAGGGCACTCTGCAACTAATAATTTCTTCACACGAGAGGGTGCTTGCTTCTTCAATGCCCTATGGACAGATGTGGGCACATGTCAGTGCACTGAAGGAAGCTGCATGCATTGTGCCTTAGTTACATTAAGCAACATTGCCAGTTAATTTGGCCCAGAGCAGTAGGATTTTTTTTTTTCTCTTAAATAAAATAATCTATAAAATCAAAAGCTGATTAATTTTCCCTTTGACTGCTAAAGAAACTCTAAAAGAAAACCTGTCTCTTTATATCCGGTTCAGAGCCACCTCAGAAAACCCTGAGGGTGAAATCTCTGGTGTCAGCACCAGAGCAAGCCAGCAGGACCAAACAACGGGTCCCTGAGTCAGCTCCTACCAACTGTGAAGGGCAAGAAGCCCCCTTGTATCACTTTGAGGAGGACAGAGATCCTGGTCTGGATGCTGGGGAGGAGGCAGCAATGTCAGACTTTTGCTCTCAGTTTCCTCGCTGCTGGCAGAAGAGCCCGGGGGTCAGTGCTCTCCTCGCCTTGGCTGCCAGACAAAGTTGAAGCCCGTCACTCAAGCTGCAGTGCTGCTCCAGGTGTGACTGTATTTGGAAACATGTGGCCCAAATCTGGTGTTGTCTGTATTCAAAGCAATGTCTGGGATAATGTGAATCCTCTGGTCAAGCAGGTGTCTCCTCAGGCATCATTTCCCACAATGCTCCCTAGGTGCTGACGATAGGGCTGCCTGCTGCCTCACAAGGCCCTTTTTTCTGCATCACTTCTAAAGCAAAGCCTGTCATACATGTCCACATGACAAAGCTTCACATCAGGTCTTGTTTAGATCCTTTCCTCTGGTTCTGACAAATGCCATCCTGTACAACACAGCCGCAAAGACCATTTTGAAGCCTGCTGCATCATGCTTGTTGCCTCCCCCTGTGCTGCCTTCCCTTTGCTTCCTCATTCTTGACAGCAGCAAATGCAAGCAGTTTGTCTCCATGTTTATTGCCTTCTCAGCACCCTGTCCCCTTCATAGTTATCAATGCTGCTTTAGTGGGATGCCAGATCTCTCATGATTGGTGAACTATGCCAAACACCATCAATCCTGGTTAGATTTTTCAGTCCTGCTTCACTTTTTCCATGCTGTTGTTTATGTCAGGGAGCAGCTCCCCGTAAATGTCCAAACAGCCACTTTTTCTCATTTTAAATGCATTCTTAAAGGCTTTTCCTTGTCTCGATAGCTGCAAAAATGGGGCAAGAGGAGAACCTGTGGTGTGCCAACTAGCTCAGCCAAACCTTGTCTGCTTGTTTCTGCCCCCTTGCCTCTTTGATCTATATCAGTCAGTCTTTTACCAGGCTCGGATCAACATTGTTTTCAATGTTTTTACAACACCTGTAATAATAAGGTAGTATACCACAAGTACGCCTCTCAATGATAGAGCAATACCAGCAGCTCACACTCTGACCCAGAGCAAATCACAGCCTTACAGTTTATAATGTAAATGTAAAGAAATTCCTTTCAACAACTACAGGAGAAATTTCAGGTTATTGCTTGCCATCAGTCTGATGGAGAACTATGGCAAACAGCCATTATCCACATCAGCCTTGCCTTTTCTCCAGGTTAAATCACAAGGAGCAGAGTTTTCAGGTTTGAACTTAGCACTCCAGGATGTGGTACATGGCCAATCCCTGTCATTGTCTATGTTTTGGAAGACCGCATCTATTCTTTGCTTGAAACTCTGTATTAAAACCCTTAGTAAACTATATCTCCACTTCAGACTGACAACTGTTCACATTCCCAGTATTGAAATACAATGAGATAGCGAAAGGCCTCGGATGCAATGCTCCCAGTTCTGACAAGGTACGAGGCCCGAGGTGTTGCACTCTACCCTGCAGAGTGCACAGGGAAAGATTTTTGGTTGTCTCTTAGGGTGTAATCTGCTAAATTCAAGTAGTTGTGATACTGGCATCAGAGCCTCCTAGGCAGCAATGTTGAGGTATTTTTCAGTTCTCCTTTGCCTACAGGAAGAGAAAGTTTGCACTGGTGACTGCAGCCCCCAAGCTGCTTGCCAAAATTGCATGCAGCATGACTGGACTATTGGAGAGCAAGCAGCTGCTTCCAGAAGTATCCTAACAAGAACAAGCAGTTGTGTGTTAGACATTTAGAACCAAACCAACTACTGGCCTTTTACAACCAACGGAAAGTTCTAGAGGTCAATGCAGCTTCCACAGATCCTGCTCCAGCAACAAATTACATTTAAAAATGTGTAAAACCCAAGTTTTGTAGAGTTTAACTGAAACAGAATAAAAGAATTTATTTCTATCTTCCCAGGTGTTTCACAGATTTCTTTGAAGAGGTGCTGGAAACTGAAACCCAGTCAGAAACTGCTGTGCTTAAAGACAAAATGGGCAGTAGGGGCCTCCTAAGTTCACAGCTAGAACTGAGTTTGAGCATATTAAAGTGAAAATCTGTTACAATGACCTTGATTAGTCCTTTTTTTACTGAATTTTGTCTAACCCTTTCATAGCAGAAGGATTTAAAAAACCCCAGTCCTTCCTTATATGAATTAGTATTGTGATATACATCTTGAATGACAGGCATGTGCATACTCAGTCTAAAGACAGTAACTGTAATGAAGAGAAGCCTCATGAGGGCCTGGCCCACTGTGCTGTGTGCTTCGAGATCCCGGAAGAAAAAGCATCATAGTCGGTAGGTGACACTCTGACATTCAGATGAAAGGTACTTATGGAGGTGGTGCTAAGAGACTTGTGGGTGCCCAAGAGAATTAGGAGGTATCAGCCTGAAATTGTTTTCTGTTCACTCCCACACAAGAGACTGCATTCCACATTATTCTTCCCAGGAGTCTCTTGCACCACAGAAGTCACAGTTACATAAAATTTCTCATTATGCCTGGTTAATTAGGCAGAGGAGTTGGTAAACTTATCAAAACATATGCATAGTCTGACATTTTGATTGCAAACCCCCTCAAACGATCAACTCTCTCTGAAGCTCTGCTCACACTGTGACTGCAGCAAGATGCAAAAACACTGTTACCTGCTCCAAAACACACCAATCTTCCTGTTTTTCTCTTGACTGTGGCTTTGCTACAGACCTCCATCACCCCTTCTGAGTAGTTTTGGAGTCAAACAGCTCTAAATGAGTGTTTGAGGCTAAAGAAGTGCTCCACAGGTCTCAGCCTGCCAGGGCGTACAGCTCCCTCCCTTCCGAGCAGCCTGTGCACAAGCCTCAGCCCAGACTGACTCCTGTGGCTAAAAAATACAGAAAACTCTTTGCTACAGCAACTGAGCAGAACTCTGCTACTATAATGAATTACATATGCAAGCCCCCAAGCCCTTACACTAAGGGAGCATTAATTACACATTTTGGAAAATCAGCCAGCGAACTAGAAGGTGGGAAACATGTTTGCTGACATTCTGCTCTCATGGGTTTATCTCAGTGCAAGACTGTGAGGGAAAACATCCTATTTCCTTAGGCCAGACTGGGATGCCTCTAGCAAGGCTGCTACCTTCTCTCCTAAGGGAGAGGAAACAGCCAGTGCCTCTTGCTGGGCCAACCCACAGCCAAGGGAGCAGCCCTGCACCAGGGCAGGAAGAGAGAGCAGGCGAGATCAGGGCTAAGGTGACACTGAGCACCTGCAGGCCAGTGGGCAACAAGGAGGAGCTGGTTCCGTGACCCAGCCTGGATGAAAAGATTGCCTCCAAGAGCTGGGATACAAGACTGGCCCCTGCATCTGTACTCAATCCTGAGCACTGCCCAATTTATAGTCCCTCTGGACTATAAAGTTAACTACTACCATGTCCTTAATGGGGCTTCCCAGCCCCCACACCCAGGCAGAGCTGGCCTGGCATCCCCAATAAAGAATTTGGATAAAGAAAACTCTTGGAGTGTGGCATAGTTTAACACTAGTGGGCATACTATCATGTGTCTGTAGGTCTTAGATGCATTTAATTTACAGTATGCTGGCACTGGAACTGTCATAGAACATGATGTGCAAAGGGACCAAGTTTTACGTAGGTCTCATCAAATCCTGGCTTTCACTAAATCAAGTGCTTCACTTTGCAACTGCAGTCTGACAATCCCCTCCTCCTGCCAGTCCACTGATGCTACATGCAGCCCCTCAGTCCCCACAGGGAGGGAGCTATTCTTGCCGTGTTACTGCTGATGGCAGAGATTACCAGAGCTAGGAAGCAGCTAGAAGCAGTGTGATAGTTCCAAATACCTTCAATTTAACTGAAGTTAAACCAAATTTTTATTCCAGTGCATCATACTATTTATAGCTTGCATCATTCTATTTATAGCTCCATGTGCTGCAGAGCTTTAAGTTCAGAATTTGTAACTATCAGGTATTAAGAGAAAAAACCAACCTAGGAAGGCAGGAGAATTCTGGAACCAGCAGACTTTGCACACAGATGATATTGCATCCTAGCTACAACAATCACATATTAAACCAACCAGCTCTGAAATATTTTACTATTTGACATCATGAGATTCCAAAAATTTCACTGAAGTGCAGCACCTTAGAATTATTGCCCCAGCCTCTCTTCAGATTCAGTATTTCTGCATCATGTAGAGCATGTTTACGAAGGTGGGTTTGTTTTTTTTCCCCCCACAACAGCAGAAGACAGAAAATTTAATAGACTGCAAACTAGGAATTGGACTGTGGCAAAGCTGAGCCTCAATCAACCAAAGAAAGTAATACATCTGCTGTGCTGTAAATATGGCAAAGAAAAAAAAAAATCAGCTGCTTCTCCCCATGCACCCCAGATTTAATGAAATTGAATTTTTTAAGTAATGAACACCATCAAAATGCAGCTACAGAAAGTACTTTGCTTTACTGAATCTGTAAAATGAAAGCCTGAACTTTTCTGATCGCTTAGAAGGGTAAGAGGACTTCACATCATCACCATCAAGATGTGCGTTTCAGAATGCTTTTAGACTTGCTTGGAAACATCACCACAGACAAACCATTTCGCCTTCTGTGCTCCTTAGGCACTACCCACTGCCAGCCCGGCTGCTAGCGCTTCAAGCACACACCACTCTGCTCATTACAAAGCACATCTCATGAAAACTTAAGCAAAATGAAACAGCCTCTCTTTTGGCAAGGAGTCACTGCATGCTCCAGCCAGCAGGAAAAGAACTGGTCAGGAAGGAGTAAGCTCCACTCATTTCAGGAGAGATCTGAATAGTTTATTTTGCCCAATCAAGAGCCCTTCAGCATAATGACACATTCATATACACATATATGAACATTTTTTCTGAAACATTAATGTATAATACATTTTAAATTTAAAATACCAGCTGCACAGGTATTTTTATTTACAAAAATATTCCATACTTAATTTTTTAACTTTGTTATGATGACATAGTTCAGTTCAAGTACATGTAAGTAAAATAACTCTATGCAATCTAACATAGTTGTGTTTGTAACAGTACAGTTTGCAGTTCATATGAAACTATATTTGTAGACAGATGGATTTGCAACCCTACCTAAATGCATATTCCAGTAATCACCCTCAGAAGAGCTAGTGGGGCTCAGCAAGACTTAACTGAAGAGTAAGTTGCAATGAACAAAAAGAAAAAAGAAAACACACATGTACACACTAAGATATACATAAACGAGAACTGCTACACATCAAGCATGCTTACCCACAAGTGGGCAATGTTAGAAAAATTTACTGATGTTTTTTTATTCTTCCCCCATGGTGCTGGTACAATGAAACAGTAGCATAACTAGAAAGCAGCATGTTTTCCTAGTTCTAACCACTACAGATAGCAGAGCTCAGGTCTAAAATAACACAGTACTGCTTATTTACAATTCTGTTTTAAAAGGGAATATTTAAAACATGTTCCCACCCCTCTCCTTTTGCATCACCTATTCCTGAATGGTGGTGGTAATCCACATACAACTCCTTACATGTTTTCAACTGAAACAGTTTAACTTCTAGTTATTATTTGCCTGGTAATATGTAACTTAGGTACTAACAAAAAAACCCACAAGTGTCAAAGTAACCTACAGCTGTAGGACTTAAACTAGGCGCTTTACATGGAAAACTAAAGGGAATACTGATTGACACCTTTCATTTGATTGTTCTATGTTTCTGTCTTGTTTTTCCTTCCTCTTCTTATTTTTAAAAATGAATGCCCGTATCTTTAAGCCTAAACTTTATAAAATCTAAAAGAACTCAGAAACACAGTACACTCATCTGACTTGAAACAGTAATAAAGTAGATGACATACAGCACATCTTTATAACATGCATAAGAAGAAATTGGCCCAGCTTAACTTAGCCTTTCAATGAGAACTGAAATAAAATTGGGTTAGCTGATTTGCCTACACTACACATCTTTTTTTCCATTTTACTTACTTCCTCCCCCTAAATATCATTAATTTCTGTCTACAAAGTATCTGAAAATTTTGTGGTAGTAGCAAAGCTATCAACATCCACCCAAAAAGAATCACATAAATTATACAGGATATTGGCTAGAGTGAGAAAAGGTTCAACCAACAAATTACCCTGCAACTCAGAGGGAGGCAAGGCACTGCACTCCTTCCCCCCCGCACTGGACTTCAGCTGCTATCACTGCCTGCCCAGGTATGTTAAACCATGATGAGAAAGAAGAGGGCACTTCAGACACAGGCTGTAAGTTTTCCAACACATGTTCAGTATACAAAATAAACCCCTGATTTACATGTAAAGAGCTGATGTGTAATCAAGATTCATACATTACTCAAAGAAAATATTTATTGGACAAACCTCACTTCAGTTTTGGGGAATTTTAAAAGTCCAAGAGAGCTGAAAAAAAATCTTTCATGTGTATACCTAAAGAAATAAAGTCATAGAAAACTAGTCAGCCACAGACTGCAGCTGTTGAGAAAACTTTTACATTAGGTTAATTTTCTGAATGCATTATCTCCCCTCTCCATACTTAGGGAATTGTTTAAGAATGTTCAAAATGGGAGGTAAAAATAAGTATGATTATTTTCCGCAAAGCAAAATGGGCTATTTGTTTTCATTGCTTAGTAACTGTATCATCTCGATATGAGATATGAATGTATTCATAAGCTTAAAACAACTTCTTCTATGGATAATATACATACTTTAAGTACTTTGACTTAAAAATTGAACGTAAGTCTTTTTAAAATTAAAGGTAGAAGTGTACATATAAAAATTATTTAAAACTAAAAGTATATTCTTAAGCAGTATGTATAAATATAACAGATTTTATTGTATTATCTAGTAACAAATCTGAAAGTGTTGCAGAAATTTATAAACTGAATGCTGACACAGGATACGTGCCCTCCATTAGATTCTATATTGTATATACTTGTATATACATATTTTGCTAAGAAAACACACATTCTAAATGATAGTCACATAATTAGCAAATGTGCCTGAAAGTAATCTGTTCTGAAGTCTTTATTGAACGTGTGTGTTTATATACAAATAATGAACCTGAATTGCACAAATGCAGAAAAAAAAAGGAATAAAATACTATGATTGAATTAAAGTGCAGGAAAAATTCAAGTTTAAAAGTTCAGGTAAGATCAGTGCCATTAATTAAGCAAAAAAAAAACCCAACCCCAAACCCAAAACAAGGAAAAAAAAAAAGAGAAAAAGAAAACAAAAAGGAAAAAAAAAGGAAATGAACTTGCTTCCAAAAATCCTCCTTTGGATGTAGCTTTCCAGCATCACCTACCATGCAAGTATCACCTCAGGCAAAAATCTTTGCATAAAGACAGACAAGGAACACAGCTATATATTACTGTATTTTATAGCTGACTGTTTGCTGAAGAGCAAATCACTGGAGATGCCTGTGGTGTAACACTTTCAGAATTATTTGGAATGCACGCATATTTACACATATCAACATTCAAAAGTTAGTCTGGCAGGACTAAGGTGAAGAAAAGCTTCTTCAGTTTACAGTTTCTAATGAGACACACTACATATAAACAAATAGGTAGCAGCAGTTTCTTACACTTCCATCAAAAAAAATAAAAAAGTAATAGCTCAATTGTATTTTATAGTTTTCCAGACACTCTAAAAAAGTTTCACACAACTAAAATGCTAGCAAAAAAACCAGGGGTGCTTCCCCCTCAAGAATTGCAATATACTTTGCTGTACAAAAGGTGCACCACCAATAGCAGAATAAGATGCAATGATGTGTGTACGATCAACTTCCTTCCACAGAGAAGGAAAAGAACGTTTTAGACTAAAATTATACATAGCCCCTTTTATTGACCAAGAACCATTTGTGTATTGATCTCATGAGCAATCCTTTCATTAGTTATCCAATCTAGAAGCATGCTCTGAACATATGCAACAGAAAAAGGATTCAACTGTGAAATTCTATAATACCCAATGAGCCACTACTCTTCTTGTACTGGCAGATGGTCTCTCATTGCCTCTTATTTTTTTTTGCTTGCTGGTGGTTGTCAAATGTTTCTTGATGAGAAAGTTAAGTATGCTTTCCTTTCATGCCAAGGGCATCTTCCAGTGCACTGATACCACGATCTGCTGAAAAGTACTTTTGCCATCCTCTCGCCCAGAGCCTGACCAGACTAATTTTCCAGGATTTTGTTGCCCTGAAATACAGTTCATCTTCACCAGGTCAAATAATAGTCAGTCATCTGAATTCATAAACATGAGGTAAGGAAGGGGACAACTGTCAGCTAGGGTATTTTATTTTGGAAAAAAAATGGATAGGAGTTTATCTAGTTTTCTTCTAACCTGGATTTTTAACAAAATGGTGTTAATTTAAATATGCATTAATTAGACACTAAAAAAGAAATTAACATGCAGAGGCAAAAACTGTGTGACAAGCTGAGTTAAGTAACTGGTGTTGACACAGCCTCAGTAGGTAAGGGACAGGGCCATCAAGAAATCATAATGCTGCCTGTTCAAATTGTCACATTCTCATTTGTTAAGTTCTTTGAACAGTGGACATGGTATGGCATGCCCTCGTACTGGCAACAGAATTTCCTTGGCTTTTTAAATTAAATGTCACTATACATAAAATCAGAAAATTTATCAATTTGTGCTACCAAGCCCAAACATATTTGCCTGTCATTTGAAAAATTGATTAAGAACCATCAGTAACTTCAATATTTTGCACCCTTTAAGTGCTTTGTAAGGTTGCCTTATCTATGTACCTGCAACATCACTTTAAAATACAAATATAACCAAGGTTTTGCTTAGGGAACATTCAGAAAGTGTGTGAAAAAAACCACACAGAATGTGATGCTTGGAGAAGCAAACCCAAATGATTAATTTCAGACAACATAGACCTATTAGCTTCTAAGTACTCCCCTTTGTAAAACAAAACCTGTCAGTAACTATGTTGAGGAAAAAAGTCTGAATGAATTTTTGAAATGCCAACATCTATTTTAAGGAATCCTCTCTTTTATAAAGAGCTCTGGTCATTCCCACTGTTACAACTTTAGTGCAGCAGCTGTTAACAAGTTAGCTCAACTATATGATTTACCTCACCCAAACTGAACATTATTTCACCCATTCCTGAAGGTTTTTAGTGGACACTTACCACTGCCCACATTGAAAATACTGCTTTAGAGACTAAACCCAAACTTTAGGCCAACTGCCTTAGGTGCTGGGTGGGGCTGAGATACATACGTGTAAAATAGTTCTACTAGCAGGATTAGAAGTTTGCTAAACAGTATACTGACAATTATTAACTATTAGATGCTTGCCATTATTCATGCATCAGCACCTCCATGGAGTGTGAAACTGTTTGAAAACCTGAGTCCAAGATTATCCAATTTCATAGTAAAGGACTAAAGGGGCAACTAGAACTTAAGTAAAACTATCTCAGCTATTTTAATTAATGGCTGTAAAGATACATTCTGTTAAACATTTATGAAAATTTACAGCATGAATAGAACCCACAGCCAATTCTAAATGTTATAAAAACTGAACCAGTAACTATTTTTGGCAAAAAATAATATTTAACTGAAGTTTAAGTATTCTTACCACAATGAAGATGTTACCACATTTCACACTGTACGGCCATAACACAAATGAAAACTCCCAGTATGACACATTCCAGTCATATTATTCACTTAACTTTTTTAATGCAAAAATTGTGCATTCTCTTGTTTTGCAC
The DNA here is from genome assembly GCF_031877795.1 of Strix aluco. NCBI lineage: Eukaryota > Metazoa > Chordata > Aves > Strigiformes > Strigidae > Strix > Strix aluco. The sequence goes on along the minus strand of NC_133933.1, from coordinate 58,618,317 downwards.
TTCACAGAATATGATGTGAATACAAGAATACTAGAGCAGGGGTCCAAGAAAAGACTATGCACAGGTCAACTATGTATATAATTTTCAACAAGAAATCTTCCAAGCTTCCAGCTTTTCTGATGAAAGAAGTGACAGCAAACTTCAACTCTTCTTCAACGATAATGGTAAATATAGTGAGTCCTAGAGAGGGTAAGCGTAAGTCAGCTACTGTCCAGCAAGACAAACAACTTTATTCCAGCTCTTGGACCCCTGATTTATTGCCTCTCCTCACAGGAGGGTATAACACTGGCAGCAATTACAGTAGCACAAAAACTTTTGGCATATGAAATATTAACACAGGATTGACCCTGCATTGCCCCTGCCCACCTCACACTACGTTTTCCCTTTACCCTCTTTTCCACATGTTCTAGTTACCTTCTCTGTTCCAGCTATCAGCTAACCAACAGCTAAGAAACACTCAAGTTTGGTTTTTTGTGTGTGTTTCTTTTAAATATAAAGCTCCTCAGTTAAAGCCATGACTGAGGTAAAACAGTGTGTGATTTGTGCTAGGAAACAACAGTATCCAATGGTGAATACTCTTTTAAATTTCAATGGTCCTGCCAAAATTAATGAAAAAACAAGATTTTTTTTCATCAGGACAAAATTAAACAGATGTAGTTGATGAGCATCATCAGAATTGGTACCACTTCTTGTCTTTGTACTTCAACATCATCTAAAAAACAAAAAACAATTTCCAATTACTGTTACTATAGCATAGCAAAAAGTACAAGACAAACAAATTATATGCTTACAAAGCAACATGAGAAAGAGGGACTTTAAGGTTTCTCAAAACTGCAACAACAATGTTGTTGAACACTGAGGGTTTAGCATGATGAATTTTCTAATGGTAGCATCACTGCTGCTGATCTGGACTCAGAAAAAGATATTTTTGGGGGGAATGGAAAGGTTGCACAAGAGTTTAGGGGATGGAAAGAAATCCGCATGAACACAGAAGAGGACAGCCATCCCATGTAGTTACTGAGGAAAAAAATTACCTTGGACTCATGGGGTTTGCACGCAACAACTGGATCTTAAGAAACACAGAAATCTCACAGAGCATTGCTCTTCTTATCTAATTCAGTGACAAATTCTTTAAGTAATGGGAACTGAGCTGCACTTTTGGAAGTCTACATACCACTCATGCAGAGGGTATGCTCTAGGCCAATGCGCCACACGACAAAACTGTTTACATTAACACTTAATCATTAGGAGTAATCACTGATAGATAAAAGGGAAGTGTCCTTTATCAATGATATTGCATTCCCTTTAGATACCTCCAACATACCTTTGCAGAAGTCAGTTACTTGCAAAACTTGCATTTATTTCACAGAGAATCAGTTTAATGTTGTTTAACATGTAACAGACTCACCTCATGAGCGTGTTTAGAGAAAGAATCAGCACTGTAAAGCATGGCTGCAGTTTTTTCTTCTAGTTCTCCTAGTTTCTGTCCTCTTTCATCTAGTGCCAACCGGGCTCGTGCTAGTTCACCAACTACACCAGATGCTGCTCCTTTGACACCTTCAATACCCCCAGGCCCTGGAATATGCTGGGCAAGACTCCTTGATGCTTTCCCAGATGCCGATTCTCCAACTGGAGGCATTTGCAAAGCAGCAAAAACAGAACAGTAAGGTTTTCTATCATTATTACACAAATACCAAATACCAATGTAACTAGTTTATAAAGAGGCACCATTTCTTTGCATGGACACCGAGCACCTAATAATAGGCATAACTACAAACAACAGTCACTACTCAATGTTACTACATGTTACTATTTAGTAAAATAGAGATTTTCAAAAATATTTCCAAGTTTCCAGGCAGGCTGTAAAATGATAACCTTTTCACAGCTCAAGTGTGAAATTAAAACTCTCTCAACAGTGCTGGCATCACAGTCATCAAAAGAATTGTGCTGGTGAAGTGGTTTTTAACAATATAGCTTATTTCACATGGAAGGTGCTGGGAGTTCAGCAGACAAAGCAGGAGAATTTTGAAAATAGAAGCTGCGGTCAGTTCTGGAAGTGCTCTGCTGGTGTAGCCAGCCAGTACAACTCCACCAGCTAAAGTTTCCTTTGATGAAAGTTCAATTTTAGATGCAGACACCTGAAGATTATGTGTCTATGCTCTCATTATTGTAAAGATCTTGTAAAAAAAATAATGTAGTGTAAATCATGAAAAGGCAGTACAGCAGTAAGAACAAATCAGCTCATCCTAAAGTAAACACCCATGAATTTTCAGCTGAACAGCTCCTGACTCCAGTGACTGCACTGACTACATCTCCTTTGCTCATAAAGGAACCTCAGGCACCTACTTCAGTCTAGACACTTAATGGACATGTCAAGCTCATGCTTGAATTGTATACTCTACAAAAGCTTGAGTGAAGGCCAAAACATTTTTGGATGTTGAAGTCAAATGAAATATTCTTCAACTCTTTTTTTAAACAATGAAATTATGGTTTAAATATTTTCTTTTTTTCACCTCTAGGAAAAAATTAACTTAACAAGGTTTGCTGCAATATTTCAAGATTTTCTGATTTGATTTTATGCTTCTAGGAGGAACAACTTAGATTTTAACTAACACTATGAACACCTTTCTGTGAATTCCCAAGAATAAAAAAGAGAAATAATTTCAGTTATTACAGATTCTGATGTGACCCTCATAGTAAATATGACTATTTAAAAGACATTTTCAGATGTCTTCTGAATTATTGAAATCACTTTCAGGCTACAATTCATCAGGCTGTTTTCTCCCATTCAATACTGTTTTCCTTCTGAAGATCTGAGCCAAAACATGAAAACTTGAAATAACGTAAAGAAATAGCTTCTAAAGTTACAAGAGTGCTTTTCTGTTGCCATGAAAAGGCAGTTTTTCCTTGCCCCAGTCACTCTAATTATAATTTGTGCACACAGATTTCTCTAACAGAATACTTGATCAACCTTTTGAAGTATTACACATATATAAATACAAATGGTATTTTTAATGCAGGAAGTGACCTCTAAATATTTGATATTTGTTCAAAATGTACAGGCACAAGTAGTAAAGACTAATTTTTATTGGATTTATTAGAGGAACCAATAAAAAAAGAAAGGATTGCCAAGAAGCCTTGTCTGTTTTAACAGCTATGTTTCATGTTAAAAAGGCAACAGTTCTTACAAATAAACTTGCATAATATGATGCTTCCTCTAGAAAATATCTGAATAAGTCAAAATTAGTTTTCTTAAATATATTAAAATTATGCATGCCATCACAGTAAAATAAACTGTAATCAAAAAACAATGAGAAAATGATAAAGCAATAAAAGCTTCACCAAATCTGAATTTTACTGTCCTATGAACAGAGAACTGAATTGAACTATCATACAGTTCTGTCCTTGCTCTCATTACTAAGGCATCTCTGCACAAGTCAAGTGAGGAAAAAGAATCTATCAAATGAACTGAAGTAGAATGCAGTTTTAATTTTCTCACTGTCCAGAATAGTCTTCTCCAGAACCAGCCCCTTTCAGTTTAACAGCATTAAGAAATTCATGGACAGTACTATACACTTCATAAAGATGAATGAAAATAAGATCAGCTTTCTCATTTGTTTTATAAGCTACTCCTGAATAAATGAGGTAAAGGTGTTTGTGAGAAAACAGTACCAAGCTTTTCTGATCTTCTTGGCAAGGTGAACAACACATAAAAGCTATGAAAGTATTTGTCATTGCCTTTTTCACTTTTCTTTCTGCAAATGTAATGTTCTATTAACACAGGTAATACATTTCTCAAGGATCACTGGCTTCCTCGGGCAGAAATACCAGAAAAATAACTAATACTAAAAACTTACATAGTTCTTCTCTGTCAAGTGACTGTGCCCCACCTCCAAACAGGCCTTTAAAGAACCCTCTGTTCGGTGCTTCTGGTGTTTCTACAGGAGTGAAGAGCTCACCCAACATTTCCTTTACAGTGAAGAAGAGACAGAAGGCATACATTATTTCACAGACAAATTAATGGAATACTCTTTCAGAGTATGTATTTTGTGGATCTGAATTTCAAAAGGAACATGCTTTAATAGGCATCTGCCTTTGCAAAGTGACTTAGGAAATAAAAATAAAAAATAAAAACATATTAAGAAATCTGTCCAAACCATCTGTTCTGATAGTTGCAAGCTTATAACTCAAGAAGTTCAGTAACATAGAAATGGGTTCAAGTCAAGCTGTATTTGCTTCTCAACTTAGGCAACACTCCTGATTTTGTTCTGTTGAAACTGTATCTACAAATACTCATATCTACACATGGTACCAAAGCAGAGCTTCCAGCCTGCATCTCTGCTATTTCAGTATTCTATACAACTTCCAAGCTGAAGCATGACTAAGAATCTTCTCAACCCCTGAAACATAATAGCTTCCTTCAAGTATCCCAAGTTAGCATTCCCCACTTATGTCAGCCTTCACCTCCACCAGCATTAATTGAACAAGGGAGTTTAACTGCACATGTTAAACAAGGAAATTGCCTATCGATCAAAAAAATAAATTAATTAAGAAACTGTTTCAAATACAAGAGGATGGATGAAACAGTAAAATTTAAGGATGGATGAAAGAGTAAAATTTAAGGATGGATGAAAGAGTAAAATTTAAGGATGGATGAAAGAGTAAAATTTAGGAGAAGTGATTCATCTCAAGTCAGACTCTACAGTAAAAAAAAAAATCAAACCATGAAAGCCAAAGTGCTTGACTTTATGACAAACTTAATTACTGTAAGCATCGTGAATCTAGAACCAAGAACCTCAGAGCATCTCTAACAAAACAGTAATGATTTTTTTAATTCATTACCTGAAGATTTTCACATGTTTCTTGACTGTAGGTGAGCCTCTGTATTTCAGTTGGTGAGACAAGATAGAGTGCTTGTCCGTTATTGGTGAAGCAGAACGTTCTGGCTATCCGCATATTGGTGAGTGGCAGGTAATATACATCCAACAATGGCCTTAAACTTGGCAAACTTAAGAAAAAGAATCAAAAAAACCGTTAAATATAGCAGGATTGTCTATTATTGATCAAGTGGCTAATTTTTAACTAGCCATACATTATTTTTCTCTTCACCATATGCGTTAAGTACCACATAAACAGGGTATCATTTAATGCAATTACAAAATCTCAAAACATAAATATGAGATTTTTCAACGTAGCACCTCAAAAGTTAAACATCTGCATCCCAGAGGCGTTCAAAAGCATCATTTAAATGATACTCTAAGAAGTAAATCAGGTTAACTTAAAACATTATTCAGTAATTACGAAGTATTTTGGTAAGTATCTGTCAAAAGTTTACAATTAGACACCCTGCCTCTTCTCTCAGGTGAAGAATTTTTCCTTGACTAAAAATACAAGTCTAAAAGGACACTTAGAAATACACAGGGGTGTGCTTTCAAAAGAAAACAGAATTCAGTAGCTTCAATCTTATGAATTACATCCACCTTTTTTGTTTGCGTATTTAAGAGGGTGTCCTCTTAGAGCAAAGTTTGCTTACCTTGTATTTTCTGCACGTGTAACTGCAGTACTTACTGCATCAAACTACTAAAGAACAGATGCAGTGCACTCAATCTATAACAATGCTCTTACTACCAAACATCCCTCTCCCTCAAAGTAATAATACAAGAAGAGACTGAACATCTGATGTCTTGATAAATAGAACCGAAAATAAACCGTTGTCTCAAAAATGTCCACTGTGAAATTTTTGTAAAAACAAAATTTACACAAGATGTTAGCTGCAAATGTACCAACAATACATTAAGCAGCTTCTGATGCAGATACCATCTGCATAAGATTACTATTTCTAGAAACTAAAAAAAGCACTAAAGGGGCAAAGTGAAGCCAAAAGCAATGAAAAAGAAAGATGTAGTTACTGCAACAGCAAGTGTTGAGGTTGGTTTTTTTGTATGATACTGAGATATCTAAATGTTAAGCTTACATTTTACAGATTGTGGATTGTATCTTAGCAAGAGACTTCATCTATGACAAACAAAAGGAAGAAGAACTGGTAACATGACTTTGGAGGCAAGTTCTACAGGTAAGAAATAAAAAGCAATATTCTCTTGTAAGCAGATCACCCAGAAATGACATTTCTGCCGTGCACGTCTCTAAAATACGAAAATTCCTAAGAGTGAGTTAGTAACAGGGAAGTGCTTTGCTTCAGACCAATGGAAGCACAAAACATCCTTACAGGTTCAAGACAAAACACAAAAACATTAGATCGGATAGGACAAGCGTGACATCCACGATAGCATTTTCACAATATCAAACAAATCTGTAACAGAATTGTTAAGTCCTGTCTAAATTTATATCAGTAGGTAGTATTGGGCATCTTGGGTATGACACAATGCTCTGAAAACTTTACACAAACAGCACATTAAGTCCACTTCCCAGCAGCAGATCATGCTTATGAAGTGACTTGGGAGTTCAACTTTCCTACACAATGTAACAATTCAATGTTTATAATTTAGCACCTACTTCTATGCAAAGCTAATTAGAAAACAATGAATACTGATGAAAACAGGATTTGTTTCAATATATGGCACCTGAACATTACTAAGTTCAGTTTTAATTAGGGAAAAAACAGTGCTTGCCCTGCAAAGTGAGCAGCATTTCGTAGAGATGTTTAGAATATATGCTGGGATATACATCAATGGGGTTAACAGACAACAATCAAAACTTATTTTTTAATTGTTGTAGGCATCAGCTTTAGTTTTGTTCCTAACAACTTCCTGAAGAAGTATATTTTTAGAGAATTTCCCAAGCTGAGAGCTTGTTTTTGCAACCTTAAAAATAACCTTTTAGGAATTTTACCGGCACAGTTTTATAATGCCGTGTTCCACATTCATCTCAGCATTAGCCATGACTAAAATGTAGGTGCAAGGGTACAGGTATATACACACTGCTGTTCAGAATAAAACAGCATTTGGAAATATTAAAGGGACATGTTAAAATTACATAGGTGACATGTAAGTATATTCAAACATTACTTTTACACATTTAAACTCATAACTTAAACCCCTTACTTTATATGACTTATTTATATACTACAACTGCTAGCAACTAGTCTTGACTTTATAGCCTGAGTTTAAGGCCTTTAAGACATGAGCAAGCTACACAACAAAATGGTAAGCTTGAGGCATGAATGTGATGCAAACAGCTGCACAAAAATATTCAGAGTCGTGGTCAGGTACCAGCTGAACGTCTGACTCAAGGCAGTTTTCTCCATCAGGGAGTAAATTCACCTCTGAGACAAACTTCATCAACTCACAGACCTATATCACATGTTTGGAACTATCTGTTGAATCACGGTAGCTTGAGCTAAGTGGTGAGACTTTTTCATGTGTTAAAGGCATAACTAAGAGGAATGCATAATCAAAATTATCCAGGCCCAACTGTTAGAGGTTCATCAACACTGAGTGAATGTAGATTTTTTATTTTATTCATATTCTAATGGAAAAGGAAACTTTTTATCTAGCAGAAGATTATTTTTTCTTTTTATATTTACGTTACTATCAAACAGGTCTTACCTAAAAGTCATAATATGTCCATTGGCACAGAAACATGCAAGGCAGATACTGTTACTCAATGACACTATGTCTCCACGAAGAACAAAAGAAGTCTCTGTTATGTTTTGCTTATAAATACAGTTCTGGGATGGCAGTGAGATAACTTTTGCTTGCTTTTCTGAACATATCACTGCATATTGGTTTTCACTGATTTCCTGAGAGGAAGAAGGGGACACTGAGACAGGTCGTCGCTTTTTTGATTTATCTTTTTCATCTTTATCTTCAGCAACATTGTGTTCTCTCCAGGGTTCATGTGCTGGTGGGACCAAAGATCCTGTGGTATCCAGAAAAGCCATTCTCAGAATTGCCCCTTTTAGCCTCAGGATGGTTCCTAGGAAAAACAAGTAGAGCACATATCTAAACCAGTTCTCCTAAATTGTCTTTCAAGCCACAACATATTGCTTTAAGAAGCTAGCACAAAAAAAGAAAACAAGAACTTAGGCTTGCCTCTGTAGTGAAACAGACATACCAAAACCTTTGGAGGTTTATCTAAAAACCAATGAAGCAGGTGCAAAAGCACATACGTATTCAAGAAAACGTTAAACCAGTTTTCAAGAGTTAAGTGTATGCATACTCTTCCTTTAACTTCAACAGAAATTTATACATTTAAGTGAGCCAAGCTGGAACGCACATTTGTTCAAAAAGTTCAGTGTCACAAATGCAACTCATTTCATTCTCTTCTGAGGAGTACACAGTGTGCTTAAATCAACAATAAGTGTTATTAGTCAAAGGTGAGCACCTCCTTTTTCTTTAATACAAACGTGGGTTTTTTTGCCTCCCTGCAGTTCACGCTTGAATCTATCTCTCTAGCACAAAATGGAAGAGGAATAAGTTTTCCCTCCCCTCTGTTTAAATAATTGTCTCTGTTTCTTATTTTCTTACATTTCTTATTTTACTTACATTTATTCACACATAAGTAAAAACATGAACATTTGTTAAGTACACAAAAAAATCATGCACATGGCAGTATCTTTTAAAGCTTATGCTACAGATGCAGTGATTAAACATACTGTCTAGTCTCCAGCCTTGCCTTTACAATCAAAGCTGAATACTGCTGCCAATACCAGACTTGATAAGCACAATTCACATATATGGCCTAGAGGTCACACTATTCCTAATCACTATTTCAATCAAATAGCATTGCAATTTGCATGTCCTGATACCAACAACTGTGTGAGCAAAATGGAGCAGAACAGCATGTTCTGCATGAGACAGCGGTAGCAGGAAAACTGAATCTATGACTAACAGCATATTCAGCAAACCATTAATATGTAACTACAACAAAATCAGTTGCTGTGTATCAGAAAAAGAAGATACAAGATGTCTCACAGCAATACAAAGGAATATTTTATCACTAATATTTAAAGCTAATTGTTCAATATACAATGCTCAATTTGTATTCCCTTTTCATGATGCAGGAAAAGCAAAAGTTTTCTACTTCATGACCAAAAGAAAAATTGAGCATTTGAAATACTCTTGTCTTCTGCTATCTCTGTTTGACAATTGCCAGGTACTACATTAAGGAAAGCAAACATGCCTTTCTCAGCAAGAATACATTTAAGTGGTATTTTTATATTATATGAGATCACATTTTCAACCTTGCAACTTCAAAACTCTAGTAATGAAGTAACCAATCTAGATTGTTAATCTTAGTAGCTAGATCAATGGAGTATGTATTAATTTTTAATTAATCCATACTTCAGAAAAACAGTTTCTTTAAAAAATACCTGTAAAGAACAACAATACTTTAATCAAAGTATACTTTAGCCCATCTGCTTTATACATACCACTAGGAGAAACAATTACTGGCTGAAGAAGTCTTTGCTCTCCTCCTGGGGGTAAGTTCAGTACAATGACAAGCACTGTACCCAGCGTGGTCCCAACCCACAGGCATGGGGAAGGTGATGTATCAGACTTTCTTGTGAAAGTCTCACAAAAATGAAGAGCTGAAATTGCCTCGCGTGTCTCTTTATCAATGCTAGTAACACTAGAACTCCGGGATCGGCTGAAAGAGTTGTCTTTGACATCTGAAAATAAATCAGTATTAATTAAAAAGAATGGCAAAATGCAGGGATTAACAGAATACAGATTTTCTTTTTTGTTCTTTAGCATGAAGTATGTACTAACTACCATTCTATTGATTATTGGTCCTGTATTCTTCCTTAGTCATATTTCCTTTGGCCCAGTTTTCAACACTGGATCCTGAACAAAGTGCCCACTCTTTTTGCCATTAGGTAATTGTCACGAACGTATTTCTGTCTTCTTGGGACAGAGAATAACAGTTGTCATCAAACAGGACTCCTCCTTTAAAAAACTGAATTACAAACCTCTCTGCCAATTGGTTCATTGACCAGATTAATAAATACTGGCTTCCATGGAACATAGTTTAATAATCTTATGAAGATGCAACTATTTTACTTTAAGAACTGCAGTGACATCCAGACAGCACATGTAACCTGTAATGACTCATAGTAATATTGTCCCACTTTAGGAAACTGTATGGAGGAGCTAACAGGCTATTTACACACACCCAAACTTTTAGTAAGAGAAACATCAAATGCTACCAAATGCCACCTGGCACTGGTATGCAAAGCTGAAGACTTCGATTTTGAATACTGTAGTGTAGTGCCAGAAATGACACTAAAACTTTTCAGGACGTCTTGCTCACTGCTTAGCAAATAAGGTTCTCTTAAAAAAGAGTGAATTCTAATAGTAACAAAACACAAACCAGTAAACATGCTGCTCCGTTCTAGCTGCATGCTGTCTGCATATGTGACGATACTTAAAACATCAGCATGTCTGAATTTAACTGTGCATTCATGAATTAATGTTTTACTTAACTCATCATTCCAAAATTTAGCACAAGACAACCCTTACTAGTAAAAGCTTGATGAAATTTATATCATGACTTTAAAAAAATTAAGTTATGGTTTTGGATCTTTGGGTAGGGTATAGATGCAATTGTCATCTTTAAAGTAGGATTAAGATCTAAAGATAACATCTAACCACATACTTTCTGGAAGTATCACTATGCTAATTTCATTAAATTATTGCAAAATGTTCTACAAAGAACATCTAACATGCGTTTGAAAAAACATACAAACTAGATTTCAACGGACTAAGTACAGACATCTACTCAGCACACAGTGAATCTTCTCAGGATACCTGTCTCATTCCAAGAAGGTTACAAAAATTATTGCCCTGCTGAATTTTTTTGTTGTCCTGCTAAGTCAATATTTATTGTCCTGCTAAGTCAAATGTAAAACATGGGTTACAGAAAGAAACTAGGTCAACCACTCAGATGTTGACATCCTAAGTTTTCACATTTAAAAAAAATCAAATCCAGAGTAAAACAATGAAAACAATTACTTGTTTTTATAATTCTTCTAATGACCACAAACTCTTAAGATGCTTGGTTCTTCAGGCTTGAATATTTACTAACTTAATGTTTTTCCAACTCTAACATGGATTAATCAGTCTAAATATATGTTAACGGCAATAGGCATAAAATTAAATGTGCATTTGTTGAGTTACATCTGGTTGAATACTTGAAAAGCATGTGTACAAATTCCAGAAACATTGGAATGGACCGGAAAAACACCATAAAAATTAAGTTGCCAGACAATATGGGCATTGTGGAGAGTGAACAACTCATTCAGAAGAGAGAACTAAAGGTAAAGAGTTTAACTGCTTTAGTGCATATTATTTATCCTGAAGTCAAAGAAGAATCTATGGTTTGTTAATGAATTAGTTTCAGATGAAGAGGAAGGAACAAGTGTGATGACCCACTACACACCACTTCATCGGAAGGATGGAAAGATGAGGCTCTTTTGAGCAACTAAACCAAAAGACTGGACCTAGTGGCAATGGTATCAATCATCTGGATTACAACATTGAAAAGCAATGGTATAATGCAGACCAGAGTATGTTCAGGATAACTTCTGTTTTAGAAAGTGGAGGATAAATACAGAAGCACATACTTTGGATTTTGGTTTGGCTATTTAGGGAGGAAAAGGGGTAGGTTAAAGATCTAAAGACAGAAAAGTAATTTGAAAGAATGAGATCATGGAAGAGTAGGTTTCAAGAAGCCATGGAAAGAAAGGAGAAAAAATGATAAGGATAATGACCTTGGGAGAAAGACATTCCAGCGATCTCCTAGAGCCAGTAGATACTGGCACATAAGTGACAAAAAAAATACAGGCAATGTTTGAACATAGCTACGTGAAAGCTATCCCTCTAGGAGAAAAGACAGAAGTAAAAAAAAAAAAAAGATTGATTGCCTAAGTTATTTACAGACCTGAAAACCTAGAAGAATTTTACACAGAACAAAATGAGGCATCTGAGTGCAGGTACCCCCACACATGCGAAGTCAAGCAAAACCAGTCAAAAGCTATTAGAATGCAGAATGTATAAACTATTTTATGAGTATACAAGAAGTGAGATGACAAAAAAATGCCATTATTTCTGTAGAAAGAATAGTAAATATTAAATGCAGAAAATGCTGAAACTCGTTCAGGATCAGAAAATGCTGAATTTCAGCATTCTCTTTTCTCCGGTCTTCATTAAAAGAAAAGAACACTTCTAAGTACTTATTGTTATCAAAGAACTGGGAGTAAAACAGTAGAATTAGAATGAATTGGATAATATTTAAGTACAAATGTGTTCCAGTTTGCAAAGTATGATAAAATTCACCCTAAACTGAAATTATCCCTAAGCCATTAGTAAACATAGTAAGGATGAACAGAAACAGATTGAAAAAAATCAATTTTTTCTGCTCTCTCATGCAAACAAGGCTACAGTTAAATCCCTCTAGTTCTCAGCACAAGAGTTTAGAAAGATGAGGAAAACTTCCAAGTCCAGAGAAGATTAACAGAAGCCCTCCTAGATTTAGACAACATAACCTAAAAAAGGAGAAGGAACTGAATTTTGTAAAATAATCTGAAAAAATAAAGATTAGAGATATGATAACTGCTTTTAACAGCATAAAAGATGACCACAAAAAGATAGGGAGCACTTGTTATGCCTGTTCATTGTGGAAAGGACAAGAAAAAGTAAAAATGGAAGCAAGGAAGATTAAGTAACAGGAAATTTATCTGACCATAAAACATTGGACTTTCTGTCTGGGATTTTTTCTAAAAACTTATTTATTGGAGGCTCATGCATAGATCAGAGGTTAAATTGTCAGCATCTGAATCTTTGCCATAGCAATGGATTAAAGGATCTCTGAAGGTTCCTTCCAACTTCACGTTTCTCCGAGTGGAGCATTTCGCAATTATAAATTGTAAGTCAGGGTGGTCTAGCTCGGTTTCAGGATATCCCAGGGTGCCATAGGCTCTTTCCTTGCTGACAGCAGTTATCAAATACACAGTTCTGCAGCTGCCAGTCTGATCCCGGTCTCTCTTCTGCTGGGGTTGTGGTAGCAATTCTGCTGGAGGTGGTGGAGCAAACTGCGGCAGACAGGAGGCAGCTTTCACATTCAGGCTGCATCTACTGCTGTAGGTTCACAGCTGTCCCCCATCATCTTTAGAGAACAAGACAGGGGAGCTGGATCTGATCTACAAGCTGGCAGTGAAAGTACTAAAATAAATAATAAATCTACTCATTTGTATGCTGTTTTAGTTTTGCAATATAATGATACTACAGACCTCACAACTGAACCGCTTCTTATATAAAAAGTTACTGTGCTTTTTCAAGCAAAATGAAATTCTCAGACTGATCATCCATCCAAACAGCCGGATATTACTTTCATTTAGAGAGAGTGGTCACAAGACAATTAACATTCATAAAACTATGTCCAACTATTTGTTGAGTGGACCTCAACATATACTGTTATTCTTAAGATACTTTGTTTTTCAATTTAAAATGTATCAGATGGTTCTAAACAGGCAGCAATTTTCCTTACATTACCTGTTTATTCATGCTTTTGCTATCACAGCACTACTGATAAAGTGAACGACAGAGGCCTAAAAATTATGATGAAAGTGCGATAAGCCATGTACAAGATTTGCAGGCTTACCTTATGATGACAGCAATGTCATTTTGTGCCTGAGAGCCCCCCAAAAGAGTGGAATTAATATTTTAGTTCTACACTTCAGATAAATGCAACATAAAGTCATCATAGTTTACATAATTTAGGACTCTAATGTACTCGCATTGTATAAAACAGTTTTAGTAAAAATAAAATCAACTATGTAAACTTACCTAAATCAGGCTTTAACTCAGTTGGCAAACTTAGCTTCCTGGACATCTTTGCTGAAAAGTGAAGTATATCTTTTTTTTAAAAAGAATAAACATGATTCTGCTGGCCTTTATTTGCTTCTTTCCCAATATTTAATATATCATTGTTTATTACATTAATTGCAGTACTTAACAGAATTTCTACTAAAGCAGAGCCTCACTTCCACGAGGGAGTGGTGCAAAGTAAAACATGGAAGATACCAAAATCCCCAAATATATCGTTTTATTACTTTTGCCAAGCTTCATTTCTCTTCAAGATTCAGGCAGAACTTGATTGGATGAATTTTGATTTGGCTCAACCTCAAGTTTTATCTCCTCAGGTGAGAGGACAGAAAACAGACTGTTGGCTATTGCAAGAATGTGCACTGAAGTTTACATAAAGTTAACATCCCATCCCCTCTTCTGCCCTATTTTCTGATCAAACCTGAGATATTTAAAATAGAAAAGAGATGATCTTTTAATCACACTAAAACTTTAATGCACATGTGTAAAAAGCTAGTAATCTGAGACACAATCCGCAACCTTAGAAGAATGACATTACACAGAATAATTATAAAATCAACAGCATACAAACACTTGCAACACTATCAAACAAAAGATAGTATAATTTTGATAATACTGCTGAAGTAAAAAATACCACTTGAGCTCATGCCTGACTTGGAAAATTCTCTTTATAGTAATGGAAATCTTCTGGTCCATTTAAAATGCAGTACAATACTAACAAATGCTGCTAGAAAAGTCACTAGGAAACTAGCAGCCATACATCCCTCTTCCATCTTTCTTTCATGAATTACTGAGGAAGGAATAATTTTGATGTAGCTTAATTACTAGACCAGGGCTAGACTCTGAATTTATTTCCCAGACAAATTCTTGATTTTTGATATACCATTGAATTCTTCACTATCTTGTAATGGTAATACTTCTCTACCTAAAGTAGATGTTGAGAACAGCCTAAATCTGGAGTACCTTGTAATGGATACCAGCCATAAAGCAGCCTGAATCTTGCTGCTTCTTTCCACTAAAAAATGGAGTTAACTTATTCTAATTACCATTTTAACAGAAATCATTCTGTTTTCTACATATCTTGAAGAACAGCATGTGATTTAAAGTTACTTCTATTCCTTCAAAAAGTGAAATACTTCATTGTATCATCAATTATGCTCATCAATATTGCAAATGCTAGTTATCTGAATAGTTGAACAGTTTTATTCCTGTCACACATTATAAAAATTTGAGAATAAGACTCCAGAAATAATCTTCTAATTTCCTTCATGTGTCAATGTTACAAAGTATGTCTTATTCAAATTAAATTGACATTACTTACTCTCAGACTAAAATGCTAGTCACTTTAACTTAGTGCAGGCTGAAACTGAAAAAGGCAGACTGACGACGTGTTTTCTACCCTTATACTTGCATTCACACTGGCATCTGTCTAGCTTAATGGCAAGGCCAAAACTCATCTAAATGAAGTTTCTGCCAAGGGTTGTTCTCAATAAGATCAACTCCTGTTTCAGAACAGAGCTCAGCTATACAAACAGAAAACCATGGTACAAAACAGCACTAGTGACCAGGAACCCATCTTTTTTGCTCTCAGGTTGAGTTTACATCAGCTTGAAAGAGATCATGAAACCTCATCTGGAATTGTCAGTTACAAGACAGGCACTCCTCATCATAAGACTTGTTTTCTGTATTAGACACATAAATCATAAAAGCCGAGATACTGAACAAAAGCTCAAGTATGCACACAGAAAATAATTTATTTTTGGCTTTTCACAGCTTTTACCATGTGTGAATACCTGCAATGATTAATTAACTTAGCCACTTTGAAGACCTGAGTGGTCACTTTTGGCTTTTCTAATACAAATGTTTAACACAATTTTAACATTTTGGAGAAAACTGCTCCCCACCAAAGATAGTAGGTAACAGATAATATAGCAGGTAATAACAAGTACAGGCAAATGCATTGGATTCTAAGAGTCAATTCACAGTTTTAGCTTTTTGTTTCTTAGTGAAAGGCCAGCTGTGTGAACTAGGTTGATAAGGTAAAAGAAATTTGTCAGACATCATTTTCTATAAATGCTGAACTACGCCTCATTAATAGGACAAGAGGATACATGGATTGTTAAAAAGGATGTCACTGCTAGAAATCGTGAATTAATGTGTTATGCAAAAAAAATAAATTTCAAAACGTACATTGTGCCAAAACCCTCAATAATTCAAATGTAAATAGGAAACAAGAACCTATTTAGGTAGCAGTAGTGCCATCTTGTGTTTAAAGAAAGAAGTACCTAAAGATGCAATAAGAAAATAGGAGTATTTTGCCAGCTAAGTTGTTTTTAACTAACATTACTTAGTATAAAAATACCCTGCTTGTATTTGTATCTGGCTTACAGTTTACAATAGTTTTGGAAAATTCAGTTTTGCTATGCCTCAGACAAAAAACAGCAACATGCTAGACAACTACGTCACAAAAGATATAAATCAGAGAAATGGAAAAGATAGGATAGAGATCTACAGAGTGCTCAATGTCAGGCTTTTTACTCCAGTTGTACAACAGGGCAAAGGTGATGGTGACTGCTCCTGCTAGGTGTGGCTGATCTCAAGTAGTAGCTGTCATACCAGAGTTTAAAACCTCTTTTGGTGTGGTGGTGGTTGCTGCAGCATTTACAGCCAAGACTACCCGTCTATACCTGGTGTGAGACAAGGAGGCAGAGACTGGGAAGCCGTTTTACTCCTCCTAGTAGACTGCTGCTCAAAGCAACAATGACTATTTTGCCTGTGCTTACACCTACATTTAATACTCCTCTAAATCAGAAAACCTAGAGTCATACACAGGCACACAAACATTCTCTCTGTTGATAATATATACAATTAAATAAGTAGCATATAAAAGTACAATATTAGAGAACTGCCCAAAACCAACATTCAGGATTCTTGGAGATTTCTCATAGGTCAGGCTTGAGGGTGCAGGTGTTAAAATATGAAAGGTTACCATGAATAGCATGTTATATTTCAGCATAGCAGGCTCAACCAATTCAATGAAGAAAACCTGAAGGCTGAGACATGACTAAGCTATCAGTAGAAAGCTGTGGCTTAAAAGTAATAGATACATTTTATTTGCAGGGGGTTATCCTGAGCTGATACTCTACAATGTACGGCACATCAGTTTGAATATCTTAATAGATATACATGGCAAAGCTGAAGTGTTATGCTATTGTTGCAGTCTTCGATGGGTTTCGATCCTTTAATGAAGCAAGAATCCTTGTCTGATTGTCACTAATGATAGAAATCTGTAGAAATTAAGATGTTTCTATATAAGTTTCAATGAAATAATTAAATTGTCAACAGCTTCATATTTCTCAATGTATGTGTATTATGTTACCACCTTACAGCCCTGTCACTGAAACGGTATTACTTCGCACTTTGCAAGCAGTATTCCCTTACTCACTGTTCCCACGTGACAAAAAACACAAGAGTGATATTAACAGCAACGGAAATTATCAGTGTAAATAATTCTTGTTCTGTTTTGCAATCCATTGGGCAGGTTATATTTCACACATTGACAAAGAATGGAAAAAAAACTTGAACCAGCTGCACTAAATGCCAGTGCAAAGAGCTACAACCATGCTACATACATCAAATTTATCCATGTGAACACAGTTAAACAATTTGTTTCATACAACATGGTGAAGTTAATGACAGTGACACACACATTTTACAAATCTCATTTTCCATTCACATTTAGTTAGAAATTCAGTTTAAAACAATGAAATGCAAACCCATGCAACTACTAACACTGAATAAGAGGTGTTTTACTTTTGTGGAAGAGCTTAGAATGTAAGTTCAGAAGAGCCATGCAGAGTAAACATGCCAGAGAAGGTGTGGAAAACATGGCAGTGAAAAATCCATTCAGTGCACAGCATGGAACCACTCAAAACTCTAACAGAATGCAGATGAAATAATTAAGTTTCTTTAAACTTCCAATAAACTGTGCAAGTTACACAAATCACAGTATGGGCTGACTGGGAGACACTTATGAATTACACGTCAAATGCATTATTGTCTCAATTAACTCTGCGTTCAATTTACACCCTAAAGAACACATTACTTGTAAATAAATGTTTTGCTTTAACTGTGAAAAACAGTTACAATACTTTCAGTTGAAAGGCTTCAAGCTGAAACAGATGTCTAATTCTATAGAATTGTCATTAGCATGTTTTATTAATACTGTAACATTACTCTGAAAAAAGTGAAAAAATAATGAAGTCGCATTCAAGCATACTTTTTTTTTGCACAAGACAGGCTGTCTTAAGTTCAGAAGAGACTGCTTTGGGACAAAAGGGAAACATTACCTCATCAACAGGCACTGATATAATGCACAAGATGAAGTGTTGTTCATCTCATTAGAACTGAACATAGTTTCTAGTTAGTCTGAATTTCCTTTAAGAGAACATATTAATCAATACTCATGCAAATGATACTTTTTTTTAATTACAGATGAATTGATATACTATATTATTGACAGCCATTTGCTTTCTTGAATTATATTCAGGCTTCCGCTGTCTCAAGAACTCATCTTCCCTAACATTTCTGTTATCACTGAAAGGAGGGCTCAACACAGTACTGAGAAAAGGGCATATTCTTGCTCTTCCTCATTCTGTACCTCAGATTCCAAAGATGACTTCATTACACTTGTATTTATCTCGCCATATTTCGATTCTTCTCAATCACTGAATTGCGATGAAAGGGATTAATGGTTTAGGAGAAAAGTTAAATTCCCAAATAGCAAATCAAAGGGACACTACAGGAAAAGAAATCTCCTCCTCCCTAATCTTAACCAATGGTTCCAAACAACCTATGAAATAGTAGTATAGCAAACAGTTTTACTATATGAAGTAGTTTCAACCTTTGATCTGACTAAAGAGATAAAATGAAATCCTGCTACAATGACATACTAATGTACTAAATGAAAACAAAATGAACCATCAACACAGCAATTCTGAAATGAAAATAACCATATCCCAGTTAAGGAAGAAGAGTCCCTTTCCCAAAATTAAACCATACAGCCTCTTGCCTTCATTTATTTAATGATGCTGTTATCAGAAGCAGAGTTAATTTCCATTCCAATCATAAAAGGGTTCAATCTACCTGTATACAACATATTCCAAGGAAATTTTGTCACCAAATTGTTAAGACAAGTCTGGAGCTGGCAGGGCATTGCATCACTGCTGGATGCAGGAAAGTAAATGCAGTTCTGTAACAGTAATGTGGTGTACTTATATGAGCAAGTCCTCTTCCAGATGATTAAATAGAAACATGATACTACCTCTATCCTGACCATAGTAACATGGAAATCTGACCATATGGCTATGAATGCAACACATAAGAAGACATTAAATCAGCCACATCTCCTCAAAGAGAGCGTACCTTTGCAAAAGTAGTGGAATAATGTTGTGACTTGCATAGACTGAACTCTTAGTACGGATTAGAATTTCACCCATCCAGAAAATAGAGAAGTGCAATTGTAAAATCAGAGAATTTGAACCACCAGTATCCTTGATTTTCTTAAAAATTGTACCCAGCATATTTAGTACAGAAGCAGCCCACAGAATTACCAATTAGCATAAAGAATGAAAAATTAATAACTTGATGCATTGAAATTTGAATTTTATTTTGTTTTTTGCTGCTGGGTTAGTGTTGCATAGAGTAAGGCACTGGATTAGGAACAGAGCAGAATTTTTCTAGTTCCTACCTATGTCATTGGCTACCATCTTGGAAAACTTTCTGCTTTTGGTCTTCACTGTAAATAATATTTTAATAAAAAAGATCAATCTAAGTGTATCAAAAGATAAACTGAAGAAAAATAAAACTATAGAAGAGAAAAATACTGTACCCTTTTCTATAAAATTATTCATTTTTTGATCATCATCAGAATTGTTTGGTGTACCAGAACCTATGAGTGAAGACAGAATGGAATAGATATACAAACATATACCTTTGACAAAACCAATGTATTAATACAAGCTTTCAGTTCAAGGAAGATACAAAGATGTATTAAAATATCAAATAGTGATACTGGCATTCTCTGTAGCTGTACTAGATACTATGAAGTCCCAATTTTTTTGGTACAACAGGAATTCTGCCACAGTAAGATTAAACCACAGAAATTATAATGCAAGGTACAATGCTGCACAGTGCAGCAAGTTTACTGCTAGAAATATTTCCCTCATTGAATAAAATGTTTACATTGAATAACTAGATTGCTCTCCTAATCATGGTTCCAGACACAAAGATTAACCTAAATTAGGACTCACAGAACACTGCTGTATGAATAAACTTAAGTTTTGGAAATTGGTTTTGTTTTTTGTTTTTTTTTTTTCCCAACACAGTAACTCACTGTTGAGCCACAGTTCAACTGTCCTGCAGACAACTCAGAGCCAGTGTGGACACCTGGGATTTTTCTGAATCCTTAACAGTGAAAAGCCAGTGGGGGCTATACACCACAACTTGAGGCTTACCACCATCATGAAATCAAAACACAGTTGAACTAAAAAAATGCCAAATTTAATTGGATTTTATATTGTGGAAGTGTAAAATAAGAATAGAATGTAAACATTTTGGCACTCATGAACACAAGAACTTGACAGTTTACAATGCTATACCATGTTTTATGGGTCAGATAAATGCCCCGGGAGCCTAAGCTTATTACTGCTTAATAAGTACTGTAGAAAAAGCAGGAGATAAAATTATTTCACTTGCATTTTCACAATATTTACATAGTTCTATGTTATGAAAACTGTAGGATACTCTTCTAACTTGCATAGGTAGGTAGTCCCTTTCACAGTCCTCTCAAGTGTATAACCACCCACTGGAGGAAGTCTAATGGAAGTTAGCTTCCACTTCTCTTCACCTGGGCATGGAAAGGTTGAAGAGGTGGAAGATTTCGATTGCTTGTGCAAGTGCAGACTTCAGCCTTTATTCAAGTATGAAGTAACTTCAAAATAGTCTCAGATAGTCAACTCATAAATTGAGGACTGATTTCCACCTCTGCAGGATAAGGATTTTCCCCCTTAACTCTGTTTCATTTCAGGACATTTGAGTTCATCTATACTAAAGTTGCCTCCTTTATTGATCTTCTTAAAGAAATATCATAATTGCATACATTTTTAACCTACTTCAGCTAACACAACGTAGACAGGAGGGAGGGAACGAGCTAAACAGAGAGGGAGGAAAGGCAAATTGTTAAATTTAGGATTTTTCCATCTAAATCTTGATTTGCATCTTTGGGCTTGCTTTCATTGCACTGCACTGTTAGTGAAAATGATGAGTTTTACTCTACTTCAACTCCAAATTATGAAAGAAATCCCGTAATCCAAATTAGTGTTTCAAGTTTTAGTGGTACCAGTTGGAAGTGGTTTGGGCTGACATTTGAGTGATGCTGGAGCAAGGAGAAAAAAAAGATGTAGATTAAGGGTTACAACTCATTAGCTGTTCATTGTACACATTTTATAGAAGTCTATCAGAAAGCACTTAGCCTGGACTTTAAGTGGGTCAAATTCAAATACCTTAGTAAGAATGATAATTCTCCTCTATCTTGACAGACAAAATTATTTACTCCAACTGCAGCACTGCACAGCCAAGTTGTTTACAGATATCGGTCTTGATATTTAAAAATGAAATAGGAAAGATGTACTTTATTCTAAACACCGCAAAAAATGCTTGCATTAAAAATGGTACGGAAGTTGACAACTTCAGTATACCAATGCTTAGCATTACATAGGTTTGTTATGAAATCACATCTTTTTAATTAAAATTTTCAGCCAAATTTTGCTTTAATTATAGATAGAGTAAATTAGGTTTAAGAAACAGTTAAGTCAAAAAGAAAATTACACCGACTTACCTAGATGAGTTTTGCACAATTTAAAGTTAACATCAAAAGACAGCAGTTGTCAAATCAGAAATAAAAATTTATGTTAAAATTTCTACTAGAGCTACAAACAGGATATTTTGTTTTGTTATGCCTTCAACTTGGCTTTGAAAGGTACAAGCTACAATAGAAAAGGAATCCTTCTTTACCATTTTGCACTACATTGAAAAGGGTGCACATACTACTTTAGATACTTGAGTAAACCTGCAGTTTTGTCCTTTGCTCTAACTTTGAGTACAGCTTTGAATGAAACCGATAAAGTGACATATTACTTTAAAAGTTCTCAAAGTAATAGTGAATATAAGTTTTAGCTACTACGTGAAACGTTCATCTCGAATACTACATATTGACATATACCATTAAGTATTTACACGGCTATAGCCTCAACCAGCCAATATTAAACAAAATGCTAAGTAGTATTACATATTGCTGAAGCTTTTATTTAAAACTTTCACATACGGTAGTGGCAACTAAAAAAAACAGGAGGGGATAGTGTTAAGTTGGGAACTCCTACTTTGTAAGGGTGTCGGTTTCTGATTCTAAAAAAAAAAAAAATAATAATTTACCACTTATGAGGAAGCAGAAAAACTAGTTCTTTTTACAGAAATAATCTTTATCACTTCTGAGGACTCTGAAACACAATCACATGAACCATTACAGGAATTTGTGTATCTCTTATCAATGTTTCAAAGCTCCATCGTGCAGTACATTCCCTGAAGCATAAATATTTCAGATTATATCTCTCTTCACTCATCTTTATGACATATTCCTATTGTATCTCTTAAATCAGCCTTGTTTTAAAAATGCAGTTGTGCAACACGGCAAAATTTGTGACAGCTCAAACAGTTTCTGAGAAGACAACAGGTTTTATACAATTACTGAACCAGTAAGTGCTGACTTAAAGCATGCCATCTTCTGGGCGAATAAAAAGCTGAAGATCAGAGAAAGTGAAGATTACCTGAAGTGGGTGATTTGCAGCGGTCTTCTGGCACCATTGTACCTTCATTAATATCACAAAGACCTGCTGAAACACAAAAACAGTGTATAATAAATACGGCTGCTATTTTATCCTTTCTTCCACTGCTGTTAGGAACTTAATTTCTTATTAGCTACAAACTAGCCAGTTGTGCTAAAAAAGAAAGTAACAGAAATTTTAGTTTGGACATTACCCACAGTGACTGTAGAGTCACTTCTTCTTACTAAACGTTTTCCTTACAAAATACACTTCCTCAATAGATTTCAGTGAAAACCACTAGATTTTCAGCAAGACAGACTTATCAGAACAGTTAATTATTTACACGCCATAGATAATATATTAAGTACAAATATAATTTCTGTTTTGAAAAAATCCTAGTTATATTAAAAGTGTAATTGTAAGAGAAAGTCAGATGAAATAGGATCTTGAAGATTACAACCATGTGTGCAGTATGACAGGGGCTTTTTTCAAATTATTTTCCCACTATTACAGTGACATGCTTTGTATTTGCTGTTGCATTGCTAAGTTTGTTTTTCAGCAAAACTCCTTATTGATGTCACTTACAGAATTCTAGGGTGCTTATGAAAGTGTTCTTCCTTGCGTGGAGGTATTTCACTAAATTCTTACATCGTCAAATCTGATCATTTGAATAACTGCAGTATGTTACTATCTAAAAGCTCACTCCTTCCATTCCAGTGAAGGAAGTAAAGCATAGGAGTCCACAATCAAATGCTGAAAATGGAAGTTGCCTCATAAGCATCCTAAATATTATTCCACAGCACTAACTGGAAGCATACAAGGAATTTTCCTATTTTCCTTTTTGACAAGAAATTGATGTCAAGAGTGCCCATGATTAAGTGAATTTTATTGACATTTTAAGGCCATCTTTAGTTTTAGATAATAGAGTTTTCCTTCAGAAATTTCATGATGTGATACTAACGCAAACTTAACAGTTAACAGTTAAGAAATGTTTGTTAAAATGAAAGGTTTTTGCATGCACACAAATATTTCAACTAGTCAAAAAGCTTGAGAGATGTAATGGTATGGCTAAGGGAACAAGGGCTTGCACATGCAAAGCCTGTCTATACAGCTGTATACTACACACTCACTAGTACATCTGTACATATCTGTTAACAGATGACAAGAAAGTACAGAACAGCACTACTCTTCTATCAAAGCTTTAAAGTTTCCAAATACTAAACCAGGAGTTAATCATTTAAAGGAAAAAAGGTTATCCTGAAATATTGTATCAATGTGGAACATATTAAAAGTGTCGCATTCACACAATTTCATTTATGCAAAATAGTCTTTTTTAAGATTGCTAAAAGCATATACATCTTGAACCTCAAAACTCAATTACTAGGATTGATAATAGTGGTACATATT
The DNA here is from genome assembly GCF_031877795.1 of Strix aluco. Taxonomy (NCBI): domain Eukaryota; kingdom Metazoa; phylum Chordata; class Aves; order Strigiformes; family Strigidae; genus Strix; species Strix aluco. The sequence continues at coordinate 58,594,187 of NC_133933.1, read as the reverse complement.
CTCTAACAAGGTATGATTTGACATCTGAAAGCACCAGAGTTTTAAATATGCATGAGAGTAAATGTTTTGTACTAGACAGGGTTATGTAAAAAGATTTTTCAAAAATCCAGGTGCTGCTCTCCCTACAAGCAATACAAGTTTTAGATTGTAGCAGTACTTGGAGGACTGTGCTTTTAGAAATAGTTCTGTTTCTAGATCATGGTCCTTCAGGAGCCAAACGGAATAAATCCAAACATGCTGTTCAGGAACTTAATTTCCTCTTTCCTGCAAATATTTTACTTCTTTATCTTCATAGGAAGCATTTAACTTCTCACACTAGTTTTCCTACAAAGATTCCTGCATTCACAGGAATAGTCTTTAGCCAAGAATGAAGTCACACACCTGCACGCTTGATTTCTTTGTTAAGAAGTCTTGAGGCTACAATTTGATTAATATACATCTTAAGAAATAACTCAGATCAATCGATCCAACAGAAAACCCCCAAAACACTCTCTCATCATAGACCTATGCACTAATTTTATACATTAGATAAAATCTATCCCATGGAACATTACGTGTGCATTATGACAATCATTATAGCACATAAACCTTGGAAATCTAAGCATAGCCATCACTGCTCTAATTTAAGAGAAAAAAGAAGGGACAGCAATAGATAAAAAGTAATTTTACCTATGACTGAATTAAACTAAATAGATAAGAAGAATGTTCTGAGTTAAGTCTGTGAACTATGAGGATCTGTCCATGACCAATGAGAAGAAGAATCTGGTGTAACAATTGTTATTGCTGTTCATCTTAGTACCCCAGGTACCCTGATGAAAGCAGTGTGCACACTGGCAGCAAGACAGCTCTCCTGGAAAAGTTCTCTGGTTTCAGGATTACAGCATATGTGCTAATTGCTATGGATTACAAAAGCAAAGTGATCCAAGAGTTTCCGTTTCAGAACTGCAAAGACTACAACCTGCTAGAACACAAATATACGGAAAAGTGACCTTCAAATAAGCTTTTAGCCTATGTATCTGAACTCTAGTAGCAAGAAATTTGAAAAGCCCAAAAATGAATCAAATTACATAATGCCATTAAAGACATGAAAATTACCATGCTGCTTTAAAAACTCTCTAGAATTACATCTGAAATTAACTGATGTATAAAGGAAGTTTCATGAGATATTTGTCAGTTTTTCACATAAGCATTAGGCAGAAAATCTCTGAATAAACTACAACTTGCCTGGAAACCAGCCCAATTAAAAATCAGAACTAGAACTAGCTTGATATGAAGATGTAAAAGGTAGAATTAGAAACAATTAACCTGAAAAAATGAGTCAAAAAATTCCCAAACTGAACAATCAAACCTTCTGATTCAGTTCTGGACTTGGCTTAGACACAGCTGATGTTGGTCTTGTTTAGTTGACATTCAAGTTAAAAGTTCAAATAGTTCATGTCCAAAGCCAGTTCAGACAGAAAGGGGATAGGGAAAACAACTAGAACAAGCAACCCCAGAAGAGTTCTAGGCATGTATTTTCTGCAGGTTTGACTCAATCCCAGTTCTGAATCCCTTGTAGATTACATTCAAAAAAGGCCTTTTTATTATACACCAAAAAAGTCACATGCATGCAAGAACTGCTTCTGTTTTGTCAGAATCCTAAACTGCCTCTGGTAGAACTAAGAAATACTAACTTACAAGAAGTTGTATTACATTGTACTAGTTGAGAAGTCACATAAGATCTTGTAACTCTCACCAACAGTGAGTTGCAAGAGTTAAGATTGGTGTCCTGTGTGAACTTATTTTTCCTTGCTTAGTTACATAATTAACAGCTGTCCATAAGTTTTGGTGTTCAGTCATAAAATTACAAATTGTTTGATTAAGTTGGTACCAATATTGACCTTCTTAATGGCTCCTGTCATATTTAGCAAACAGTACATCAAGCAAAAGTCTCTAAACAGTGTAAGCCTCCACTGTGTATAGAGTTTTCATCACACTACAAAGCTTTTACTTATACATTTTACATCTTTCAGCACATGGCCAAAGTTGGGTTTTCGCCCCCCCCACCCCCCCTTGTTATGATCTGAAGATAAAGGTTGACTTTGTTTTAATTCTTGAGAAGCACCTGATGACACTGTCTAGCAGGCCTTCACAAAACACATATACTGCATGCTTCACAAACTATAAATTACCACCCAAAACATGTGAGTAATATACCTGGTATGAATCACTGATAAATTCCAAAACACGATCCCAACTGGGAGCTTGTATCTGTTGAGCTAGCCTGAAATGACAGTTTACAGTCTAGCTAGTGTAGAGAGCCTTGTCTCTAAATAGATGCTGCTTTAAGTCGGGAATCTGAATTTCTTTTCTGAGTAGAAAAAAAATAAGATGACAGAAACATACATCATATTCTTGCAACACAAGTGAAGGGAAAAATCTCACATTTCCATTCATATTTCAGAAGGTAATGCAACCCTTACTCTGTGAACTTTTTGTAAAAAGGTCTTTTTAAATTTTCAGTTGGTTGAATCAGGACATGCCATTTACTAAATTATAAATATGTAAGCAGATACTGATGATGTATTAAATATACATTTTATGCTGGAACATACAGAATAGCAGGGTTATTAATGAGAAAGGAACAATTCTTACTGCCTTTTTTTGGGGGCAAAATCTGCCTAAGTGGTTAAGTAACAGAGAATGATGTTTTCTTACACACCTCTATACTGAATTTTTTTTTTTTTTTTTATGACTTTGCCAATCTTGGGATACCATGTACAACACCAATATGCTGCTGTGTTGCACACTGTCTGAACCACAATGTAATTAATAAAGAACATGTCTAAATGTAGGCATAGGTTAGTCTTTTTTTTTAAAAAATGTTTTCTCTAAAACCACATTGAATACATAAGCACTTTTTCTAGGAATATTTAGAAATTAAGTACTAATACTCCCTGAAGATAGAGCTGTGCAGTAGTTGAAAATGTCTTATTTGTAGAAAAATTAATTTAGATGTGTTCTGACTAACTCTTATAGTTCCAATAAATATAGCAAAGGATAATTCTTTAACGTAACAGACATTGTGGAAAATTACACAGCAATAATGCTTTATTATTTAAGCTATGGAAGTCTGGGCAACACATACAATGAAAGAACTACAAAAAATTAGTATTATTAAATGATAACTCAAGAAATTACTTTCAGTTTTTAAGAAGACTAGTTCCAGCTAACCAGAGTATTGTCAGGATGGTGGAAGGAAAGAGAATAACTACATGGTTAAGAAATTAACTCTTCTGTACAAAACCTGTATTTACCTATTCCTAAATTAAATAGTCCAGGTAAGTTCAGCTTTACAATCGTTGGCTTCAGAAACCAGTTTTGGGACTTCTGCCCATCTTTTGTTTCCCTTCACAGTAACAAATCAGTCGCAGACCCTTATTTTCAGTTCTATTAAGGTATCATATTAAGGTGGAGGCATTTCTTTTATGCCTAGCTCCCTTTCTCCCTATCTTGGTTTTGCCTGGGACAGAGCTAATATTTTTTTTTTTTTTTTCCTTCTTTTTCCTCCTTAGTAGCTAGAACAGTGCTGTGTTTTGGATTCAGCATGGGATTTGGTATGAGAGGAATGTTGATAGTGTACTGATGTTTTTAGTTGTGGCTAAGAAATCAAGGACTTTTCAACTTCTCACACCCTACCCAGGTGCAGGTACACAAGAAGCTGGGAGAGAGCACAGCAAAAGCAACAGACCCAAACTGGCCAATGGAATATTCCATATCATATAACACCATGCTCAGTATATAGAAGAGGGTTGACTGGGAAAAGCTCGCTCACTTCCAGCATTGTGGTGTCAGGATTCTCTCTTCTCTGGGATCGGGGGAAAGGGAAACAGGCTGGGCATTGGTCAGCAGGTGGTGAGCCATCACATTATGCATTACTTGTTTGTATTTACTATTATTACTATTATATTTTTTTAATTTCAAATTGTTTTTATCTCAACCTACAAGTCTCCTTACTCTTACCCTTCCGACTCTCTCCCCCAATCCCTGGGGGTAGGGGAGGTTGAGCAAGCAGCTGTGCAGTGTTTGGCTACCAGCCAGGTTTAAACCATGACACCCCCTTAGCAGCACAGGATGGAAGACTATACAGAAAGCAGTATTTGGCTATTGAGCCTGCCCTCTACGACATGTACTACTTTTTTCTTGTTCGGTGGAAAAAAAAAGCAGAACTAGCAGAATTGGACTACAATCTCAATTCTTTCTTTTTTTTTTTTTTAACTCCAGATCATTCTGTTCTACTCTCCTTCAGTAAAAAATGGGGTGAGATTACCTACCTCTGCCCAAAGGCTAGAAAAAACTAGCATCCTAGGGAAAGAAACAATGTTACACTTCTAAAAGTCAGCTTTATGTTCTTCAAGTTCTTGGATGCTGTGAATGATGGAGTAAGTCAGAGAAGCCCTTGAGTTAAACCACGGTTCTCATGGGCTACCTCCCTCTCATAGGCACCCAAGCTTCAAAAATGCTTGAAAACCCCACAGGGCTGTGCAATACACAAACACCTCCACTCTTAATCCCTATGAACAACATCTCTGAGAAGTAAGGTTTCATTTGTAATACATAAATCACTGTCTTCTACAATGTTAAATATTATTTTTCTCATTAATAATAAATAAAAATAATAATCAATTAACACTAGAATTATGGAAGATTTTGTGCCAGAAAGGGGATGAAGCAAGGGAAGCTTCTAACCTCAGATCTCAAAGAACACTAGGTTTGGTGAGTAAGATATCCTGGGACTGTAGACATCAGTAACTTCTGAGACAGGATCTCCTTTTGATTTTGATATTTATTTAAAACACACAAAATACAGAGACTATGATGGTTGCTTCTTTCCCTTCAAGTTTCTTTTAAAGATGCCATGAGCAAGAAATACAATAGGTAGGTCATGGATTAAAAATAGCATCTAAAAGTAAAACAATTACTTAAAATGGACTAACAAAAATATTTATGGTGAGTGAACAAGTTAAAAAAATCAAATTCAAATGTTCAAAAATATTTTATTGCCATGAGATGACTTACTTATATAAGAGGTGCGAAGCTTTTTCACAGACTCTGAATATAAGTTAGAAAGGCCGCACATGCAAGAAGCCACAGTCAGCATACCTTTATGAAGCAATGAAAAAAGGAAAGACGAAGACACTAACAGTACATTTGAGACAGAAAAGCCAGCAGAATAACTTGTATAACCAGATTTATAAAATGCTCTTGCCATGCAGATTGTTAGTATTAAAATGCAAGATGAAGAAATATATGATTTCATGTAACTGTTATATTCACAAGCAAAAAGGACTTCATTCATGAACATCTTAGACAGATTTATGCAGATACAACACATTAAAACACCAAAAGCCAAGAAAACAAAGCAACTAGTGTTTAACACTCCAAAGGGCAGTTTATAATCTAAATGCATGAAGCAGACTTTAAGCCCTTCACTCCCAAGGGGTATTAACATAGTCAACCAGTAAAGTTATATCTTTCTCTCTTAAAAAGTAATCTTAATAAAGTTTGTTTTTATTAGAGGAAAATATTTTATCTGACCGGATACAAACTGTGCATGTTCTGCTCTACATTAATGATTTTCAGACCAGTTTCCTCAGTGAAATAAGCTGAATGGTGCCACCTGGATCTTCCTCAAACCAATGATTTATTAAAATACATCTTAGAGCATTCACTTCAATTTCAATAAAATATTACCTAAAGAACTTACCTGGACTTTATTCTGGATCTCTTAAAATAACGCAATCAACACTAGAGCAAGAAGAATTTTTTTGAACAGTTTATTTCCTCTCGAAAAATAATCATTTGGGGCAGCAGTGACATTGTTTATCATTCTGTCTTTAGCCATTTTCCAAATTAACTTAAAAGTATCCACTACGTAATGAGGAGGAGAAAATAATCTAAATCCTCTAAACTCTTCTTTTGGCAGTAAAAAGCTTGGCATTTTGTCTGGAAAGTCACTTTCCTCCTCAGCTGCAAAGGAACAACCTTCCTCAGAATATTTTTAAATCAAAGTCCATTTTTCAAAAGATATTTATTTTAGCAGTTTGTATTTGGAAGCTTGCTTGGTTCATTCAAATCAAAGGCTTCCTCTCAAGCATAACGTAACAGGATACACAACATAACATGCTTTAGCCTGTCAGGGACGTTTCTAGCCAAAGGTTAAAATAGGAAGCCAAAAGATTCCAGCAGATACACTGGCTATCTGCAAACATTAATGGGTTTATACAAGCATGTGATATGGGTACTAGGTTTATCAGAAATACCAGGATATTTCTACTTCATGCTGTGTTATTAAGTTAAAATCTTGAAACCGCATAAATCCTTTGTACATTTATACTTATATCTATTCACAGAGATAATGTTTTTCCATCTGCTTTTTCTTAAAACTTACATGAAACTGAAGAGTAAGTAATGGTATCAAGCACCAGTAGATTCCACTAAGCAACAGTTTTGAGGAAAACATGAAGTAACAAACTTGCAGTAATGACATTAGAGACAGATCAAGAAGAAAGGATGAAACAACAATGGAGAAGAGTATGCTTGTATTCAAAGAATACACACTAATAACCCAGATAAGCTCAGAAGAAAGGCACAGTTGGCTAAAACAAGTTTTGGGTTACTCACCTCCAGACGGTTGCCGAGTTTTTCGGGGAGATCGTGGCTCCCTGCGATAAGGATCATTGGAGCCATACAGTTCAATAGTGCCTAGATTCAAAAGCACTGTCTTCTGGAGGTAATCAACCATAGCAATACCATTACAGTTTCCAAAAACTACTCTGGAAAGAGAGAAGTGGAAGGAAAGACAGTGCTAATCAAAAGTTGGTAAAGTTTTATATTGGCATTTGTTGCTGTTCAGTATTATAAGACTTCCTAATTTTTAGGGTAAGTCATAAGCTACACATTTATAAATAACTGTTTTAGAATGCCGTATTGTTTAATTGTTCTCTTGTAAAAACATGTGACACTGAGTAGAACAGATCACCGTCACTGTACTTGCCAACCTATCTGACAGAGCCTTAAATGACACTTACTCTTGGCTGTACAGTACCAGGTGAGGAAGAATGATGCCAATTTGTGTCTGATGTTAGCATCATCAGGATCTGCCATGACCCAAAAACAATTATCTTTTAAGCACAGAAGACTGATTGCCTCTCTTGTATTGCTGTGCAGCTCATGTGAACACACATGAAGACGTGATTTTTAATAGATGATTTTAAACCAATTTAACAGAATAATGAAAAACCTGTGTAGAGTATACTTACAGGCCATATGCTGAGTTGACTGCTAAGCTGGTTATCTGTTGAGGAGGTTCTCCACTCACCCATACTAGCTGGATAACCAGCTCAATTTGGTAGCCTGGAGACTGCTTGAGAGGAGAATTTTTAACTCTACAAAGTAAACAAAACATAGTATCTTTTTACGACTCTCCACAGTCTCCATTTTTTCCTTATGGGCCCAGAGTTCAGTAAATTCTACAGCACGCTGGACTTCAGGTAATTGGAAAAAAAAAAATCAACACAAACACATAAAAGCAACCAGAAAAAGCCACACTGGAAGTAATCATTCACTTCTTTAAAGGCCCTTTTGATTCATTACCTAACTGAAAATTCATTGAGCAACGATCACAAATATTTCATTTCTCCCCTCTTCAGAGCAAGGCATAACTGTATTAGCATGCTGTACTGACGTGAATAAAGTCGTTCAGTGTCTAACAGGAAGCTATTACCCATGCTTTTCAGAGTTCCCAGAAGAACTCTGATTTAGAGAATGGAAGGGGGTGAGGGGGAATATGGAAGAAGCGTACTGAAGAGGGAAACAGAAGCACAATGTAGTGAGCAAACAAAAAGCTAATGATATTGTATAAACAAAATGAAAGCAAGGTAAATAATTTTAATGATAGATCAGCTGTATGGAATGAACCTGGGAGTGGGAGAATTGAAGTTCCTTGACAGATTTTATTTGCATGCTGATGTCCTGCAGGTCTTTCATCTTTTAAGGTGAAAAAAGTTACATAGAACATAAGCTCCTCTGGTTCCTGAATTCCTCTTATTTTACCACCCATTCATTCTCATTAATGCATATTTTGGATTACCAGTATTTTACAATAATTCAGAATTTCTCAATTTTTCTACTTCATCCATTTTTCTTTAAATGGATTTTGATACTTCTGCAACTCAGTATAACCGATAAGATATAAGAACTCCCACCCAGAGAAATAACCCCATCAGAAATTAGTTATTTTCTGGATGAATGCACTCAAAGAATTAAAATCCAAGTTGGGACCTTAGAACTTGAGAAAACAAAAAGTACATACATATCTTAATTTTATATCTGAAAATGAAATTCAGTGTATATTTTGTAAGGAAAAGGTGATGGTCCAGAAGCCGCATAATGCACTCTTGTAGAAGAATAAAAAAGATTGTCATCTTTTAACTTTCACTTCTCAAAGGAGTAAAAGAATAAGTAAGATAAATAAATAAGAATAAGTAAACAGAATATACTTACTTTAAACATGGGACATTATCACGAAGTCCATCAGATGAACTGCTACTAGTAGATGGATGAGACTGGGGAACAATGGATTGAGGATTAGAACCTGTGCCTGGAGTTGGTAAAGGTGGCACTTGCTCACCATCTGGAGATTCAACATCATTTATTTCATATAACAGACGTACTTCCAGCATCTATAAATTAAAGTAAAAAAATTATCAGTAAACTCTGCCTTTCAAAAAACTAGATATGAAATAAATGAAGTGCAGTTGAAGATACTACTGATAAGTGACATCCAGAACTTTCATCTTTTAAAAGATAAAAGTAGTTTAATATGCAGCACAACCTAAACAGGCACATGTAGCCTTCAGAAACAGAGTCATACTAACTACAGACTGAATATCTGAAGATTGCGAAACTTGAAAATCTAACCTATTTCCCAATATTTAAAAGTTTGCTGCTTAACATTGGAAAGAAATATAATGGATACAAGACCCATTTAATTATCATTAGTTATCTGTGCACATAATAAACTCTTAGTTATGAAGATAACTTGTTTTACGTAGTTCAGGAATGCTAGAACTAAGAAATGAAAGCACACAGCTATGCTTTACACTGTCATAACATTGTACACATGGGACTTAGTTCAATGTTGCACTGAATAAGAACATACATTTTAAAGAACCGTAAGTTCATCATGATTTCATATTTTCTGCTGCTGGATCTCTAACTATTAGTATTAACTGCAGTGCAGTGTAAAGAAAGTTTTCTACTTTCTTTACAGAAAATGGAAATTACAGAAGAAGATTCTCATCATCTGCAAAGTAGAACTTAACTCACAGACTGAAATTAAGAACTCTACAGTATTTTTTTATTTCTAGTACTGAAGAATAGCTTGCTAGGGGTTGATTTGTAAGAATCATTTAGGTATTCCCTCAGAAGGGAATGCACTTGTACATAAGTAAACACCAGAAGGAAAAAATAAGTCTAAATAAGTGTAAAATAAGTAAAATAAGTAAATAAGTAAAAATAAGTTTAAGGAGATGAGGCATATCTGAAGGAGTAGAGTAAGAGGCAGAAAAAGAAAAAAACCAACTACATTATGATTAATGCTTTACTTAGAATAAACAACATTTTATAAAGGGCTTCAAGTTAGATTTCAGCTCATACATTCAGATAAGTAAAGTTGCATGTGTGTGTCTGAGTTAATAAAGGACTTCTCAAACTATTGTAATAGAACTTGCCATTGTATCTTACACAGAATAAAACAGTGACACAGCAAAGTCCTTAACAGACCTCAGGGCACGTCTGGCACATTTCTACTCTTCTAGCTCTGCATACTGGAGAAGTCTTGCCAAGACAGATGGTAATTATTAGGAATCAAGGAAAAGAGAGAAATCAACTCCCTTGAAAGCTTTGAAAATTCTTCAACTCAACGTCTCATTCACTTCTGTGTTCATTTTATCTCTGATACAGCCAAGTTTAGATCCACTATTTCCTTTGATTGATACAACAATGAACTATTATTGGCTGCAAAACCGGAAAAAGCCAACGAAAATGCAAATCTTGGTGGGCAATTTTTACTTTTGCTGGATTTCATAATTTATTTTTTTTCCTCCACAAAAATACATCTCCTCATTTTGAGGCAACTGTTTTTGTCCATTTCACTAAAAAAATGAAAGACAAGTAAGTAAATCGCTACAAGAAGTAGTAAATCGCTACAACAGTCTTATAACAAAATCCTACAAAGTTAAAAAATGGTTATACTAATTACCGGAATGACTTCTGTTGTCACTTCCTGCTTGCTGAACCTGTAAATAATGACATGTGCAGACACTCCAGCTATGCACAGCATTCTACTTTCTGGACACCATGAGATGATCTGAATAGCATAGGGATCTTCATCTACTATATCTGTGTTTGGCCTGTCATCTTTATTCCGTGATTTTTCAAACACTTTGGCTGTTTTTAGCTTATAGAGTACTTGCAGCGTTACTAGGAACAAACCAGAAGACATAAAAATTAGTTTTGATCTAAACAGGTATTTTTTTCTTTTATTTTAGAAACTTCTCTTCATAGACAAAGCCTCTATATTCCACAAAAGAGTGCAGAGTAGAAGTACTGAGCAACTGTGTTGACTCTGCCTGTGCAGTGCACCACTTGCCCAAAGCAGGATCAGTTAGTATCAAAAAAACCCCACAACACTTCTGAAAGATACATACTAAGCACTTCAGTTATAAACTAAGTCCTCGCAGCTTCTCAAGACTTAACTATACTTAAGGATCTCTTTATAACAAAAGTATCTAGTTACATATCCATACCCACAACTTAAGCCTATCTATGGCAGAGAAAGTGAAAATCCGTTCCTTTTTGCTTAGAGTATTTCAAATCCATGGCCTCTCACCTGTGTTCTCAGACTTAACAAACCCGGTTTCTCCAATTTTTATTTTGTCCTGTCTGATCATTCAAAAGCACTGCCCTCTGAGCAGTCCACATTTTTCTTGATAGCATGTTTCCTAGAATTGTTCTAGTGAGGCCCTGCCACAGTTTAAAATTGTGAAAGAATTACTGCATGTTGGTTTTATAGATATTCACACCTATTTATCCCAATGATTTTTTTTTTTGTGCAACACTTGACACTGCAATCCATTAACTCTAGTTTTTTCTTCCAGAATGTAAGTTCTGAGTGTAAACCATTGATACTATATTCAAACAAATTGTCTAGGATGCTATTCAAGAATTAGCAATATCATTCTCAACTGTAATTCTAATTCTTTCTTACATTTTTTTCAACTGTCTTGGTGTTGCTTTGAAACTTCACAAGCATATTCTCTAGTCAATGGCCCAAATCACTGCTATGAACATTAATCATATCATTAGGAAAACTTATTATAGCATCCTTTCTCCTCTTCCATATTTCAGTGGTTTTATCTGAATCACACTTCCCTAGCTCATCTGTAATACTGTGCTATAAGAGAGATTTAAGAGTTTTAAAATCAAGATACAGGATACTTGCTGTTTCTCCCTTAACAGGTTTATTTATCTGTTTTAGAAAGAAACTAAGTGTCTTTAACAGGATCTCCTTTTGACAGATCTATGCTGAATAGAATTTTTAAGCACACAGATTCAAATCGAGTGTGGTTGGCTCCCCCCCTCCTGGTTCCACCCCCACCCCAAACTGAAATTAAAGATTTATAACACTCCAAATACTCCTCCTCCCAGTTTTTAAACATATACATTGCATCTGTTCCCTCCCACACCCACACACGCCTTAGCATTTTGGAATCTTACCAATCTTCCACAAGTTTTCAAAGACAACTGATAATGATTCAAAGATTGCTTCAGGCAGCTTTTAAGTACCAAGAGTAAGGTTAGTCAGAACTAGATTATTTAAACATCTAACTCTGTAGTCCACTCTAATTTGAATTCTTACTGCATTTTTCACTGTTAGCTGTGTAGACCATCAAATGCAATTGACCCTTTAACTGAAATGTAAAACGGTATCAGACTCTTGAGGCTTGTTCAGTGTTCCACCAAAGAAAAGTGTCTTTATTTTACTGTTCTCCTGCCTTTCTTCACAAATGCCTAGATCATTTTATTAGCACAAACTACTACTGGTTCCAATTCTCATTTTTAGATACTGTAATTTATGGGGAGCTGATGTCTTATAAACACATGCCTCTCTCCTGTCTAAAAAGACAGAAATAACTTACTGAAATTCAATTGTACCAAAAAGGAATGCATTTGCCTGTCATGCATCCCTGTGCTCAATAACGTGCTTCTGAAGGTACTTGTAAAAAATTTTAGAACTCTTCCATTCTGCTGATCTTTAGACTACTAGTGCATTTTCACTGAAGTGGTAAAAAGAGTGAAACAATTAACTAAGAAATAATGTTAATTTTATTTAATTTTAAATCAAAGTTTCCTATGGAGTTACTGACTCTACACAAGGCAGGAAATAATGAGAATGAGTAGTCTGCGATTATATTCAATTAGAGAAATCAGTAAGTTTAGAAAAATCCTACTGCACAGGAAAAAATCTCTACTGAAAACACTTACTTGCTGAGGCATCCCAAAACTTGATTGACCCATCAGCATGCCTATGAAATATTAAAAAATTAATAAGATGGTAAGATGGTTAGTTGGAGTGTTAGACCTCTATGCTACTGGTTAGAAAATATATGGCTAACATTCTATTTTTATTAGAATTCTTAGTGACACTTTATTTTCACAATTTATTGGAAGTCAATATTTTATGAACATATGCCCCAATTACTTTGGACAAAAGGGATTAAAAAAACATTTGAAGGTTAACTCTCTGAAATTCCATTACACTATTATGAATTTACCATTTAAAATACTGATTTCAGCTACCTGCATTTCCCATAAACAGTTTGGTATACCTTACCATGTGTTGTTTCTTAAAAGATGCCCTTTATTTGGAATGACACTTGTAAAGGAGATGCCTAAATATACTGTATTTCAGTGTAAATGAGTCACCTAACTTGCTCATTTATCCCTGAAATTGAAAATCAGATGACTAGATTTTTTCAGGACTGTCTCTCAAAGTCTCTGCAATGTGTAGTATAAAGTGACAGTAATCCTCATTAGGGCTAATGGGCTGTTCTAAAAAAAAAATTCAGTAGTGCTCTCACTTTCAGTGATACACTGCACGGTTATAAATTAAATTTTGTTTATGCCTCTCAGAATAGTATTAGAAAGATCAGTCTCCAACGGCATCAGAATGAACAGACCAAAGGATTTGTTTGTGCTTTTTGAAATAAAAAACTTGGCTTCCCTTTCAGAACTGAACTCAGTAACTATTTAATGGATTTCCTATACTTTATAACAGTACTCACCTATTTTCTCAAAGTTCAAGAATAAAAGTTTCATGCAGGATATACTGACAGGAAGCAGACAATCACAATACCACATAATAATAATAATAATCCCTGTAAAAAACACCTGCTATTATTTTGTTCCTACCTTCTCTTCCACACTTTGCTTTATTTCCTTGTTAATGCATCAAGAAGATCATGCAAATGACTTGTCTGGTGAACATAATCTTTTAAATCATTCAAACCACTTAGAACACTGTTTTCTAGAAGAGGAACAAAATATTCTCACTTCTGCTTAATCAGCTAAGAAAGCTATACTACACTGTGGTATCACTTACCCTGTAATAATTATCTCTGGATAGCTCTGAGTGATCAAACCCCAGTTGCCTCCACTGATAGGCCATTCCTGGAAGATTAACAAATACACTGAGGAAGAAAATATCATACAGTGCAATGTTAAGCCATTGAAATTACTGCAGGTAGTACAGATTCCAGTATTTCACATGACTTCACAAAGTAATTAAGACATATCCACTGCAGAGGGAAAGATATTAAAAAAAAAAAGGAAAATCAAGAGCTATAAACACCTCCCCTGCTTCAGAAAGTCCCTTAGCTTCCAGGGACAGCAATCGATGGGAGCACATCAGGAAAGCATGACTACAGGCTTGACACATGCTATATCCTCCCTAGACACCTGCTGTTAGTGTCAAAGACAGGATAACGAGTCAGATGGAGCTTTGGTCTTAGTATGGCTACTCATTTTGCTTAGAGCTATTGATTTTCAGTATTTTCAAATACACATGTATGTACTAGATGTTGTACCTTCTTACTGTAACCTTGACGTTTCTGTCGAGCGCCAACTGAATAGAGTGCAGGTATGAGGTCCACAGGACAATCAGCAAAATATTCACAACAGGTAACTGGAGATTCATGTATAGTCAAAGGATAGGGATTCTCAAATATAGGGTACCTTGAATGGATGAAAGGGGAAGACCGTTAATCTAGGAAACATATTTTTTTTTTTTTTAAATGCAGACCGCAAGTAAAACACTAAAGACTAATTTTGCATTCTTTTCCTACAGAGAAAAATAAATGCATATCAAATTAGACTATGAACAAATATACCATGCAACTTTACTGCTCATGCAGTATGCTATCAAGATACTGTAGTACTCTAAATGGAACCTGAGGTTTGTACTATTTCTGGAATATTTCTAGAACACTGCTACTCCCTATAGTCTTACATTTTTAAAAGATTACTATTTTAATGGCCTGTGGAAAAACTGAATTCACCAAGTCCTAATTGCAGTAATGTGGAGATCGGAATTTATTTCTAACTCTCCACTCTATTCTTCCAGGGAGAAAGACAGAAGACTCCACTTTTCACTCTGTATTATTATATTGTTCTTAGAAAACTGTCCAGCACTTTTCATAACCTACTTGCCACTTCAAGATCACTACTTTCAGGAAAGTTAGATAGCAACACTCAGTTACCAAATAGAAGCAAACACACACACATATACTCCCCACCACCACCTCCATCAGAGAAGTGGCAGAGCCTTAATGAGGAAAAAGGCCAGAGGTAAATATATGTGTTCAAAGAACATTTATCTCCAGAGAAGTGCATACTATGCATATGGGTTTTTTTTTCCCCTTTTCCTTTTTTTTTTTTCTTCCTTGAGAGGCAAAAAGGGACACAGCTTCTCGAACATCTAAGGGAAAAGTTAGCAACAACATATTAAAACGTTCTATATACCAATAGCTTTACACAGAGCTGCCTGGAAAGCTAAAACAATCTTCTAAAAAACTGAATAAAGAGGAGGCTTCGTTTTAACAAAATATGATAAATCTATATGACAACACAGGGCAAAAGGAAGCCTCCCATAGCAAAAAATCTATTTTGTTGCTTTTTCAGGTGTGAAACAATACTTTGCAAGTCAATCATAACAAAGACTGTTGTAGGTCTTCTAAAAACATAACTGCTGTAGATTTTTTTAACATGAAATGGAACAATCCTTAATATAACTTCAAATTTCAGACACTGCAAACTATTTCACTTAAGAAAAAAAGCCTTGTACAAACCTTTTTATTTTAAGCTCATTAAAACTTGTTTTATTAATCTTTCAACATATGAATGTTGGAAGCTTAATGTCATTGGTATATCAGAAACAAGTTTTGGATACAGCATATGGCCATGTAACATTGGGAAAATCTAAATGAAATTGCTCAGCAGCTGCCGAGATACTAGGACTAGACTTGACCTTCCTCCAAATTCACTAGTCTTCATTATCTCAGGTATCACCATTGACTTTGAGGATACATATTTACAGGTTTTTGTTGTGCCCTAGAAGGATGTTATTCATAGGATTTTTTTCTTCATTGACCACTGGTAACTTTTAATCAGGAACACTACAAAGACCTTTACTCATCTGGTTCTCTGCTACTAATCCCTTCATAGTTAGTTGTTACTGCCGACACTATTTTCAAAACCCTTGATAAAAATTTGTAGGATGCAGAATTTTTTATCACCACCTAATAGAGTATATGGACTGTTCTATGGACAAAGTAACAAGAGACTCAAAATGTGTTAGCCAAGTATTACTTGTGAAAACTGTAATAGGATACTACTTCTAAGCAACCTCTTACCGCAGTAGTAAACCAGGGAGTAGATGTTACCATTCTAACTTTATGTATATGATATCTATTGCATCAGTATTGAGTTGATTTAAGCAACACAGGTAGCAATTCCTTTGGCAATAAAATCAGCAAATATTTATGTGATGACAACACTCAGTGTCAGCCAAAACTACCTGGCTTATCTGAACAGTTGTTCCCCTTGCTCTCTTCCCCAAAATTACAAGCTCCCCTCATAGCACTAAGGAATCAACTTCAAAATAAACTGTGATAATTAAAAA
The DNA here is from genome assembly GCF_031877795.1 of Strix aluco. NCBI lineage: Eukaryota > Metazoa > Chordata > Aves > Strigiformes > Strigidae > Strix > Strix aluco. The sequence continues at coordinate 58,577,905 of NC_133933.1, read as the reverse complement.
GCAGCAGTGATCTATGAGTAATTTCTGTCAGTCAACCAAGCCTGGAAAAAGTCACATAATATTCTACTCATCTACTACATATTAACTTGAGAAATGTTGATCTATAAAGATTCTCAGCTCTGCTGAAGAAACCTTGTATTTAATATTCAAGATTTTATGTTCTGGACAGGGAGGTATTATGGTACATTAAAAAGCTATAGAGCAGAACAACAGGCTGATCACTGCAGCCAACATTAAAAAGACTACACAAGATTCTTACCCATTTTGTGCAAGGTCAATCAGTACTAAGTCCTTTTCTAGGAGAACAACTACAGCATATGGTTCCTGAAAGTCTGAAAACAAAAAAGGAAAAAAAAAGTTACTTACTAGTAAATGTAGTTCTTGCATGCATAGCCTCAAGAATGTGATCAGTCCTTGCACTCTATCAGTTGAGAGTAGAAAAGCCACTTAAATGACTACAGTTTCTGAAGATATGTTATACACTCAGCCCCCTGAATACTCCAAGTTTGGAAAAGCCAGGCTTTCCCTCTAATCCAATATTCTCAAGTCTATTTGAATTTACCAGAACCATTTAAACAGCTCAAATAACAGGAAAAGGAAGATGCAGAGGAACTTGTATAAGCAGTATTTTTGAGAAAGAGCCAATTGCTGAACAATAACACCCTCCCACCCCCAACCTGTTTTTCCTCATATTCAGTGGGGTTTAACTTCTAATTGATTACAAAATGAATTGAAAGACAGACAGCCAACTTGACACTAAAATAAGAAAACTGAAAGTTTCCAAAGTTTCTTGCCCTCTTTCAGGCAGACATCAAATTCTGAGCTAAGCAGTTTTACATACTCTGATGAAAGTTGACAGCTAAAAACATTGGAGTCACTGGCAATACAATACTATTAATCTGGGACAACTACCTAAACACTACAATTAAAGATCCCCTTCTGCAGAAGAGGAATTACAGGTTAGTGATGAACTTCATGTGAGTCTTGGAATGAAGTCACAAAAAGTTAAGAGCACCACACAATACTACTCAAGATTTAGCATTGACTGGAAAGGTCTTATGTGCTCAAATAAATATTGATGAACACATCTGCTGCAGTAACTACAGCTTAAAATGGTAATTCTACTGGTCTGCACATGCTTTTGAGATTAAAAAAAGGAAAAAACATGCAACCAGTAGTCTGCATTCTTTCAGAAGCAAAATAGGTTTTATAATAAACTATTCTATTACAATGCTTCAGGCAGTAAAACATACTTCAGACAATAGGGGTAACAGATGTTGCTGCTGCAGTCTGATCCCCAGAGATAAAACAGAAAATCATATTCTGATGGGATAAACCTCCAGAGAGAAGAGGTCGAAGTACTGAGAAAAATAATCTTTACAAAGCCTACCATTAGGATATGGTGTTTCACAGAGGGTTAGAAAATCAACAATAGAATAATCCATTTCTAGCACAGCAGTACTTTTCCCATGCATAACTGTTAAACAGGGTCTTCTTCCTACAGTGTCATATGACAAACCTCCTGAGAGAATGATGAAAGGCTCCCTGGAATAAAGCAGAGGCATTTAGGATCAAACCAATATAATCTATTAAAAGAGACTGGACAGTTTTTGTAACCTTATAATAAAGTTCAATGAGATGTCATTGAGCAGAGATACATTAGGAATAAAGCAAACCAGCTCTCCATGCAATGTGTAGCTTGGATACGTGTTTCAAAACTTAAAACCCAAGAGTTAGAAGACTGTAACTGAAGTCAGACATCTCTTCCAAACCTTTTGTTCTATAATGCTTATTTAACCAATCTTTGCAACTGTTTGACAAGATTATTTTTTTTGTTTTGTTAAATTTTAGAATTGTTTCTTTTCAACTGAACTGCAGATTCAGATTTGCCAACAGCCCCATTTATGCAGAATATAAAATATTCCAGGAGGACCAGGAAGAAATAGTCCCATTTATTCAGAATTACCCTAAATTTTGAAGGATGAACAATTTTGCAAACAGTGTAAAGTGATTTTGCAGTCACAATAGTATGACTGTCTTTAAGAAGCAACCAGCTGCTTGATAAGCTTCAAAGACCTAACATCTTTTAAGAAGCAAGGACATAAATAAATGCCCATAGTTCTAAATGGCTGAGTATAGCAAAGCAAAAATATTTCTTCTAGTCTTAAGAGATCAAAGGCTTCCCTTCAAAAATTTTTTAAGTCTTTACAGAAGCATGCTTTTAAATACATCCACATTTCATACATTTATTGAAAAACAAGATTAGATTAAGTAAATATATTATTTTTACTAGGTATTGTCTTCTTTCCCAATTATCAAGAGTCATCACTCATTTTAATACTATTAAGATTTAAAATAGGTCATAATACCTTTTAAAGATTAGCCTGACTGTTTATAATTTCACCCTTTATTGACTATTACCTCAAATTCCAGGTTATGTTTTTGGAGGAAAAATAGGCAGAGTGTGAAATTCCTCTGATCTACTTCTATGCTCACTTTAGGTAGGAAACCTATTCTTTGTTTGTGTCTACCTGGGAAGCAGCCAGTATGGCAGTATGTCAGTATCTGGAGAAAATTTGTAGGGAAAAAAACACCATCCTGACATTTGAAAAAGGGGCTGAAGAGATGTGGGTATCTTTCCCATACTGTCTAAACGGCTTTCACTAGTTAGCATTTGAAACACAAATGTGACAGATTAGGTACATCTTACATCTTGAAAACAGTGTATGAAGAATTTAGTTTATGCACACGCTGCCCTTCATAAATTTAAGGCTTGGCTGAAATGTGCTGTGCGTTTGTAGGATTGAAGGCAAAGCAGACTGAGATAAGCTTTCAGTTTCTACAATTATTTCACAATCTGCCTGATCCTTCAGAAAGCTCTATGACTGAAGAGTTGATAGGATCAAAGAGTTCTGTTGCCTGAAGAAGTAACCTCAAAGGAATGGCCATAAATTAGACCATGAGTCCACCGAGTTCAATATCCTGCCTCCAACAGTAGCTGAAAGTGTATTTCTAGAAAAGGGGTAAGTTTTCTCCAAGTTTTAATTTAATTTCAATTCTTCATATTGGAACTTCACACAATCTTCCATTGTCAGGTCCATGAAGTGATTTCAGGAAAAGGACTAAATTTAATTTAACCTGATATTTTTCAGGATGTTGATGAAGAGAAAAATACTAGAGTTATGTACTTGCAGTATCTCATTGTGCTGGAATGATTTATTGCAGTATTTTTTGTTTACACAAAATCATTATTTTTTTAAAATAATAATGCTTCCAGGACAATTTGCAGTAATTAGACTTGTGGGTTCACCAAGATCAACTGACAATAACAAAGAGATAAATTTCAGTTTCTTAGTTTCATACACCACAGTGAAAACTACATGCTGCTTTCTTCTGTTTTTTTCAAGGTAATCAGATTGCTTTGGGCAGGCTTGCCAGAGTCTGTATTCTTATGAAGCAAAGAATGGAAGAGCTAAAAATAGATTACACAGAACTGTCACATGCGCTTGTTACAGATGAATCAAAGATTAAAGTTGACTTTAGTCTGCCAGAAAGATTAACACAGGTTTGTGTACGAACTTTCATATTTTCATGAAACCATGGATTTACCATGAATGCAATCTGTGCATTTTCTAAATACTTAAAGTGTTATCCTTCAGTTGTGATACATATTATTAGAAGGTTAGTGCACATGAATGTTAAATAGAAATATGTAATTTAAAAGAAAAATTAAAAAAATATTGAACTTCACATAATAGATGAGATTGATCCTACTTTGATAGTTACATTTTATCTACCTGAAACAAAGGAAAGCATTTAACAAAAAGCAGTGCTCAGCTCTTAGGGAATTGCTACATAGCATTTTTAGCAGCTGCTAATACAGAGATTCTTCTTTGAAACACTTCTGCTTCAACAGATTTGGAAGCAATCCCTTTACATTAATTGCCTCATCAGTTAAATCTGTAAGATCACTCCGGGAACACTATACAAAATTTACTACAATGGGGGACAACATTTCATTGAAAAGAATCCCAGAAAACACAGGATTAGGTCTTGCAGTGTACCAAAACATAATACAACTGAGAGCTGAGTGGCTCACAACCCTGGAGGATGTTTCTGCTCAATTTTAGAAGTAAACTGTCAAACGTCAGCCAGTTTCTGGCAATCTGGATGTGTGAGAAAAGTATATACAGAAGTCAGGCCATTGGTACCAGCATGCTTACTTTTCAAACCATGGGTGAATTTGTCAAGAAGTTAATCCCAAGTAATAAAGGTAGAAAAGACTAAGAGTTAATTTAGTTTAAGACTAGAAATCTTGAAGTAGTAGTGAAGATAAGTTGGGAAGCGTGATTATTGAACTGACAAGCTCATACAACAAAATAGTACTATTCAAACTAAATTAACACATACATCATTATTATTGTAACCTCTGGGTCCCAGTTATATACATGCATCTTGCTAAGAGGTACTGCTCTACAGCTAGTCAATGAAAGCTGCATTAAGTACCAAGACAATACCCTTTTTGATTATGTTTTACAGGGAGACTTTTGAGCTGTAATTTCTACTACACAGGGGTCTAATAGCAAAGAATAAGTTTGGGCAATTTTACCATAAATGCTAATACCAACCAGAGTAAATACTGTAAGGGGCTGAATCTGGAGGGGTGGGAAATGGCATTAGGAAGCTCAAGAGCTTCTGTAGATTCACTTTAGACAGAAAAGTATGCATAAAAGGCAACAGGGAAATCATTTCAGCAAGCTCAAAAGGTTATCTACCTTTGGAACTCATCACTTCACAAAGAGATGGAGTATTTTAGATGAACTTAGGTGACAGGAGAACAATAACATTATATCAGTTTGCTCAAGGAATATACCAAGGCCTTGCTTTTTCAATCCCCTAGCCCAGGTACAGGACTACTGTCAATAGTAACCTTTCTACATACATTCTCCCAGACATAAAGCTACAGACATGCTATTGTAAGACAAACAATTCTGGCTTTGGAGACTTCAGAGGCACTATATCTGCAGCAGACCTTAAAAAAACCAAAACAAAACAAAAACCCACAAGCAAAAACCCCAACAACAGAAAAGCCACAAAATGAAAAGATAAATAGGTAGTCTGTAAGAACCACAGAAAGCCTCATGTCCTCCTGTCTCCCTGACTTCAGTTTCACAAAATGGAGAACATAATGGAGGAAAAAAAAGTGAGAAGATAATAAGAGCTGCAACAGTAGAAGGAATAGCATCTGTAGCTCCTACTACAGGTTGCTATCAGTTATGTTCCTTCTGTGTGGTTCTAGACATCTTTTCTCAAAAAAAAAAAGTTTATTAGAATTAGAAGCAGTAAAGAAAGCAAGTGACATCACATCAATGGAGTGTTTTCCACACAAGGAGATACTGAAACAAACCTAGATTCTAGATCACTCTGAATAAGGCAGGAGCAAGAAAGGGTTGACAAAGATGTTAGAGTTCCATATAGAGCATGGAAAAGTGAATAGGGAATAGTTACTCACTTTTTCACAATAAAGAGGTGAAAACTTAAATATACATTAAACAGTACCTCTTAAAATATGTTGTAAGCTTTTTGGTTTTGCTTTGTTTTGTGGGTTTTTTTGTTTGTTTGTTTTTTAAGAACAGTTAGAGTAGACTGCTATAGAAGCAAGTCTGATTTGTTTCTTGTATTATTTCAGTAGCTAGAAAAAAATTGGTCTGCTCCAGGAATGATTCTCCTCTGTGCTATAGAAATTAAGCCACGAACACCCAATGACAGTGCTTTAGCAAAAAGTCAAAATTGTATCATGTTCATACCTACTCAATTTCAATTGGTAAAGAGAAACTATCAAAATTTTAAGCACTGAGAGGTAGTTCTGCCTTGCCTTAAAATTCTTGTAATAATACAGTTGAAACTAAAAATTAAAGTGTGAACTGAAGTACATGTAACAGTAAGTGAATGCAGATTTTCAGTGCACTGCTGCACAACCACAGTGCCAATCAGGTTCTTTGTGGTGTTGTTTTTGAGGTTTTTTTATTAAAGTTCTAGAAGAGTATCACAGCAGTTATAGATTTAGAAGTACACTGAAGATGGAGAAAACATTAGAGAAAATACTAAATTGAAATGCATCAAAACATTCAGTTTGGATAAACAGTGGGAAGTGAGAGGTGTAAGAAAAAAACCCACACTAGGAAAAAGTAGTCTCTCCACAGAGCTATGTATTCTTAGAAATTATACTAGAATAAACTTCTCTTTAAATCGTGAAAAGTCAACTAGCCTTCACATTGTAATATTGTAACTGCATAGAACAAGCTTCAAACTAATCTTTTCCTTCAGAATGACTATTCATAACAGAAGGTTTTTGATTGCAGAAATTGTAACTTGCTGAAGCTGAGACTACTTTTGGTTATCTTTCTTCAGATCAGCTTTAGACATTTCTGTTGAGAAAGGAATATGCAGACAGATGTAGACTGCTGCAAATAAAATATGGCTTTCCAACTGATCACAGATGTGCATACATCTGGGAATTAGCCAGTCTTAAATTTCTATGTATCTCACTTTTAGCAAACAATAAAAATACACAGAACCATTGATATTATACGTATGGGTGTACCAATATATAGTAGAAAACTGTATTACATCAATTAAGTAACAATCTTCTATAGATTTGAATGGCTGGAAAGCAAATGAAGACAATACATAAACATCCCAAAAGTAAAAGAAAATTTAAAGAAAAAAAAAATCAACATTTGCAAATAGCTGAACAGGTTTCCATGAATATTTTATATTTATATTGTACTTTTTACTCAAACACTTTAAAGCACTTTAGAACCATAAATAAAAGAAATTCAGCACAGTTCATGAAATCCTTCAATCCTAATTGCAGTCTTGGTAACAAAACATGCTCCTCAAGATACTGAGTCTCTTGTTGCAATTATGGCTTTGTTACATTCTCAATGTGCATAATTAGACACAATTCACAGCATAAATTACTGCACTCTACCAGAACAGCTTCTGTCAGTAACATTTTTGGGGGAGGAACACATATTCAGAATTTAGAGTATCTGCATTTGTCAGAGTTCAGTTTTTTCAGGTCTGTGCTTTAGTGTCTTCTGTAGTTTATCAGCCTTTTTTTCTTTAATATTCTCAAAAGACTGAGTAAAAATACATGAGTTTAGTAGCATGGAAGAAGCATGTAGATAATGCATTAGCACTATCCACCTAAGTTAAGGTTGGTATATAGTAATTTGTTCACATATGTTTGTAGTTTATTCAGCAATATCTGATTTACTGAAACTATTTCAGCTGTTTTACATATCCTGATGGCACTGAACTATGGTATCTCAACAACATACATTCCCAGACAGCTGCATTTATTTTACATATGTTAATTTTGCATACAAAACAAGTCTTACCCAGCTCTAGTTGTTTTATATTCCACCTTAAGGATAGGTTTGCAGGGTTCTGGCTTCTTTCCATCCTTCAGCTGCTTTCCTAAAGTTAATTATTTTCTTATATTAATCTTACAGTTTCACAACATGATGGCAAATTATGAAATTCACTATACAACTTTCAAAGTAGAACATTCATACAAACATATTCAACACCTCTGACAATTAAACAGTATGCCTTGGAATAATATTAAAGATTTATTAAAACTCCCAATACACCAAGCTAGAATATTTAGCTTTAGTTTTTTGTTTTTTCCCCAGCATTTTCTTTGTTTTGTTTTTTTTTTTTTTTTTTAACTGTTGTAGAATATTTGTTTTCAAAAATATAATCCTCCCACAAAAAAGTTGTTTTAACTAACACTGGGATATTTAAAATTTATCTTATGTCTACCATTTCACAATTAAAATTGGTCAGCTTACAAGTAAAGTGAGGTTTATTCGGTGTGTTATCCTTAAGGATTAATACTTGAACATGAAGGCCTGCTCTTTCTCTACTGTGCATTATCAGCAAATAAAGCTTCTACAGATAGAATTTCCCATGAAATCAGTAGAAATTAAGAGTATGGTGTAAATATGCATCTTTTCTATCTGAACATTGATAAGGTCTGATGCAACTATAAAGTTCTGCAGAAAATTTAATTTTCAGCCCAAGATCAAAGTAAAAATGTGTATTGAAAGAGGCCAAAACATATTAAAATAAAGTTAGTCTTGTCTAACTAGTTCTACTACTACAGTAGCAGTCAGGTTTTAATTTTTGACTGCTACAGGATCATACAGAAGTCCACAGCTTCCTTTTCCCACTCTAGTCCACAGCCAGCACAGTAAAGGCTCAGATAGTTAAACGAGAGAATGCTTAAGTATAGCATCTTGTACTACAGCTGTAACCTCATAGATTACCCTCACTGTTACACTGACAGCAACTTAGTTACTTCAGATTCCTAAGACACAACTTAGACACATGCACACCATATAAACCTGGCATTTGTATAGAAGTTTTTTTGAAGAACAGCAGCATATTTCACAGAACATCATGTAATGTTAATTTCCTAGATTAACATTAATGCAAGACTTCTCAGAAGTGGGAACATCTTACCAGATGCTAGCCTTACTCTGTTACAAGCCTTTCCAAGAATTTATATGGTAATCTACACATTTATACATGAAACAGATGCTTTCTTATATGTATTTTAAACAACATATGGGATTGTAATGTCAAGCAAAAGCAAGACCTGCAAAATATGCATTAGTTAATTTTGAGATCAATGCCACTGTATGAAAGGCAAGCTTAAAGTTCAGAGATTTAGACAAAACCACACTGATTTGGACTCATTTCATAAAGACTTTATTTTTAATGAAATCTATCAGAATTTGTTATGACAGAGAAAGTTTTTTACTTGCACTGCAAGTGCATTTTGATTTTGCAAAACACACTTCTATTAAAATTAAGTTCTCTGTGCTTTAAGCACTATCAAACACAGTGTGTATCCATTTTCATCTTACCATGTGGAGTGATTGTCTGGAATGGTTTGGTAGGAGATTTTACATTCCAAATGGTCAAGGTACCATCTGAGTGACTACAAATAAATTGTTTTCCTTCATGATGCCAAGCCACAGAGTGGATAGCCTATGCAAGAAAAAAAGAAAATGCAGAAAAATGTAAGATGAGTATCTAAGTATCATTTTACCTTTACTCCTTCCTCCATGACATTAGACAGCAACAGAAAATTAGAGAAAGTACTAATTAAATCATACTGCTCTTAGTATGTCCTAATTTACCCATGGTAAGTTTTCCATTTGTAATTACTTCTTTCAGACATTATCCATCAGAAATAGTCTTCATTGTAGTGACATGTTTTAAGGAGGGGAAAAAAAAAAATCCTCCTCAGTGTAGTATTACAGGTTTTTTTTCAACAATGGGTAGCATGCAGAGAATAACCACAAGCACTTATTTGAGTTTTGCTAACCAAAATTTTTTATTCTTGAGAAAAATGCATTATCCGTACAAGAAATGAGAGAAATCCCATCTACTTGATGGGATTATTAAGTCAAAATTTTAAATGGCCTTTTGAAATGTCTCTGGTTATGCACAAGAAGCAAACATGGGCTGAGAACATAAGTAAAAATGAGAATTGAAGTAATGATAAGATTTTTTTTGGAAATTATGAATGAAGATGAAAACATTATGAATAAGCATTCTAATGTTACAATGACAGTTTTAAGGTACAGGAAAGTGTAGGAATCTACTAATAAATCTGTGCAGGTATCTACTAGTAAGTATTTCCAAGAAATACAGAAGCATCTTTATAGTCATCAAATTAGGAATGGAATGATTAAACCATGCCACATGAAATCTTACTGCAGAAAGACGCTAAATGAAATTTAGTTGCTGCCTTCAGGCCAGAAAAAAGTAAACAATCAAGCAGAGAGTACAAATAAGGCAAAGAGATTAACTATCAAGAAGACATTGGTGCCATTTCTGTTTCCAGCATCTCTACTAATACGTGGAGACATTATGAAACCATTAGGTGATGTTTGAGGAAATTTTATATAGAAATGTATATATTGATATAGCATGAAAATGTCAACATTGAAAACCCAAAGTGTTTCTCTACTCCCCAAAAGGTGCAGAAGAAAATATTACTTGCTAGAAGTATGGAACTTTGATATTACTAAGAATGTAGATTTGTTTAGTTCATATAGCAAAGACATTACTCTAGGTAAAGCTAAAAGCAGGACCTGAATATGTGAAAGCTGATGGGTTTTATGTACAATACCATCTTCTGAGTGGATACCCTCAGCAGACATTCTGTCTGTTAGCAGGGCTTAGACTCACTCCATCTCTTCAGGTACCTAGGGATTCCCTCTGAGGAAACCCGGGTGTGTGAGTAGTAGAGAATCCTAACTAGCAATGAAAGCTTAGGCAGTAAATTATTATGTGAAGAGCATATCACACAAGACAGATCTAAGCTAGCTTTGCCTAAACAGATTACACACAGATCAGATCTTCACATTTCATGAAATTATACAGAAAAACAAGACAGTTTCCAGCAATATGATTGGGAGAATCCAGTCATTAAACAGAGGGAAATCACTACATTACGTGAATGTTTCCAGTAATAGCTTTTCCAACCTAAAGTAGAAGAAGATCTGGATATCTGTAAATTACAGATTAACTAAATTTAGTATTTGTTAGTGAAATTTAATCTTGTTCCCTATATAGTGTGGAATCACTACAGATTTTGTTAGAAGACAGATTCAGTGTACCAATATCACATCTACACATAGGTAGCTCAGAAACCTAGACATCTCACATGAAGCCTCTTAGAGTCAAAGTGAAATAGTCTTGCTCATTCTAAGATAAATTTTTATTTAGTAAATAAAAGCAGGTATTATAAAACAAATTTTACACAAATACTGAAAATTTGTTTTCATATACTCATGTAGTACCAAAGACAGTGATCAGCAAGTTTGAAAGTGCACACTCTGTAAAGCAAAGGTTACATTTCAAAAGGCTCTTTTCACCAACAAATTATCTACACACTATGACTAGCAATACAATGTAATAAGTATGTTTTAGGTACTTTCCGATGTGGAGTCTAACCAACAACAACCTACAACAGTAGGCAGCCCATAGTGTAAACAGAACAGCTTTTGATATACATTTATGTAGAAATAGGTCTTAAGAACCAGTAAGAAAGCAAGCTTTATAGAAGGAAGGATAACTCTGAGAAATTAACACGTTTTCCTTTTCTTAAAAAAAGAAGGTCAAGAGGAAGGAAATGCAACAATCCATTATTGTTGAAACAGCATTAATGCTTAAGAACATAAAAAGATCTGATAAACTGAGAACAAAGGAGAAGGATGACTGCTATCACTTAATTTCTGCAAGGAACCTGATGGGATGGAAAGAAAGCTGAAACGGAATAACGAGGCCTCTGGCTTTATGGCTATTTATTGTCCAGTTTTATAAAGCATGTGGTTACATTTAGCAATACAGCTAAATATTATTTAAAGCATAACAAAAATACAAGTTTTAGGTATTTTTAAATTAATCCATCTAACAATTCTGTGGGCTGAGTATGATAAACTTTGGTACAGAGCACTATCCTCTGGTATTACAAAATCTGCAACTTTTTGTAAGCCTGAAAAATAAAACCAGACCTGTAGACTAGCTGTAGCATAACCTCTAGGTATACAACAGGCTAATGTATCTACAGTGGCAAGGCAGTTACAATGAAAAAAGTACAATAACTTTAGGTGGCACTTGTTGGTTGCTATCAATAGCTTCTATCACCAAAACAAAACTCAATACTCCCAATACTCAAGAGCAAAAGTTTTGACATTTTTTCCATGGTTAATATTAGAGCTAGAATTTGAAGGAAAGCATAACATCCAAGATAGAAAGAAATCAGACAGAATCCACTGAAGCTGTAAATCTATACATAGCTTCTTAGACACTAAAAAGCCCTTAGGGGTAATAAATTTTTTCAAATATTTTAAACAAAACTTACTGATCCAGAATAAAACCCTCTATGTTTTAATCATAATTCTTATCTTTATTTAAAACTTTATCTAGTACCCTTTTAGTACCATAATGCAGCAATATGCTTAATCAGCTGGTGCTGATTCAACTGCATCTCAAATATTTTTGTGGAATATATCACTGGTCATAGGGATCTCAAACAGACAGTAATCCCTTATGACAAGATCATGTCCTAGTACCACAGAGGACTGTTGCTATATTTAAGGCACAAGGTGTTTATATCCTTAAGAGGAGTTGTCTGCACAGGTAACAAGTCCTGACCTCACTAACATTCTGAATTTTTCCATTTACAAACATGTACTGAATACAGGGAATCTTTACAGGAACTTACACTGAGAATGCTCTATAAAAATAACCAACTTTAAATAAATCTTTAAAATTCCATGTTTAAAACTAATGACTTCTTATTAAAAGTATTCCTACCACGCCCTTCACTTTGATTCAAAGTTAAGGTAGCTGTTCTGGACTTTATGGAAGTTTGTTTCAAAACTTCCAAGACATTTATGTATTTTCAAGGGGGGGGGGAATAAAATCTTACTTTTTTGAATAACAAACCCAGTATGATTGACTGCGCTGTCCTATATATGCCAAAGCTTAACCAGAAATGTAAAAACTAACCATCCGAGAGTATTATGTGGAGACAGGATGAGCACAAAGGAAGCCTCACTTTCACCAGCTGTTACAGAAGGATTATCCTGGGTGGAAAAATGACTGCTATACCGCCTTCAAAGACTGTGAACATTTCTGATTTTCAGAAGGAAACATTCTTGCAATGACTGCAACAGTTACCTGAGGGAGACTGTAGGACTGCTAAGTGCAATCACAAACAAGAAACTGAAAAAGTCCGAGGAATAAAATTAAAAGCATTTACATGCAAATGTCCTACAGAAATACATTAAGTAGATCACTAGCTTTTAAAAAGAGATTAATGATTGTTTAAAAACATTTTATGAAATTCATTTTTACTGATGCAATAGCTTGTCATTATCCCTAGAAATTGCTATTACATCTAGGTTCTTTAAAGAGGTACAAAAATTAATAATTCTCACTACAACATTACAATTTAAGACTGAAGTTTTGATTGTATTTTTCCACCAAGGAGATTTAACTGTTTCAATTTATAAAATACATATACAAAAAATCCCTTTTCCATTCCTATAGACTTGTTCCTATAGACTTATTTTAACCCTATAGCTGATTATATGCATATGATTTCAGAACGGTTTGAGACCACTCTTCATATCCTATCTTCCTGCAAGACAAGATACATGGAGAAATGTATTGATACTTTGACACGAACACAAGAACTATTAATTTAAGCTGTTTCCCCTCTTTGAAAGAGACTTTAACCCATTTTTCTAATACCAAGTTTAGACTACTGCAAATACAGTTGCTACAACTCAGAAAACAAAAAATCTCAGTAAACTGGCTTTTAAGAAAAAAACAAACATGCACCTACTTGCTTGCTTTTCAAGTATAACAGAATATCTGACAAAACGTTTCTGCGTACTTTCCCACTGGAACGCACCAGAATCATGGAGAATTCCTTTAATCATGCTTTGGGTTGGACCACAATGCTTACTCTTTCCTGGTGCTAGTTGAGCTTGAAATATACTGTGCATGACTGGTAAGGTCCATGATATGAGATTAGTTATTCTGCAAACTAGAATGTTTACCATAGCCTATTCAGATTTCACTGTTTTATGATAATCCTCCATTTCCATGGACATGGACAGTATTTCCTGGTAAACCTGAACAGATGGCAACACTGACTCCTTTTCTACAGGTTTACCAAAATATTCAAAGCAAGCACAGTAACTTGGGAGTATCTATTCTAACTCTCTTGTCAACAGACTAAGAAAGTGGAAAAAATGCTGCAAAAGGAAGCTACTGGGACTTAAGTGGCAATATATCATGAAGATTGTTTTGATGCAATGAAATGTGCAAGTGCCTAATGACTGTATTGACATGCTTTGGTTTCTGGCAAGTCACATATCAGGGTTGCCTTTTTTTTCCCCTCCTTCCTCTTAACTCCACAGGCTACTTTGACATGTTTTTAATGCTGTCAAATAATCTCTTACCCTCAGCCATGTACCAGAACATTAAGCCTAAAAATAGTAATCTGTAATACATTTTCTGAGTTAATGCTATCAAAGCTTACTTGAAATCAGAACAAAATACTACTTGAAGAATGGACTTTAAAAAACTAGTTTTAGTTTTCAGAAGTTGCATTTTAATAATCTAGAAACAGAACTAATAGTTGAGAAATTTGTTTTATTTCCTTCATGGCTGAAAATATAGTATGGGAAACATTTGCAGTATAAACTGTATTCCATGTACGAAACACATAACTTTCTTTTTTTTAAATCCCCAATGTTTGAACATAAAAGGCTTAAGAATGATGCAAAAAATTTACAGTCTTATTTTTCCACTGAGCCTGCCCAAGACAAAAAGGATGTTTTGAGGAAAGGTGTTTCAAAGAAACATTCAAAGAAAAGTTCATTCACAACTGCAGTCCCTTTATGTCACAGATAATTTACTCCAAATTCTCTGAAAAAGAATGTTAGAATGTTACATTTATGCATTCTTCTAATTAATTCTAAACATGCAACATATTACTGTTATAATAAAAAGCATACAGTACTGAAAGTTCAGTATCTCATTTGTAATATAGAAAAATGAAGAACAAATTCTAAATTCCCTGTTACAAACTAGAATGTTGTGGAGGGAAGAACCAGCAACCAGCACTAATACTAATCATGACTGAGAGCTGCCTCCCCCAGCCATGGTTACACAGAAATATGATTACAAAGGTTTTAGGTGATGGTGTTGCCCACTCCATAAGCATTCCTGCCCTTGGGATGAGTGGTCCTAGTGTTCCTGTGCTGCAACTACCAGAGCAGGGTTCTGGGCAGGCACACATATTCAGACAGGAAGGAAGCATGGATAGGGTTCCACTGATCCAGCTTTCAGGCAACAAATTGAGACTGCCCCACCACAACATGGGAATTTGCTTCAGGAAAGTCTCCCAAAGGTCAGGTAAACTGGAATGAAACCAAGAAGGAAGCTACAAAAAAGTATAACATGATTCAGCTTCTTCCCTGAGGAAATTGCACAGATATCTTTCCAAAAACCTCGGATCATGCAGGAAGTTTGACCCTCATTGTTCCTTAGCAGAGGAAGATCATAAAGGATGACATTTAGATCCCTTCACACATCTGAAGTTTTGAGTCAAAAATAGTTGCATCAAATGATGGCAGCAGACTATACAGCCCCTCAAGTTACACGTTTTAAGACCAACATCAACTGCAAAGTGATGAGAGAGGAGGTGCCTAATCCAATAGCAAACTTTCTAGCAAACAGTCTTCATGGTATCAATGTGCCTGGGCCATCCTGTTCATGATGCCTGATCGTGAAACCTAGTCACCCATTAACAGCCACCATTACTCAAACAAAGCAGAGAAGTGTGTTTCACAGCACTGTTACAGGAAAAACTGATGGAGAGGATCCAGCTCCAGGGTCCTGATAGCTACATCTTGTGCCTCAATGTCATGCAGAACTGCAACCGTGCTGTAGCACCAAGCTCTGCTGATGTCCGTTCTGCAACCCTCAGCAGAAACGCTCACACTCCAGGTAGAGCACTGCAATTTCTAATAGGACAGAATCAGTCATCGCCTTTGCAATGACTGGTGATGGGATTTTATGAAATCGATGGGACTACACAGTTAACCACTACCAAAAGAATTATTTGCTTTCAGCAGGGTTAGAGACAGAGAACGTTTCCCCAGTGCTAACTAGCAGGCCTGATTCACCAAACAAGATGCCTCTGCAACTCCCCCTGCTACGATTCAGCAGTCTGAGATGGTACAGTCAGGGAGAAAGAAGGGAGACCAGACAGCATTTCCTGTGTCTGATGAACAGCTCTGTACCAGATCTAAAGCATGACAAGATTGGACTAAGTTGCTCTCTTCTTATTGGTTGTAAACTCCACACTCAGAAGAGCTCTCATCAAGAACAAGCAGAGAACTAAGGACATAAATGCTGAGGTTTAAAATCCTGCTGCTTCTACAGGGCAGAATGTCACGTGCATTACCCCCTGTGAGAGGAGAGGTGAAACACGTTCATGGATGGAATACAGCCCTTACAGTCATTGTATGAAAGAAGCCTCTGGCAAAGCCACTGAACCAGGAAATCAACAAGAAACAAGAGCTAGAAAGATTCTGGGCACGGAAATACCCAAGTTTACAAAGTTTCCTAGCAGGAAACTCAATGGCAGAGAGTTTTCTCTGCTCTGCATCACACTTACGAGAAGCAGAGGAGATCTCATGAGTTAAGACATTATTCCACCACTGCTAGACTCTGTGTGTGCACTTTCTTGAGCAAGGAAACCACTACACTGTCAGGAAATCTAAAGATTTTCCTCAAACCTTAAGTTTTCATGTGCAACAGGTCTTTCCAACTGATACTTTTCTTGGGTGTACAGGAAGAGGGGAAAAATTATACTGTGACTTGCTGTATTGTCATGCAGCCAACACTAATTATGAAAAGATGTTGCTGAGGCAGAGTAAGACTGCCATTTTGGGAGGCAACAATCTCAGATTTGACTAAGCTATCAATAAACATCTGGGCAAGACATTACAATACTTTAATAATTATATGTCACCCTAATTATTTGTTATTGGGGTATACGGGAGAAGGAGCAAAATAAGGAATGAATATGGCCAATTTTTTAGTCTCCTTCATTATAAAGGCAGCAGATGTCTTAGTGATCCAGTCAATGAGAAAAGATATTCCAGAAAACCACTCAGGAGCAAACGTACCTCTAAAAGTTATGAATTGCCTTACATCCTGGCTACAACGTCCTTGTAAAAATACTTTGGTTACTTCTATTACATATCTTAAAAATTAGACTGTGTTGCATCTTCTTGACCAAAGTTTTTCAATTCTGAAGTCAGTATTACATGTTAAGAGAACAAAACTAATATCAGTCTCAAATGTGGAGAAAGAAAAAAAAAAAAATCAAGGTGCAGTCAAATTTAGAATGGACACACATTAAATTAGTTTTGCCTAGAACTGTCTACTTGTTACTCTTCTCTTACCCAAAACCTTGGTTATCTGTACTCTCCCTGTGTTCTGCTCAATTCAGTCAATTTCCCTGGTTTCTGATTTTCTATTCTACTTTAAAATCTAAACAACTGTACTAGACTGCCACCGAAATTGTTTGCTTACTATACATATATAGACATTTCTTTTTTGGCTAAGTATTTGAATTGCTAAGTTATTCAACTAGAATAAACAGGTTCCCTTATTATCAGAATTCCAACAATGCCAGACAGCATTTTTCACAGTATCAGTTATGGTGTTACTTGTCTAAGACTCAAAGTTACCCACATCTCCACAGCAACCTCTTTCAGCATTAAGCAAGTGAGAATGCTTTTCTCTTTTCTGTTAAGAAAGCTGCTCGTTTAAACTAGCAAAGTTCTTATTATTTGGCAATATCATTTTATTCTTCCAAAATACCACCAAACACCCCCCCCCCCCCCCCCCCGTTTCTTCTGCATTTTTTAACACTTACATTCACTTACGTGAAACTGTGCTAGCTGAGAAACAGCAAGAACAGTATATTTATATAGGCCACTAGTTAGTCAGCACTGATAACATGATTAGAAAGATAACATTATGGAGTTGAATATTCCTTTCACTGACAAACTGAAGGAGATTCTCTATTTTTGCAGCTAAATACAAGACAGGCACTGAAGAATAAAATGAAAGAAAGATACAGAAGCCCCACCTCATCTGACTCACACTAAACAAGAAGGACAGATGTAGGTAGCATACATATACTCATCCACTTTCTGCAGCTTTCTATTCATTATCTTTTCTGTATCTGATAGGATCTTCTCTCAAGGCCATTGGTCCAGAAACAATTACAGCACTCTCAGCAATGGCACCTTTCAAGGAACACATTTTTCAATTCTGTTAGACAAAATCAATCATTTTGTTTCTATGTCATTCAGGACAGAATCCAGAAGGACTTGAGACTGCCTAACTGTATCAAATCCAGATTCAAGAAGGAACATTACTCTATTCTGCTTTCTGCCTTAGAAGATTAGATCTAAATAACTTGCCCACTGAAGAAGAAATTCCTTGTCGTACAGTGTTAAATGGATGAGAACCAACAAATTATTACTGCACACAGTAATTCTTTTTCTAAAAAGATGTTTTTCTTAAAGGGCAATTTGAACTCACAGAAAAAGTATACTTCAACTTTTAAGACTTGAATGGCCAATATTTTTTTAAGCAACTTTACTTATGTTGATTCTCACTAATGAGAACAGTGAAACTTATCAGGTTCACTCTATAGATCTTCAATTTTTACTCTCACATTCCTATCCATTCCCAGCATATGATAATGCACATTTCTTTACAAAACGATCTGTCCTGAGGTATTTCGTTACCCCTTCTGCAATAAAAAAGAACCTGAACAACTAGATGTATTCACTTATAAATCCTAAAGGAAATCAAAGATGAAACTGCTGAACTGCTTACTCACTGCTGTTTGCAACCTCAAATCAGGAAGATGACAAGTATGGAGTCAGTTTTTAAACAAATTGACCACAAAATCCAAAGAATAACAGAATAAGCAGCATAGTGGGTAAGTTTCTAGAAACTGCAACAAAACTTTATTAAAGAACAGAGTTAATTGACATATGAATGAGTATAATATACACCAGGAAATCAACATACTTTTAAGAAAATCATATCCAACAAACCTCCAAAAATGGTAACAAACATGTGGCTAATGGAAACACCAATTAAGCTGTCTACACAATTTTCAGAGTCTTTCAAGAACATCTCTCAAAGGTTAGTTTCCTTACAGAAATCCTTGAATAGATGAATAATCAGTTAAGGTATCAGGAAGTAAAGCAAGCTAGAATAAAGACAGGCTGACAGTAATTGATTAGTTCATGGATGAAGGTAATTGGCAGAGACCCTCAGGGATCTGTGCTCCCAGTTTATTCATAAATAGCTCAGAAAATTAGAACAAAGCATATTAAGGTGATAAATCTGCTGACAACACCAAAGCATATTCAAGGTAGAAATGAGGATTCCAATGAAGAACTGCAGAAAGACTTAAAATTTTTAACTGTCCAATTATGTAAATGTGAAGCAATGCAAAAACACAATGGACTTTGAGCTGACAATTAACACTGAAGAATGAGACTAGCTTTATAGTACGTTGTTCCAAGGAAGTATCTGCTTAATGCTTGCAGCACAGAAGGCTAATCCAGTATCAAGATCAAGAGAGATAGAAAACAAAATCAAACATAATTATTCCACATCATAAATCCAGCATGCCCACATCTTGAATACACTATATTGTTGTGTTTCTCTTTTATAAAACAAAGACAAAATAGAATGGTTAGAAAAAAGTTAGAGCAAGAAGAATAAGAGGTATAGGAAAAACTTGAGTAAGACTAGAAAAAGATGACAGAGATACAAGTGAGTTTATGAAACAAACCATCAGAGGGAATTAATTAGGTGCATGCAACGAAACTGGAAGGTAGAAAATTGCTCTTCACATAACATGCTTTGAGGCTTATACAGACATTTCTGAACAAAGAAACCTCATTCAGCTCTGATGTTCTAATACAGCTCTGATGATCTAAGGCTTAGACTACTTCAGAGACTCCCCCTTCAAAGAAACTCTTCATTGGTAGAACTAACACACACAAGCATGAGTGCTGAGCCAGAAGCACCACAAACCCCCCCCCCCCCCCTAAATCCTGCCTTAAGTTCAGAGCAGAGCTAAGGAAAACACCCACTGTGATACAAGAAACAGGCCTAGCTGGTACTGAGCAATGACACAGACATTTTAGAATCAATGAAATGTAATCAAGACTAACTTTATGTTAAATAAAATACATCAACTTGCATATTATGTTGAATGATTTTTCTTGATCTCAGTCTTTCAAAAAGCCTACATTCTCTCAAGAAGCAAATTTTAAAGAAAGAAATGCCATTCAACACCATTTTTAAACCTTCTCTAGTTTTATTTCAAACCTTGATTTTATACTACAAAAGGTGTTTATAGAAATGTCCTAGTGAGATTATTTCCTGGTTTCTTCCCTCCCTCCCTGCTCCCACTTCTCAGAATATGTGACATTCCAAATTACAGAAATTGCTAAACCATCTTTTTTCAACTTAAGACTCAAACTCTTAACACAGGTGAAAAATCACACTACTCAATAACAGAGAAAAAGATCTGAAAGTTTTCCCCTCCAGTCCCTGAAATCAGTGAAGAAATCCATCCATGCCACCAGTCATTGCTTCATGAACCTCAACTCAGTGAAAACTTATTCAATCTGAAGTTTCTATTAGTCAGACTCTACAGCTATTTTAGAGAAAACTTCAAGTACTTGCAATTTCAAAGAGACCTATTTACTGATCCACTGGTGAAAGCAGCAGGGGAAAAAAATGAAAAAATAACCAGTATTAGAATAGTGAATGACATCCTCATAGTAACATTTTTCATCTGCATTACCTCATCATGTGTGTATCTGTAATCTGCCTTCTTTGACTTCAGATCCCATAATACCACTGTTCCAGACTCAAAGCCAATCAGGAGCTGCAATAATAAGCAGATATATTAAGTCTTTATAAGGATAAAAAAAAATACCATTTGCAATGCCTGTAAGTTCCTGCCCCAAATAGATGCTGCATGTAGTAACTACAAGTAGTTATGAAGACAAAAATTAGTGAGAAACAGCAAAGACCTCAATGTTGAGGAGGTTTACTTTGTACTTGTTGTCATTCTCCTAAACTTTCAGCAAATACAACTGGCATTCGTGTAAAATTAGAAAAAAATAATGCACTCTTCAAAAGAGTCCTTGGAAATCTCTTTGAGTTCCAGAAAGGCCATCATTAAATTTTAAGTGTACTCCTTCCTTCCTGAGCGAAAATGGGGGGGTTGGAAAAGAGAACTTTTTGTTGTGCATTTTCCTCACCAGAATTTGTTCTGCTTAGATTAGCTGTAAGAACACACTATTCTTCCTGAAGTTCTAGGTAACGGTTCATTGTCTATAAAGAAACTATGTAATATAAGCTTTCTCCAGATATCCATCACAATTGAGATAACTGGCTAAAGGAACACCAAGAACATTAGTTGTTAAGAAGAGGAAAGCTAGAGAGAAATTAAAGAAGATAATTTTCCCAATAATCTTTTTTGCTAGAAGCAGTACTAAACCATTTCTGCAGAGAGCAAAGATTCAAATTGCTCATAAAAATCAGTCTAACACACTGTTGAGTACTTAAGTTTTTTGCTCTCCTATCTTAAGTGACAGTCCTCTTAATGAAGAAAAAAAAAAGGCCAATACAAAACATTAGTAGCAGTCTTGGCACTTGTTCTATAGAAGGCGGCAATGCAGCTTCGTCTTTCATAGTTGCTGGATCTACTGTGAGATCTTTCCTTTGAGCAATGTTGTTACAGAGAATCAGCTCTTAGCGTTAAACGACACACCTTCACTCCCACTTCTTTTTCCCCCCCACAACAGACATACAAAAAAGTAGCAGTTGTCTGCCGGGATTTACTCGCTGTTGAAACGGCCTATTTCCTGTGAGCAAACTGAAAAGCCTTGAGGAGTGTCCTTCGTATTACAAGTTAGAAAACACTGCCTTCACACACATGTCATTGTAGTCAAGGATAGAGATCTAAATCAGTATGGTCTATGGCCGTACCTAGAGGTTTTTGCCTAGACAGCCTTTTCAGCACATTAAGATTATCAAGGTGTATTTCCAGTATGAAAAATAACAGAGGATCTCCAACCCGCTTACAGAGCAAATATGTGATCCATATCAGTGCTATACAGCACTAAAATACCCTAATATTAGATACATCTGATCTAGTAAAAGTGAATATTAGGGTTTTTTCCTCAATGCAGTGTCATGTATACTATTATTTTAAATCACCTTGCTTATCATAAGCCATATTTTATAATTTTTCTGTTTTAACTTTAAACATTAGAAAAAACATAGTGATTAGAAGGTTAACAAAATTTTTTAAAGTGAGTACACAGGAGGTTCTTGCAACTCCACAGTTTTTTTTCTGCAATATTTTTCTTATGAAAAAGAATAGGAGCATAAGGTCAGATTCTAAACCACTGATTGATAGCCTGATTGTAAAAGACAGTAATTCTTAAACTTTAATTAACAATAATTAAGTGTGGGGTTGAATACACTAGAAGTATAACTAGAAAGTAATTTGTCTTTTCTGAAGTTACCACAGCTTCATAGCATTCATATTCTAGGGTTCACGATTCTGGAATGCGATTCAAACCTAACTCTACAGAGAAATCCATCAGTTATGCACTTACGGCAGTAAGCTTCAGCCCAATGAAAACCACCTATACTGAAACCTCAGATGTCTAGGATACAAGCTTAAAACTAGCATGTTATTAAAATGCTCAAACCACTGCTGAGACAACAGTATCATTCCCTCTCTTCAGTTTTATCCACCAAGTTGTCAATTTAAAGCAAGTAAACCAAAAAAATAGTATTTCTCCTGCATATGTGGAATAGTAGTAAGCAAAATTATTTTCTCTCTGAAGATTCTTCAAAAATGGGAGCTCAAAACTGTAGGATATTTCTGAGACATTACACTGACAAAAATAATAATTCAGAATTTAATTCATTGATCTACTCAATCACTATACCTGATTATTCTACAGCGAAGTCATTGATGAAAATCTGTTTAAAGTGGCATCAAGGTCTCTCTGGCTGTTATAACCATACTTTTGTCAGGGGTCTACACACTTTTGGAAAAGATACATTTAAGACTGCTGTTTTCAAATCCTTCTTTCATATTTTGCTTTATTCCTGTTGTCAAAACTAAGGAAATCCCCTCCTGCTTACTATCCATCAGAGACCAAGGCATCTGAAGAAAAGTTGCAGTAAACCACTATGATTTACTAAATAATTATATGGGACACATAAGCTACAGAGGCTGAAGATCCTTCATAGAGTGAGCGAGCCATGTGATCCCATCCCAAGACTTGTAGAAGAGGTCTGTTACCTGAAGCACAGACTTAGTCTTGCAACCATGACTTAAGTGAGAAATATAATATGATTTGGTACTACAATAAGTGCTGTGACCTAGAGAAGGCATACTAACATTTTAACTTCTTGCTTTCTCTTTTAATTCATGGACCCTTCACTGTGAACTAAAGTTATGTGTTCTACATTGTTCTGGCATGAGCCAGATGGGACAGATGCGACAAAGATGCGACAAAGCAAAGAGTAAACCTGTAGATTTACTTTAGTAATACAGAAGGAACTAATGACCATTGAGTTCACAGATCAAGTTCTTTGTGGCTACTATGTCACAGGACAAAAATTACTGTCTTGCAAGGGCTTCAAGAACGGGTACTGTAAAACTTCGTCAAAATAAAAAGATTATTATGTTAATACTATCTCAAAAGAAGAAAAAGACAAGTCTAATACATAGCTCTTATTTACAAGCTTTAGTTGAGTTGACTTTTCTGAAGTATCTAGTTGTACTACAGGCCAGTTAGGTTTTAAGCAATTTATTATAATCACTAGATGCAGTTAGCAAAATGAGAATATGTCAGACCTCAAATCCCATAAGAACTGCTGCCTTGGATTAGCTAAACTAAAGATGAAGTACACAGTATTCTATATAAATATGCTACATAAATAAACATTTTGAAGCTGTGAAATAGCAACACCAAAGAGCATTATGAATTTATTTAATTTCCATCCCACTATCTCTGCACACAGGTTATGATTCTGCTTTTCTGGTAATACCTTAGTTTTTACCACCATAAGTAAAGTTGTTCCCTTTTTGTTTTCAAAAATTTTTGCAATTAAGCACTTTCAGCTGTGTTTTCAAATGTTTCGGACTACAAGATGTATGCAGTTGTTTCAGTAATGCAGCCTAAAGTCATGTCTGTAACTTGCTTCATGTTATTTCAGAGCCTAAAACCTTGATTTAGCATTTGTTTATGCTTTCAACATTGTCCTCATCTACTTAATCCTTCCTTAAAAAGCAGTGGTATCTATACTTTAAAAAAAAGTTTTGCTTGAAAATGAACATATTGAATAGTCTTTAAACATATCCTACCTTTCCTTCATCCATTGGATTGTCACTAATGTGGACAATTGGTCCTGGGTGAGATTTGGACGACCTAAACAAGAAATATTTCCATTTAATTAAAAAATTTTCCTGTTCAAAACTGCATCTCAAAATTATTGCAATACAGATTCTACAGATATAGACTCCATGTGAGCAACCTATTGACATTTCAGCATGGAGTCACTTTTATCTTCAAGCCCATAAACATTTTCCATCTATTTTTAGGCACTTGGTTTCTGTGTTTTTGTAAGAAGGAAAGACTTATTTACTGCTTATTCACAACACAGAAAAAAATTGCCATTAGCTTCATAATATCTATCTTAATGTTTGTTGTTACAGAACTGACACAGTTGGATAAAATGTTTATTTTTACGTTGCAAGACAGGTCTTTCCATTATTCACAAACTGCCCAAACTACATGTTGTTAAAACAACACAGAGTTAAGACTTTATGCTGACTTCTTGCTGTTGAAGAAGATGGACTAATGAAGACCTGTGTTTGCTTTAACAGCCTTTGGCAAGTGCTGGACTTCATGTATGTTTTGAAGATAGACATAACATTCCAGAACAAAATAACAGCACTGGAATAGCAGCACACAAGTATGTTTTCACCCACAAAACACTACTTGCATACACAAATTTATTATTAAAGAAGGAGGAACAATGACAATAGCTGTAAAATATACTTTGCTCTCAGAACAGGCTTATTTAAATTTACATTTTCAGCCACTAATTTTATACTTAGCATGCATCAGCCCTCTTACAATGCATCTTTTTATACTTTGGGCTTTAACCCTGGAACTGTAGAAGTAACATGCCTGCCCAAGTACCAGCCACATCATGTTTTAACATATTTTTCTAGTTCTTTGTCATCACAGATAATGATTTTTATGTCTATTTTTATATTGTCTATTTTGCTTATTTTTATGTCTATTCCTGGCACTATGATAAAATAGTGTTATAGGCAGGAACATATATATTAACATTAACACTTCACATTTATGAGAATAAAAAGTGACTATTTATGTACTAGGACTGTTTACGTGATTATTTATGTACTTTGATCATGTATTTGGTGTAGTGGAACTAATATGGAGGCCACTCTAGGTGACAATGACATTTCTGCAACTGATGTGAATAACATCTAGGACACTTCTGTTCCCTCCCCTCCAAAGACAATACTTGATTAAACTCACAGTTCAATGGCTTTATTCCACATGATGACATAGCCTGAGAGTGTAAATGATTCCACATTGACAATGTGAATGTTTCCTCTTTCGGTGCCCACATATAGCCATTTACTTTGGAAAGGCAGATGACAAAATGTTATCCTGAAAGAGAAAGTGACCAAAAAAGGAATTAAAGTCTTTTAGATATCCTACACTTTGAGGTCTACATTGTCAAAAGGTAGAAGGAAACAGGCAAACAGGAAAAAATAAGACAAGTTACAGGTAGAGAAAAGTAGCAAAGCCAGTGCACGGCAAAAGAAAGAAAACAATGTAAAAACTTAAACAAGTAATAGAAACTAAGGTATTCTAAAACTATTAGTCATTCAGATAAAAATCACACAGCCACCTTTGAAAATTATCATACTGAATGTATATGCTTAAGATTGCTGTCATTTTAAACTTAAAATACAATTCTCCTATGTTATAATCTATAAATCTCCCTTTAAAATATATCTAATTACAAGAACAAAGGATTTTTAGAAGTTAGTTTATGCAGATTAAGCAGGCTTCAAGTGAGGAAACAAAAGCAGAAAATAAAGCCTAAGAAATGTAAGTTTACATGTAACTCAAAGTATCCTCTAAAGAACAACCTAAAACCAATCCTAAACAATTATAAAAGTAATTTTAAAAGTAGTTTAAATTTGAGGCTATTATTTTCCTTAAACTGCGTTTTAATTTTGTCTTACACTTTTCTGCTAGAAGGAAGTACCTGAACAGAACCCAAATGCTAATGACTGTTTGTACCAGCAGAGAACTCTTCTTTGACCATAGCTTCAGCACAAATATTATTTGAAAACATGGTTATTTCTGTCCTCTTGGTTCCTGTCCGTTTTTCTTCAAGACTGGTAATGAAATAATGTCTGTAGGAACTAAAGCTTCTAAAGTACCTGATTCTTCTATACAACAGAAATACTAACTTGAAATTAGAGTCTAGAAACTGTCTGGAAACTGTAAACTCTAAACCATTTTAACCTGACATGGTCCACGACTGAAAGAAATTGCCAAACTACTTGGACTATCAAACTTGGGGTTTCAGAAATGTTTGAGTGATAAGGTATAATAATTATTCAATGGAAATTTGTTCTGTCAGCTCTAATCCTTAGCTTTACAGATTGCTTTGTTCTTGTTTCCTCCCAGTGCACTCCCTTCTTGCCAAATCCATGCATCACTTCACAAGTCCATTAATAATTATTTATGCAAAGAACAGCTTTAGATCCTTTGCTTTAGATGCTGTATACACACACTTCAGCAAATGCTAACAGCAGCAATGAAAAAAATGGTAACGGCTGAAAAGATGTTAATTTGTATTACAGGTTTCAAAAAGAAAGTCTTCTGTAGTAATACTACCTCAATCAAAAGTGTACCACTTTTTATATCACTAATTTCCTTCCAGTTAGGAAATGTAGTTTGCTCAAACAAATCTTTCATTTTCTAACTTACTTGATTTCTTGTGCTTGAACATTTAAACCAAAAGGCTACACTAACTTTTTTCATTGATGCTTCACAGAAAAAGGACTATATATGAGATTTAAAATGCTCTTCCAACTCATTGAACTTAGAGGTTGTAACATTTTTAAATGTTTTAAAAAGCACAGTAATCTGCAAACACCACAGGTTAAAGACTTGCGTTTCCCCAGTGTCCTTGAAACAAATATTTTATTGAAAGCTAAATCACATACATCTGTACATGCACTTCCTTGGCACGCCCCAAAACCTTACTGCCCAGTAATACAGCTCTCTCACTACAAGCAGGCCATGGGGAAGGGGAAAGAGATGCAGCATGAAAACATAAAACCCTCAGCACTCTGCAACACTACAGCTTCTTTTTGTGCCAGGACTCCACATGCCAGAAGTAGCTGGCAGCTCGATCAGTTGTATCTAAAAATGTGGCCTAGCAGCCAGAAATAATATTCAGGAGCAGAGTCATGGGCCTATCTGTCTTGATCTGTGAGTTAATATTGTCAATTACAGTTGTCCAATACTTTCATTCTAAAAACCAATGTATTTTCTATCATTTAAAGGTGAGCAAAAATATTAAGTTGAGGCTACAACTTTGACTGCTATAGTAACACTTAAAGAAGTGTCCAACTCCTCAATACTCTTGATACTCTTATTGAATATGCAGCCATATTCCATTTACTGTCTCCTCTGTGCAAGTGAGATTTTGTCATGAGTTAGCAAGCAATGAAATGGTTCCACACCAGGAGTAAATTAGAATTGAACTTCAAAAAATGTTTACAAACTGTAAGGCAGGAGGTTGAAGAGACTTCAAAAATTGTTAAGTAGAGGCACATATAAAATAGGGTTCTTAACCTTATCCTTCAAAGAGTGCTTTCACCAGTCTTCTACAATCAGAAAAAAAAAAACCCTTGTATGATTTCTATATAACCTAAAAATATTCATAGAGCTTTTATGTTTCACAGAACAACTGATGACAAGTTAAATCCAAAAGGAATTTGTCATGCTGATCCTCCTATAATGAAAGAATTGCCATTTCACCTTGAATGTGGTATATATTACTCTATTTGCAAATATAATTATTGGCTATTTCTTTATTTTCTTAATAGAAAAAGTATGTCTTCCAACTTTCAGAAATTCAGTTATATTTGTCTAAAGTGATTAATTTCAGATAACTGCATTTATTTTAGCAACCTACAGAATAACGTTTCCAACATGCACTGAGCTTCTCATGTACTGAGCTTCTCTCTCTTCACTGATGAAGGATTCACTTCAACTATGTAGATTTAAACAACACTGGAAATGTTACAGCCTTCTTAAAAACTAAAATTCAGTGATGCTCTGACCATCTGAAGGACCAGCGATGACATACTAGCATGTCAACATACAGGCTACATTTGGTGGCCTCGCTTGCTCTGTTGAAAATTGGACTGAGGATTAAAGGGATTCAAATTTGTTTTGGAGGATGGAAACAAAAGGCCAGTCTTCTTGGTGGTGAAGCAATACTTCCTTATTTAACACTTGGCCAAGGACAGCATATATTTTTTTTCTGAAAAATGCAGATTTTTCTTTCAGAAACCTATCTTTATGCCACCACAAGATTAGAATAATATACTCCATCCATAATATATTTTAAGACCTACAGAAGTGGTCATTTCTACAACTCAAGCATTCTTCTCCCTCTCTCCCTACCCACAAATGGATATGTACATAAATGTGGAAGATACAATCAATTGTTGGGAACAGATCGAAAAGACTACAGATTCAACTCAACAATTTTTTGCCAGTCTTTCTTGCACACAAACCCCAACTGCCTGAAAACAATGTATCAGCCAAAAGCAGAGTACCATAACTCTTCTTCTTCTGTATCAAGCCATTCTGCCCAAAATACTAGAACAGAAGCATCTGTAAAAAATAGACCAGTTTTTTTGCATCTAAAGAGACAGCCTAGCGACTGTCTGAGCCAGGCATCACAGAAAGCAGGCTTTTGCAGGCAGCTCTTTCATGGCATAACAGATTCCTCACGTTATCTCCAAGGCAATTTCAGCTACCTCAGTAAGTATAGTACATTTTGTGAAGCAGATTGAACCTTTAACATAATGCAAGTATTGTGCACAGCACTTCATTCCAAATATTTTACTTCCCAATACCTGTGCAAAGAAAAAAATTCCTTTATAGAAAAAAGCAATGCTTTTTCTTTTTAATCTGAAATCTACAGTATGATTTTAATATATGCTAACATCACTGCTAAAATGAGGTACTGTTATGCAACCCCAAAACAGTCAGGGTAGTTCTAAACTCTACTGTAGCTGTACTTTTCCCTAAGCACAAAATCTTCCTCCTCACTGCATACATATTTGCAAAGCCACTCCTTATCCTGTCACCCCCTTCCAAAAAAAAAAAAAAACCCACCCCACAAGAAACTTTTCCTGTGAAACGAATTTGTTGAGTTGAACCAATAGTTCATGAAAACAAAACTATATACAGAAAACCCAGCAGTACACTAGCAGTGAAAAACACTGATAAAAGAAGAACCCTCACAAATTATTTCTTGTTCTTATTGTACTTAAAACATAATTTGTGCTGTTGCTTATACGAAAGTATTAACAGTGACAGGAGAGTCTTTAAGAATCCTTTCAGCAGGTTTACAAACAGCTTCCTTCAACTGCAGACCATGTGTCTTTTCTGATAATCTGTCAAAGTTGATTAAGAAAAAAAACTTAATTGTGGTTGTTTCACAATGTATATCAAAGTAGTTATTACAGCAAGTGATAGTACTCCCTAGAGGAATTTAATTACAGAAATATCAAAGAATATAATTTATTAAATATGTAAGTCAAAGAATTAAGCTTTTAAGGGAGATATTAAGTAAAAATGACAGGCTGTTATCTTGAGTGTATTATGAGAACAGAAATCCTAAATTAATCTTTACCTTTCCTTAGTTTACTGCGTTATGAAGTATTATACATTCTTCAGAATTTTCCACTGCTTCAACAAAGCATAGTGACAAATACTTTGATGAATGACAAACACTGATAACAGGTTTTATTTTTAAGTCAGTAAACCTGTTTCTAGAACCTCAGCCTATCATCATAGGTCTGCAGTTACTGTAATTACACTAGCTGCTCAGACCAGTACTGTATTCACAGAATAAAAAATTCCTAAAAAGTGTTAAGCTACCACAGTTGTATTCTGCATACCTCTATCTTCAACCTTTCATGCATAAGATAGCCACCATGTAAAATTCAGAAGCTGAAAAGTTTAACTCTTATGTTAGCCTAGACTCCATGTCCATGGTCTCTTGTCAAGTCTTCAATGGGCATAAAACATCAAGAACCAATGTCAGAATGACATATTGATGGAAACAAGCAGTGGCTATGATTTTGCCAGACTGCTGTAAGGGATCTACTTCCAGATCTGGTAACTGCAATAAGCTTAAAATACCTACCCTGTATGAAAAAGGCCTGAGGGGGCAGAAGGCACCTCTTCAACATCCCCAAATTGTCCCCCACAAAAGACCATGTGGATAAATGCAGTATATCATAGAAACTGGACCAGTTACTTCAATTCCGTTTATATCCCATAACGGCACTCCAAATGTGTTCACTTGAAGGGCTGCCTCTAAAGGCAGCTGAGAAGTACCTATGTTCAGTATCCAAGTTGTGGTGTACACTAGTGGTGTCAAGATGGAGTAATGGGGAAGGCAAGAGCCAAGAACAGAAATAAAATTGTCACCACTGATGTGATCAACACTAGGGACATTTAGATCCTTCTCCAGAAAAAGACTCAACTTCAGAGGGTTTTTTAGGTTGCTGCAAGTATTTGCATTTTAAGATACAGTGTTCCTAATATATTTCACAGCTTACATGTTCCTTCCTTTATGGAGTCACATTTCACCTCCCTGTTTTAAGATGGCTTTTCAAGTTTCAGTTGTACTTCACTCAGAAGGGGTCTCTGCGTTTTTATTTAAACATTAACAGAAAAGGGATGTTTCACTGCTTGTAACGCTGACAAAAGACCAATGCACACATGCCTTGAGGCAACTGATTTGAAAACTTAAGATAATTTTTCAATACTGAAGGAATTCACACCACCACTGCACTGTTGGTGTATCTGACATGACTCAAAAAGTAACCAGACCTCTGGCATCAGAAGACACTTGGGTCACTTGCAGTTCAGGCTAAACATTTCATCTGGGAAGTCACACTACAACTTAAAAAAATGGCCATGTCAGAGATGCAGCTTTCCCATGGGAGACAGAAGAATTATGCCCACCACTGACAGAGAAAAGTCTGTCAGACAGGCAGGATTTAAAGACTAGAGGTCGAATTCAGACCAGGAACATGGCAGATGGCCATTATGTGCCTCATACCACTGTGAAAGTCAGTCTGCAAGGAACACAGCTAACAGGACAATAGAGACAGTTTTTTTAAAACTTTTTCGTAGCAACCTGAAATGTCAGTGTAATAGGACGCAGCACTTCAGTTCTGCCTCAGTGCTAAAGGCAGTAGAAGGCAACTGATGCAAGTGCAGTTCCATTAACCGCACTGACACATGGGACTCTACATGCATGCACAGCCTCAAGAAAATGTTTTTCAAAGGAATTTGATCTTGAATGAAAGAGACACTCACATCTGCAGCAAATCCAAACGGTCAAAAAGTTAATTTTCTCCTGCTAACTTCTTGAAACAAGATAAAACTCCTAATTATATTATCTAGTGGATCACCACTGAGTAACATTAAGCCCACCAGGTAAAAGAAGGCTTTATATGACACCATCATGGCAAGCAGACTCAGTGATCATTTCCTTTCACTCTCAAGAAGAAAGCCAGTTTAAAAAATGTAAACAACTTAATTATGCATGAACTTAGTTTTGTTGCACATTAGACTTCTACTTGGTATATATCATTGACTTTGCAAGACTTCAAATATTTAACTTCTCAAGTACTGTTTGGACACGTATCTATAATCCTTCTGTTAGTTATGCTATAATCCTACTCCAAAACACATATGGCAAAAGGAAAAAAGCCAGCCCTCAAAGGCTGGAAGTGAAACAGTGATATTGATAAACAGAAAGGGTAAGAAAAAAAACACAACCAAAAACCCACAAACAATGTCTATCAACACCTGCTCTCACAGGCAAGAAAACCTGTATGTCCTTCTGCTATCCACAAAGTGGCAGAATTGGTCAGTTCATAAATTCAGTGAGGTAGAAGGAAAAAAATTCTCTCAACTACTGTCTGCTAAAACATGGTCTAGGTACAAAGTTACAGTATCTAACAAGATAAGGTGCGTGTAATTTATTGTAAGTTTTGTTTATTAATAACTAGTAAATACAAGTGGGATTTTTCACTCACTGTAGACAGTTTGTGTTTTAAACACAATGCTAAAATTGCTGTTTACAGCAGGATACACAACCAGCTATACTTAAAAGCATAATTTTATAACTCTAAATTGTGCAGTTTCATGCTGAGGAAAACTATTTAAATCCCACAGCACAAAAGTTGACATATTAAAAATTTAACTGCTATCAAGGCACACAGTGATCCATATGCAAAGCACTCACACAATAAACAGTTCTATTTTTATGCTATGATTCTGGTTCTTGTCTCTATGCTAAGTCACAAAGCAAGTAATCTATTTACTATTTCTTCTGGCATTAGAACAGGTAATCTCAGCTCAGGAAGAATGCAGATCTTGGATGTCTGAACAAATTTTTCATACTTGTACGATTGATCTGTAGTTTGGTTTGTGGCAAATGAGACTCAAATTTGTCATCACACCATTAGTTTTTTGCTTTTTCTTTTTTAACCTAGTTAGTCTGTCACTTCACCCTCTCTTAAATGCGTTCTGTGAAAGTTCCTGGCTTATTAGTGATGTGTGTTTGACCTTTCACACCTTAGATCAGCACAAAGTTTAATAGTACCTGCATGGCAAGAAAACTAATGCCAGCTGGGCATCTCTCACAACACGCTTTCAATATTTACTCTAATAAGAAGTGCTAACTATGCTTATTTCTGAGTTAATCTAGCCTAACATTAACATTTGCTACTAAGTCAAAACAAATTTGACATGAAGCTTGCATTACCTGTGAACACACAAATTTATTCTGTGTAGGATATTTATACAGGTATGTAGATGACAAAGAAACTACATTGTAATTCACTGAAGAAATCTTAAAATAAGTACAAACCCTAGGATTCTAAAGAAGTTCACACACTGAATTGTGTGAATTCTGCAAAGAGGTACTACTTATACACTTTTAACTTGCATGGCAAGTCACATAAGCAACACCCCTCATGTAAGCATCATTATGCCTTTTTCTCCTGGCCCCTACACACTGCTTTCCAGTCAAGGAACAGTGGCCAAGCTTAGTATGACATTGGTTTAATATCTTCTAACTTTTGTTTAGTAACTAGAACATGAAGCAGCTGCAAAACCCACACAAATACAACAGGAACAAAAGGCTAGAAAACTTGCAAAACTAGCCTGTTTTGCACTGTGCTTCTGACATCTGCCAGTAATTTCAACTAGCAGATTTGTTATAGATCAAAAACTTCATCAGTCACCAGTTCAGAAGACTTGCCTCAAATTACTAACCATCACTGGTACAAAAGGCAGTCAAGAGCAATTAATTTATTAAATGTCCAGTTTCTCATTTAAAGATTCAACAGAAAGCAGCATCTTTAAAAGACTCTTGGCCACTGCTTTTGAAGAAATGTTTTGCTCAAATCTAAAAAGCTCTGAGTTACCCAATGAAGACATTTTCCACAGCTTAGAACAAAGTCTGTAATAGGCATAGAATTATTTTTAAAAGAAAAAGCAACTCTTTCTCATCTCTCCCTGTTCCTAAGATTCATGAGTAAAAAAGCAAGAATTCACAATACTTTCCAGTCATATACTAGAGACTGCATTCTGAATTAGTTTACACTTACAATTTAATACTCTAATTCAATGTTCAGGTAAGTATACAAAATACTTAACACATGATATACGCATTTATAAACAAGCTATGTCTGGTTTTTATTCCTTATTTGAAAGATGTTCAAAACAGGCCTGAAAGGAAGCTAGCCGAAACAGATTACCAACAGGAGAAACAAATATGAAATCTAGAAATTGCATTGTTAAACATTGGGCAGTAATCCTTCCATATGGTTAAAACCAGGGAATTAGCCAGAGCTGGTAAAAGGCTATGCCAGTAGAATACAGAACTCGTTAACAAGTCATAGCCTTATATTTTTTATTATCTTTTTTTAAACATAGTTCAAGAATAGTTTTCAAGACTAGAATATCCTTCAATCTGGGCAGCCAACTCCTACAAACAACCTTCCACTTCACACAAATCCTTACACATTAAACTCTGGCTTGGAAACAAAACCTGAATAATAATTGGCCTGTGACATGTTGAGCTTAAACAGGAAACAAATATTGCTTTTCTGCAATGGGAGTATCTGGAAGTGTGTTGACAATCAGGTATATAATTTTAAACCTTAGCATCTACAGAGTCCTAGAGCAAATACTGATGTAACTGGAATAGCTGCTTCAGTCATGAAGTAAGATTTGACTTCAATTCCCCTCCAAGGACATTTTTTCCAGTTTGTTAACTTATTTATTCTTTTACCCAAATTAATTTCCAAGATACTGAAATTCCCTACACAAGCTGGTAAATTAAAGTATCATTAGAGAAGATATAGCTACAAGGCTCTGTTGTAGTATTTAATATTTTAAATAATTCCTGTTTGAGATGTTAGTTATCCTTACAAGCAAATCTTAATCCCACAACATAAATTATTTCAGGTTTTATTAATTAGGTATCTAACAACTGGGTACTTGTGAATTGAGAAGATCCAGTTTTATTCGTGAACACTCTTCTCAATAAGCTTAGCAGTTAACACATATCATAAAGCTGACCTAAGCAAAGCCCATTTACTTCAAATTCACATATCAAACCTATTGGGTATAATTAATTACTGAGAACTCTCAGTGTTATAAAGGCAG
The DNA here is from genome assembly GCF_031877795.1 of Strix aluco. Taxonomy (NCBI): domain Eukaryota; kingdom Metazoa; phylum Chordata; class Aves; order Strigiformes; family Strigidae; genus Strix; species Strix aluco. The sequence continues at coordinate 58,543,085 of NC_133933.1, read as the reverse complement.
CTATTTAGAATTATACAGCAGTGAATTTATGCAATTCTTTAAAGTTCAAAATCAAAATCATTCCCTAGTAATGAGATTACACTGTATTTTATAAAGCTTTATTTTACAAACTCGTCCAAAGAAAACAGAGTATTTGAAAACAGTTACCAGTCATCCAAGATGACTTAATAAGTGGCTATGACAGCATATGGTTCTGGGATCTTAAGTGTTCTGGCTATTTCTATATGCTATTATAAGAGATACTTTGAGATTAAAAGTACTACCAGAAGAATAAGCCCTTGTCTCAAAGTATCCTTCGCAGCTCTTAGTAACTATGGTGCTCTTATTTTAGCAAGGCACAGGTTTTCCTCGAAAAATCAGTACTCTGTCCAAAATTAATAATAAATAAAACCACTAAAGTGACATGAGTGATCTAGACTCCTTTCCACGTAAGAGTTCACAGTTCAACTCTACGACAAGCTTTGCTAGTGACAATGCCACATTTACAGGAAAAGGATGGTTTAAAACTTTCACTCCGTTTAACCAAAGGTATCCATACATCTAAAACTCTAAACCAGCTTCCAGCAAATTTGCACACAATCAGAATCACCTCCTCAGGTATCTATTTTAAAGCATTAGTTAGAAGCCAATGTCCAAGTGGGGTTTCAGGCTGCAAATCCAAATTTTGTACTGATACTTACATAAGTGCTACAGGTAAGAGAAAAGCCATTTAAGAAAGAAAGGGGAAGGGAGAGGGAGAAACTTTGGTTTGGATACACCACCGCATCTCCTATAGTTGGACAATCTTCATTAAACTAGAAGTTGTGAATTGCATTTCTCTCCATTTGACTTTTATGCTGCATAAAGGAACACTGCCACTCCTCTGGAGCAAAGAATTTTTCTCTCTCAACAGAGCTGTTTCGTGCATAACAGTTTCGAATCACAGAATGGCATGGGTCTGAAGGGGCCTTTAAAGATCATCTAGTCCAACACACCTGCTATGGGACACCTTCCACTAGACCAGGTTGCTCAAAGCTCCATCCAACCTGGTCTTGAACACTTCCAGGGAGGGGGCACCCACAGCCTCTCTGAACAACCTGTTCCAGTGTTTTACCACCCTCACAGTAAAGAATTTCTTCCTTATATCTAGCCTAAATCTACCCTCGTTCAGTTTAAAACCATTACCCCTCGCCCTATCCCTACAGGCCCCAGTATAAAGTTTATGAATAGTGATCATAGAAATAACCTCAAAAGGGACTTGGAATCACTTAGTCCTCTATCTCAAAACAACCCAGTAATCTGCATTTATGTTATTCCTGGCAATTTTTTTTATAGCCTGCTCTTTAAAACAAGGTTACTCCATAACCCACCCAACAGTCTGTTTAGCACTTTGTATGACATTACATTAGAAGGTTTTACATAAATATTTAACTTACATCTTACTATTGCTAACCATTGCTTAAAGCTTATTACTTCCTGCCGTATTCAGAGGTTCAAGTCACAGATTACTCTGTGTTCTTGCTAGTAGTATCCTTTGAGGCCCCCAAGCAGTTCATCTCTGAAGCACACTGCTCAAAAGTAGACATAGCCTTCCAGCTGAGACTTTACCCGTACTGGAAAGGAGGGCTACTTTGCAAAAGGCAAGGACTACTTGTTATTAAAAGACACACTTTTTTTTTCAGAAATTTAATCAACTCATTTTTAGAAATTTTAGAGGAGCTCTAACACTGCAGAATTTCAATTTGTCATCAAGAGGAGAAAAACTTCCAATTAAAACATTGAATTAGTTTTGATGTTGTCTTGTTGGTGCACACACATACACACACACTTTCTCCTGTTCCAAAATTCCTTTGGAGACATACGCTGAAAGTCTTCTACCCCTCCACATTTTAAAGATAAGAAAATTGATGTTCAGCAATGCAATATGCAAAGTGATAGAAAAGTCATCTCAGTTTAGGTCACTAGTGTATCTACTCAAGTCCTTTGGGCCCTAACTGCCTGCAACTCAAACTCAATGTAAATCCATTTTCAATTATTTAACAAGTTATGAATTGGACTGCATTAATAAATCTCATCTTACAATAGTGCATGGTGTGATGGTAAGGTGCAAAGCAATAATAAACCAATCCCTACCGTTCTCGGTTAAATTTGAGTGAATGAAGTATAGCAGGTCTCTTCTGACGTAAGTTCCACAGGTGTAAGGTATCATCAGCCAAGGCACTCACAAGAGCTCCCTATGAGAAAGAAAAAATTTTAGTCAACTTATTTTCATAACCCTAGTAACAGTATATCATCATAGTAGAAATATTACATATTTTCTACCAGAATGAAAAAGTATTTATAAGCATGCATATCAACACCATAGCACAGATAAGTTTTAAGTAGTAGAAATGAGATAACTGATGTGATCACATGTCATGCAGCTCACTCACATTTAGTTCAGTGCTATACTGAGGTGCAATGGGGAAGAAGCTTTTTCCAGCATGTGCACATCAGTTCCCTCATGCCCACCTCTGTAGAGGAATTAAGCAAAACACAACTGCTCATATCTATGTGCTGACAAAGTCAGTGAGGTTTGACTTCACCATTCCTCTGAACTAGAAGTCCCTCTACAAGTCTGATCCCAGCTAACTCTAGAACAGCACTGCTGTCAGTTCTCAGCTGCTGCACCCCTAGAAAAAACACACTTGAAATTACTGAGGGATCATTGCTCAGCTCATGCTTAAAACAGTAACTCCATCAAAATAAACTACTGAAACTGTTAGTACTATTGAAAAAACACACTTTACTACTTCAAGAGATAACTTGCAATGTTCACTGACATGAATAAATATTTCTAGCAAAAAAGTTTTTGCTTATAGCAAGAGTACTCTAGAGACAAAGATATTTTCAGCAGTTAGTCAAGCATTTTCTTAAATTAAAAAAGTTAATTTATTTATAATTGTTATTACCATTTGCCATTCATGCTAAGAGTCACTTGTGTTAGCTGATTTTGATGCTTGGTTAATGAGAAATTGAAGAAAACACACTCTGTATCTTCTCTGAATTACGGAACGTGTACGTCATTTTACTAACCTCATTAATCAGGAACTGAAGCTGGATTACTGCAGCTCCACTGTCATGTTGGCAGTAGCATTCAACTCCTGGCCGACCAAAGCTGGAATTGGTACCATTAAGGAATAATTGTTCTATGTAACATAGGAAGAAAAAACTAAACACCATAACGTTGTCACTATCACTAGTGCCACATTCAAACAGGTTAACATCCTGCTTCTAGCTAGTGCACGCAACATTTAACCACACAGAGCTGACTGATCACAGAAAAAAGAATTCTTAAACAACACAAAGGAACACAAAGAAGTTAAAAGGCTCACCTCCTTTATCCGCACAGAATATGAAAATTATGTATAAATACTTAGTTATTTAAGGGATTCTTCATCAATGAGAGCATAACAGAATGATGAAGCAGTTATTTTAGTGGTGTTAAATGTCAGGACTAGTATAAAAGGAAGTTAATCTAAATAAGCATCATAATCAAGTGATCACATTTTTCAAGTGTTAAAGAAGCTTTCTCTCCTTTTTAAACATTACTTACAGATGAAAGAAGAGTGGAATAATGCAAGGCATGTTGAAAAAAAAAATCTGCTGTGACAGAGATAAAAAGCTAAGTAGCCAAAATACGGAGGAGTCAATGGGAAATTATGTACAATGTAGATTTCCAGGATCTCTGTATCAAGACCTCCTGGATTCACACCAACTATAAGGTAACAAATCTTATTCATTTTCCCTCTCATGCATAAATCAGTCCTATACTTCCATAATGAATATCAAACAGAAGCAGCAGCAACACAGATTCTTTCAATTCTCCATACTTGATTAATTTATCAGTTGCAAAGATTCTGTATTTCAAATGTGGTTATCCCCTTCCTTCTGATAAGAAATTAAGGAAATTCTCCAACCTCTAGGAGGCAGCAGGAATAACACAAGTCCAGATGAATCATGCAAAGCAGTAAGTATTTCATCATTATAGTATGCCCATGGTTTCTGGAGTATAATTTATCGAAGAGCTGAACACTTCTTGTTTTAAACAGGTACCCTAGTATTTGGAAGAAAGGAAATCATTCCAAAGATGTATGCAAAACAGGGAATTTGTTCCCTCAGCATACACTAGAAATAAAACAGTACAATTCTTATCCATTCTTCAAGTTTTCCATTTACTGAGAAATTGTTGATCAAACTCAAAGACTCTTAAAAAATATATATAGACACTTGAGACAGTTGAAAGGCTGAAGAGACTATTAGGTTGCATGCAAATCGAAACTCAAACATATCTGCTCAGCCTCTAAACTGGCAAGATAAAATGTAAGTAAAACTACAATGGGAACAAGTCCACTTTAACATACCACAGTATTTTAACTTTTAAACTTCAATCACATTCTTCTCCTAGACCAATGAATCTCCATAACATCCAGCTAAGTGATAAGAGATATACTAAACAGATGTTGAATAATCCAGCAAACTTAATACCAGCTTTCTTCCTGAAGGGAATTAGTAATTTAATTTTGTTCTGGCATGGAAGGGCTTAAAGAGCCAGCTTGCCTCACCTGTTTTTTCCCTTGCATTTTAAATTCTTATCAATGTTTCCTGTACAAAGATGACATCTGTATTCCACTGACAGTTTATAGCTCTTAAAAAAAAGGAGCTTATAACTTGGGGTGGGGGGGGGTGGGGGCGGGGTGTTGTCCCCATAAATGATACCTTCCTACACAAACTCAGAATACTTTCAATGTAAAATAATTGCTTTTGCATTAACTATGGATTGACTACACAAATTGCCAAACTGGAAAAAATATCCCCACAAGGAATAGAAGCTTCAGAGCAGATTTGCTTCAGACTTGCTCATGCTTCTGCATTCACTTGAATTAGTATTTGCAGAAATAGACAAAAAACAATTTCTAAAAATGAAATTCAGATGTTAACAGGAACTGAATTTTAAAACTTGTTAGTTATCTACACTGACACTGGTAGTTTTCTAACAAAAGATTTCTTCCCTGAACATCATCTCCCAACATAATTAAATGTAATCATTTCATTCACCCACCCAGAGCTTATTTGGAATTGAAACTTTACAGCTACCTTGCCTCAAAACAAGAGAAGTATGCACCCAGAAAAAGAGAGAAGCCCATGGATTCCTCAAGTTACTCCAACCTTCAAATTCTATCCCTCAAGTGTTTTCTTTAAGCACTTCTGATGCAAAGATTTCTGGAAGCACTGTCATAACTAGCCAGTCTAATTTTCCATATTAAGAATACTTCAGTATTTCTTTAAACAAAATATCCTTTTGCATTTTCCAGGACACCTAAACCAGTTTTCTCTCCAGAAATCATTAAATATGCAGCACTGTAAGTTTACACAAGCTTTAAATATACAGAGCAAGTTTCTTTTTTGACAAATTAGTGGAAGCCTCACATGCAAATCTGAAAATAGAGTTTGGTCTCTTTTACAGTGCTTACAGTTATCAAAAAAATAAAAATAGCCCTTGCAGATAGTCCCATTTAGTTCCTTTACCCAAGGATTATGTCATCTTCACTTTTTTACCTAGTAGCTAAAATTATTCTTCTCATCTCAAATTAATATCATCCTCTTAACCAGCATTAATCTTCTTTCCTAAAGTAATGCAAAGCCTCCCAGTTTTGCAGGGTATGCTGAGTTGAAAAACCATGTCACTTAAATACTGACTGTAGAAGAATAATAATACATGCTCGTTTCAGTACACGTTAAACATTTCTCAACCACACAAAACAGGCAGTGTCCTAGGAAATGTAGTTTGTCCAAATTCTCTACACTTGCCTATGTGTCCTTAAGGCAAAAGAGCTCACTGTACTAAACAGTGATCATCTACCACACAGTAGTCCCCAAAACAAACAAAAATTATAATGAATAATGACAAGACGGGCAAAGCACTTTAATTTTGTGGACAGGAAAAACTCTCTGCCAAAGACCTAGGGCAGCTACAGAGGCAGTTTTCTAATCAAAGACCCATCCTTCTTTCTTCACTTCCAAGCATTTCTTGCTACTATTCCTGCTTCATCCTCTATTCCAAATATTAACAAATTGGATAAATCAACAGCTTCTCAGATGTACCTTTGAATATTGCTTCTGTGTTTCCCACTGCCATTAGGAAATTAACCCTGGAAAACACTAGTATTTCATTGTCTTCACTGTGTGTTTTTTTGAAAAAGCGAGAGACAAAAGCCAAGGCTGAGAGAAGGAAGAGATAACGTACTCATGTCCTAACGTCAGTGTTCACTTTCATAACTGCTAGAAGTGCAGGTCATACATAAGAAAAGCACAGTATCACACTAATTTAACATCGCACAATGACACTGATTTTACTTTGATTTGTGAGAAAAGACAACAGTTCCAAACTGCTTTTTTTCCCAAACAAGCTTCAGACCTAAGTTTACACTTTTCTGCAGACAAAATTAAAGCACTTCAATTATGATATGCGAGTTCTCTCTGAAAAATATTATTTTAAAAATTATTACTATTATTTATTGCTTATCTGCACAGGATCAATTCAGTGCCCTTAGAAGTCACGTTTTGAAAGAGAAAACTAGTTCCAGAATATTTATGAAAGCCTCAGAAAAGCAGTCCTTTTTTTTTTTAAAAAAAAAAAAAAAGAGATCTTTAATTGAAGTTACTTTAAGTAGATCTAGGAAATATTGGGGGGTTCTTCACCTGTGGTTGACCCATCTGACATAGGAGACAGTTGCAAAAACTGTAGCTATCAATTCAATCCCTAGCATAGGTTTATTATGTATACAAAGATACATTTATAATATAAATTACCTTCCAAACTATCACCACACAGATATTTGCATCTTCATGTCATTACACTGCTATAAAAAGTTTTGATAGTACAGTACAAAATACAGACCATGTTCCTATATTAGATTTACCACTGTTAACAATAGTTTCAGACTAAAATCTGAAACTGTAGCAGCTTTTAAAAATCATTCCTAGATACCTCTCAAAACTGTAGCTGTAACACCTCACAGTACTTAAACATTTGACAATTTTGATGCAACAAATAGATCTTCAACTAGAGGATCTGAATTATGTACAAATCACTGAGTAATCTACTGCCCAGTATTCTTATGTTTACCAGTCTGTAGCATATAGCGCTCCAGGACTGCATATTATACCTGCACATTTTACTATAATCATTGCTATATAGCAATTTTACACTTATTCAGACACTGAATTATTTTCATAGGCAAAGCCACCAGTTATTTTGCACACTTTTATATGTGCTTTGTGGTCCCCAAGAATTGTCATAACATAGAAAAAAACACACAATGATGGTGAGATTTCCAAATAGTTTTTTAAGTATATAAAGATTAAAAGTCTGTCTGGTATTACTCACCACTGGCAAGTCTGGATACAATCCAACAACAGATAAAAACCAAAGACTTCATTTACATCAAGTTACAGTACCATAAAGTCCTAGAGCAGTACAAAAGCAGCTTCCCGCAACTTTCCTGTTTGTCAATCTTATCTGTGCCCAGACCTAATCAGTACTATTACTTGCACATACAAAGTGTGATCTCTCACAGAAACAATCTCATAGAGAACAATCTATGAAGACACACAGGTATTTAGAAAGAGGGTTATTCAAAAAGTCAGAAAGTACTACAAGTCAACACTGTCTGCAAAACTAACTTTGACCTTTCACATCCATATATTACCAAACAAGATAAAACAAAAATCCACAAAACATTTTGGGGAGAGTTTTAGACTTCACACCAATCCTGATATGGTATATCACATCAATATTTTTCAACAACTTTAGGATTATAGTTTCCTTCTAAAGCTTTACAGCTGCAGAGCATCTTGCTGTGTTTACATCACTCAGCTAAGTACATCTGTATTCCTCCCCAAGTCTCAGTATTTATGTCCACAGAAGTATACAATAGTATTTGTTAATATTTCAGATCCACTTTTCTATATGTAACACCACCAAGCAAAAACAAACTAGGGCTTTAAAACGGAGATTCAAGTTCATCAGGTGGAAATACTATTAAATTTCTGGTAACAGTTTACTATGGGAATTCCAGCCAGACCATTGTGATGCATTCTCCTCCTGCCAGCTAAGGAGAGTGAGAAAGCAAGAGAACTGACAGTAGGGAAACAGGATAAAGAAAGGAAAACATCAGATACAGGTAGTCAGAAGACACTGGCTGCAACTTCCATGCAAATAAAACACTTGAGAATTAGCCTGTATCTAGATACGGTTTGACCTCGCTACTTGGACATAAAAAAAAAAAGTCAACATTACATATTATACGTGGAAATCAAAACAAGTGTCCCTAGAAAGTAAAGAACTGTAACATCCAGGCAATAAAAGAAAAATAAATCTACATTCAACTTCACTCTGCTAGTCATAAGGATGAAAATAATGCAAAGTACCTCAGAGATGAAAAGGCTAGGATCTCAGTCTTGGAAGGTTACCAAAGGTTTCTTCTAAAGGTCTTCCCTTCTCTTGGAGAAGGAAGGGGCGGGGGGGCGTGGGGAAGACAGGAAGATAAACTGGAAGAGATTATGTACATGCCAAAATACTGGAAAATGCATTATTTTTGTCATTTTCTAGGAATCTTAACATTATACAAGGTTCCGAAATATTTTTGAGCATGCAACAGTATTGACTGTTCAGTGTTTTGGTTTTTTTTTAAATAACTACGAAGGCTGAGAATTCAGATAGTTTATGCTTGTCCAGAATAGTATTTGAGACATGTTATCACGAAATTATTTAATACCTTTTGAGTTCAGCAGTTTTTACATCTCCTGACACTCATAAGAGTTCATACTTTCCTAGGGAGGTGGGAGCATATCATTTGTCCTTCTGTTGTGGGGAAGTGGGTAACAACGGGTATGGTATTTAAGGAGTTGATGTTAGATCTTATTACAAATACCATATCAGCTTAACAGATTACAGCAAACTACTACTGATTTTGCTACTGCAGCTTTAGAAATTCCAGCGAAGTGGTGACTACACAACTGCCTGGAAGCTGAATTTCTCAACTTCCAAGCCAGCTACCAACAACATTAGTATTCACTTTGTTTATAAAACAATGCTCAGCTCCTTTAAACATCAGAAGCCAACTGATTCAATGTTAACTTAAATCTTGGACTGATACAGTGAAAAAGGAGCTCTGTTTTGAAAAAATACCAAAGCACACAGATCTCCTTTAAAGTTCATTAACTAGTTTGTGTATACAGGAAGTTGCAGCAATTTTAAAGCACAAAACCACTTTTTGTTTAAATTAGTATGTTATATTTTAAAGTTAAACAATTATTGAACTAGCTTGCATGGAAACTTATAGGGAATGCATAGTGAGCAGTTATTTATATCTGATCTATTTTCTAACATCGACAATAGCTAGGAGTCAAAGTACATCTTAAACTTCAAAGTCGCTTACATAAAGATGCACAAATACAGTATCTCCCAAACAGCTATGAAAAATGCCAGCAAATCTTCTGTAAAGGCTGTATTTGGTAGAATTTTCTCATAGCTGCCGGTGATAGGCAATCATTCATTAGAACAAGATGTAATTAAGTAGTACAAATGCAAACAGGATTAAAAATTTGCGATTTAAAAATCAAACAAGAAACAAAATTGCTTTTAATGATAAGTTCCTATATGTACAATTCACAGACAGCAAAGCACACTGTTAAATGAAGAGGTAAAAACATCAATTTAAACAACATTTTTTTCAAAAACTAACAAGGCTACAGGCTTTCCTTGATTTTAGTCACTTTGTTTTCTGATCTAGATTCTACTACTTTAGTCTAAAAGCTGTATTTCAGCACTAACAATGAAAAAAAGGTGACTAATCTGGTACTTTCTTGGGTGAGATGAAAGGGAAGGAGAATGGTAGACCACAAGAGGAAAGAGTAGGAAATTGCTACTAATACATCTACATAATGGTTCCTCTGACTACAGAAGATGCGGTAAAATGGGTGGTAACTGCTAACTCACTGAAGTTTTTCCAAAAACTATACACAGAAGAGTAAACCCAGGAAATAATTATGTATTTTGAAAGATTTCAATCAAAATTCAGAGGCAAAAAACTTTTGTATTCTGTTGCATTCTTCCAAGTCTTGCTCATCTGTCATCCTTTTAGACCAGCTTAATTTTAATGTCAAATTTTAACAGGTTATTACAGATATATTACCTCATCCATCCTTTTGGTAGCACATACTATATCACAATATTAATTATTAACCAGGCTTTCCTCTTACATCCAGAGCTTCTTGGCTGAGACTAAAGGCAGGGCCATTGTATGCTCCTAGAACTGAGGAATTCTTTGAGTAAGAATGATATCTCCTCCCAGTGTCCAAGTATTTTGTACAGACATTGCCAACAGCAGCATTAACAAATGTAATGTCCTGAACTAGATGTTAAGTGAATTTACGTACCTATTTAGTTTAACTTATGAAAGCATAAAGAACCATAGATGATATATAATAAGAAGGACCATTTCACATTTTCAAAACACACAACCAATCCTCGCCCAATCAACTATTGTCCGTCAACACTGATTTCTGACTGCAAAGCAATTCTTTGCTAGGTCCAGAAGTCTCTCTTCATTCACACAGCATAATCTAACATACATCCCTTAACTCTTGCCTGCCAAACAAATCCTCCTCATTTAGTTTTGAGTCACTGACTACTGGATATTCATGACAAAAACACTGACTGTAATCACTAATCATTCTATCCCAACTTTGTTCAGAAACAAGCCCATTCTTCAATCTTCTCTCTACAAACTGAGTGGTAGCTAGTCTAGTCTGCTGAGTCCCAATTTCACTTGTATCTCATTAACCCTTTACATAATTTTGGGGTTATATAGAATAAGACTACAGGTACCATTACAACTTACATTAGCTACACTGTGTTTTCCCTGCCAATCCTCTGCTATCACTCAGTTAATGTTTCTCTCTTTCCACAGAAATTGTTCTCCTTTTGGCATCAATGCCTTATTTTTCAAAGTAACTGTTAATCCTTTTTAACTCTTCTCTTATCCCAAACCAGGTTTTGTCCCATCCTTCACCTTTGCTATTCAATTTATCACTCTTCATATATCCACCTTTATTCACTTGCTTTGAGAAAGAAGGCATAAAAAGAAAGTGGCTAAAGCAGACAGAACCTAAAACATTATCAACAGAGTGCTGGTAGATCTGGATGAGGAAAAGGTCTTAAAGGCCACCTTAACTTAAAATTTAGGGTGGTCACATGTATGAATTTCTCCCCCAGATTTTGTTGTGGTCTATCTCTCAGTACTAATATTAGCTCCTCCCTTTGAATACAATCCTTCAACACTTAACTTGTAGATGAGGCTTAAATCCACCCTTCTACTTCCCACACCACTTTCCTTTGTACCAATGATAGAAATAACTCCCTCTTCCAAACATCCTTTTGGAGAAAGTTTAGTTTATCACCAGGAGTTTTATCAATACAGTAAAGCAGGTATGGCATGTTTTTTGCTTATGCAGCCTTTTGAAGTATTTAGCAGCAAAGTCACTTGCTGAAGTGCTAACAGTGTCATGGATTAGAAGTACAAACACTTCTATTATATAGTCAAAAAGTAGAAACTGTGCCCCCAAATCAAGGTGGTAGACACAAGTTTACCACTATGGGTCTGGGAACAGATTGTCATGTCAAGTTGATATAGACAGGGGTAGTGGTCACAAGCTGGAAGATCTTCCAAATACCCAGACTGATGTTCACAAGCAGTACTGCTGCTATCGCTTTATAAATATTTCAGGATTTAGACAATGCTAGCTAATTCAAACATAATGCAACAAATGGGTCTCAGTAGCGAGTTTCCCTGAAGTCTGCTCAATGGCAGAAGTAGAGAGACTTCTTAAGTCTTCTACATTCAAAATAGCAGTTTCTAAAAATTAGCCTCAAACATATATATGAACCACCAACAACCAACCTCTCACTGTTACTCTTAAGTATTTTGCAACATAGTCTCTCAGAGCAGCATTTTCAATTTTATTTTAAGCCTAATATTTAGTTTTGCAAATCACCAAAGGAACTGAGAAACTTACTATTTCATACTATCAAAGTAGTAGCAACAACTTTATAAAATGTTTGCCCAAAATTACCACAAGTGAAAAACTAAGGTACAAGCATCAGTAGATGGCACTCTTTCACCAAAATCAAACGAGGAAACTATGTCCTCACATAAACAAGGGGTACTTCGGAGCTGGAATTCTTATTTTTAATATGCAAAACCAGTTCCTACTCATTAGAGTGTTTCTTAAAGTTTTTGTGCTTTTCAAAGAACTTTGAAAAACAGTTTACTGCATGCCAAAATATTAAGAGGGATTACTATGTTTTGTTGAAATACCTGTAATTTTACTTAGCTTTTTTGTCCAGGCATTTGTGCTATTACACACAGCTCCATTACACATCACAAAAATACCTGTATGTCAGTGTTACATGAAGTGGTACTTTTGTGGCTTGTGATTACCAGAAATCCAACTTGAGAGGGCTATTAAAAGATTGACATTGTCTGTAGAAGTTGCTTATGCAACCTTATTTCATAGCTCCTCAAATGTATTATGGTCATTTATTTTAAAAAGTTTATGCACTATCTCAATACCACTAGTAAACATTTTACATCATTTAGCTTAGTTTTATTTTAAAATAGTGTCAAAGAGACAAACAGTCATTAGAAATACTAAATTAAGTTGCCCGATAAATAAACCCTGGCATTAAAACATGCAGTTCTTCAATATTATTAAAATGTGAAGCACAGCATTAGAAAATAACACTATCCATTCCATCTTAACTCTTCTTTCTAAAGTTGTTGCAGATACCACCTTAGATCAGTTTACTCTTTCTCAGTGTACTTGAGGACTTCAGATGAGTCTTTTCTTTAGCCCCAAGAAATCCACTACTTAACAGTGCTAAAGATTTCCCATGAGAGTATAAATACAGAGCTACTGTTTTGTACAGATAGTGGATGTCAGAAACAAATAGCTTATATTAACACTTGGAAAGAGACAGTTGAGAGAGATAGTTGAAAGAGACAGTGTCATGAGATTCCAAGCACCCACAGCCCAGTTCAAGACTGCAAAAGGATGGAAACCAGATCATCAACAGAAAAGCACAGTCCAAGGTAGCTCTCCCATGCATCTTTTCCACAGTTTTTTTAGTAGGCACTACTAGATGGAGGGAAGATATTACCTTGCAAATCTAGGTTCAGTGAGATTTCTTTTTTTATATACTTTAGAGAATCTGCTCATCTTCTAGCCTTGTGTACTTCAGTTTGTCAGATTCCAAGCAATGTCCAATACTTCAGGCAGTGCTCGTCTGCCCTGCTATTACCAGCATCTTTGTTTTACTTGTTTTGTTTCACTTGTTTGTCATCTGCTAGTAATTTCTGAGGCTGAAGAGCTATTTTGATCAACTTTGGCAGAAGGGAAGTAGTCTGGCAGATAATACCTTGTTGTAATTTTTATGAAAATAGGAAGCTGAGAAGACAGGAGAAACCAAGATTAGGCCCATCAAAAGGAGAAAGGTGGCAGCATTACCTCAACATCCTAAAATAGAGGATCCCTACAAAATGCTGCAATCACAGTAAACATTTCAAAAGTTACAACACACAGGTATTATACAACAAGATAGAGCCATATGATAGCTGGTTTTGGAGATAAAAAGTCTGTTTCTTTCCTCTAGATAAAAGTATCCAAAATAATGAATATCCATATATTACAATTCCTATAACCGAAACTGTGCCAGTTCCAAGGGAAAGGGAAACCCCATTCTTTTCATATGATGACTTGAAGGAACTGTTATATATAACAAATTGCAGTTTCGAGCCCTTCCAAGATGCAGAGCTATACCTGTTTATGATGCTCAGCACTTCCAAGGTTCCTCCACAATCGTGTAGCTTAACTGAAATATCTAGCAATAATTTTGCAAGAATGAGACTATCTTAGAAAATATACACACAAATTTAATAGTTTGACCTCTGATTTATTAGGAGTGAGGAAAGGGTCAGGGGGGTAAAGAAATTTGTGAACATTTGTCTACACTTGCTACCTAGTCAATGAAAGGCTGTAGAAACAGAGTAGAGGTTTTACTTTCCACACTGTGCTGCTGTCTCCTTCACTACCACCCTGCTCTGCAAATGCCAAGAGAAAACATTCACACTTCCACTGTTCCTCCCCGCTTTTCTTAAATGGTAAAAAGAAGGCATGGTAAAGAGCAAGTCTGCACAAAGATATGCTTGAACAGCCAGATTCCTCAGAAAATTATTACCTTCAAAATGACAGGTGTAGAAAACTAAGGAAGTTCAGCCTTTTTTTAAGCAATTTGGTTCCCACTAGAATCCTCAGCAACTTATGCATGAGAACCACTCCAAGAGAGTGAAATGGCTGCTGCTTAGTTAAAAGATAAAAGTATTTAAAAACCTGGCAATCATACATCTTCCAAAAAAAGTAACCTCCATCATCACCACGAGTCACAGTACTACCCCCGCAAATAAAATTTAAAAAAGACATTAAAAAAATAATCAAACACTCACTGTTTAAGGTAGACTATTACCACACTCCAGAGCTTTACTAATGTCAGAGGCTGAAGTTACAGATGTCAAACAGGGTCTCCCACTTTCTCTAGCAAAATTTCCAGCTGTGGAAAACAGCACTTTAAAATGCTGTAACATGAAAATATCCAGGGGCTCAGACCAAAAAAAAGTATTGTGTGGAGCAGGACTCTCCATCCAACCTCAAGATGATTTACTAAGCAGCAAATCCAGACTGTGAAAATTAACATGGCATTCCAGCCTAGTCAGTTTAGACCTGCTTTGAGTCAGGAGACTGCATCGATACAGTGTAACTTACTGCTTAAAATGTTTTGATTAAAACTCCAAACATTAAAACAAATGTATCAGACAGCTTTTTCTACTCGGCAATAGAGAAAATGAAATTAATTAGTTTGAAAGTTCATTTCTGTAACATCTTCCATCAAAAAACACAAGAGGAAACAAGTGATATAACTCTCAGCCAGCTACTGCAACTCAAGAGAAGTTGCAACATGTGGAAGCTTTACATATGCTCTGCATGGTGAGGAGTAAAAAAAACCAGGAGAGTCAGATATAAATTTAAATGCTTACTACTCCAGTTTATATCTGTCAGACTAAATCACCTGTGATGTTTCTCAAACATTTACTGAAAAAAAAACCCAACACAAAAAACATGGGGGAAAACTATTGTTTCCAAGATTTGGCTAGAAAAGTTTGAAGAGAATAAATACCATCTTTACAAGGGACGATTCAAAGTTTATTTCTCCTTTCAGATGTTAGCATAGCAGAACAGCAATCAAACTGGAACAAATAATCCCATTGTACATTTACAATGGTCAGTAGCTCTGTCTGAACTGAAAAAAAAAAAAACCAAAACATTTCAAGAAAAGCATTAAACTTCCTGATGGTAAAGAATTCCACCAGAACTAAATTGAAGTCACATATGTATTAAGAGAAAAAGCTAAGTGTATTTTCCATTAAAAGAAGAGAATCTTTACTGGCCAACGGCATGCAGAATCATTTTAATTCTTTGAAGCATTACAAGTTTGGAAGCGTTTTGCTTGCAAATTATCTCAACTTTTGCAACAAAGGACTATAATAAACTCCAACTGATATGCTAGCAATGCAACCTTAAGTCTGATTACCTCTCATTTTTCCCCCATAAATGCCCAGGTTCCCAACTCTGGCCTCCAGAAAAGGCTCTTAATCAAGAATCACCTACAAATCCCCACACACATTCTGAGTCTGCTCAGCTCTCTAACTTGGCAAGTCTGCAGAGAACAGGTAGCCTTCAAATTCACTGTGTGGTAACAAGGCTGAACAGCCTGGACAAAGAAACATTTCAAGCCACATACATACACAAACTCGATCCTCTTGTAAGCAGAGAAGAAAGAGGAAAAAGTTAACTCATTTGCACCAGACCACCCCAGATGGCCTCTTCCAGGATGGCATACTTTCTTGGAAGCTATTCATGGACAAGAGCTACAATTAACTCTACCAGAAGCAGCACTGTACTAAAGCACACCTGAAAACTTTAAAATAGTGTTTTTGAAGAACCATTTAGTGAGAAAACCAAATCAGTCGCGTACAGACACTGAAAATTGCATATGTTAAGACAGACTAACTAGGTTTCAAAAGACAGATTATTTCTATTAACCAATAATTTCCAATAATTCAAAATAGCAACTCTTAAGGGTACAATCTCTTCATATAATCTCCTCAAATACAAGAGAAAAATGAACATTAACTAGTGGCCTGTTGTACAAACCCAGGATGAAGTCTGGTTTACTAAAAAACAGCACGCTAGACTGATACATGCATTCCAGTCAAACATCAACAAAAATAGATGCTGAATGGCATTTATTAGTAGTCCTTTAAATAAAAAAGACGACCAGAGAAGTAACATACCAAGTAACAGCTGTGACCAGCACTGAGCTACTAAGATAGACTACTAAACATTTTTAAAAGTTCTTATTAGAAGCTGAAAAGAATATATTTATATTATGATTCATACAGAACGCACTTACACTGATCATCTTTAAAGATTTTCCATTAATACACTAAGACAACACTAACAAGTGTCCCCAACTGAGTTTCATTTCATCAGAAATGAACTTCCCCCAAGTTAAGCACATTTGAGTCATTTACAATTATATGCTTTTAATGTACTATAGCAGACAATGAGAAGGTTCACAGTACAGATGATTCCCTACTTTTGGGGGCTTTTTTTGTAGAACTATGTGGACAAAGTTTTTAAATTGTGCTCTTAAGTATTTTACCTGTTTTGTAACTGAAACCTACAAATTAAATTTGACACTAAATATAACTTCAGGAACATTTTGCAAGAATGAGCTTTCCTACAGCAGATGAGATTATATTCCTAAAAGTGACAAACCATTACTGTGTGGATTTGAATAGCAAGTTTCAGTAGCATCTTCTTTGTCAAACGGGATACAGCTACTGTAATAGCACACTATGACATTTGAATAATAGCACTTTTTCTCCTTTAAAACTTACTCAAGACCATTGTTTTCTGAAGTTGCCCAGCACTCTGTTCTAATTGCAACAATAACCTCCACTGCAGACAGAAACATGAAGGCAGAGAACATTATCAGATCACAGTGTGATTACCACACGAGTTTTCATGCCAACTTCCTTGACGTTAAAAGTCACCACTACACCACACCAACACTGGTGCTTCATGTTTTACCGTACCGCAGAGACTGTTTAATCAACCATTCAGGCATCTGATAAATTCTGCTTAAGCAGCAAAGATTATTTCCTTGCTAACAAACCAGGACACAAACTGTAGAAGTTGAGAACATTTTTAAGTTGTGTTTATAAAAGTGATTAAAGTGTGAAGCACTGAGTTGAAACAAAGTTTGTGCAACCATAGCGTCGAACAACTTAATAGTTAAGGAATTCTCTCCTCTGACAGGAGTCAGCCAGACTAAGAGCACAGGAACCACCACAGTGACTCAAGCCAGAGGTCTGTGCAGCCCAGCACTGTCTCCTACAACAGCAATCGATGTTATTGAAGAAAAGCACACAAGCCTGGCCACTTTTTGCAGCCTATTCCCATTCCATTCCCAAACAAAACCCTCATAATGGATTAGGTACCTCAGAGGACAAATTCCCATCTAGTCTCTTTAGCATTTGCTTATTGAGCCATCATCTGCAAATCTGTCCATTCCCCTCCTGAATCCACCGGTATGGCCTGCTGACACCATCTCCCACACCCACAAATTCTAGAATTTCACTACACATTATATTCAAAATAGAAATTGTTTTTTACCTCTTAAATCAGCCTAATAGTACTTTAGTGAATGCCCCCTATTTTTTGCACTGCAAGTTTGCTAAATGACAGCTCAGCGTGCATTTTAACCAGTGTCCTCTTGATTTTACAATCTTTGATCATATTTACCCCTTCTCCTCTGCTCTAAACTGAGGAGACCAAGCATTGTTAATCCTCTTGTAAGGCAGCCACTCTATTTCCAGTAACTCTAGTTTCCCACTTCTAAATCCATGCCACTTAAAATGTAGAAAACAGGAAATCATAGGACTCCATGTATGACAGCAAAATGATGTTTTGTTCACTACGCTCTTTCAAGTTTGCTGAGCGGATTTGGTAACAACAAATCAAAAAAGCCAAGTTTCAGTAGTTGGTTCAGAGAAAATACATATCCACTGATGCACTGATTTGAAGCTTTGTACTTTGACTGCTGTGATCTTTGCCCAAAGACCTAGTTTAAGCCAATCCTATATTTCTTTAATATATTGTATATATTGCATATAATATAGTACATTGAATGTTTCTAAATATATAACACACTAAGTATTACATATATAAAGTAAATACCAGCTGGAATTGACAGGTGAATTACTATGAAATTATACACAAAACTTACGCACTAAACATTTAAGTAGTGTTCTTGGAATTGAAGTGGTATCTCCCAAGTTTCTGCAGCCTGACTAGGAATTGATTTTTTTTCCCCCAGCTCAATCTTGAAAATAGAGGAAGACTACATTTGTAAAGGACAGCCCAACTCTGAGTTATAAAAGCCTACAGACAGGCAATAACCAAATACTTCTCCTGGTTTTAGAAACTATCCTTCTTTAAAAGGGTTTCAATAAGGTAGCAGCTCAAGTTTAAGTATTACGCCCAACTACACACAGATAAGTTTTTGAGCGCTTAAGGGAGAAGAGCCTGTCCATAATCTTAGCAAACCAGCAAGGATCTCTATAACTTCTGTCTACTGAAATGAAATGCAGGCAGCTCCTATTTGCCAGAGGAACCGGTGACAGCGATCACATCTAATGCTTATTATGCCAAGGCAGATGACCTTACCCTCAGGTGCAAGAGTAATAACAGCCTCATTTTTAGCTATTTAATAATGGAGAAAACCCATCAAGACAATTTTTTTAGTGACTATCACATACTCACATTTAAACCACACACCATCACATTTCTGGCCCCTCTGGAATTGTAATTTCTGGTACTAAAATAGAGCTATCTTTATTTAAAGTCTGCTGCAAATACAAGTCAGTTCTGCTGCAAAGTATGGGATCAAACAGATACTGATGCATTCAAATATTGATCCCTTAGCTCTCCAATTATGGCTATGCACCAGCTGTGATGTCTATGTACTTGCAGGTCTGTAGAAGTTAAGTTTTTATTTCTGCAGAGCTGCATTTGCAAACTGCTGTAACAGAGGCCTGTACAGCTGTTAGCACTAATACTAATAGGTAACTTCCCTGCATTGAGAGGTATGTTTACAAGTTTCAGTCAGGTTATCTATAGAAAACTACAGGAGGTAAAAGAGACTGCACAAATGTCATTAAAAAAACCTGGTCTGGAAATGACAGAATGCACTGTTAATTATGCACAGCAAGACTATCACCAAATACTGGAACTGCTTCTGGTTATGGTATGCTAAAATGCAAAATTGCAGTTCCTAAATATTTTGTAACCAAACTTCACTGTTCTCACCTTCTGATGTGCTGCTTCTCCCACTGGGAATTGCCAGCAGAAAGATCAGATCATCGAAAATCAGTGAAGTTTGCTCAGGAAATGCCACCTCCTCCCTGCATTTTTTTTTTTTCTTTTTACCCAGAACAACATTTATTTGATCTGGAAATTATTAGCAGTGTTCATATGGAAAAAATAAAACAAAACCCAACAAACCCATAGTTCTTTTCAACTGCCATAGTTCAAAAGTTAAGTAGCTTTTGTCCTTTGCTACTCAAGTAAGAAAAAAAAAATATTATGGAAGTTAACTCCTGTTACCTCTTCCTTACAACATCCTCTACAGCACATATAAATCTTGTTCTAGTTTACTTTTTTTTTACTATTCCTTTGACTATTAACATATTTGGGACTACATTCACAGTACTTCCATGGGCAATGTCTGAAAGAACAGAAGTAACACAGTCCTAGGCAGCCACATATACTGTGAGTAATTGAAAAAAAGTTTTTGGACATATGTTTTTGTTTATGTTTGGGTTTTTTTTTTTAACTGGACAATAGAGAAGTAAGTACAAAATAAGTTTAAGAAAATGGTATTATTCTTTATCAGTGGCTGCTACTTTAATACTATTTACTTTGGCCAGCATCCCTTATGAAAACATGGTGACATTACTAATAAGACTGTGTACTTTAAAGAGGTAGGCTACCGGATCTCTTTTTCCAGATTAATAACTTAGCAGGATTTCTTTCCAAAGTGTTATGTTTCCCACCTAATTATTTTAAAGAATGAGGGGATATTCACCATGTCAGCAAGAAATCTCATTATATTTAGTCACTTAAATGGAAGTTTATTGGGGGCTTTTTTTGGTGGCTTTCCTTTTTATCTGACATTTAAGGGCAGCTGTGAAGCTGATCTCACTGCACCAGTTTGGAACATGTGTAAAAGGGAATGCCTGGCAAGCTATTGCTCTGAAGCCCATTCTGCATATTAATATGCATCACTAAAGCTTAGTAACTGTACTTCTAATATCAACACTATAAAGTTCAGTCAAGAATGTTTTTCAACTGTGAAGATGAACATCTGCTCTGTTTAACAAGGTAGTAAAACTGGATAGAGCATATGCTAAAAAAATTCAGGCATGCTAATCCTATCAATTTAACATTAAGTGATCACAAAAAATTAGCATTCTATTCTTTTTCCCTAATGAGCAAGTAATGCAAATTGCTTTTGTCCATCTGTTGCTGCTGACTACAAGTTGGTGTTACTAGGGTGGCAAAGAGGCAAGCCGTTAGTAGAAAAGGTTATCAAAAACACTGGATACCAGCTGGATTACCTCTTTAGTTGCCTACTCTTGAAGAGTTAAATATCTTAACATGAACCAAAAATCTAATAATGTTAATCAAACACACACAGAGTACAAGCCTGGCAGCAGCTTCAAGAGGCTATGCAATGCAATACCCTGTTTGAAATGGCACGAATCACACAAAATAAAGTAGTAGCTCACTAAGCAGAAGTACAAAGGCCTTGCTTCCTTTGGATCTGCAGCTTTTCTTTAGTTCCCAGGTTTCCAAAGTTAAAACAGCTCCTGTGAAGACTTTTCACAAGAATATAGGAGCAGGAGGAAACAACTAGTTCTTGGAGAATCCACGGGAGATATCTCAAAAGGGTGAGTTTGGTCTACAGCCTTCTTGGTGGAGAACCTAACCTCCCCTCTCTAGCAGTATTCCTTCTATGAGCACTGTCTGGTTTGCATGGGACAGGCTAAGACTTATTCTGGACACAGAAGCTGTGGTCACTGCAATTATATTATCTCAATTTTAGAAGGAAATTAAGCTTCAAGTTGCCCAAACAGAAGCCAGGTTTTGTTACTACCTTTTTAAAGGCACTTATGAAGCAAAATCCCATGACATTCAGTAAAATGAATAAATGAAGTAGCCTTTAGTTATTTCTATCAAGCTATAAACTTCTCTCTGTAGAACAGTGATCAAGTAGTTGATATTGCAAACTGCAACACTTCAGACTGCACTTTTTCAAGTATAACAAGATCAGCATGATTGTTATTATGAAAAATTTCAGTTTCACATTTTAATTAGCTCAATCAGCATAACCTGGCATGCCTCAAAGCATTTAATCTTGCACTTTGTTTTCTGTACTAACAGACATTTCAAGTTTCACCTACTTTCACTATTCTTGACACTTAAGATAAAATTCAAAGCAAACAAACAATCCATGAGAACGACTGATGCAGAGTAGAACTGTGGACAAATGACTAGGGGAAGTTCTATTCTTGAACTTCAGTGAAGAAGTTTTACTATACAATATTAAAATCAATCTTAATTCAGCAATTGATATAGATGCCTCAATACAAGCATTATCAATAACAAGTCTGGGGTTTTTTGGGGTTTGTGGTGGTTTTTTTTTTTTTTTAAGAGAAGCTCAGGGATTCGAAATAGACTAAGTCTTTGCAGGAAGTGACTAAGTTAGAATAGCTAGTACGCAGACCAAGGCTGTCATCAAGTTGTACAGATCTCAGACATAAAAGCAGTTTTGGAATCTCTTACTAAGGATAGATTTTAATGATAAGACAAAATAGCTCTCATTTGTGGCAGAGAGTCTTAAACTGAACAGCAGCTTGTCAGATCAGGCTAAATGATAGCCACAGAAAAAGTAATTTCATGAAAGCATTGTAAAAATCAAGATGAATCAAGATTCAGTATGAGTCTCTGGAGGCTGACAGAACTGCTACATATTTTAGAAATCTACTACATAAGTAACTATACTACTCTGCCGCAGTCCTCACTACTGAAGTGTTTTGGTTTTAGGTATCTGCAAGACCTTCATAATTTTAAACCTTGCCTGAATTCAGTGATACAAATATTGTCAGAGATTTAAATTATGTCATTAGACCTTCACCTGTATTTGTACTGGAAGTCAACAGAAGTAGTAACTTAGTGCTCCCTTTGATAAACATGTAAGCTGTGTTATTATCAAGTGCCTACGATAGAAGCGTTGACATGAAAAAGGTTACCCAAGTTACTGCCAGCTGAATACTAAGAGGCTATGCTTGATTAGCATTCTAGTACCAATTATGACACCACAATTTAAACTTACGGTTCAGCAAAATAAGGAAGTTTCAAAAGCTGCTGAAAGACAGCATACTGAAGTGGGTAAGCAATGTGCTCTCATATGTTGTTTTGGTTCACAAGCATCACAGACTTCTTCCTCAGGCCAGCAAACAAATAACTGCACTTAATGTCAAAGAATTAGATCTCTGGAAAAGTAATCTTGTCTAATTAACCAGATGTACTTTGCAGCATTAAGAATCTGCATTTAAAAAAAAAATTATAAACAATCAGTTTGATGGTACACTCCAGGATGGGCCACATCAAGAGTAGCAAGAAGAAAAGAGAAGACCCAATAGATAAAAGATAAAGACCTACTGCAGTATTAATTCCCTCAAAACTGCTAAGGACTCTTTTTCAAAATGTGAAACCATTACCAGTTAGCTAAGATCAAGGACAAAGTGCTGTTCCCAAAATCCATGTCTTCCAGTTTTGTTTAACTTCATATAAAATGTAATAATTTACAAGTTTTATTCTGTTTTTCACTGAGCTTCCACACAGATAACCTTACAAAAACAGACGTGCTATGGGAACACTGATAAATAATGCGAGGGTTTTACTGTTCCATTAAACAAACAAAAGCCAGTTCTAGAATAGAAGTAGGAAACAAAAATAATAACTGAGGGCACTTCTAGTCACCTTACAGATAATGTGATAGAACACTTAAGTTTGCTTTGTGAAACCTTTGTAAAAATAGACACCTGGACACTGACAAGGTCTCATGCAGTTACAAAACTTCTGCCAAACAGGAAGTTTTGTTAGGAAGGTTTGCAATCCTTGTTTGTGCTTTCAAGCTTGCTTCAAGTTGTGAGCTGCTAGTACTTTTCCAGACATGACTTGTCTTCATGTCTTCTCCTGCAGCAATAATGCTACTTCAGTTCTAAAAGCCCTTCCACAGTGCTGAGAAATAACAAATCCAGTAAAATGTAAAATTAAGAGCCTTGTGAATTAAGCACTGTACCAGAAGTGTGTAAGTCTAAACTGAGTCCCAGCTGTCCAATTCCCCGTTACATTTTACCCTAACATCATCAGATCACACAATCCATACCACCAGTGTTTCACAAATAGCTAGGAGGTACAAGGCAACAGGCTATGCTAATGCTATGGTAACACGTGCAGCCTTGCAATCTTTGCATGCTTTCTGAAGAAGTTTCCTTCCCCAAACTCGCTATGACCCAGCAAGTTTGAAGGCTTCTACTGTGTCAGTAAAATACTTACAGGGAAGGAAAGTTTTCATTCTAAAGTTCATCTTTGCAAATTATAGTATGACATTTAATACAGTTATACTTCAAGTATTTTTGAACAAAAGCAACTACCACTAAAAGCTGTTTGTAGAATTATAGTATATGTGATAATACTTCAAATCAGATACCTGCTGCAGCATAGACTTATCCACAGCCACAGTTGCTTTGAGGTGCACCTGTTCCAGTGTGGCCTTATCCATGGGCCACAATGCCTTCAGAGATACACCTGCTGCAGCGTGGCCTTACCCACATCCATAGTCCCTTTTGAAGTAAACCTGCTCCAACATGGCCTTACCCATGGCTGCAGTCCCTCCAGGGGCGTAACTGCTCTATTGTGGGCTTATCCACGGCCACACACTTTTGAGGTGCTCCAGATGACCCTCATGCACAGCCACTGATGCTTCAAGGTGCACCTTCTCCAGCACGGACTTACCCCTGGGCCACAATCCCTTCATCAGTATATCTGCTGTGGCACAGACATAACCACAGCCACAAATGTTTCGAGATGTACCTGCTCTGGCATGGGCTTATCCATGGCCACAGATGCTTCAGGGTGTCCTGCTCCTGTGTGGACTCATCCACAGATCACAGTCCCTTCAACTCAAGTTCACACTGGAATTACAGCCTGTCCAGTGCAGCAGCACAAAAACAGCAGCGATGCCCTGGCCACCTGCCAGCCCAGGCGCATCGCCACTGCTGTTATCAAAATGTTCCCAGGCACAGCAGAGTAAGATGATAAGCAGTACAGCAAGCAGCGAAAGCAAAAAGCAGCCACTAACAAGCACTAGACTCTAATATACAGTAAGGCAAGCAAGCCCCATGGCAAGCACAGGGGCCTGCCGATTAATAGCTAAACAGCTGTAACAGCTATAAATTCAATCTAGCACATTCCAATCAAATCTGTCATTATCTTGAACCCTTGAAGCCCCACACTGGGCACCAAAAAAGGCTGTCATGGTTTAACCGCAGCCAACAACTAAGCACCACACAGTTGCTTGCTCACTCCCTCCTGGAGTGATGGGGGAGAGAATCAGAAGGGTTGCAATAAAGACAGTTTAATAGGTAGAGCAAAGTTGCATGCACACGCAAAGCGAAACAAGGAATTCATTCACCAATTCCTGTTGGCAGGCAGGTGTTCAGCCATCCCCAGAAAGGAGGACACCATGCATAATGGTTACTTGGGAAGACAAACACCATCACTCCAAATGTGGTGTGCCCCCCCCACCCCGTTTCTTCCCCCAGTTTTTAATTGCCAAGCATGACATCAGATGTTATGGAATATCCCTTTGTTCAGTTGGGGTCAGCTGTCCCAGCTGTGTCCCCTCCCAACTTCTTGTGCACCCCCAGCTTACTTGCTGGTGGGGGGGGGTGAGAAGCAGAAAAGGCCTTGACTCTGTGTGAGCGCTGCTCAGCAGTAACAAAAGCATCCCTGTGTTATCAACACTGTTTTCAATACAAATCCAAAACACAGACCCATACTAGCTACTATGAAGAACTAACTCCATCCCAGCCAAAACTAGCACACCAAGTCTCCCAACAAGTGTAACCACAGATCTAGAAACTACATCATCCTATCTATTAAGAATTCCATCATAGCTTTCTCTGTGTAGGAATAACTTGCTATAATTCCATACATTTTTAAGAGTTACATGTCTCATTACAGCATTTTGGCCTTATTTCATTTTAGAATATCTAAAGGTAGCTGATTTTTTCATTTAGGGGATGGGGATTTTTCATTGAAAAAAAGATATAAGAGAGCTAATGATACCCACATGAACTAAATGCTGGAAGATATGACAAGAAACGTGGTAGTGTTAAAAGAACTAGAAATGTGATAAGATTAATGTATGTTTTAAGCAAAGTAGTTTTCTTGTTTAAACTACTCTGTGTGAATTGGGTGGCAACCAAGCCACCTAATAAGAAAGCAAACACCTTCTTATTAACAGATAATCACAGAGTCTCTCTGGCATGACACTATTGCAATATTTTTAGTAGCTTCACTGATGTACTCTTCCCAAAACAGGAAGATTTGTTTGAAGTCCAGAAGAATGTTGGCAAAGGTTGAGACTATTCTCTTCAGTGTACAAATGCCAAAAAACCCTGACAATCTACAAAACAGTAGTTTAGTTCGACTTTGGTATATTCACAGAACAGACAGAATCACAGATAATTTAGGCTGGAAAGGCCCTCCCAAGTTCATCTGGCTCAGTCTCCCACTTGAAGCTGTACCAACTTCACAGTTAGATGCTCAGTTTGAAATCTTTGCTCTGCATACTGTAAACACAACTCCAGCCATTGCCCTACTGCCCTTTCCCTGGAAGGGAGGAAGAGCAGATGTAGAGCTACTTCAAAAAAAACCAAAACAAAACAAAACCACCACACAACATCAAGCTGATGTTTCTGTGAAAGGGAAAAAAACAAAAGCGTACAAAACAGACTGCCAGACTGCCTTACACAGTCTGAATGATCCAAAGGAAAAGTATTTTTAATGGATATAGTCACATGACAAGTTTGAAACGGAATAGCGAATTCTCTGAAGCTCTAACAAAAAATTGCTTGAATTTTTTGGTGTATATCTACAGCAAAACTATCCAGATGCTGCAACATAAACATTTCATCAGAAACTTACTGCATGGAACCACACATCCAGGCTTTGAGCTATTTTGATCGAAGAGTAACAGCTGTGAGTTCTTCTCAGAGGTCACAAAGAATGGAAGTCACGGAAAGCAAGTTTTATACACCTCAGATATGTGAAAACTTCAGCCATTTGCTTATATACAAGTCAGCTTTTACTGCTGAAAAGAATGGAGGGAAATAAACAGATGCTGACATTCGGAACAATTGCGATCTTCAGATATTTAATGACAGAATGACAAACAATCTAATTTTTCTCCTTCCTGTAAACTGGGTTTGCAACAGAAAAAACACCCCAAACTTTAATTAAAGAACCCATTCTGCTAGGAAATAGAGAGTCCTAGGCACAATTTGTGGAAGGCAGAAGGCTTATTCTATTGGTATCCCCTTTATTCTCAAGAACTTCTAGTGGAAATGGTCTTCCTTTTTAGAATTCCCTCTATCAAGAGAGAGACTGAGCTTCAAGCTGCAAATGAGTATTTTTAAGGCATGAAGTACCAATGAAGATATTGCATTCATGTTAGCTGATAATCAAACTAGATCTCATTTGATATACTGTCCTAGCTTTGCTATTGGGAAATTAAAGCACTGAAAACTGAAGAAACTTAAGATGGTGCAGTTAAACAGTAGGGCGCTGGAGAATTCCTTCAACTCTTCTGCTTTAGCTTCAAAGGTTATTCTACCACTCATAAAAGCAAACAGAAAAGTTCAGCCAACTATTAAGCCCAGAGCCCTGTACAATTAGTAATTTAAAGTTCTGAGAAAACAACATCCTAAAGACAGACAAATCCTGAAAAAGTCCCTTTCACCTTTCTCAAGCCTCTTTACAGTTTAAATGTTACCCTGTTCAGATCACATTTGACTTTTCTAGAAGGACTTTTAAGCAGAAGAGTGAAAACAATGGACAGCACAGAAGCAGGGCTATTACCAATGACACTGAACACTGTCAGGATGTCACAGGGTGAAGTCTACCCAATTACACCATTCAGGTAAGTTAAACCTCAAGTAAGCACACTCAGCTCTAACTCATTAGAAGGTTTTGATACCTGCTGGGAAAACAAAGCACAGACAATTATGCACAAAACTTCCTAAAGGCTATGGACTGTGTGTCCTGCTGTAATGGTTCCGGTATGCACAGGAAAGAAGCAAAGTATAGTCGAACTTTTAACTACTTGATATCTAGCACATTTGGGACAGGAGATCAAAAGGTGAAAGCCACCCTGGTAACAACAGCTAAATCCCTTTAAGGAGGGGGAAAGTCAAAGATATCTTTGCAGTGACAAAGGAGGCCACCAGCAGCTTACACTAACCATTGCAGTTTGAAATCAGTATCGAACACAACTGCTCCTTGTGGGGAAAACATCCACAAGCTTCCAGCACTGTGCAGAAGTGCAAGCCTGAGGCAGAACTGCCACACGTTAAGAGCCAGGCCACCAGCTAAGGCTCAAATACCTCAAGCAGCTGGAACAAGTGTCCTCTGATCAGCACCACCAACTCAGAGGAACAGCTGGATCAGCATGAGCAGATGAGTGTGGGTGTATGTGACATAAATTTAAGAGTTCATGTCACTCAGGGCTGAACTTCTGCTCTTATGCCTACCTCATCACTCAACTTCCCCTGCAATACAGAGAACAGAATCAAATGGCTTAACTGTTTTCAACAGATCCCAATGTCAGGGAGAAGGTCACATCAACTGGTTGTTCTGTAGTCAAGAATAGTGAGTCCAGCATCTGACCTCTCTTCAAGGTTTGCATTCTATGAAGCTATACACTTTGTCACTTTTCCTCATACACTGTAAATGAACCAAGTTGTCCATAGCTGAAAACAGAACAGACCCTTTGCTATTAATTGCTCAAAATGTTCTCTAATTAAGGATAATACCTGAGCAGTATCAGCCTGCCTCAGAAACACTTGCTTTTAAGTTTCCTAGCTAAATCAGAGTTAAAAATATTTCTAAGTAACTCTGGAAGTAGAATCAAATGGGTTTTTTTTAAAGAAATACAAGGGATACACTGCTCAAATTAAGCTACTGAATAATCCCAAACTAACTTTGGTGATTCATAAGGTTTAAGTTTTACACTAAAAGCAGTCTTCTCCTAACATTTTTATGGACTTCTCTCCCTCTTAAAACTGCAAGATCTAGGACCAACTGCTGCTTACGGACACAGAATGGCAAAGTCCAGCCTCTGGCAAATTAAGTCACCACCTCCACAGTGTTCTCCTCTTATTTCAACCTATCAGGGACAAAGAATATTAACAGAGCAGTAATTCTACTTCCAATCCAAAGAGCAAAACATGCCACATACAGTTTTGTTATTTCCATTTTCACAATTACTGTGTGGATTCAGAGAATTCAATACAGCTGTGATGTCATTTTGTCTTTATCTCTAATTAATAAATACATTAAGTCAGTGAACTCCCAGTATATCTGTATCCACAGATTCTGTTTTTTCAGAAAAAGCTTTAATTCTATCTTTACATGTCACTGTATCAATACAAGAAACAATATTTAGTATTTATATATTAAAATTCTCTCTGTTCCTCCACTAGTGATTAGAGTCCTCGTAAAGAAGAATGGGATGGGAGTGTGGTTCAGAAAATTCCTGCTCACATCAATCTGTTCTCATCAATACTGGTTCTGAAGTTAAAGTACCTGAACTGCTGACTGCTCAAATACAGAAAACATGTTCTGTAAAGGGGTTAGCTGATAAATGACCCAAAGTCAATCAGGACTGTAATATTAATTTCTTCACATATTAATGAAATCTAGAACAGGTTAGCTCATTCCTTGATTTAAGAATATTTTATCTTTAATATCCTTTCTAAAAAAAAAAAAAAAACAACCAGAAACTTTCTTCACAATTCCTCAGATCACTTACTTGCAATAGGAATGAAGTGAAAGCTTAACAAGATGCACCTATACTTGACGATGCAAGGAAAACACTAATACCCAGCTCCCATCTGCTGGTAAGCAATGAAAGAAACATTATTATTCCTTTACTTTTATACTCTCACAACATGAACGCAGAAGAAAATGAGGACTGACTTTCAGGATTTACTTCTCAATGAACTGACTCTCAGTCTTTCTACTCCATGCCCCATTTCAATTAAGAATACTTCTGCAGCTCTAGAGTAAGTGGCTCCCACTTTAATGAATCCTTGCACATAATTCATTGTTTGTAGAAACGTTAGCAGGTAAAGCATCCTGTAGGTCAACAAGCACTTTTTGGTTATGTTTTTATCTTTGAGCAATAGAATAAAATAAGCACTTCTTGCAAGTTTCACTCCTTTCCAAAGGGTACTTTTCAAACCAGTTTCACCAGGCAGACAGCAAGAGGCTGGTTTTAAATTGGGAATGTGTCTGAGTGTACCCCTTCTGCCTGCACTCCTCCATCCCAAAGAGCAAAGTAATCACAGGAGATACAACTGCAGTGTTGTTGGGTTGCAAGGCTAACCTATCAGCTGAGGACATTTAACTAGTTCTTCCAAGAATCAAGATCTGTATCAAGGTACTGAGAAGCATATTAATCTTCATCAAGTCAGGTGAGCATCAACTTTTCAGCCTCTGCATGAAATTTCTTCCATTCCCTTAGGAAATACATTTTCTGACAATGTTACTGTTCCTCGCACAGTGACTGTTTCTTCCCTCATGATCTTGAAATACTTCTCTTGATTATTTAGAAAGGAATTCACACTCCAAGAATTCACAGCTGTAGTCATGGATGAGTGCCAGTAAACAGGTTTTACCAAGTCATCATTACCCAAAGTGCAACATCATATTGCCCAAAATTACGGGTGAATAAGCTCTGAAGAGGTGTATTTTGATCTCTCCTTTTCCTTCAATCCAAATCCTTACTTTTAGGTCTCTTTGATTTCTCATCTATTCTACCAATATGAGAGTAATTAACAGCACCAACCACCCACACTTCATTCTAAATCAACTTTACCACCTTTTTAAAACCAAAATTTATGGAGTTAAGGGTAATTTCAAATATGGCATTAGGAGCACTGCATGGTCTCTACTGTTGATTACTGTTAATTACTTTGAATTAAGAGATCTTGGGGGTTCACAATAGATATAATTATAGATACCATACAAGCTACTTCACTTCAGCCTCTTCTTAAAGCCTTGGATTTGATACCGAAGTTCTGATTTTTCAACTTGTAAAAGACAACCCTCTTAAGGCAATTAACCTTACAGACAGAGTAGTGATGTTACAGAGGGCAACAAAAAAAGGTCTACTTGCAGACTAACATAAGCAGCAAAGGAAAATGAAAAAATGTGATTTACCTACAGTTTAAAGAGGATTAAGTCAATTTTTCTAGTAAGATGGCATAAGTATTCCCCAAAAAGGCCAGAGTTCAGTCAATTTCAGGACAACAAAGAATTCATTCTTTTGTGCTGAAAACTAAGGTTTGGGCAATGGCAGTGTTGATTAAAGAATCTACAGGGCATCTTCTTTTAAAAACAAAAGTTTAAACACATGTTGTTACATGGCTTGGATAGTAGCATATGGCTATGGTACCATATGGCTGTGAACATATGGGTAGTTCAATTTTTAGTGAACAAAAAGAAGCAAGGTTACCGGTGCTTTATTTCACAAATTCATTCTGCTCATCTCAGTCACTTGGAAACTATTAGTGAGATACAACTCCTGTACCCTTCAGTGTCATCACTTGAAACCATCTTCAGGCAACACAGAAGCAGTAGCAGGTAAGCTTTGTAATACTGTAGTTATCTCAAGAACAAGGCCAAAAAACAAAGCACGCAAAAAAACCCCACTGAGCAGCACAGAATTCTTCAATCCCAGAGGATACAGCAGAACAATGAAACAGAGCTCAGCCCAGGTCTCTAGATTTGCAGTCAGCTGCTCTAAACTGTCAGCACACTAGTAACCCTCTACAAAATGTATATGTTAACTTGAGGTAACAGGGACTGAGCAGCCATACCTCACATTATTAACACAACTTGAACTGACACAAAGAACAACCAAAACAGCCAGGCCACCCACCAGCAGAAAACAGAGCTTTGCTTTTCTCCTCTCTTGCATACCTGGTTCCCACCAGACTTCTGAATGGTTCCAGCAGCTGAATCAAAACATCACATGCATGAGGTGCACCAAATCCGTTTCAGAATGTAAAAGGATACAGCCTTAGTGCTCCAGTCTGAGTCCCAATGGCCAGTATTTTCTGAACAGGATCAAATGCCAAGGCTGAAGGTTGATAGGGGAAACCATGGCGTACAGTCTAACAAGTCAGATCATCGCATTAATGATGGGTCAAGCAGCAAACCAAAAATAAATGGAATCATGTTAGGAATCATAAATGGAATCATGTATGTTAGGGAACAGGATTCAGTGTTAATCACAATTAAGAAAGGAACTACAAAGCATTTTAACAACAGACTGAGAAAATCAGCTGTCTTGCATGAACCAACTATAAATGATTTTTTTTAGTCATAATTATTCATCCATCCTTGATCATCAAGTAACAGTCGTACTTACTGAAACTTAATTTGAATCTTACATTTCTTCTGTACAAAGACTATATCAAACTCAGCATTTTATTTTTTCATCTACCTCATTCTCTGAGTAATCTTACTTTCAGCTCTAACAAAGGCACTAAACTATTAAAATATGAGACGTTCCTAGGAAGTTTGGCAACAAAGCCAGACTTGTCATTACAACTATTGCAAATTACTACACCTGCTTTTCTGAGAATCACTTCAATTTGAATCCAACAGGCCTCACATGACAGTGCAACCTCTCTCAGTACGTTAAGAAAAAAAAACAGCTCAAGCTCCACAGAACCAATCTCTCACCCTCTGCTTCCCCCAAAGAGAAAAAACAGCCCCCAAAATAGACAAAACCAAAACACACCCCACCAAACAAGGCAAAACCCCCTCAACGGTGGGATTCTTTCTTAATACAAAGCTATTGGCACATTTAGCTTTTTGGTTAGCCAAGACTGATTTGGTAATTGACGAAGCAATAACTCCATTACACTTCTCAGGTTGCAATTAATCAGAATAGAGAACATAACTTAAGTGTCACCTACTCTTACTTCCCTTATAAACGTACACAACATAAAAGCCACACAACTGCTAGCTTTTCCATTTCAAAACCTTTAGTTTAAAGCGGAGTTATTTTAGGACCTCATAAATGCATAGCAAACTTCTGATATACTCCGTTTGCTTCACTGAAGTTGCAGGCATACCCCGCAACTCTCAGTATTTCACAGTGAATAAAATCTAACGGGTAACAGCTCTGCTCTTTTCCATGTCCTTTGTGAACAACTTGCAAAAGTGGCAGAAACACCTGCAAGACTGGATAAAACAAGGAGGAGAATCCACAAACAAGCTCATCCATATCAAGCTAGGCCATGGGTACATTGTAAAGATAAAAACGGGTATTGATATTCAAATCAGTTTTATTCCTCTTGGTACAGCTGGTGGATTAATTCGCTGCATCATTTTCTGAAGTGTGCAGACACGAACTGCAGTTATTGTATCACGCACAAGCAAATAAAAAAACCCAGGAACTTTTCCCCTGTCTCCGGAGGAGATGTGCAATAGCAGCATCGGCAACTTGGCAACACACTGCAGCGCAACCGCCACAAACGTCTACAGCCTTTTTCAGGCGCGCAGGAGCAGGATAAATGCATTTCCAAATAATGCAGAGCGACAGATCCCCTGTCCTTCGGGCCCATTAGCAGAGGCTTCTACTCAAATGCCGCGATAATCAGCTCTGCACTACAGCTAGGTATCCCTCCTTCCCCCGGCCATCCCACTCTCCCTGCGAAGCCTTCGTGACCACGGACAATATTACACGCATGACAGAGCCTAGAAGACGACAAACCCTGAAACTCTCCAGGAAAGAGGACTACGGAAACCCAACAAGACCCGTACAGCTGCACCCGCCACTTCCTTCCTTTCTCCCCCCCCCAACAATAAATCCAAACAAGTAAACAGGAGCGGCGGGCGGGCTCGGCGAGGTCGGTACCGGGGAGCAAAGCCCGCAGAGCGCACGGCGGCGGCGCGCCCCCCTCCCCGGCCGCCAGCCGGCTGGGGGCTGCAGCGTTCATTCACCTTGCAGAGCTGGAAGTGCTCGGACTGGAGCGTCTCCTGGATTTCGGTCTCCCGGTTCCCCGCCTGCTGCTGCTGCGCGGCGGACGACGCCGAGGCGGCGGCGGAGACCGCCGTCAGGCCGTCCAGCACCTTCCTGATGTTAAATTTCCTCATGGTCTTCGGCGGCGGCGCTCCCCGCTCCCCCGGCCTCGCCGCCGCCGCCGCGCTGCCACCGCAGCCCGCCCCGCCGACGGCAGACGAGCCCCCGCCGGGGAGGGCGGTGCAGGGGCGGCCCGCGACCAGGGGCGCCGCGCTCTCCGCCGCGGGGCAGCGTTCCTCCTCGTCGGCGGGGAGGGCGCCGGGGCGTCAGTCCGGCAGCGCAGGGGCGCTCCTCATCGGGGACCGCGGGCTCGGGGACGGGGACTGGAGCCAAGCAAACAGGAGCCGGTCAGCCCACCGCCGCCGGTCCCAGACTCGCCGCCCGCCGCCGCTCCGCGCCCTGCCCGCCGGGACGCACGGCTCGCCCCGGGCCCGGCCGGCCCCGCCCCGGCCGCCCCCCCCCCCCCGCCCCGCCGCCACCGGGGGCGTGCGGGCCGCCTCGCCTCGCCTGTCCTCGCCGCGGAGCCTCCGCGTCTCCCCGCGCAGCCCGCCTCACATCGTGGCAGCCGCGGCCGCCGCTGTCACCCGTCTCTGCGTGTGTGTGTGTGTGTGTGCGAGCGTGCGTGTGCCGGTCCCCTCCCGCCGCCGCAGTCTCTCCCCCCCGTCGCAGGCGCCCGCCCCGCGGCTCGGCTCAGGCGCCCTCCGCCTCCTCAGAGCTGCGTGTGCCGCCAGCCAGTCACCAGCGGGGCTTCTCCCGGCTGCTGTTGCCGCCGCCCGCCCCCACAACCATCCTCCTCCTCCTGCCGCGGCGGAGGGCGCCTCCCCCGCCTCACGGTCGCTCCCCCTTGCCTGACAACGCGGAAGCGCAGCGCCCCGGGGAGGAGCAGCGGCAGCGGCCACTACCGCGGCGCCCGGCCTGGCAGGGCCGGGGCGGCCGCGCATGCGCGCTAAGGGCGGCGGCACCCGGATGTGGCGGTGCCCGCTCCCCCCGGCCGCGCCGCGCCGCGCTGCGCGGAGGCCGGGGCCGGGGCCGGGGCCGGGGTGGTGTGAGGGGTGCGGGGGTGCGGGTCGGGCGCGGCGCGGCGGCGAGGGCCGGGCGTGAGCTGGGTGCTGGGCTCCGGCCAGGGGGAGGCGGGAGCAGGTAACAAACAGGTGGCGGCGGCTGGGGGCCGCCGTGGGCAGCGCTGTCCCTGCCGCTGGCACTTACACGCGGAAAATCCCCCGGCGGCTGCGGGGGGGGGCGGAGCTGCGCCTCATCCCGCGGCGGTGGCGACCCGGACGTTGTGCCCGGTGTCAGGCAGGGCCGGGGCAGCGCCGGCGGTTCCCCAGGGGGCCGGGCTGCCTCACGGTGTGGCGGCGGGGCTGGCGGCGACCGCCGGGCCGGGGGAGCGGGGAGGGGCGGCGGGGCGGGAGGAGCGTTTCCCGCGGCAGTAGCGGTTACCGGAGGAGGGGTGTGATCCCCCCGCGCCCCCCGCCCGAACTGCCGTGCCGGCGGGGCGGCCCCGGCCTGGCAGCGTTCGTACCGCGGGGTAGCCAGCCCCGGCCGAAGCAGTGACCGCCTGCCCGGGCGTTGCAGGGCGAGCCGCTGGGGTCCCGACGGCGCTTCCATTCGTGCTTACGGCAGCAAAACTAATTTAAACGAGTGGCACAGAGATAAACGTTTCTTTCTGCTAACCGCTGTTGGATAGTATTCTGTATTTTGGTTTTATTTTTCTTTTAGTACAAACAAGATTGCATTTTTGGATTATCTAGTCAGTGGTCTGGTAGTAGATACTACTCTTGTCTCAGTCATTATATTGCTGAAGGTAATTATTATTTGTGGCTCTTTGCTGAACTTTCAACTAAAATGAACTGGAAGATCAATCATCACTTTTGGAGGGAAAACTTGCAGAGATGTGATTCAAGACACTGGCTCTCATCTCCTAGCTACAGGGTGAATGCCTTGGCAGTAAAAGGCTCCACACACAGTAAAATGGTGTTTTTAAGTGGTATTTTCAGCCTGATAGCCAGGCATGCTTTATTAGTGCAGTAAATGTAATAGTGCACAGAGGGATAAGCGTAATCAGAATGCAGCAAAATAGTTATGATGCAGCCATCATAGAATCCTAGAATTCCAGGGTGGAAGGGACCTCAAGGATCATCTGGTCCAACCTTCTTTGGCAAAAGCATGGTCTAGACAAGATGGTCAGCACCCTGTCCATCTGAATCTTAAAAGTATCCAATGTTGGGGAATCCACCACTTCCCTGGGGAGATTATTCCAGTGGCTGATTGTTCTGACGGTGCAAAATTTTCCTCATCATAACCTCAAAAGAAAAAATTCCACAAACTCTTCTTAGAC
The DNA here is from genome assembly GCF_031877795.1 of Strix aluco. Lineage (NCBI taxonomy): Eukaryota > Metazoa > Chordata > Aves > Strigiformes > Strigidae > Strix > Strix aluco. The sequence continues at coordinate 58,507,032 of NC_133933.1, read as the reverse complement.
CTGTAACCCCTTGTCAGTTTACAGCCATATTGCCAGCAGGTATATGGTGTATAAACATTTGAAAGAAACCAAGACAGTTTACATATCCTTATAAAGTCATGAACTTACATAGCTGTTCCCCTGTGTTAACAGGACTGTTGGACACTTCCCCAAATCATCTTGGTAAAATGTGAAAGAATGCTTCCAAAGATGGCAAAAATCCTAGAAATGGAAGAAGTAGACTTAAATGAGAATCAGAAAATATTTGATAGAAAAATTAACTTAGAAATGTGTGCATTTTCAGTATGTCTTTAATTATCCATTACATATTTTAGCTGACAGTTTATAAGTTACAGAAATAATGTCTAATCTTTCCATCTATTCACACATGCTTACTGTAACGCAGTAAACTGGTAAGAAAACTTCTAGAACTTGGCCATGGGTGACAAAATGGTAAGCACAGACTGCTACAGGTAAAGACATATGTGCAGGTATAACTTTAAGAATGTAAGTTATAGTCCATTTGAGTTCTGTAGTCAGTTTATGTTAGGCTGGGCCCTGCAAACACTTCTGGCTATAACTTTCATAGCACAACTAGCCTCATTATTTATTGTAATATTAATCAGAGAAAAAAAACAAGCCCTCAGAACTGGATGAAGAAGTAAAGGACTTTAAAAGCACTCTTTTTGCGTACTACAGTCACTTTCACTTTCTTACCTTTTATGTGCTTGGCCCTTGAATCCATTCTTTAATTAGACTATACATTTTTAGAGGAGAGATTGAATTTCACTTTCTGTTTACAGTAGCACCTAACACAAGGAGAACCTCAATTATTTCAAGATTATACCTATACTTCCAAACATTTAAGCAAATGATATAATACACACAAGGTTGAGACAACAGTTCTCTTCCCTTACACTTTCTAGTTGATGCCATTCAACAAATCAATCCTTTCCTGGGACTTAACTCTTCCTGTAAAATATCAGTGGCAAACTTCCCTCTCCGTGGGACATCAGTGGGAACAGTAGTAGACCTTTTAATTTTATAGTTCAGCGAACATCCCCATTATTTTTCAGGATTTAGCTGCTGTATTTCAGAGCTTCTTCAGGGCCTCCAGCTCTTACACAATAACCACATCCTGTTTACAAATTAGACCAACTCTGCTTAACTGCCTTGCTTCATATTGCCCACTCAGACCTTCCGGCCTCTGATGTCTGAAATCTCTTGCCAGTGTTTTATACCCCGGTCCAAAGCCCAAGTGCCTTGCACAGCTGGGGAAGAAGCAGTCAGACCCAACTAGTTTGCAACATCTTTGTACTCAACTATGACAGAGTCCAGCTGTGACAGAGCCACTGTTAAATGCTCACGAGTCACTTAGCCCCCAGCAGTGCATCTTCATTAGTCACACAAATCCCTGCTACCAAATGAATCCACTTGGCATTGGTCTTCTTTGCCCACCTTTTCTTACTGACCCTGCTATTTACTGCTCCTAGGGAAGGAAAGAGAGGATCACCTGCTCATTTCTTGATCAGTATTCTACAGATCCCACATAAGCAACCACTATTCCTAATAGCTATTTGAGGCAATGGGGCATTTAGTGTTGGCCTACATAGCGGTGTGATTCCACAGACCATTAGTTGGTGCAGGTCAAACTTGCTGGGTCTTTTGCCTCAAGATAATCACAATAACTTTACAGATAACTGCAGAGTACAGCCATCAGTGTGCTTAGAGGCTTTTCCTTTTTGACTTCTTTTTTTGTGGGGTAGTACACTGCCAGGGTTAGCATGAAAAAGACAGAGGATGATGGTAGTCCCACATGAATCAGAATGAGTAAAAATTCACCCAGTTATAATGTATGCTGAGATTTGGTCGAATACTCCCAGAGCAGTGGGTAGGTAGTGAAGTGACAGGTCTACTCGTGGTGCTTGTCATTAGTTTGTACATAAGCCCCAAAAGTGTTACCGGTCGTATCCAGAGAAGGCAGTGTGCTCCAGGTGATTTGCACACCGTAATAATTATTGCACTGCTCAGCATGGATGAGAAAAGGACCATCAGAAGTGACCTCAAGATCTCTGCTTGGCCTCTAACTGCACTAAAGCTTTTTACAGTCAGTCGAGGCTTTGAAGACTAACTAAGATGCTTAGCTTTCCTGAGAACGTCTTAATGGTGCTTAGTCACTCACACTGCAGAGTCAGGATCAACTGAGCCCTAGCCAAACATCTCCTTGCCATAAATAGAAAGAAGCTGGAAAACATTTCTGAACTAATCCTATTCAAGTTGTTCTACTCAAATGTGTTGGCCAGAGCAGTGTAACCACAGCTCCGAGTGAGTTTTGGAATCTTTCCTGGCTGCTGGGAAACTGCTCAAGCTTTCTAGACTCAGAGCTGTTGCCAAACAAACATCTGTGATTTTCTTTTTTCCCAGTAATCTGCACTGGTGACAAATCCTAAGGAGGACTTCCAACTACATGTGAACTTTTGACCTGTGTGGCAGAGAGAGGGCACATCCTGCTGCTGCAGAGGCTGCACCAAGATCCTGCACATTCAGCTCAGGTCAGCAAGCATAATGACAAGTGCATACGTTGATTGTTGAAGTATGAATTGAAAGGGCTCTGCAACATCAATCTACCCAATCGGTACATACACAAGTACCCATGTAGCTGTTGTGTGTTGAGCTAGAGCATGGCTGTCTTACGAGGAATTTAAGGAATTGTTACCACCAGGGATCTCTGACTGCTGACCACTACCAGTGGTATGTGATGCAGTGAATAGCTACAGTGTGATAGCAAGGGAGAGTACATAAGGCAGAAGGAATGAATGACAGCAGCGCTATGGGGTGGAAACATGCGACTTGTGAAAGAGATTGTGCACTGTCCTCCTTAGTAATTCATGCCTTTTTGCACCTTTGTCCCACCACTGTCATCTTGGACCAGACAAAGGCAGTGTCAACTATTAAACTATACACAAAAATCTACTGTATCTAATGAAAATATGGTTATTGCTTATTATCTATTGACCTATTTACATATTATTCTCATCTTCACTGACGATACACAGTCCCTTCAAAAAATGTTGCACTTAAGCATCCATCTGTCCTTTTTTCATGAGATAGAGGCTCTTTAAATAGAAAATAAATAACACCAAAGAAATATTTAAGGAGTATGTTAACACCACATTTTTTGTTTTCAAATTTACTTTCATTATTTTCAGCCATGTCTTTAGTACCTAAGGTTAGGTCATCCTAGCAGCATGGTCTTACTTGGCTTCAGCTAGTCCTCTTCTTTTATCACTGTCTAAAGGAGTAATTGATTTTTCTGCTTATCCCAATCTTCTTTGGCCAGTGCAGGCATTTAATTAATTTCATTCTTATGTTGTACTAAAAATGCACAGTTCTCTTTTGTTCACGCAGTCTGTTGAGTTTTTCTCCTTTCTGTATTGCATTTTACTTGAGCCCGGGCCAGTTCTGTGTTAAGAGTAGAGGTATTTCAACCCTAGCATCTACTCTACTCTGCTGCTTCATGCTTTTAGTTACAACAGCTTCCTCATTTGCCCTGTACCCTTTTAATTAATCTCTTGTGCAATCAAAACAGGCAGTGGCAGAGTATTTCTTCTTTTTTGTTCGTGATTTTCTAGAGTACAGTGCACAAACAGTTCTAGGAGCAGGGTTCACAATTCAGGATGCATCCCTTCCAAGCAGATACTCTGTAAACTACAGAGATCATCTCCTTCTGTCACCTACTTCCTTTTTGGAAAAAGAACAGCAAGTGAAGTAGAGGATAGATTCTCTTTCCATGACATTTTCCTCTGGATTGTGACTATTCATTAGGTGGAAAGTGGGGTGTCTGAATTAAAATTCTCATTTTCTCGTCACAAATAAGCACCACCAGGGCTAGGCAGCCACAGAATGAGAAATTCTGAAGTGCAGTGTGGTGCTTAAGCTCCTAAAATCCAGCTCTGTTATGCTCTGGATCTGATCCTTTGTCAATTTCTTCCATTCCTAACTAATTCTATTTTTATGGATACTTTCTTGTGTATGAATTCATCTCATGAGGTTTATCTCTCACATGAACTGAAGTGTTAGGGTTTTCAGGTCTCCGCATATTTAGAAGAAATTCATTACTGAGATACTGCTAGTGGATTGTAATGATTTACAGGAGGAGCAAGTAAAATGTACATGCAACATTTCAGTTTGCTTTATATGTTGTAACTGTTCTTTAGATGCCAAAGCAAAATTACAAATAATTATACTAAGGAGTTTCTAATGTTAACCCGATCTATGCCATCACTTCAACATGTAATTAACCTTATGTTTCCTTCAGTGCAATCCATGCACCTTCTTAACAGTATGTATAAGCTTAAGCTACAACAGAAGACATGAATTACTCAACTGATAGTATGACATACTTGTCATCAGTACAAATGATGTCATACTATCAGTTGAGTAATTCATGTCTTCTGATGAAGATAATGATATTTGAGATATCATTATTTGCCTTATATCATATTGCTTCTGCAATTTGATCTATTCTGATGGATACCTGAAACACTAATGCAGAATCATATAAGCACAGAATACTTGAGGTGCGATGGGATCTCTGGTGGTCATCTGGTCCAATGGTCTGCCCAGTCATAATTTGGATCCAACTTCAAAGTCAGATCATGTTGCTTGGGATCATGTCTAACTTTTGCATTTCTCCAAATAAGGAGATTCTGTAACTCCTGCTTTCTGCATTATTACCAAATAAAATTACAATTTCACATCCCATGTGCTGCATTTCTGTTTTCTCAGTTTTACGTTAATAGTGGGCCTAAGCCAGGACCTCAGACATAAATGCTAGTACAGTCAGAACAGGTTTTAAACAAGGTAAGCCTTTTATCCATCTAGAAAAATATGGGCTGATACTTTACTGAATAATGAATATTGCTTCATATGTATTTATCATACACATTTTATGGTATTCGGTCAAGTATAATACCAGTGCTTCTTATTACAATGCCACTTTGAGACCTGCGTAACGGAGTGAAGTAAATAGGAAATACGATCTGTCTCCATTAAAAGGCAGCAAAATATTACAAGTGAAATCACACAAGGTTTATAAAATAGCCAAATTAAGATGAAGTATGAGTATCTGCCAAGTGAAGAAGAATTTTCTTGGACTAAATGAGTTAAAGCTAAAATATGATGGACAAAACTAATTTATCCTTTCTTAAAGCAGATTTCTAGCACTGCAATTTTAAAAGTGTCTTTCAAATATAGTGATCTGTTTATACACAGTATTTTGTACAAAGGGTAGCCTTTCAGACAGCATCTTTCGTCAGTGAGTCATTTTAAGTGACTGCCCACTACAAGAAAGAAAAAGCTCACATATTTTATTACTGTCATTGTAATTACAATGCATTAGTTGGAAGGGGATTCTTTTTGTACAGCAGTTTAACAATCTAGACAAGCACTCATTTAGACTACAGAAACATTAGGCCTTTTAACAAAAAGTGGCTACTATTTCACTGGTATTTTTTCTTCTTACTTTAAATTAAAAGCAGTGAACTACATAAACTGCAAGGCTAAGCACACAAGCAAGCAAGTGGACAATCCCTTTAATGGTGTTGAAGCTAGAAGATCCAAAATGCAACCCTGCTTCATTTAATTTTAGGCTTTTTTTTAGTACATTTATGTTCATTCATGTTACCATTTTTCTGTGTCTGTAAACCCTTCTTGGAACACCAGTTCAGAAATAATAATACCAGATACATGTTTAAATTTTCTGATTAGTTCAGTTGTGCGAGAAAATTTCAGATTTCAAGACAATCAAAAGATTTCCCATAAAGAGTATTCTATATGTTTTTAACTTCATTCCAAGCATAGCAAACAGTACCTCTTTCCGCATCTTCTTCCTCCCTCCCAACAGGTGAAACAGGAGGTGAAATGCAAGGGCAACTGAGACTTTCCAAACAAAATGCTGGTGCCCTCCAATTTAAGAAGAGCATAATAATTTTAAATTAACAAGGCAAATAATTGTTTTCAGAAAAAGTAAATCGGTAACAAGGCAAATGGGTAGGAAAAGCATAGAGTATGTAGGACAGATTCCAATTTATTAAAGACAATAAGCCTGATAATTCTCATTTCTCCTGTTCTTTACATGGTTTTAGGTTCTGTCCCAAGATACTAGTGAGTGAGCTTCTTGAGTAGCTTTAGGTCCACTTGGTGACTTAATCTAAGATTTTTTGAAACCCTGACTGAGGCAATTGAACTTTGGCATGTAGTAACTGGTTGAATTAAAGCGTAGAGGAAATCGTAAGCTTTAATTAGATCAGCTGAGCAAGCGCTATATTGCATGGCGTTGTCCTGACCAGAATTTAGACCTGTTGCTGGAATTAGCTTCAGAAACTTGATGTATTATCATGGTTTTGAGCTTTATTTCAGGCAAGGTGTGTAAGGAGACATTAATATCTGCTCCCTCAAATCTCCCTGTGAGTCACCATCCCTTCTGCTGTAGCACCCCGGTTAGGGCTAGTTAAAGCACCAATTAGGACTGGCCAACATTTGATAATTATACCTATATTTTATAGTGCATTACCATGTAGATGCTCAGGCCGAAAAGACAGTTTCTGAGAAACAGGGGGAGATAGACTATTGGTGCAGAGGCCCACCTCTTTAGGCAAGACAGAGAGGTTAATAGGAAAAAAGAGATTATCTTCATTTTGGCAACTGGAAATTGAGACACACACACCAATAGAGCCGTGCTGGTTTAGCTGTGCAAGTATCTGGTATGATTTGTACTGCTTCATACAGCTACACTTAAATTACAATCTGCAGTGGAAGCTGTTTAATTTGCATTAGATTTGCATTTTTCCCCTTGCCCGTAAAGCAAATAGCTTTCCTGTAACAATGTTGAGGCGTGTCCAGAGGTATTGCGGAGGCTGCAGGCACAGCTTGAGGGTACCTACGGCTCTGCCTCCCTGCCAGGTTGAGGAGATTTGTTTTCCTCTTCCCTTTCCCTGGCCAGCCCCACTCCCTCTCCCCTTTCGCTCCACGCACAGCGTTCGTGGGATCTGAGTGGCCCTTAGTTACATTGTGAAGTTTTTAAGGCAAAAATGGCAGCTAAGCTTTTGAAAAGCACTCCAGCCTAATAAAAACTAAACTGCACCAACTCTGGGCCATAAACGTTTCATTGTAAAGATGGTTGGATATGTATTCTGTCAGAGTGCTGTGAGGGCTGGTGGCTCCCTGGGTCTCTGGGGGCTGCCCATGGGGGTCCATCGGGGCACGGCCTGGCAGCAGGGGGACCCCAGGGCAGCCCCAGCTTGGGCACCAGGAACCTCCTGGGCTGAGGCTGTGCTGCAACATGGGCCTGTGGCCAGGCAGGGCTGTGGAGAGCTGGAGACCAGCCCTGCTGCGGTGCTCCTGGGGCAGGGACAATCAGGGCTGGTGGTGCCATCAGGACCCTGACATTTTCATGCCAGTATCTAAAGTAGCAGTTCATATCTGAAGGGCAGTCTTAATGTATGTCCCATGAAAATTTTTTTCTACGTCATAACTATTTTTGATTAGAGGTTTGGCCAAAGCAAAATTTTTTAAAGAGAAAAATGCATCTATCTCAGAAATATTCCTTATATCAAATGTGAGTTATGCCATTGCTGTATATTTAGTGTGGACATGCTTTCATATTCCTAGAACAATTTTTTTGGAAAAATTGTACAAAGTTGCTCTATTCCCAAATTTAAAATCGGAACGTCTGGTAATAGTTATATAATATGAGTGTTATTATTACAACTGTTTATTTTGTTTCACTTAATGTGAAAATGAGTTTAAGATTTATATCATATAATGTCACTTACTACCTATTACAGAAGTAAATGGAAAGATCTCACTCTCAGTCTTCTAACTCTCAAGCAAGAGAGTCCATCATTTTTGTGAGAGCTGATCTAAGAATAAATAAAACCTGGGCTTCACTGATCTGTGTCACTCACACTGTCCGTCTCACTTGTTGCATATTTTCATTTGACTGCATAGTTTTTGCCACTAAAATAGAGTTCTCCTATTTATTTCCAACACTACATAGTGACTTCACAAGTGGCAATGAAAAGAAACAGGACTTGTAATGAGTCATCACAAATAAGTGCAAACAAGCAGTTTTTTATTTTCTATTTATTATGCACTGTAAGCCTAACATGGATTTGGAGAACTGTATATCTTAAAACTAAAGAAGTGCTGCATTTTAGGCAGTGATTATGAAATACTTCCAAAATCCTTTTTGCTGTTCCTGTTCCATTGTCCCCAGTCTTAACAGAAATAGTGTGTTGTCCCTAGCACTAGCTTTTAGTGTACTTTCTTCCCTTGAAGTTGAGCAAATCCATCATGGATTACCGACGGCTAGGACAGGCTAGACATCGGGTCACTTACATTTCCACCACTTACATGTTCCTCAATTCCTAAGCAGATATTTAGGAATTCTCCATATATTAGATGCTATATCCATGTCTACAGACTTCCTCCTGGCTACTCCATTCAGGTTTGGAGGCACTCACAGACACACTGTCTTTCAGGAATCCCCTACAGCCAACACATACCAGAAGCTTCCACATACTTAGAAGGGTCGTGAGGCTGCCCTATCTTTTGTTAGGTGCTTTGACATACCTTTGTCTATCTCACTGATCCTGCTCTAAACACCATTTTTTAGCTCCAAGAATTTAGGCCATTGGAAAGTATTTTTAAGAAATTATTCTCATTTAAGCATAAATTTGGTAAAGTATATCTCTAACAGCTGGATTCAAAATGCCCGTGACTTTGAAACTTTCAGGTTTGGACGGATGTATTGAAAAGGTGTCTTTCCAGAAAAAAAAGCACATTAGAGTTATACTATGATAAAACTTCAACTCTTCCAAAATGTAATGTATAAGCATTAACAAACATTGCCCCCCAAAAACCCTGTACATTAAACTGTTCACATAATGCTGAAGAATAATTCTTTCTTCCTCACATCTTTTGAAAGCATGGCATCTTTGAGCTAAGTAAATGATTAAGTGAACTAAGAAGTTTATCTTGTCTCCCTATTCTGTTCTGTATAGGTTCTTATTACCATTCTACCACCACTGTATCTGAGAGTGAATACCAGTTCTGCATTCAGCATTATAAATCTCATCTGTCATACGCAGCTTGTTTTCTCTCACTCTCTAAGGAGAATTATGTGAGCAGTATAATGTTTCCCTTTGGTAGTTTTCTTTGAGGTGAAGAGTTGGTTGCACATACGTGCTGCTGTATTTTTATGCAAAAGTATGATCAAAGAAATGTGCCTTACTCTTCAAGCAGAAAATGCTGTTTGTGACAATCCATATTTCATCAAAACTGTCAATTAAATTTAGTGAAAAAAATAAACTTTGTTTAAACAATAAAGAAAAAGCTTTCATAAAGGTGAAAGCAGGGAAAAATATTTCTTCTAAGAACGTAAATAGAATAAATAAATACTTAAAAAATGGGAATGTTTTTTAAACAAATTTTACCCACAGAGCATACCCCAAAACCACAGGATAGTTCAACCAGTGAAACGCATGCCCATTAGAAGTAAAACATTCTAAAATTTAATAGGAACAAAATATGGTCGTGCATTTTCATGGTGGAAAATACCAAAATTAAAGAAAGAGCATAAATAGAGAAAAGCAAGATTCGGCTTTGCTTTTCAAACATTTTGAAAAGATAGTAATATACCACTGCCTAATATTTATTTTCTGAAGTAATTATGTGCATTGTGTAGCATTCATTAAATAAACATAAAACATGAAACAGTGTTAAGATATGAGACCCTACCAAGACAGAACAAGCTGGGCATTTCTTTTGTATAATAGAAAGTATGCAAGTGGGTAAAAAATAGTGTGACCTGGAGGTCAGCATCTTCAAGCTCCGGTGGATTAACAGAGAAACACATCCCAAGACTGAAGATCTTTTGGGGGAGGTCTCTTCCTTCAGCTCCTGCCCGGTTGAATGTGGAGTTGTGAGTGCTTCAGTCAACCTCGACTGCCACAGTATTACATCAGTGAGAACTATGCAAAGGACAGTGTAACCCACCCTGCCCCCATATTTTTATGCATTTTTCTTTTAGACTTGTTTTACTCAAACCTCATGCCCCTCAACTGTTCCTTCTATTGCTCTAATGTAAAGGTATATATGATACTTGGAAATCCAAGGGAAAAGTATTTTAAAATTACTTTCAGTTTTATGAAAATGTTTGAACCAGAAAATATTTACTGAGATAATTTTTTTGTGTAGGTTTGCATAAAATTTGAGAACTTTCCAGTAACAGGGTAATAAAAGATACAAAAATATTTGCTTGCTATACTACCAGATGTCAGATAATCACCAGGAGCATATCAGATGTTACCTATTCTTGGCTTTTCTCCATCCTCCCCATGTGGTTCCTTCATACTTTGTTCTGGTGCACCCTGAAGGAACTTTTAACTTAATGTTTCCTGTGAGCTATCTCATCACAGTTATAGCTACTGCCTCTTGATGCTGATCTCTAAGCCGGTCACCTTTCACCAAAGACATGGACCATCTCTTAACTATGTCTTGGGTATCTCCTTGTTTGCCTTCAGTTAAGACACAGAGAATCAAGACCTCTTGGTCTTCCTTCCAGAACATTATGTTATTCATGTATCAGACACAGCTCACAGTGTGAGCTCACACTACCAGTACTAAAAGTAATGTATTTGAATTCTTCCCCTACTCCCTCTTCACAGCAATACAAGATCCAATTTTACTTCATCTTCTTTCTCAGTGTCACAAAGATTTCTCTCCTCAAGGGTTTGTTCGTTTCTTGGGTCCTCGTCCCACAACAACGAATGCAACATCTCTCTGGCTTCTTTGAAAACAACTTTTTACACATTTTTTTCCATGAAACACAGCAACAGAAGTTATCATCCTTGCTCATCATTTACCATATCATTCTTTCTTTTTACCCCTACTTACTCATCATCTGATATTATCTCAACTTCCATCAGTTTGTCAGCTTTTTCAAGTTCTGTAAGACCCTGTTCCTCCTTAACACACCTAAGTTAATTTCTGATACTCATATTCCTAACTTTTCCTATTTGCTTGGGAGAGTCTCCACTTTTCTCCCATGCTGCCCTACATGCATATACATAAAGTTTCTGAAATCAGTTTACAAGGCTGAGTAAGCCTCTCAGAAAGTCCTATTCCTTTCATGCAACCTAAGTTAGGCTTAAAAAAAGGGGAACAAATGTTTTTCATGTCTCTTATCATATATAATTTACCACTTTTCTCATGGGGTATGAACTTCTTTTCCTTCCCACCACATAATAAACAACGTAGCAAAAAAAAAAAAAAAAAGAAATGAAAATGAAAAAAGAAATGAAAAAAAAAAAATTAATTGGTATACCTTATACACAGAAGTCTTAAACATCACAGGAGACTGTTCTGAAAGAAGAGTACTATTTCTTTTCTGAAGTATCTTTGTACACATAAGAATTATTTTAAGTGTCTGAGGTTGCTCTAAGACTATTTGCTTTCTTGACATTATCAGGGATGCTGAGAACAGCTTCAAGGTGGAGATGCATTTACCTTTAATAGAGAAAAAAATCCAAATAAAGCCAATAAAAACACAACAAAAAATCAGCTTTGCTATTTTGAATATTTTAGTGACATGTAGATTGTCAAAGGAACTATAGACAAAGGAAGACTTAGTTTGTCTTATTTAGTCTTTAATGATATCCATCTGAACAGCTATTATATAAAAAAACCAAAAGTGATTGACTAGACCTGTGTAAAAGACAAAAAGCAAAAGTAAAAAAAAAAAAGCAGAAGTAAGTAGTAAATTAAAAACAATAATAATACTAATAGATTATTCCAAGATATGCTTCATGTCTGTATTGATATATATTTATTAATGATCTGGAAAAGTCAGTTAATGACATCTAGGTGAGAGAACTAGTCAGAAGCCTTCACAAAGCTAAGAAAAGCCATATGAACAGCAAATTAAAATGCTGGTAAATTAATATATAGAGTGGGAAAATTTCAAATATAAATATGAATATTTATTTTCACATTTTAAAGTACCAGCATCATGCCTGTAGAAAGCTCAGGGAGAACCTGTGCTTCATAATAGCAAATAAATAGTTACTGTGTACAATCAATGGAATATATTTCTGAAAAGATACTAATGCCATATAGAATTGAGACTGAATTTTGTCATTCTAAACATTATTGTAAAATGAAAATAGGCAAGGAGAGTCTGACCTGTTGAGGAAAACTGTAGGAAGATATTGGAGAGTAGGTCTATGTTATTCAGGAAAGAGATGAAATAAAGAGGCATCAGTTATATACAAATAATAGTGAAAAAGGGAAGGTTATGAGGCTGTTAGGAGAAGGGGAATGAGTGTACTTTACACTTAGTCATCCAAGAAAAAAATAACAAATATTTAACTAAGAGTTAACAAATTAAAAATTCACAACAGGCAATATCTCTTATAACTACACAAAATGACGTGTTGAAATTTAATGTAAAAAATTAGTCATCCAAGAGCTTTGAAAGATTTTAGAAGAAGATATTTGGATGATTAATAAGAACATCCACTGATAATTAGCTGACAATTTTGAAAAATATTGCATATAGACATTCATGACTGAATTAATCAAAATTTAGCTGGAGTAAGGAAGGAATTTCCTCTACAGAGAGATCAGTTGTATTTCTTAATTTTGGAGTTTTTTCTAACTTCCTGCAACTATCAAGTATTGTCTGCTGTCAGAAACAGGATTATATGGATCACTGATTTAATTCCGTTGGTAAACTGGTGTTCTCCTCCCAACTAAGGCAGCATTTATTTCTTTTGTGATAGCTTTTTACTTGTGACTGAGTTTCTGCTTACAATATTTATAAGTATCTCACTTTCTTTATTGTTAGCAGAGAGTAAACCTCTGAGCAGAAGCCTTTCTGTTCCTGAAACTATTCTCAGAATTCTGAAATTTCCCTTGGTATCTTGGAACAAGCATTTCCTACCCTCTAAACACTGTTAATGGGAAGATTCATTACTTCTTAAGCAATATAAATAAGAAAAATTCCCTGTATTGTTTGTATGTGTTTGAGAAACCATGTTAAACTTTATATATATTTGGCAAACACAGTATCTGACATTTAAAAACTTATTAATATTTGGACAAGAATCCTGGAAGACACTTGAAATTCAAGCAGTATGTATACCTGGGTATCTGTAGGAAATTTTCACTGCATACAAAGAAACTGTTTCTTCTGTGAAACTTTTGCAGTGTTTCGGCATTGAAGGGAGTTACAGAGGATGTGCACTTCTAACTTAAAGAGCCTTTTAAAATAACACTGCGTGTACATATAGTTCTTTAAAGATTCTTCACTGTATTATAGACTTCATAATTTTAATATTGTGCGTCTGTTTTTTAGCTGTGTTGAGCTTTGAGAGTGAACACTGGACTGCTTATTTCACTTATAAATTTTCATATTATCACAATGCTTTTTTACCCCAAATCATTGCAATTATTCATTTCAAAGTATGAAAATACTATCATTATATATATATTTTTTATAAATATTTGGTTTTAAAATGTAATTTATGAGCATTGGGTTTGGTGAATGTTTTCATTGTGGAGATTAAAATCAAAACAAGACGGAAAGAATTAATCAAATGCTAATCTGAGAAATCAGGGCATCATGCCCTGGAGGGTATGAGATCCAGGCCTTCAAGGGCAGCACATACCAATGGTAGGATCACTCAAGTGAGAAATTCCTGCCACCGGATATGACTGAATTGATATTGATATGAAGCAGGAGTAACTCCATAATTGCTCAGATACTAGAGTGGCAGGAGCTCTATAAAATCTCTAATTAGAGAGATAGAAAGCTTGGTGTTTGATACATGTGTTGACTTAAGTCTGCAGCTGGCTCTGAACAATTCACTGGGAGTTGTGCTGGGGAGCCCTGTGGCTGCCCAGGGCTTCAGTCATACTCAACATCAACATCTTAACTCTCTCACCCTTCAAGTAAAACTCAGTGCAGAGGTAAAAGCTAATACACTGTCAAAGAATGGGGCAGAAAAAACTTCTAGCTGCTCCCCCAAATGCCTTTCTACCAGCAAAGTTCAGTCCTGGACTGAGATGTCCCTTGCTGTCAGATCTGGCAAGGGAATAAGAAATTCAGAATTTGTGCTTAATGAAAAAACATTGGAGATGTTAAATTCACTATGAAAGTAGGAATCCCCTTGAGTTTTTTGTATAACTCACCAAACAAGAGAAGGGTCAAAAGAGAGTACAGTCAGTTCTTCTGGAAAGGGTTCAAGGAACAAATCAATTCTCTAGCAGTCTGGAATCCCCTATCAAAGTGAAATCCATTAAATACATTTGTATAGGCCAGAAATACATTATGGTCAATGGTGAGAAGACCTAAAAAATCAGGACAATTACTTCTGATTCTTGCTGTGAGGAGACCTTCCATCAAGCTTAATATTCTGTTGGTCTGAACAGTCTGATTAAGATAAAATAAAATTAAGTCTCTATACGTGTCTATACTTAGCCACCTAACACCATTTGAGATAGCTCCCTAAAAGGAATAGGTGCCAGGGAGGACAATAATTTGCAAATCTGTTGGTATCCGAAGATAGCTGGAAAGAAGATACAACCATTGCATGCTTGAGCATGGTCAGCAGCTTGTCCTTATGAAAGGAGGCATTAACAATTCTCAGCAGTAATATCCCTCTGATTATTAGTGTGTCTCTGCTAACTTTAGTCAGCCATGAAGAACATACTTAATGATGCTGAGATGGTGCATAATGATGTAGGTCTGAAATTTTTAATAGAAATTCTCTGTGTGACAAATGATGTATTAACTTTAAGTTGGACTAGATCTTTAATATCCTGCCCAGTGAAAGAATCCCAGGAGTCTTATGGGTAGGATCAATTTTACAGCCAACTTTCTCATAATATGAAAAGCTGACTTAGTCTTTAGAGCTTCCTCAGTTTGGTCTTGCCTCTGGTAAGGAAATTAGTTAATTCTGAGGGGTGAACAGCCTCCCAAATTTGTGTGTATATGTTTTACTTTCCTAAATATACCAAGAGACTGAAGTAGTAGTTGTTGCAGTCTTTGCACAGTAAATTGTGCTTCACAGTATGCGTGGTTGTGAATAATATCAAAAAGAAACTTGTTTGCATAAGGAAACTTCCTTTCCTTACCCAAAATATTAGGAGGATGCACTTAAAACAGACAACATGAACTTTACAAAACTAGTGCCTCTTGATATTCATGTGATAAATGACATTTTTTAAATATTGCATTTGCTAGGCTTGTGTTCAAGTTTGTTGATGCTGTTCTGAAAATTAGAATTCCATGTTTATTAACTGTCTCTGTTTTTTTGCTAAAATTTGACAAATTAAAGATAAAAAAGGGTTTTTTCTAATTGGCAGCAAAGCATACTACTTCTGAGATGTGAAAACCAAGATTGGCATTTTACTGAGTCATATATCATGAGAATGGATCACCCCTTTGGCACCCTAAGCATATTAAAACCAGTTTTACCTCTAATTACACTGTTGTAATCACACAGTATGTAAGGAAGATGGAATAAGTGTTTTGATTATTAGCAATACAGAATCTGGTTCACTTTTCCATTGTCTTGTTGGATCTGTGACAAAGCTATGAAATAAAGTATATAGTATGATAATTGGTGTGATGTAGCTGACTAAAAGCAGAGAACACAGCTGAAGGTATGCCCCCATGTTATGTAGCAGAATAGAGAAGAACTACACATTAAATGCAAAACCAAAGCTTGAACCTAGCTAATAAGTGTTAGTATTAGGCTGTTGCAAGAACTGAAAACTTGAGTGTCTGTTCCAGTTACAGGGAAGAATGCTTAAATTTACCTCTAAAATAGCAAAAGCCAGTCCTTCCCAATAATTAGTTTTAATGCTACTGCACAGAAAATATTAAGTTTGTTTTTAACTTATTCAATGTAGAAGCCAAGGTGATCTCAGTAAATGACCACAGGCCATTGCCAAGCCTAATAAGAACCCTAAAGAGATCATCCAGCATTATATGCATATGATACACAAATTATAGGCACCAAAACCATTCCTACTAGAAAACTAGTAAGTTGTTTGTCTTAAGCAGATGTCATAATTTTTTTCATGCATGTGTCTGTAGGGAAAATAGCCTAAATGTCAATGGATATAGTGTTGCATTCATCAGTGCTTTAGCCTAGAATAAGAGCTGTAAGATGTGTTATTAGCTCCATTTCTCCAAACTATGTCTTATTTGTAAATACCATTATTTCAGAATACTAACACTGACAATTTTGTTAGTAGCCTTCAATTCTTACCTTATGTGGTTGGTTAGTTAGACAGCGGAAGCCAACAGATTAATGGTATCAGCTTCCCAATTTGGTGTTTTCCCTTTCCTACTTATACTTAGCAGGTACTGCACTGTTCTTGTGGGAGATGTCAAGGCAGGGAAAGTGGGGACATAGGCACAGGAGGACATCTTATGTGTACTGGACAGGCTGAGCCACTTCTTGACTTTTGCCTGCTGTGAAAATACATTTCAAGCTCTCAAATATTACACTTCTGAGGGAATGGTGACTTTTGTTTGCAGCAGTCAGAAAAAAGTGCCCTTTGTTTGCAGCCTGTCAATAGAATGACCTTTCCCTCTTGCCAATTTATGCTCAAGAAATACATGTGATTGTTTTCCGTTTGCTGCATGTTTCAAGAATCTTCCAAATTTGTTTGATCAATGGTTCAGAAGCTTTCAAACTGACATGAGAAAATACACATTTTTGCAGACTCATTTTCAGTTGGACCTGAAGCAGCTGAAGCTAGAGATCAACTAGAATTAATCTGTACTTAATGAAGGAAACTTGCTGAATTTCTATAAATGCTTGCCTATGACACATATCCAGAGTTACATAAGAAGTCTGCCATTTATGCAATCTGCTTTGGCAATATTTATATTTGTATTCAAATCTTCTCCCGTGGGAAAATGAATAAATCAAACCTTGTAATTGCCTATCAGACAATAACCTGCATTTTGAAATGCATATGGCTACCTCAAAGGCAAGAACAGGCTTCAAAAGCCACTTTCAGGTTTTCAGAATTGGTCTAACCAGCACTGTTTTCTTCCTGCTCTGTTAAAAGCAGATGCTAACTTTGCCTTTAATGAAACAAAGATGCACCATATTTTATATAACTACAACAATTTAAAAAGTAAATTTAGATGCATTCTTGTCTGTGTGGCTATGTAGCAGGTATAGATGTACTCAAACGAGTTTTGCTTGTATTCTAAGTTCTCTGGAAATCACATAGCCGTGTTAGCATGACATTGTACCCAAGCTGCAAATCTCTGCTAAAAAGAAGCGTATGTTATCCTGAGCACATGTTGCAGGTTAACATTGTGATACTGCTTCTGATCAGCATCTGATCCACATTCAGCCTTCTGGGAGCAGTGTAGACCTCCTACTGATCTCTTTTCCTTCTCTGAAGGTAAATAAGATGCAATAATGGCATCAGGTCCTCATAACTGCTGCATATTGACAGTACATTTCATGTCAGCAGTATCAGTTAGCTACTGTTGCACTGGGTAATGCCCAAGACTAAATACAGTGGAAGCTCATGCATGTTATGCTCTTGCATTTTGTCAACCAGTTATGCCAGTTCTTTATACCTTAAGTGCCTTTAAAATGCAAGTCTTAGAAATGGCTGCCTGCAACCCTGCATGTTCTTTAGGAAGTCGGAAACATGGGGTCAGATTTTTAGGAGATTTTTTAAAAGACTTCTTGTTTGAGTGGGGCAACACCTCTCCGCTGAGGTACCTGATTCCTTATGAATTTTAGCAAGTACCATGCTGGTTAGGTTCCCATGCAGGGTACAGGATGGGTTCCTTGCCTAATTTGCCAAGTCAGAAGCGGTGGTTGCATTACATGCATTACGTATTAACTGATCTGTACTTCCCTACCGATCTCAAATCTAAAAATCTGCATTATGTAAATCTCATGAAAGCTAGGGCAGATGTAGACCTCATAAATCTCAGTGACTCAGGGGGGATGGGTTATACATCAAAGTCAGAGCAGTGACAAACAGAGGTGAAGTCCGTCAGCCTAAGCCTCAAAGAATAAAGTTGAAGTGAATTTTAACCAAAAGGTAACGTGTGCAAGGAGCAACTGCAGGAACAGCTGTAGCAGAGTAATTCATTATGCTGTGGTAAATTTAGATGGTATCTCTGAGCCCTTAGTAACCTGTGACCAGCAGTTGAATTCCTCTTACCTTACATGTGATATCTCACACAGGTGCACTGTGCTAACTGTGCCTCTCAGCTGTGTTTTGATGAGAGCCATACTGCCCTTCCACCCTCTGGCAGCTGCATCCAGACCTCTTCCAAAAGCATCTTAAAATATTATCAGCTTACCCAGTAATATAGAGGTCATGCCAGTGTTATTTACTGCTAAATATGTATTTAGCATATGCTAAGCTAACATGTGCATTCAGGCAATAACAGCTTTGATGCAGTGGCATCCTAAAGTAACTCTCAGCTGTTCTTGACTGTGTCAATGGTCTTTCACTGCTGCTTCTGCCCAGTGTATTCTCAAGCCAATGGTAGCCTTAACTCCATAAACTCTTAGCTGAAATTTCTTCCTTACTGCAAGCACTTAATCATGTTGCTTCTTCATGTTTGCCCTAGAATGGAAGGCAGCAAGCACTCCCACAGGCAGGGAAAGACCTTCTCCTGGATGGTGCAGGGACCACCCCTCAGCTTTTTATTGTGGCCCCCCAGGTGAGGCTGCTGCCTGAATTGTGACTGTTTCTCCTTTACTGCATTTCAGTGCAAAGTGCCAGTGATTTAAGTGATTTAAGGCACAGCCCTCAGAAAACATGGCCTGTTGCATTAGGAGGCAATTCAAGAAGTTGCTCAACTGTTAGTTACCAGTTCCTGGCTGAGAACTGATAAAAGACAATGCAAGTATTTCTAATCCCTGAAGCTGATTTTGCCTTGAACAGACTGGATTACTTGGGCAGCTACGTGGAGAGGAACAGTAAGCAAAGAAGCAGTGAACATCATAATCTTAAATACCTCCTGGTTGCACTTCCCAAGATTACAGTCTTATCCTTCCCTTTCAGCATCCACATGTCAAGATATGCATTATTGGGCCAAGTGTTTGTAAATCTGTTTATTAATGGCATTTTCCCATATTCCTACTCAGAGCTACATGGCAGTGGAGAGCTGTCATGTTTGTACCAAGTGTCAGGCCTCAGAATGAGGCTTTGTGCCAAAGTACGAGGGTATGAGACATGCCTCAGGTATCAGGCATGCCCTGAAAAATGCTCCGACCCACTCTCTCTACTAACTTAAACTCCTTTAGCATCTTCAGGGCTGTGACTTGAGCTAAGTCTCTGAGCAGCTTGCAAACTGGGAGGTGGAAACAGCATTTCGGCTGCTAGCAGATGCCAGCAGATGGAGAAAAAGAGTATGTCTGTAGCACAAAAAGGAGCATGGTCCACACTATAGTCATATCATCACAGTGTCATCCCAAGCCCATTAGGCTTGCTGAGATGTAAAGCTTATTAGTTCATGCACATTGGCTTCATTTCACAGCCAGACTGCTTCCTGAGGCTAAACTAGCATGCTGGCACATGTGCTGCACCATATTGTCATATCAGCTCATTTGACAGAAGTTCAGACAGCTACGTACTTCTCTCCTTGTGCACTGTAGTTCTACTCTAGGTACCTGGGAGGGTAAGTAGTGATTGATCTGTAGCTTTTGACACTAGTATTTGCATGATGCTGATAAGCATCTATGATCCTGCCCTTACTGTCTTTAAAAATCTAGTCCTAGATGTATGCAGGTTTCCAGAGTTGATAGCTGGTAATAGCCTGATGACTGCAGGAATAGTCACTTTCTTCAGTACCAGACAATTTTTGTGGGCCACTGGCATAGCTTCCTTTACAAGATGTGAATCATTCTTTCCCAGCTCACACTGATACTCTCAATAGAAAGGTGTGAGTGCATACATCTAGACAATGGGATCTTCCTTCAACACCTCTCTTAATGGAAGACTCATATTACTGTTAGTCTCAGGACAATGGACTTTTTAGAACAATTTCTGGACCTTTCTTTTCCTTTCCTGTATGTTTATTTTTAATCTTGTTTGTGTCCAGTCTTAATTATGGTCAGGCTTCTTCATTTGTTAGACAACACCATTTAGAAATCCCTATCCTAGCAGCTATGACTTTAGCAACCAACTGCTTGATGACTTTCCTCTTTGGAACTAGCTAGAATACCTGCCTGTTTAGCAATAGCAGATTCTCTTTCTAGCATACTAAATAGTCTAGGAGTGCGCTATGATTCAAAGACCACTAACCAAACATAGAGTCAAACAGCCATGTACTGAGCAACTAGATGCTTTCCCACATTTCCCAAATGCTGTCCTTCCAGTTCCCCTCTGCACTCTTGAAGCCCGTCTACCCAAGCCAGATAAATTGCACTCCTACTGCCTATTTTCCCCATTCTCCTCAAACCAGCTCCTTTAGCTCCATGCCAAGATGCCATTTCACCACCCTCAAACTGAACATTACTATTTCAAAATTTTATTCTTTACTGCTACT
Source organism: Strix aluco (assembly GCF_031877795.1). NCBI lineage: Eukaryota > Metazoa > Chordata > Aves > Strigiformes > Strigidae > Strix > Strix aluco. The sequence goes on along the minus strand of NC_133933.1, from coordinate 58,486,436 downwards.
GAAGATCTAGAGTTTTGGATCATGAATAGGGTCAGGTAGATGTAATCTTTGTATTTGAATCATAACCACAATACTGGGCCGTGCAAACGCTTGTCATTTATTTTGTTACTTTTTATTTTCCTCTTCTGTTACTATTTGGTCTCTCTTATCTTTCCTCCTCTCATATAAAATTGAAAAAGAGATTGCTTCAGAACTTTTGGAGAACTTTGCAAAAAACCCCACCCTAAAAATCCTTCCATACTGTTAATTTCACATCTGCAAAAGCAGATACCAAAAATCTCTACCACCCACCTTTGGTCAATAAATATCGTTACTGCAAACAAGCATGAATTGTAGGAGCTGAACAAATCAAGATGCGCTTTTGACAGGTTCATTTGGCAGTGTAGGAGGATATTCTACAATTCTAAAAATATGTTCTATTTTCACAGACATTTTGAGATGTCTCTGTAAGTTCTCTTACAGAAGATGGCCCAGGGCCCATATGGTACGAGTCAATCTGACAGATGTTATATAATAATCTTCCTTGATTAAACTAGTACAAGACATTCTCTTCTCACCAACCAAATAACAAGCAAAAAAACCCCATACATTCTGAAATACAACACCACCAGCTAGATAGACATGATAGAGCTAGAGACCTTCTTATAAAGAACGTTGTGGTCATGTCTGGGAAACCCTTGTCCCTCTGTGACATGGGAGGAGTCCATTATCAGCTGAGGTAAAGTAACAAACAGAATTTATTAGTTCTAGAATTTATATCCATGTTATTAATTTGAAGGCCAGATTAGGGAATAGCAATATACACCAAAATAATTCTTTAAAAGGAAAGCAATAGAAAGAGAGGGACATATTACAGCACTGATAATAATTTCATTACTTTACACAGAGAAACTGAAAGCAACTCATTTATAGAGCAAGTTTGCAGGATATTTTGTGGGAATAGAAAGGGTCTTCAAAGGTTTTGTATCAGACATTGCAGGAACAGGAATCAGATATCTTTTGAAATAGGGATGTGCTATTACTTTTTTGACTATATCCATTCATACAAAGGGCACGTTGGGATATTTTCCCAAGGGAGTTTACTGAAGTGGCCTTAGGCATACAGCATCTTCTAGGAGCTCATTAAAAATACCACAAAATAAAAAAAGTCTTTAATCTTTTCTTCAAGTTTCTCAAAACTCCATCCGAGTCTCCAAAGTTGTTGATCAGAGGGAAAAGGATGTAATGAGAGTCCATGCCTATACTGCCAAAAAAGAGAATTTATCTCTGAAACATCTGTGCTGATCACCTACATTAAACTTGCAAGAAAAAAACCCAAAATATAACTGTCGTTAATGTCTATGGCGGAAAAACATTCAAGCTTTTGCACATAGACATATGATTTTCTTATACCAAATATGCTCATGGAGGCTGCAGTGTCTGGTTTTCCCTCATTTTTTGAGTTGTTAAAATTGCTTTAAAAATTTAAATTTATTTTATGTGTGTTACATTATGTGTGCAGAGCCTCACCATATTGTGTTATGATTTGGACCTAATTTTGCAAGCCTGTTTTTTTTGTATTTTATTTATATTAGTAGTCATATGGGGATGACTGTAATTCATTACTCTCATGAATACATCTTTACAGAATTGGATCTTTAGTCTAGATCCAGTAAAACTGAAATCAAATTTTATATCATAATGCTTTTGTGGATCTAGAGCTTTGTTACTTTTTAGGATTTCTTTCTCTCTTTCTCCCTTTCAGAACAGTTAATCATCCTATCTTGTTTAATTGCTCAAAACTGTCTGTTTATGTTTACACGGCAACCTCAGAGACTGAAGACAGGAAAAGAAAATCCTCTGGTCTAGAGATATAGCACTATATCTGATTCAGGGTTGTCAGTCAGCACTCTCAATTTCATGCTATTTATTCTGATGTAAAGGCATTTAAACATGTAGGAAGATTCCCATTCGTTTTATTGGTCTTGGCATGCTTGTCTGAGTCTCAGCTAAAACAACAATCTTCTGTTCATCTTGTATGAAATTGGACTTCATCTTATTGTACCAAAACTCCTGGGAACTAATTACAAGCCTATTTTTATGGTAAAACAAGCATATTAAAAGTTTACAAATTGGGTGTATGTTTACTTTCCTTAGCTCACATACTGTGCTCTGGAGTATTATTCCCATATGTAAACAACACTGCAAATATAAATTGCCTAAGTGGCTTCCCTGTTGTCAGAAACAGATGTTCAGTGTGGTAGTTACCTCATCTTTTTTCAAAAACAAATACTAAGCCCCCTGAAGTTGTTCTCCTTCAAGTGAATAGCGAAGTGGAATACTGTAGTAATTATTTTCTTCGCTGAAATATTTTTTATTTGAAAGTAAGTGTCCATTCATAAAATGACTATACTAATGTTGATTGAGCAAAACATAAAATCATGGGCCTAAATTTAAGCACTCAAGGGCATGTGACACTCATGTGCTTAATGCTAAGCATGTGTTTTAATATTCTGATAAATGGAGTTCTAACACATCAGCTTTCCCTACCTCCTCATGAATGGATGAGGATAAATTTGATTCTTTGTAGTCACGGTCTATGTTTTGAACCTTGAGGTATACTTTTGTAATTCTTTGAGAAGTGAGGGGTTTTTTTTCAAATGCAAGGGCTTGGCATATTTTAATTTGTTAAAATAAAAAGAAGTTCACATTTTATTTGGTAATACCAGGTGAATGAATTTAAAAGAAACACCAGACACTATGAGATTCATGATAAAACAATGAATTTCCAGAAGGGGGGTATGAAGTCACGGCTACATTGCAGATAAGGGGACAGAGCAGTTGTGTGGATACTCATACCTGTGTGTGCAACCAGGGTAAGCACAACACACCAGATGCACAAAAGCTAAAAGGCACAACTTCCCTGATATCTTTGTACCTCTCTGGCAACACTCTAAGCCAGTAACTGCTATTACCTCCTCTAGCATTTGAGGCTATAAAGATCATAGACAGTATGCAAGAACCATCAGCAAACGCCACCAGAATATTAAGATTTAAGCACTCTAATACTGTATTATTAATCTCAAAAATCAACCTTGGCATTCTCCAGACTAATTCTGTGGTAAGAATGATTGCATGTCCATTTTTGGTACACTTATTTTAGCAGAATCTCAGCAGCTACAGTAATAGATTTTATCAAGGTGGGAATTTCAGAGCTGAGACCACTGAAAATGAAACATGCCACAAAGAGATGATTGAATTGATGTTAATGGGTGCATATGTGGTGATGGAATAGTCCAGTGTATATTGTAGGTACTATGACACCTATATATTGTTCTTAGCAAACTAGAAAACCTTAAGTACTTTGGAACAAGTAGGATTATCATTAAAACATTAGGAGGATTAACCAACGCAGTTGAGCAGGGCCTTCCCCTTGATATGGAGGGTGTGGTATACATATTTCAACAGGCACTCCTTAAAAACAGTCCCAGTTGTACTTGTATTGAACAAACAGGCTTGACTCACCGTATTTGTCAAACCTTAAAAAAGTATGTCAATAGTAGCATGGATGTTGCACATGACTTTCTCAGGAGAATAATTAATACCAGACATCAATGTTTATTCCCTTAGTGATTGTTTCCATAGACTTAAAAAGATCACGTCAAGTCTGGTAAGAAAAGTACATAATCAAAGTACCTGGATTTTCAAAAAGTTATTGTTAGAGGATGATCCAGGTAGTGACCAATGGATGAATTCAATCCAGCCTGTTTATATTTTCCTGCTACAAGCTTAAAACAGATGTGGAAAACGCCTACCAACTGAATGCCTGTGGTGGCTGTGTAGGCACTGGGTGTGGTTCAGGAAGGGCCTCTGGTTTCTAGCCTGGAAAAGCAATTTGCTCCATTGTGCTCCATCGATATTGCTAGGATGGGCCATTATTGTTCTTCCTCCGTGTTGGAGCTACACACAGAAGGAGTCTGCCTCTACAAGAAAGCAGATCTCAGACTAAAATACACACAACGTGTTCTCTGTCCTTTTTCACTATTGTTGTTTCCAGTTCTTTATCTGGCAATGTATATTTCAGGTTTTAATGCCTTTGGTTTAGAGCTCTTTTCCTTTCTGAGGAAGGGATGTGCTGTTACATATGTTTGAAAAGGCCCTAGAGTACTGTGACCTCCTTTACTTGGCCTCTGGTTTGGACCCTAATATATGTCTGTTAAATAAATGAACTGAACAATAATAAATATACACAAATAAAATCATATAGACATAAATGTATTAGTTATTCATGTTATTCATAACATCAGTAACACTACAAATAAGAAAAACCAGTAAAATCTGTTAATATAGTATTTAAAAGCTATTATTATAAATAGTGTAGTATGTACCTGCTAGTCAAGAAATTTATGTTAATGCACAGAAAACTATAGAAAGAGAACTAGTGAAGCTGTACAGTGATCAGAATATAACTTCTGAGAGCTATGATTAAGAGTCAAACCTTGCTGGATGTGTCACTCTATGCAGAAATCCACAGGACTCTTTAAAAAATGCATTTTAATGCCATCTGGAGGGGGAAGGGGAGATATAATAGCAGACAATAAAATAAAGACATATTCTTTATTAGTATGAACAATAAATACCTAAATTTCAAGAGCATGTTCAAGAATAATTAACTTCCCCATAGCAGAGGTGACTCCACTGGAAGTACAAAAGTAACTTCAACTCTGCCCTTGCATATTTAGCAAAAATTGTGATTAGGCACTTCTGGAAGCTGCCAAGAATAGCCCAAGCACACATCACTTCACTGCTTTGCTCCTGAGTAACTTTATTTCATCCCGTTTCCAAGCTCATTGTCTACCTTCCTCCACAGTTTCAGTTGCAGAGGTTGTTTTCAGTTCTGCTCATAAAAATGTTACTGCTTACTACTGTTGACACCATGTACAGTGCTGCCAGTGTAGAAGATTGGTTTGTACTCCAGATGCTGCTGAGTGGCAATTGTGAGCGAAGGACCCTCTATAGACTCTGTACAGATGCCTAAACAGACTTGCATTTTCAGAATAGAAAACCTCACTGTATACAAACCACTTTCAGTGGCTAATTGCATGGCCAGTCTGGAGAAAGGAAGCAGTATACTCAGCATGATTTATCAAGAAGAATAATTTTCTAAGTTATAGCTACTTATGACATCTTATTTTAAAGTTGGATATCTTCAAATAGTAATATGTTTTAAGATTTCAGACTGAAAGCATGTGTGAAGATTTCAGGAGGTGAAAAGCAAATAAATACTTGATTTGCAGTGAAAGCAATTGTTTACAGTGCTGTATTGTCTGAACATACTGCAAACAACAGGGAATGTCTTACAGCATCTCCTGCTTAAGGGGGACATGCTGCTATCCCCAAAGGAAGGAATGTGCAGATTAGTTGTAGTGATGTGCCTAGAACATTTGGAGCAGAGTGAGGTGTGAAACTAAGATCTGCCAATGCTGCCCCTATCTACAGCACAGCCATATACTTGCCACAAGAACGTCAGTGGCTAGCGTGCAATGAGATGTGCACTAAGGACTGAACTGATTATTTGGGGTCTTAGGTCACAAAAGTACCAAGATGCACAATTTTCAGACCAAGACATCCAAAAGGCAAGAGCCCCTTTAAATACAGAAGTGGGACTAGGCAGTTGAAATTCAAGGAAAATTTGGAAACAATGGAAAATCAGCCATGTATCACATATCCCATGTATCACAACAGATATTTTTTAATGATGAAAATAATGGAAATATTCTGATACTTTTAGAGGTTTGCTAATTTTTAACATGCATTTTTTTAACATTTGATATTTAAAAAAAAGAGAGCTCCTCTGACACTATATAAAATCCAATTAGAAGGCCAAACTGTGTATTTACCCTGTTGTGACTGTTTCACCTAGATACCTGTGGATGCAGAAGTGGGACAAGGTCATTGTTTTATGAACTACTACAGGTGCTTTATGGGGAAGGGAAAAAAGCCCCAAACTGCTTTTGCTTCTTTTTTCTTACAGATATCAAGCTTATGTATTCTTAGTCTGGGGCTAACGGAAGTAAACTGAGGAGGAACCTGTTTTGGGTTGGCAAAGGGCTAAATCTTATGATTACATTTCTTATGCAGAGATTGATGTGGAAAAATTGCCAAGTGAAATGATAAATGCTAAACAGATCTCATTTCGTCTTTCACTCAGGTCTTCCTTAAAGAATATTTATTCCAGGGCTCTGCAAGCAATATTTAGTTTGCTATGTTGATTAATCTTTTTAAAGTAAAATCTGGAGAGGTTTGCTGTTATTAAGGTGTGAAAGTTTTTGAAACAAAAATGTTGTTAATTTTTAAATAGAAGCTCTGCCTTAATTATTCTCATTCATAATTACCTCAGAGTTTCATAAACCATGCCGGAGACTGTCCCTAACATGTTTTTTTCTTCCTAATGTCTGGGAGCATTGCCTCAGAGTACGTTGCTGTGGCACTGACTAGGATAGCAGTGACGTGTTATTTTCCTCTTCAGTTTCTGAGACAGAGCTTGGTCCTAATTTAGTGTCAGACTGCACATTTTCTCTTGTGAGGCCTAAATCTAATTGGATTGTATGCAGTTCCGTCTAAGGAACTGATTAGAATTTGATTTCTTGTAACAAAACCAGAAATTTAAACAGTCTGAGCAGAAGAAAGAAGGTTAGTTCATCACCACCGAGGATGTGGATTCTACTCTGGATGGGACTGTAGGAGAAGTAACCTTCAGTGGAGAGATGCCTGAGCAAGTCCCAAAGAAGAACAGTTCTCTAGTAACACTCAGTTATTAGGATGTACCAGTCTCCGACTGGTTTATCCATGCGGTTCCATGCCCAAGCTAAGGAGTACATCAACATACTGGAGCAATCCCACGGAGGCCTGCCAGGATGATAAGGGGACTGGAGCACATGGTGTACAAAGGAGAGAATGAGAAAACTGCACTTGTTCAGCCTTATGAAAAGAAGGCTTAGGGGAGACATTTCTGCTGTCCAAAACCAGAAGTTGACTCTTCTTGGAGGTACACCGTGGAAGGAGAAGAAGCAACGGATCCAAGTGGGAACAAAGGAAAATCTGAATCAATTAAAGGAAAAAAAAAGAACGATAACCTTTTGCAAGGAAAGAATTGAAGAATTGCTGACAGTATGGTCATAGTATATGTCTAGAGATACATTCAAACAAAATACAAAAAGCATTTAAATAGTTTCAGGAATGTTTTAAAGGTCTGGGAGATGGCAGAACTTGATACCTTTGCATAACATTTCAGTTGTCTAGCATTTTAGAGAGGTTTCTGGTGGCAAATATCTCTCTCATTCTGTAAGCCATATTCGTTTAGAGCTAACCAAGCCCCAGAACTACCAAAACTCTCCTTTAAAGATTAATTTCTCCTGCCTAGTTACTTATGCTTTTATGAGAAGAGCATATTCCCTGTTTTCAAAAACAAAAAAAAATCTGAAAATCCATTTGCAGATGACTTATTTTTTCTGCTTAACTACTTCTGTATGTAATTTCTCTTTGAGACACTGTTTCAGCTCTACTTTGCCTACCTGATATGCTCCAAGCTCAGGTACCATTTTTTAAAAAGAGTGATTCAAATGTGGTATTAGCGTTAAAATATTCAGTTACAGGGTTAGACATTTGTTTTCCCAATCTAGTTCTAGCATTCTCTGAAATATGATTGTTTTCTGACAATTAAATACTGTTACCTTGTGATCAAGGGTATTCAAGAGGATCACAGGAATGTATTTCACTGGAAGGAAAAATGAATGATGAAAAGACCTTTTTCCCCATCTTCTCCCAAAGTCAAAAAATATTTTGACTGTTTCCAGTAATGGGAAAAGTATGTTTCTGCTTTTTATTGTCTCCTTATTACGCTATCTTAATTTCTATTCCTTTTCCTTAAATCTAATGCTTATTGTGCCATCCCCCCTATATTTCTGCTACCATGCTCTCTCATTCACCTACAGTCAAATGTTCTTTGAATCAATCAATAGGATTTAAAGACTGTTGTGAATTCACGTTCAACTCCATTTGAGTCCATTTGCATAGCTCCAATCACAAAAGGAAAAATGAAAACTCTCATTTTATCAGGAGTTCAAACGTTTCCTACTAAGGATTACTCAAGTGGTGTGGAGCTGCTATAGATGCCTTTTGGATCACGCTTTCACAACTCTCCCATCTTTTCAAACACATTTAATTCGGTAGGGTGGGATCGGACCAGAATACCTGCACTCTAACAAATGGCAGCTGATGATGAAATTAGGCACACTTCAGAGTAATGCAGAAACTACTCTCCACACTGTTAGTGGTAGAGCGAGCAAGCAAAAGAATTCCTTTAAAAGGGAGTCCTAACTAGGACGACTTCTTTGCCCCTTCAGCCTTTATCAACCAAAGATGCTGTTCCAATCCAGGAAAAGGATGAAATCAGAATTTCAAAGCTATTTCGGCATACAGATGAGGGGAGTTTACAAAAGTGTGCGATTATGTAAGCTTGCAGATTTCCCTGGTGCCTCTCTGTTTCCCGAAGATCCTAAATAGCTTTGCTAATCTGAGCCTAAGGAACCAGTTTGCCTATTAAGCAATAGCAATATTCAGGTGACTATGTGATTAAAATTTCATTACTGCTTACTTTATTTCTCATTAAGTTTACATTTTCATTCAACATTAATGTGAGCTACCTACTCTAGGCAGAATATATGTGAGTAAGTGCTGTTATAAAACATGTATTCTGGATTGCTTCATATATAGACATCAGGTGACAGCAGTAAGATGAGGTAGTAGTACTACAGGGTAGTGTGTGAAAGACACAGGAATTGACTGTCTTAGCAAATGATGCTATTTTTTTTTCTCATTAGGCAGCAGATATTTTCAAAAGGAAGTCAACAGAAATCAAGTAGTAGCTTTATCCCATTTAAAAATTGCCCATGTGTTTATCCAGCATGTTTCAATTCATATTCTTAACCTAATAACTTTTCTCAGTTACTAGTATCCTCATTTAATCTTTGGACTAACTGCTTTGCTACCTCACCTGTTATATGAATTCAGAACATTTTCTCCAAGCTGGTAGTCTGAAATATAGAATTAGAAATAGATCCTGCATGTTATTCTGTTTAAAATAAACACACACACACACAAAATTGATGTCAGTTGGACAGCTCTGAACTACAAATCTGAAGCATAAATAAAATTCAAACACCCCCATCTCTTCTTTATTTCAAAATCTCACACATACACATCATCTTGACCTTACTAACTTTATGAAATAATCAGTGTTGAGCTAGGCTTATAGTGTGGGGGTTCTATAGTGTGAAATTAATGAGCTGGATGGGATCCCTTATATTTGGGAGGCAGAAGGAAGTTCTGTGGGGAGGTGTGAAGTCTACTCATGCCAGTGGAAACGTGTTGTGTGGGCACTGAGGTGCCTTTAAGAGGAGTTCCGTAATCTGACATTTTCTTGCTTTCAAGAGTTTTCTCTGCATGGATGTCATACTCAGCTTTAACTGATTCAAATGAAGTTCTTCTGTACGGGAATATGGGCAATGAGTAGGGAAGTGCTGGTGAGGTAAGGCTGGTGAAACCAGTCACAGGTTCTGACGCCACAAGAAGCTAAATTCAGCACTGGTGTAAGCAAGCTCACAATGTAATAACCTTAACCTACTCTGAATTTGGAGCAGAGATATTCTATCAGTCACCATTTGGACATGATATAGTCCCTGCTACCTGGCAGTGTAGTATGATGGGACAAGAAATGTTTAAAATCCTTTATCATCATCTGAAATTATGCACACCTTATCTACTAATGTTGGGTTTTCTGGTTGGTTTTTTTGTGTGTGTGTTTTGTTTGTCTCTTTTTAAACTTTGGGGTCTGTTTTCTTACAATCTCATGCACCAACCTTTCTTTGGCATGAAGATCATAACACTTCAGAATAAGTGTGGGTCCACTAAGGGTATGTGTATATGTCAGCAATGTGACTGTGTAGGTCTGCTTAGAGGTATAGTCATGCTTTCTGGATGGAAGTTCATGTAGAATTTTTTAATTTGACTTCTTTTTAAAATTGCTGGACTTTGATGCAGACTATATTTCAGGTGATTTATGAATTCGACAGGAAAAAAAGACCAGCACAAAAGTTCCTAATTAGCACCACTATAGTCTGTACATTCTTCAGCTGTCATCTTTCAACTTTCACCTTCTCTTTAACCTCAAAAAATATATATAAAATTATATTTATATATAATTTATACATATAAAAATAAAAAATATAATAACCAAATATGTGTTTGAAAATAAAATACTACTGGGTACATATGAAACTAATTTTCCCTTGTTAAACTTTTCATGAGAACTAAAGGAGAACTTTTGTGCTTTGTGCATTTTAGTTCAGTGTCTGCAGATAAGTGTTGAATAGGTGGGTACTGCAACTTTGGGAACATTTTGTGCAGATGTCTGCAGCATGGGTAACACTCCCTGACAAGGAATTTAGTAACTTTTAACACTGGGTTATAATTATACTTCGATAAAGCCTTACATTTAATACTACCTCTTTTTCCAGTGAGCACATACCTCAGGTAATCTCACTTCATTATACCAGTCCGTTATTTGATTATATTGCCAACTAAACCTTTGATTGAGGCAGCATAATGATTTCCTTTTTTTAAAAAAGTTGAAAATATCAACTTTTGGCTGGAGTATTCCTTGCTTGGTTTCTACCCAAAAAGAATTTTTAAAATGTTTGATCAGAAATTCATTTCACAGTGTGAGCGTGGGAAAATAGACAGACATTTCTCATTATAAAAAAGGCACTGGTGTTATTTTGAACATCTGTACAACTGTAATGGAGAGATGTTAAAAGCTGAAATTGACTGAAAAATTGTTTTGATTTGCTTGAGTTATAGGCTTTTGAAAACAGGACTCTGCACTTGGTCAAAGCAATTTTTTTTTCACTAACATAGCATGCTGTGATGCTTTTATGGCTAATACGCTAAAGAGCCAGGGGCTGAGGGAGCATTTCTGTGCATTTTCAGCTGGAGCTGACAAAAAAACCTCTGCAAAATTGAAAATGGCTTTCAACAAAAATGATTTGCCCTTCACTGAAAATGTTCATTGAAATAAAACAAATCCAAGTGCAATCAGTTTGAATCTTGAAAAAAAGGGTGTTTTTTAGTTGTTGGTTTTGTTTGTGTTGGTTTGTTGTTTGTTTGTTTGTTTTTGTTTTTGTTTTTTTTTTTTTCTGGCAAACTTATAAATTACTATTAAGAGAAAAAAAAAAATCAACCTCAAAATTAAATAGAACTTCTGCGCTACTTGTAATATTCCAGGTAGTACAGTTACCTACAATCAAGTCTTTCTGTTTACCAAAGGCGTACACAGCTAGATCTTCCAGTAATGCTGGCTACTATTTAGGAACATGAGGTTAGTGATACTGGAGCAGATCTGAGGTGTATTGCACACAAACTTCGTCTGTCAGCCAAGGTACAAAGCCCACCAGAGTAGGCAATTATGAAGCATCACAGTAGAAGTATTCCAGACTCAGGTAACTACAGGTTATGCCCAAGGGCATGCTTTTAAAATTAGATGTAGATTCTATCACACTTACTTCTACTGAATTTATTGAGGTGTTTGCCTTGCAACAGAGCACACAGGGAAAATTTCGGTATAACATGTAGCTTGGCATAAGTAAAATAATTTTATTCAAAAGTAGAGTTGATTAGCAGAACAGAGCAAAAGAGAGGAAATTTTTGATCAAGATATATGAGCTGAATAATGGAATTATTTTGATACCTGGAATTTCAATGAGTCATCTGCAAATTGTGCTAATAATATGAAAACATAATGTTGCGGTCAGTGCTAACTTCAGTTTCTGTAACTTGAAGTCACTAATTTGTATAGCTAGGAAGGTTTAGGCATTGCTAGCAGTATGCAAAATGATTTAAGATGTATATAGGACATAAATATGAGAAGTGGATAGAAGAACATCGTAAAAGCATATTTAGGAGAAATAGTCATTGTTGGAGGAGTTAACTTTCTGTAGCATGATGTCTATTGATGTTAGGCTGTGGTCTTAAATAAAATTAATGAACAAGGTTTTGCATGTGGAAGGATATAACAAAATGCCGACAGTTTGCTATGGAGGGTTTGATGGGAAATAACTGTTGATATTCACAATAAAAGAACATTAAATTTACCAATAGCTCTCTGAAGTAAACCCGAGAACTTGTAATTATTTGAAAAATATGCAGACTAATTAACAGAAAATAAAAAATACTGACTCGCATCAATTTCAGTCTAACATGGTGCTCAGTCATAGAATCATAGAATACTTTGGGTTGGAAGGGACCTTTAAAGGTCATCTAGTCCAATCCCTCCTGCAATGAGCAGGGATATCTTCAACTACATCAGGTTGCTCAGCGACCTGTCGAGCCTGACCTTGAAAATCTTTAAAATTTTGTTTTATTCTTTTTTTTTTTTTTTTTTTTTACTTAGCTTCTGGCCTCTGTAAAACTATGAAGAGTAACTCCTTTTGCTTCATTTTGTGCAAAAAAAAATTCTACAGCTGGGATGGGCCTGATTATAAGATGATGTTAGTATATCTTCTATATAGTTTTCCATTCCATTTTGAATACATTTTAACATTTGTTTCATTTTAAATGCATGAAGATTTTCATTGATTAATAATGTATGGCTGAAAATATACTGAAGCAAAAGGAGTCTTATGATGGAACTTTGATAAGTTTCTGTTTTTTACAGATGTAACCATTTACTGTGATAAAAAAGACCAGGTAAGTCTTACTCTTTACCTACTCTCATAACAGTTCTTTCAATAATAATGTATTCACTTCTTGCAACATAATTATTTCTCTTCTTTGCAGACCCAAGCATGTTATATGGTGTCACTGCTACTTATTTCTATTTACTTTTAAATATAAATGACTGTCTAATAATAATGGAGTTATTTTGCCTCTGAGTCATGATATCTCTTACTTCAGTAAAGGAATTTTTGTGTGACAGATGGTGGGATTACTTCCTTCATTTAAATCAAATTTGTCTGAAAGACCTTTGCTTCTTCCACCTGTATTTTTAGATACAGCTACTTAATGTTCAGCACTGTAGCTCTCACACAAGAACACCTTCCAACTCTCATCTACAACTGCAGGAAGAAAACTAAGCTATTGGCTTCTATCCACAGGGCCTTTAATTGCTTAGCTGCTCAGTGCATGAAGGTTTTATTCCTTTATTTAAAACACAACACTTCCGGAAGTAGAAGAATAACTGGGAAGGGGGTCAGAAACTTTCAAAATTATACCAGAGCACTTTGGTAGAAAAAGTTAGGGCTGGCCAAAAATAACCACAAAAGAAAAGAAAATCAAGGTCATAAATTGTTTATTTATAGATGTTTTCATGAACTAAATATTCCATGTGAGGATAAAGCATAATGGTTTCACTTACATATTAGGTCATCTCAGGACAATCTGTAAAGTATTGCATTCTTATTTCAGTATCTTAGGCTGCTTATTTAAATTTCTTAATGTGTGTAATTACACCCAATGAAAGCATCAACTTTATATGGCCATCTTTGAAAATGACTGTTTCATGTCTATTAATCAACTTAGTCTTAAGATGTACATACTGTTACTCACCATACATCTTTAAGAACATCAAAAGGCTGTAGATTAACCAGTTCACAGCATGCAGATACAATAAATGGCTATGATTTTTCAGGCTTCACATTTCAGCTGGCAGTACTGTATGACCATGAAAAGTCTTTTAGTTACCCCATGTACTATATATAAAATCCTAGAAGATTAATCTTCCTGTCCTGGTTTTGGCCCTTCAAACATTGGGATACACATTTAGCAAAAGCCACCTGGTTAGTCAACAATAGGGGATCTGCCAATAGGGCTGGCCCTGCCCAATCAAAACTTCTATGTACTGTAGAAGGGGATAAAGTTCCTATAGTGCACATAAAAAATATGTGAGGGAAACCAGTTTGGGTTATTCCTGCCTCAGGTAAAGGCAAACCCATTCATGGGATTGTTTTTGCCCAAGAACCTGGGCGCATTTGGTGGATGATGCAGAAGGATGGGAAAGTCTGATGTGTGCCTCAAGTGGATTTGATTTTAGGTGAGAATAGCCAGTGAATTAAATTGTATAATGTTAACTGCTATATAACCCTGTCACTGTATGTCATCACTAGTATAATTGTTATATACTATATCAATGGTATTACAGTAAGAATCACTTAGATTAACGAAGAATGAATTTTGATAAAACTGAAAAAAATGCAGTAGTGATGGAACCAGAACTGGCCTAGCACGCAGCAATCCAAGACTACACACATCCTCCTGCTGTGCCCCATGTCACCTGCTCACTGCACCGCACCGAAGCCCGATCCTGTCCTGCTGACTGAGCAGACTTCACACCATCCCTCCTGCCCAGAAAGACTGTATAATAGATGAAGCCCAAACTCATGGACTAAATGAACTCAGCAGACATTTTATAGGGATGGCCCGCAGACTAAGGGAATGGTGTGTATCTCTGTGTATCTCTCTCTCTCTCCCTCTCCCTCTCTCTGTCTATCTATCTCAAAAGACAGGAAAGATGATGGTGATTAACTGGAATGTACTGGAAATTGTAGGACCTGGGCATGATGTAAATGGTATAGAATAAGGGGTGGATACTATCCTGATTTCAGCTGGGATAGAGTTAATTTTCTTCCTAGTAGCTGGTATAGTGTGTTTTGGATTTAGTATGAGAATAATGTCGATAACACACTGATGCTTTTAGATGTTACTACGTAGTGTTTATACTAAGTCAAGGATTTTTCAGCTTCTCATGCCCTGCCAGCAGAAAGGCTGGAGGGGCACAAGAAGTTGGGAGGAGACACAGCCAGGGCAACTGACCCAAACCAGCTGAAGAAATATTCCATACCATATGACATCATGCCCAGTATATAAACTGGGGGGAGCTGGCCAGGAGGGGCGAATTGCTGATCTGGAATTGACTAGGCGTTGGTTGGTGAGTGGTGACCAATTGCATTGTGCATCACTTGTTTTGTATATTCTTATTTTTATTATTATTATTATTATCATCATTATTTTCTTCCTTTTCTGTCCTAATAAAATGTCTTTATCTCAACCCACAAGTTCTACTTTTTTTTTCTGATTCTTTCCCCCATCCCACTGGGTGAGGGGAGTGAGCAAGTAGCTGCATGGTGCTTAGTTGCCAGTGGGGTTAAACCATGACACTTCCCAATCACGTATGAAACACGCCCATCAGTTAAAGAACTATGGCTGGAGGATCACTAACACCATTGGATTTACAGGTATGAAATGAAATCAGGTCCCAGATCACACCTGGATGTGAGCATGCATTGGAATTCCAAAATTCCCCTCATCTACTTTGGAAATGTACAGCTGCTTTATGAATTTTTAATATGCTCCTTTTTATTTCAGGTTTTGTTACTGTTCTGACATTAGCCAAAATACTATACAAACAGGAACAGATTACCGCAGTATATTCAGTTTATCTTTAATTTGTGCATTCTGGACATGGGAGATTCTCCAAATAAACCTGCATCATTACAAACATAATGAAGTTTATGTTTACTGCACTGATGTAAAGGGAAGAAAACTACATACTTCCCCAAACCATAAAAAAAAAGCAACACCCAAACCCTTATAGGTATTGATAAACTTCTAGGTCTCAATCTTTCAGTTAAAATATGCCCTCCTGGCTGTGCAGTATGCCACTGATTTTCATGGGAACATTTACCCTTTATGCCTGCATCTCTGTGGGATTCTCACTGTGAATAAAGGTTAGGTGTGTTATTGCTGGGTAGCTACAAGTGTGAAGGTAACCTAGGGACCTGTATGCCATGGTGATCTGCAAGTTACTGTGCAAGACCAGGAGTGAGGAGTTTATCAGTTACCTCATTCCCTGCAAATGCAGTGCCCCAAAGCCACCAGAGACCAGAGAATTGCTCTGGCAGCAAGTCCCACAACACTTGCTAGACTTTACTAAGTTTGTCAGTTTTTAAGGACAAACCATAGAAATTGATCTTTCCCTTGAAAAGGCATATAAAAGTCTTTGATCTTAGATGAATTTTGCTCTGATTAGAAGGGATGTATGTTATTACATTGTTGATGAGAAAACTATTCCCATATTTTTTCCCTATTTAAATACAGAGCAGGAGCCAATTTACAGTCATGAGTTTACTTACATGTCCTGGACAATAATAACTGCATTAACTTCTGGGCCAATATATTAGACACTCTGTGTATAAAATAAAGATGTGAACAGTAAATAAGGAGGTAAATTTGTAAGAAATTCAAGAGGGAGTCACAGAGAATAAGAGGAAATTACAAAAGTTTCCAAATTCATTGTTATTCTGAATTCATATAACAGCTGGCACAAGTGGAATTCCCTCTTGTAAATATACAGACTCTAGAGTCAAGAGCAGGCATGCTGAACCAGCCACTTTTCCATCCTTCTCATTCATCCAGCTCCACACACAGTTGATTGAAACCACAATTAAAACAGGGTTTAACGTAACCTGCTAGTCCCATCAAAATTTGGGATGAGCTAATCTGCATTAGCTAACTGGTGACATGGTTACTCCTTGTGCGATCTGGTGATGTCTAACCATAAGGTCTGGAACTTGATTTAGAAGTTATGTGTAGTGTAACACTACTTATATTCTTCAAAGATTTTTCCAAGGCATCAGCAGCTTTGTATAAAAGCCTTTCTGATTTCTGATGAGGTGACACCTAAACCCCATTTATTTCTCTTACTATCTTCTTATGGCTGCCTTGAGCCACCACTTATAAGACGGATCTGACATTGCTGAACAGAGGCTTTGCAATGAGTTTACAAATTACTGTTAATTGATTGTGCTTTCCAGTCAAATATGCCAAGGATTTGTGTTTGGATGTATATAATACACAACACATGCAAATGAATAATTATTTCATTGAGTAGAATGATAGATCTGTTGTCATGGATTCTCATTGTTGGCATGCATTGTTTTCATTACCATATTACTCACGTGTTTACTGTCTGCCAACTCTTTTTTGGGAATAGAAGAAATACTCCTGTTTACAGTTTAGCATTTTTTAAACAAGTTAAATCAGTTATCTGTGAGTACTGGCTTGGTTTCAATTTTTTTCTTTATTAGGAAAGACCATTTTGGAGTTTGTTGACTGCAAAAGAAGCATACCAAGAATTTCATGAATGAAAATAATTTTTCATACTCTGAGCTCACTCAGGAAAGGCCAAGTGGAATTTTACCAAATTTTACAAAGCATTCACGTTTGAGCAGAGAAAAGTCAGAGAAAAATAATATTCTTCCCCCCTAAAATTATAAGGACTTAATGACAGAAATTTTAATGAAGACATCTCATCAACCATAACATCTTTTCATTGATGAACTGCTTAATGAACTCTGAAACCATAAAACATACAAGGAGCATTAAATCAAGGAAAGGTCCCTAACAATTTTACAATCTTACAACCCCCACCTGAAGTTATAACTTTAGAAGAGATAACATATGATCTGTGGAAAAAGGCTTCTTGGAAAGCAGTTTGGATAATTTTCCTCTGAGAAGAGTGAAAAAGGTGCTGATTGAATAAAGATCTGATCTCTTGAAGCAGACTACAGAGAACTTCACAAGGGTCATTTCTGCTAAGAGCATATTTGTTCTGTTCACATGTTCCAGGTGGCCACAACAGAAATTTGGCTACTTAGAAATAAATTACTTTTCCCATAAAATCTTAGGTTAGACCGCCAAGCTAAAAATGAAAGGAATAAAATCGGGACTTGCAAGAAATGAGCTTATATTTGCATAAATACAATAATAATAATGGATAGATTTACTAGGTGTGTCTAGGAATGGTAATTATTGTTTGGCAGAATAAAAATCTCACCTCCATTTGTACATATGAGATGTACTAACACCAAAAGATTAATTTGTACATACTAACACCAAGGAAATGAGGAAAGAAGTACAGATCTCTAGGAAGATATATATATATAGATACAGATCAATGGAGGGTGAAAGGAACCACAGGGAGGTCCATTTAGAAAAAGAAGAGCTGGAGATAGTAAATAGAAAAAAAAAAAAAATCATGAGGCTGAGGAGAACATTCATACTATATATAAGGCTTATGACCTTTGAAAATGGTGCGCTGGCAGCAGAAGAATGGTGCAGATATTTGTATTTCCTGAATGGCATTATTTCCATCACAGATTTCCCTTGCTCCTGTATAAAACAAAAGACCTACTCCATTGGTGTTATGGATGCTCTACTCAATGTGCTATGAAACATCACATTAATTTAATGTTGACTAGCCTAACCCAGCAGTTGGCAACTCCTTTCTGCAGGTTTTCCAGCAATCCTCTAGTCTGGGGCTTGGAAAATGCTAATCAACTACTTATTCAATATATAATAAAATTAAATGTATGGCTCAGGACATTCAGATTCTGAAAACAGTTGGCTGGCTAGGATAAACTGGTACATTCTGAAGACCTGGAAGTTGTACCAATTTGCGCAAGCCAAGGATTTGTCCTGTAGAAAGGAATAAACCTGTTTCACTTAATGTACATTGTTGTATGCTGTTTTAGAAGTGTGTGTGTGGGGTTTAATATAATTGTGTGTTCTACAAGAACAGCACGGATTCTCCAGAGTAGGACTTTTGAAATTAATTTCCAAAGATTTACATAAATTCTCTGAAGGCAAATAATTTTAATTTGAAGGAAGAGCCCTACCCAGCTGTGCTGCAGATTTTAAGTAAATAAAATTTTTCCAGGGGTAGAAAACAAACAGCTTCCAAACAAAGTTGGAGAATTAACACCATAGGACAAATACTATTTCTGAGCACTCTGATAAAGCCCCTGTCCCTATTACTTCAGAGTGAAATCTTAGAACTCATTATAACTTTAGATATGTTTGATCAAAAGCAGAAGAGACTAGCCTACTGAGTGGGAAAATCGCTGAATCTGGAGAGCTTGATAAACAAATTCCACTATAGATAATTATGCAGATTTAATACACATCACAGTATTAAACAGGTACAGCAAGCAATGCTGTAGAAAAAATAAGGTCAGAAAGAGATAAACTCTGTCAAGACCTAGCCTTCAGATAAACCACTCTGGTGGTTTCATAGTTCATGATTAACACAGGTCTTGATCCAGCAAACTCTGAAGTACAGTCTTAAGTATGCAAACAGTCCTTTTAAAGTAGATGGTCCTATAGTTAAAGTCAAGAACATACTTAAATATTTTGTTGGATCACTGTTGTTAGTAAGTCCTTGTGTAGCTTGTAAGCTGGTGGAACAGTTGGAGAAAAAAAAACCCCAAACCTCTCTGATTTACTAATTAGCAAGTTTTCTTCCTTCAGAAGAAAACTCTATTCTTCTCCCATCTTTTCTTGTAATTTGCATTCTTCTCCATACCTGCAGTGTTAGAAACCATTTACCTGAAAGGCCACCCTGTCTTTCTCAGCTTCCCATATAGTTAATGGAGAGAAAAGCTTCTCCACGGGGTAATTTGCAGCAGGAGTTGTGTCTGGGTAGGTTGCCTTCTGGAACAGGGCTTTCTGCCCTCTTGCTTACACAGATTTAGAATATTATCAGCTAACAAAGATGACTACACTTGAGTAGCTTAAGGATGCTCTCAACACAGCTTGAAACCTCAATGAAAATTGTAAACTATTAAAAGGAAAGGGCAGCACTCAGCAATAAGAGAATTTAACTCTTACCTCTTTCTTGAGTTACAGAATTTTAGGAGTTTTCTGTAGTGCAAACCTCATGTGAACTTAACAAGACCTTTCCATTCAGTGAGCTTGTGTAGCTACATAGCTTTTATTTTAAAATCTGGTGAGTTTTTCCAGATTAAGTTTGCTTTTTAAATGTATTTTTTAATTTATATGTGTGTGCCTATACTGCTAGGTTGAATAATATGGATTTTTGTACATTTTTGAAATATCTGCAGAGATCCACATTGTGTTTTTGTAGTTCACAGTGCCTGACACTGAAGATACGTCATATTCCCAAAAGGGGACAGAATGTGTTTCCTGGATAAGTTACACTTTGGCTATTTGCAGTAATTTTCTGCCTTTGTGATGATAAGGGAAGGTTTGAAGGCTGCCTTTTCCCCTGCTGAGAAGTTCAGTTAGCATGTGTTGGTGCTTTTAGCAGTCCTCTCCACCTTTCTGCTTGCCCTCACACTGACACCAGCTTTTACTTTCTCCCTTCTTTTATTTCACCGCTATGAAGATACAGTGCAAGATCCCAGTCTTCCCTAACCCTCCATGACAAACACAGTTATGAGACCTTTCCCTTCATTTCTGGCCATGAAAGGAAGGGTGACCATTATGTCCCTAGGCCCCTATGATGCTAATCCAGATGGGTAGAAATGCATGCTTTTTCGGCTCTTGTTACCTCAGTTAATAGAAGGGACTGCCTCAGAGATTTAGCAACTATTTAAACATAGAAGAGTATCCCCTTGCTGGTCTGTGCTGCTCCCACAGGCAATTTAAAAATTGGTTCTTAATCATCAACTGGCTGGATGTTTCATTCATTTTAGTTTACACCCTAGTACTGCCATCAGGACACCAACGCTCCCAGCTGCTATATTCTTAAGGCCGGTGACACCGTATTTTCTCCTTGGGCTCTAGCTTACCCAGTCAGTAGTTTTTCTGTCCTGAGTACAGCTGGCTTTGTAGCAGAAGTGCATTTCCATGGGCCTCCATCAAGTAAAAATCTTGAGCAGAGGACCAGACCAGGGAGGTGTATACTTTTACGTTAATATAATTACTCACAAATAGACACAGCCCACCTCTTTCCCTTCTTACTCTAATTTCTTCAGGTGACTTCAAGACTTAATTCTTAAGAAAATGGACTGAGAAAAGCTAAATGTTAGTAGGGGTATGTCACTGATACATGCTCTCCCACAGGCTCACTCTTCATTTCTTTCCCTTTATCAACTAGACCTTTCTTTTAATTGGTTCAAGGGTCCCAGATATCCCAGCCTGCTTCCTCACTCTAATAACATTTACAGGGCTAGCTGAACAAATCCCTAAATCAATAAAATCACTATTTTAGAGAAAAACAAAGAATAAATTGTTCTGGGAAAGCAAGCAATATTAGAGCAGATCAGAAACACACAGGAAATATTTTTGAAATCTTGCTTGATTCAACTCAGCTGAGCTGAACCTGAACTAGTTACTGAACTGAATAATTTTCAAAGTGTGTTGGAATATATCTTCTATGTCAAGCACATGTACCTCCAAATACTTTAGTCTGCAGATTGATGTAGAGCCTCCAGTAGACCGAGACATAGAATTTTTAAGTAGCAAATGGCTTGGCCCTCCAAACCCAAGCTTACCTACTGAATGCAAACACTAAGTGTTTAACTATTAACCCAGTTTGCCATTTATCTGCTGGTAATATGTAAAGCATGTTTTTAGCCACCAATAAATATGAAATTATTGGACTGGTTTGCAAATATCATTAATGCCAAAACAAAGCCATAATTCACAATTCATCATAATTCATAAAACATAATTCATCCATGAGTCAGTGAATATCTTTCAACCAAATCTACTTACTAACTGTATGCTAACTATATTCAAAATTATGTGAATGACACAATGGCTTACAGAACGCTATGAGGTTTCCTTGTAACATGATTTTGCTTTCTCTTGAAAGAAAAAAAGGCCAAAAAACCCCCTTGCTGAGTTGGTTTGTATGGCTGCTTGTGATTACCTCCTCTTCAGTGTGCAAAGATTATTGGAGAGACCATTTTTTCTAAAATGAAATATGATGTATTGCTGAAAAAGTGAGATTCCCATGGTCTGAACTTCTTTGAAATGCTACAAAACCCATTACCGTAGACAGTTTTCAAATAGTGCAGTGAAATACGACCTTTTCTATTAAAAGCTCACATTTCTTGCATGAGAACAGGACATCCATAATTTGGAACTGTTTTCACAAAGTCTGTTGCCAGACCACGGTGCTACTGAGAATCATAGCAGAATGCCAGAAAGTCCATGTTTCTGCCATTCTCTAAGGTTACTTGTGATGAAGTTAGGTAAGCTAAAGCCCAGATGGAATTGAATCTGGCCAGGGATGTCACAGGCACCAAGAAAGGCTTCTATAAGCACATAAGTGACAAAAGAAAGACTAGAGGAAATGTGGGCCCATTACTGAATGAGATAGGGGATCCGGTTATGCAGGACATGGAAAATGCTGGAGTACTGAATGCCTTCTTTGTCTCAGTCTTTACTAGCCAGACAGGTCTTCAGGAATCCAAAGTCCCAGAAACCAGGAGGAAAGGCTGGTACAAGGAAGATGTACCCTTGGTGGAAAAGGATCAGGTCAGGGAATACTTAAGCAAACTGGATACACATAAATCCATTGGCACTGGTGGGATGCACCCAGGAATGCTGAGGAAGCTGACAGATATCATTTCAAGGCAGCTTGATAATTTATAATCAATCATGGCAACTGGCAGATGTTCCTGAAGACTGGAGAAAAGCAAATGTCACCCCCATCTTCAAGAAAGGAGAGAAGGAGGACCCAGGGAAGTACAGGTCAGTCAGCCTCACCTCAATACCTTGGAAGATGAGGGAGCAGTTAATCCTGGAAACCATTTCCAGGCACATTAGGGACAAGAAAACCATCAGTAGTCAGCATGGCTTCACCAAGTGGAAATCATGCTTGACCAACCTGATGAACTTCTATGATGAAGTGGCTGGCCTGGTAGATGAGGGGAGAGCAGTGGATATTGTATACCTAGACTTTGGTAAGACCTTTGACACTGCCTCCCATAAGATCTTCATAGACAAGCTGTTGATGTGTGGGCTGGATGAGCAACAGTGAAGTGAGTTAAAAACTGGTTGAATGACCAGGCCCAGAGGGTGGTGATCAGCCGTGCAAATTCTAATTGTAGGCCAGTAACTAATGGTGTGCCCCAGGGGTGAATATCAGGTCCAATCATGTTTCACATCTTCATCAATGATCTGGATGACAAGACAGAGTGTACCCTCATCAAGTTTGTTGATGACACAAAACTGGGCGGAGTGGCTGATATGACAGAGAGTCATCTTGCCATCCAAAGGGACCTTGACAGGCTGAAGAAATGGGCCAACAGGAACCTCACAAAGTTTAACAAGAAGTGAAAAGTCCTGCACCTATGGAGGAAAAACCCCATGCACCAATATATGCTGGAGGCCGACCAACTGGAAAGCAGCTTGGCAGAAAATGACATGGGGGTTCAGGTGGACACCAGGTTGAACATGAGCCATCATGAACATGGGCCCTTGCAGCAAAGAAGTCTAATGGTACCCTCCATTAGACAAAGTATTACCAGAAGGTCGAGGGGAGTGACCCTTCCCATCCACTCAGCACTGGTGAGGCCACAATTGGAGCACTGTGTCCAGTTCTGGGCTCCTTGGTACAAAAGAGACATGGACATACTGGAGAGAGTCCAATGAAGGGCTACAAAGATGATGAAGAGACCGGAGCATCTCACATATAAGGAAAGGCTGAGAGAGCTGGGACTGTTTAGCCTAAAGAAGAGAAGGCTCAGAAGATCTTATTAATATATATAAATACCTGAAGGGACAGTGCAAAGAGAAGGCAGGTGCTTTTCAGCAGTGGCAGGACAAGGAGCAATGGGCACAAACTGAAATACAGGAGGTTTCTTCTGAACATCAGGAAACACTTTTTCACTGTGAGGGTGGCTGAGCACTAGCACAGGTTGCCCAGTGAGGTTGTGAAGTCTCCCTCCTTGGAGATATTCAAAAGCCATCTGAACAGGGTCTTGGGCAAGTGGCTCTAGGTGAACCCTGCTTGACCAGCTTGAGGGTTGGACCAGGTGACCTCCAGAGGTTCCTTCCATCCTCAACCATTCTGTGATTCTGTGAAGTTGAGAGAGTAACAAATTATATTTGAAGCAAAGCACTCAGACAGCCTAACAGAAGCAGCACTGGGCAGTTTTAAACTGGGAATTTCCTGCAGGTTCCTGTGTGCTTTGGGCTCCTGCCAGCTCTTAGCAGCTTCTGAAAACACAACTAATCCCAGAACGCACAGATCTGAGTACCACATCTGATCTTCGGTTCTGGAAAAGCTTGCTGTATTTGTATTTGTAAAGAAGAATGAAGAGATATTTTTACGTGAAGCTGTTTTAAAAAGAAAACATGGCTTGCCTTGGAAGACAATCATGGGTTGGGAATATCAAAATAACAGTGGAGTTTGCCTCTCCCTTTGGTTTGTACAGGCAAAAAATTAAAAATAAAATTAAAAAAAAAAAGATATTTTCTAGAATGCTCAACTCTTTTGTTATGAATAAACTTTTCAAATTCAGTGTTTTCTCTTCCTCCAGAGAATGGTAAATTTTCAAACTTGGCATTATCACTAATGTCACTTGTGAAACAAGATGTCTTTGATCCGGTCACCTATAAACTTACGTTTATCCTGCACTTACTTTCCCTTCCTATACATTTTTTCAGGTCACATTGTTTTTCTCCATACTGCCTGGACATGAAAGCAGAGACAGCTGCTTTCAGTTCCCTGTATTCCCATGGCTCCTGTATTCCCATGGCTCAGGCCAGAGCCACCAATGGCAAAGAGCAAGTGCAGGCATTTCCCTTTGCCCAAGAGTCCCCAACTGGATTATTCTCAGCATGACAGAATGGTGGGGGTGTTTAGCTGGAATCCTCATTGTGCACTGAACATGCACATTTTGAAAGGCTTTTAATTTCTATTTGAGCAGAGTTTTCTCAAGGGACAGGTCCTGAGTTGGCTCCCTTGTCAAAGAAACACAGCAGTGTCCAAGTTGCTTAACTGAATTGTTGAAAGTGTACTTTGAAAATGGTAAAGCATGATGTTTTCCTTTAGTATTAAGTCAGAAATAGCTGATCTTTTTTTTCCTCCCATTAAATATTCATTCAAAAGCAGACAGCCACATTATAATATAGTTTAAAGGAAAAAATTTGGCACGTCCATAAATACTTCAAGGCACAGCCCTGTTCTGGAAAGTATTGGGCAACCTTCACTTTGAGATTACCGGTAGCCTTATTTGTTATATATATGTCAGTAGTTTATTATGTAAACACATGCTTATCTCTAAAGACTGGAAACATTTTTTAAAAGAAATCATAACCCCAACAGTACATATTTTAAGCTTAGTGCTCTTAATTCAGTCAAAAAACAGGCAAACCACTCCTGTTAAATTACTTACATGTTTTAATCTAGTTTCTGCTAGCTATCATAGTTGTAATTTAATTTTTAATGATTTTTCATATTGATTAAAACACTATTGCAAAATAGTCTTTCAGGGCCTTCCAGTGTCCCTATTGCATGAAGAGACCCAGTGATTCACCCAGGCTGCTCACTCCCAGCTGTGAGGCAACAGAAAGGCTATACGCAAAACTCACTGTGCAGTTTATCTGCCTTTACTGTATAGCTTCATACTCTGGTGCCAGAAGCTAGAAAGACTGCTGGATTGATTCTCTCATATGCAATGCCAGCATCCTTTACTACTTCTATAGAACACAAAATTAAATGTCAGTAAATAATTAATAAAAATAAAATAACAATTGTATTTTGATCATGGCAAGGCTTTTGTGTGCCAAGGAGAGGCAAGAAGTCTCTAGAAAGAGCAGAATGCATCCTTGCTTCAGAATTGATGGGTTTGATAAACATCAGCAGAGTTTTATTACTTTGCATTTGGCATGGGGAGGCTGGGAGGGCAGGGGAGGCGCAGGCCCTGCACAGAAAGGCGGCTGTGTCTGAGGAGGTGGCAGTGTTGTGTAACCACGCTGACAGAGTGCGTCACAACGTGTGACATGTGGCAGTAGAACAGCCTTAAATAGCTCTCACCGTCTTTTCTCCTCTGGAGGTTTTGAGGAAAATTTCGTTTTCTGAGTAATGTTTTATCCTTCCTAAAATCACGTGATAATAGGGCTCACACTCCTCTAGAGGACATCTCCCTCAGCTGTTGGAGAGTTTTAGGGTAGGATAGGTGCGGATTTTGGTCTTTTAAGTCCAGATGTTAAAAGCATAGTTCTGGGACTATGGGATGAATACATGTTCATTAATCCTGGTGTTAAAATTGATCAATGTCCCTTCATGACCTCTGCTGTAACAGAAGCTAGGGGCTGAATTAATTCCTGCTTGCACTGAAGCCATTATTAGAACAGTGTCTGACAACGACTAAAAATTTTCCAGTGATAGAGGATCCATTACAAAATATAAAATTTTGTTTTAACGGTTGATTATCTTTTCTACTAAAATTTAAACTTTGTTCTTGAAGGTTCAGGAACTTATCTGAATTCATCACCTCCTCAGGATTCTGTTATTCATTTGTCTGCTAGACTTCAGAGACCTTATTACCACATTTCTGTTCTTTACTCTTGTACTTACAGACTGCGACCAAGTCACTATTTATCTCTGTAAGCTAAACATATTGAGTTCCCTCACTCCTCTCCTGGAGTTGCTTCTGCATGATCCTCATTGCTCTGATCTCTCTCTAATTTATCTGTGTAGTTTTTGCTCTGTAACATCAAATTTGGAATAAATAATCTAGCAGTGGTTGTGCAAATGAGGTATACAGTGGAAACATGATGTCGGTAGTGCTACTCAATATTCCCCTTTTATTATCCCTATAGTGGCCATATAGGTATGCTGAGCCCTCGATTCCTGTTCATCGGTGCCCTGAGTCCTCTTCAGAGTCACTGCATCCTGGGACCTCCTTCCTGTAATCATGGTTTTCATTTTTAATTTCTGGTTGAATAACTTTGTGTGTGACAGTACTAAAATGCAGGCTGTTGTCCATACCCAGGAGAGCTGTGTTCTGCTAACCTATGCCCTTTGTACTTTATTACACCTCAGATTTTGGCATGAACTCACAGTTTCTGTACATTGTCTTCCCTCTTGATGTGCAGAAACTGCCAATAACCTCCCCAAAGTCTGGTGGGAAGCCCAGAGCTCCTGGGACTCAGCATAGAGCCACCTTTCTGTCCTCAGAGCTGTGCTCCTCCTTTGCCAGAAGGAAGAACCCACTGCCCAATGCATTGCTTCTCCACATCTCAGCCTGAGGCAAATTCACATCATAGATCAGCATTTATTACTGATCCTCAGCAGTGAATCATTTTTTTATCTCAAAGTGAGCTTTTGCAACTGGCCCACCAGGCTTTCTGAGACATGGTCCTGTAAAAGATATTTCACTGCTGGTTAGACCCATTCAGAGTTCATGTTTCACATGCATGGGTCTTCTTATAATGGAATTTATTAAGCTGAGACTTAGACTTTCTCAGCTATTTCAACACCCCGTGTTGGAACACATAACACAAGTTGGATTTCTCATCCATGTTCAGCACTCAGCATTGCCAGGTCGAGGAAAGGGCATTGGCTGTGGCTGTCAGTAGTCTCTGGGGTGGGGGCTAGGGTGCATTGACAGTGTTTGGGATTTAGGGTGAAAGCAGGAAGGCAGAAGCCACCCTGGAGGTATTTGCTGGTTTGCAAGCTCTGCAGGCAAAAATGTCACGTGGGATACGGCTACTGAGACTGTGAATGGCAGCTAGGGAGTGGGTGACAACCATTGTGAACAAAAATGTTTTAAGAGGCAGCAAATCAGTAACCAGTGACTGTGAGCTGAGAGCAGAGACTGAGTCAGCCACAGAGTGGAGATGAGCTCTCCCCTCCTCCTCTTCTCTTATTTCCCTTCTCTTCTAACCTGACATAAGCAACTTTTTCTCCAGGCGCTCCTTCAGACAGCATCAAAGCTGTGCATCCAGAAGGAAAAGGACTGCTGGAAACAGCCTGTAGCTAAGCTATCCTGGACAAATAAGTGTATTTTCTATGTATGCTGTGGCCATACAGCTACTTAGGGATGGTATTTTTCCTTCTGACTCTTTCTTTCCTTTTCCCTAAGATTGTCTTCAATTCAACACTGCCTTTTATAGCAAACATGAGATATATGAAATGTAACAAAGGAAAAAGAAGGCAGTATCCTCCTGTTTGCTTCCAACCCTTCCTACCACTGCCCCCCAGCTTCATTTGCCATGCAGCAGTCTTTTGTAAAACTTCTCTCAATGCACTTCTCAGTGAATAAGCATTAATTAAAAGAATAAGAAGATGGAGATCAGTGTTGATTTATAGACAGAAGACAGGGAGCTAAGCCTGAATGGATGAATAGCTCTGAAATTAAATCTAGATCTAGAAAGTGGTTGGAAAGAAAAGAACGAAATATCTGTCAAGTTCTTGTAGTGGAAAAGTAAGAGCCAAATTCTGCTTGGACCCAGGATTTGCATAAATCTAATGAAAAGGGCAGGACAAGACAGCTTGCAGGATACCAGTGGCAATGATGAGCAGGATGGAGGTACATCAGGAACAAGTGTTTTCTTTTCTGGGCTATGTTTTTTACTTCAAGTTAAGAAAACTTCTCGCCCTTTGCAGTCGGCAAAATGCACCCAGTGATTTCTGAAATGTGTTCCTTGCAAGAGCTTTCTCCCCACCTTTGCCCCTACAGGTTCTTCCTTTCAAACACTGAAAGAATTCTTATTTCCAGGATTCCCTTCTCATCACAGAAATATAATATGATCCCTTCCAACTTCTCTACCCCTTCCTTTCTCTCTCTAATCCCTAACAGAAAATTACTTTCAGAATATGACACATTTGCACTGTGGCATATGAACGTCACACAGAGGGCAGTGCTGCCTCTTCACAGGTTCTCCTGTTTCCAAGTGTTGCATCTCTCCTTATGATGTTTTTTTTAGTAGGATTTGCTACTTTTTAAGTCAAAGAGGGATCCACTGCAGGAAAGAATTTACACTGGCCTTGTGCCACCTCATCTTGAGAACTGAGACACTGAGTTTAACTTTTCTGAGACAAACTGTAACGTGTTATAGACAGTATGTAGCTTAACTTCTAAGAATGGAGAGAAGGTTTTTGAATGGGGATGATTTAATAGAAGCAGGATTTTAAAAAAAGACCTGGGCCAGCTGAAAAAAAACCAACCCCTCTTATAAAGCAGTGGCAAAGATTTGCTTTTTGCCTTTCAGAAAAGGGTTTTTCAAATGACAAACTGTGCCAAATTCTGCTTCTTGGTCACAAAGCCCATGATTTGAACCATGATTTGATGCTTGGTGCGTGAACATCTGTGAAGTAATGACTGAGCAGGCATAGCAGTAAGTTCCCGTAACACTCTTAATGTTATATAGTGCAGTTTCTCCAAGGCAAATAAGAACTTACACTGTAAAAGATCCCCCAACCACTTAAAGTACAGGTCCCTGGAGACTCCATTAAATTGCCATTACAATGTAACTTGGGTTGTTCTGTCCTCTCCCTCAGCCCTCCCGTGTTTTGTGACTCCTCAGCAGTGTTCCTCATTATTTTGGAGGCAAATGTAGCCAACAGATTGAAGATCAAAGAGTCAAAAAGCGAAATGTAAAATATCAGCCCAGTCAGAACTGAACAAATGTTGCTTGATTTTCTCCGTAGAGGAAGCAGTCTAATGACAGACATACAGCTGTGCCTACTGTTTGTCACATGTTGGGAAGTGTTTGATCACTTTGGTCACCTACTTGCCTGTCAGCTGTTAGATTTGTTTTCAGGGCAGTGATAGGGGAAGGGGACATCAGCGTCGTCCTGAGCTGTTTCAGAGAAAAAGCAAGAGATGGACAGAGATGTTTTCCTGTCTGTTGACTGTAATTGGTTTCCTCTGTTCAAAGCTAGAGTCACTACACTCCTTCTCCTTCCTTATATTTCCAGTTGATATCACATCATATTCCTGAGTGTAAAATAGATGCTCTGGCCTGAAATTAGACAAACAAGAGAGGCGCAGCCTGCTGCACAGTTTCAGACATAGCAGAACTGGCTCTGAACAAGTCTTCAAGAGCTGTGCAGTGATGGTCAGTAAGCCCTGTCCCCAAGCTTTTCGGTCCAAGCGACACCACTGTTATGGCAGGAGCCCCTTATCTGCATGGACAGGCGTTTTGATAGCTAGACACTGACCCCACTACAGAGCTGTAGTGGCAGGACTAGATGATCCCCAGAGGTATCTTACAGCCTCTGACATTCTGAGTCTATATCCCAAGAGAGAAGCCAGACTTGGTGGGATTTACTGTTCTCAACACCCTTGAACAGATACCCAGCTTTGATAGGAGATGCTAGCAACATTTTTATAGGAACAAGTAAATTAAAACTAACTGCAGAAATCAACAGCTCAGGAGTTTTAACAGGCTTTCCCATTTAGTAATATAAGCATTTAATTTTTCTGCTTGGCAGATTTGCACAAACAGGTGGAGAGGAAAGCTCTGGGCTGGCTTAACTTCTGTTTTTTGACACAGCCAAATGTCAATATTCAGAAGTGTGTCATGCACATCAAAGCCTCAGATCTGAATGGCTCCGGTCTTGAGGAAGTTTGCACAGAGATCCAGATTTTACAGATGGCTTCTATCTTTACGATGATCTGGCAAAGGCCTAGGGGCTGAACTTCAGCACAGTCTAGAGCTTCATGCTGCAGACAGAACTCATCTGAAAATTTATGGACGAGGAAAGAAAACAGTTGTTGCTGTCGAATACAAGAATAGCCTTTCCTTTCACTGAAGGCTGATGTTGTCCTAGTAGCTAATTGTTCTTACAATAAAGTATGTATTAAAATGGCTAGCAGAGCAGAAGAAAGTCATTCAGGTGTGCCCAGAACAACATTCAATGAACAGAAGGGAAGATGCCATTCCAACGTCTAGCTAGCAAAGGTTCATTGAACGCTACTGATGGATTTTGAGGCATTTGGATAAAGTCATGAGCAGTCCAAGTGAAAAACAATCATAGCAATTACAAAATAATTCTCCCTGAACAGTCTCATGCACACTGAAAGCAAAAGGAAGAATATGAACTACATCAGAGGCAACTCAGAAGCTGAAGCAAAAATCTAGTAGCCAGAATCTGCTAGTTTCCTGTGAAAAGTTCCCATCCATTTGCATGGACATTTTACACAGCAGTCAAATGTGAATAAACATTTATGGAGTTCCTGGTGCCCTAAGGCCAAGCACATTAACAGCAGGTTTTGCATGTGATGAAAAAAAAAGTTTCTCTGCGTTACTGAGGTACACTTCTGCACTAAAGACTCATTCAAACCCAAGGTTAGTTTCATTCCAGTTCACAGGTTTTGGAATAGATAGGGGTAAAGTAAAACAAGCACATGCTCGGGCACATATGTCCAGAAACAAATGATAAGGATGCAGTTACATGCCTAGGTTAATAATAGCTTTTATAAATTCTCTCAGGCTAGGTGGTGTACTGACTTTACAATCAGTAAATAAACTCATCTCTGCTTCTGACACTAAATATGTATTCCCCTATAAGGAAATTAATACAGAGATACTGGAAATAATCAGCTAGGGAGAAAGGCTGGATCTGTAGTTAGAGCACACAATTGGCTCTGGTTCCTCTGAACCCATAAGCCCCTGTGGTACCCCTAGACAAACTGTTTTAACAAAGTCTTTGGGGGTATAAAGGTGCCTGTATCCTACTGATTTCATTTGTTTTCAGATGGAGTTAGTTGAAATTAAGTATCTAAATATGTAGATCTTACCCTTCCAATACCTCATATTCTCCACTAATAAATAAGAGTAGCGGCATTATATGTCCTCACAGCACAGCTAGAGAGTAATTGCATTGAAGCTTATGAGGTTCTGAGGTGGAGGTAATGGACACTGCATGGATATCACACACTGGAAATATGATGGTGTATATTGCAACCACTTCCTACCTGCACCCTGAGGGGATTTTTCACAGAGGCAGCATGGAAATTATGTCAAATTTATCAAATGCAAAAGTCTGCCCAGGCAAATTAACATATTTCCTCCTGGTGTACATGAGATAGACACAGGAATTGTTATTCTTTAATTTTGCATGTTGAAAATGACAGCACTGAAGAGAAGGTATCTTGGCAAAATCTGGGCCCTGATGCCCACTGTCATTATTCTTGGTGTTTTGGGGAGAAAAAAAAGAGAAACAAACCTCCCCCATTTTTCCAGCTGTGAAAGTCTGTGTGGCTACAGTCACACCAAGAATTCTCTTTCCTTTCTGCTAGCCAGAAGTGGGTCATCACTGGCTTACAGTTTACCAATCTTTCTATTTGCAAGTTATTTCAACAGCTTAGAAAACTTCTGAATAAGGACATCCTGTGGCCACCTTGGCTGTGTCCATTGCTGCTTGCAATGCCCATTTAATTATTACATTGCCCTGACTCCGGGACATCCTGCTTCTGTCATGAGAAAGCCAGAAAGTGAACACTCCCTTGGCCTCTTGGCAGAGTTTCCAGTGTTTCATCATCTAGGATCCTCTGTCACTGATCTATTCATGCATACAGATTTTAAACAAGTCAGGCCTAAGATATATTTGTAACCCAAATGAAACATTTTAGAAGAGCATACATTAGCTTTTAGTCATTCTGGTTACACTGTGAACAATATCACAGGGGAAAAAATCTAGTGATTATAAATTGCAAGGTGTGACAAGCCCTTGTTTGTGTCAATAACTAAAACAATTATTTAATATTTCTGTAATGAGCAAATACAGAAAGTTAAAGAAACAGGGAGATTATCCTTCTAAACAGTTTGTAATAGCAATTTCATTTTAGCCAGCATCTCTCTCTTTTTTCCATCTGTCTCATTCATTCATTTGATCATTTCTTACAGATTGAGTTTATGAAAAGAAAATCCTCATTATAGTTAGTGCGAGCAGAGAGCATTTGAAAATGAAGGTGTAAGAAACCTTTTTTCCTAGCATGGATACTTTTGTGTATCTTCCCTCACTCCCTATTCCTACGTTATATTTACAAATAAACCGTAAGATTGATTCTTGCTATGAGGAATAGATCCATTTTCTTTGTACCTGACTTATTTCCTCATTCTGTAATGAAAATAGATCAGTATAAATATGTTAATGGCCTTACCTGAGGCAGGCATTTCAAGAAAAGATAACTGAGTGTGATGTACAGTTTGAGTTCAGAGCTTCCTGTTTCAAAGCGCGCACAGATTTCTATTTTCGTAAAGCAAAGAAAACACTAATGAGCTTTAGACATAAAATGTTTGGTACCATCATGCAGCTGCTGTATGCCAGAAATGCTGACAAACCTGTTTGTAAGTCTGCAAGAACCACATGACACAGTATGATTCACATTCATGTTGACCTTTGTCTTGTTTGTGGTTGAAAACAATTAAAATTACCAGAGTCAACAGAGTGCAAACTATGTAGAGTAATTGTGTTTGGTTATGTATGCCTTTAACTGTATTTCTGTGTTTCATCATTGTGGCTTTCATGTACACAGAAGCTACCGAACCATTCATGCGTGCTCATGTGGAGCTGTAGATTCAGTGTTTGACAGCTCAGGAAAGTCATAAAGCATTGTTGTCAAACAGTTGCACAGAAGATGCAAGAGGCATTAGCTAAACTGTCAGTAAGCTACAACACTAATGTAAATTATCAAATTTGTTGAGCTAAACCCAGTGTAAACATGCGTTTATCTTAATGGAACAGCATTTGGATATTTGATGATTAAGTTCTTTTCCAAGACAGCAGGCTAGAAGTATAAATTGTACTAATGTTTCCTTTATTAACAGAGTGTCTTTAAGTATTTATTCAGGAATTACTTGTCTAGGACAGCTTATTTTTAAGGAACACCTTGGTCACATGATGATTTCATCCTTGCTCATGTGATTTCCTTCAACTGGATGTCCAGCACAAATAATGGTGAGGCCTTCTAGTGCTGGTGGAAGGTGACGGCAGCCCCTAAGAAGGATTTAAATAGTGAAATAGTGACATTTTTGCCAACAGGTAATGAGAATGTCTGGGTGTACATCAATGTGCATAAATTAGAACAAGTTACTGGCATTCAGGTGGCCCCAGTCATCCTTGGTGCATCATTTCCTTCTGTGTTTTCAAGATACTCAGAAGATGCAGGAACCTATCCCTACTAGGGATTCACAAACTACCCTGGTATGATATATGAATAAGAATAATCATATTCCTTCAAGTGGGAGGTTACCTTCCCTCTATCAACAACAGTTTCAGGATTCAGTTTTTCTCTGTTCACATAGCCTTTCTTTAAATGAGAGCTCAAAGACCTTTTCTTAATTGTGGCTATTACATAATATGAAAAATGCAAGAAACAGCATGTCTGAAGTCTTGTATTTCCCTGAGCAGAGACACTGCACTTTCCTGAGGTGAGTTCAGTGCCAGAGTTTGCTGTGGTGAGTAAGCAGTCAGCCTAGAGTCTTTGGATATTGTACCTCTGAATGTCATCTTACAGCGTCAGGAGTCTCAAAAGCAAAATGTGCTGCTATTGCAATTATCTAGAAAATAAATAACACTGGCTACATTCATTTATTTCAGTATGAAGGGTTTTATTACCACTTCACAGCAGGTTATCAGATTGTATGGCATAGTCAAAGATAAGACCTCTAGCTCAGGAAGTCCCTAAGCTCTTCTTATCTTAATGGTCTAACCCTTCCAATGACATCATACATGGCTAGGTTACATGCATGCATTAGTCAAACAAGGTTAGAAATTTCATGTTAGGAAAACCTAAAACAAAATCAGTGTGAGGAATATTATTGACATGAGAAAGTTGAAGAGCCTTCTGCTCTTCTGGAAGTATTGTTAAGGAAAGTAGCGTTCTAGATTTCTTTCTTTTTCATTATTTGCTTCTGTTTTATTTTCATTGTACTATGAAAAGACATTTCTTCATGCTCAAGCACTTTTTAAAAGGGAGTAAATTTGCACTTAATATTTTATATCTCTCTAGTTTCTATTAATTGATAATGCAGTGAGTGGATTAAGAGACATAACATATTATTCTAGTAATAGTGTCTAAATATAGGTTTTCAGCTTTGACTTAGAATATTTTCTCATAGCAAACCTTTCTTTTATTTGTCATTTTGTTGTGTCCTTTCTTTCAAGAATGTCTCCACATATGCTGACATTTTGCATTTCTCATCCCTTAGACCTAGTAGTCTCTTTATTTGCTTCCTAGTGCCACAGAGTTCATTCATACAGCTCTACACTCCCAGGCTTTTCCATCATGCTTCTCCCTGTAGCATTCCATTTACTTATAGAAAAAAAGTAAAATCTTCATTTTTATAGGACTGTCTAAACCATCATTGCCTTGGGTACTTTTCTCCTTTTCTGCAGGAACTAGCAATGACTATTCATGTCATGAATACAGTTTTATCTTTAACTTATTGAGCTTATCCTGGTTAATATCACTGTCTTCTTGCCATTACTCCTACTACTTTGTTGGTAATTAATATCCATCTTATTTTCTAATCTCTATTCCAAAGTTAGTGACTATTTCTATTCTTTGCATTTTCCTACTGAGAGGAGATGGGGAAAAATGATGAAATGTATAACAAAAAGTATGTTTCTGTTTTTTTTCTTTTACTTATTCCTCCCTCTAAAGTCTCCAAAGCCAGAATTGTTGTCATGCATACAGTAATTTACAGGAAGGATTGTTTCTCCTTTGAGAAAATAAGTACTTTGGACCCTCATACCTCAGCACATAAACCAGTGATGAACTGATAGGATTAAACAAACTTTCTATCACATTTTTTACATAATTTTCCTTTACAGGGTTTTTTTTAATCTTCCTCTGAAGCAGCCTGCAGTTTTTACAGAACAAGACAAACTGAAGTCTGATGTGGAGGAGGGTTTAGTTGGGCATATAAAATAGAAATGTACAATGGGAAATCCCAGCACAAAAGTCAATCATGCCACTCCTTTAGGCTTTAACATGAAAATGCCCTAGAAGACTTTACATCCTAATTCAAGTTTCTAAAATCTTGTTTATCTATCTGTTTCATGGGTAGAGACCTATTCGTAGGGAATACAAGTTACTATTCAGAATATTAAAGCATTTAGGTGCCTAATTCATGGACAAAGACCCATTGTCCTTGTCACTGTGGAAATATGGACCAGAAGACATCCTCTGCCTCTGAGAGAGCTTAGACTAAGTCAAAAGACTGATAAAAGCGTAAATGAGTAGAATTTATTGATCAACATACACTCTGAGCATGCTGTTGTCAAAAGTTTATAGGCATCAGAGCAAAGGAAAATTATAAGGAAGATAGGGAATTAAAATAATGAGGTAGCTCTGTGGCTAGATATGGACATTTCTTTTAGAGTATGAAGGGTGCTGGAGAGAAACACAAAGACTCTGTGTTTGAAGGTTAACAAGAGAATTGGAGGCTGGCATTATATCTGGCCAGAGATCAGGATTTTTGTAAGAAATGAGAATAAGTGCATATGGCCAGGATGGGTATAAGCAGTCTGACAGAAGGAAATCAAGCAGCGTGGTCAGTGAAACAGAGAATGGAAGCCCAGGGATGGGGTGCACAGGGAAATCTGGTCAATGGTCACTGTGGCATGCTAGCAAAAAGACCTTTGCAGCAGGTAGGGTGGGTGGGAGTAAGGTTGAGACCACACTTCACAAAAAAAGAGAAAAGGAAGTTGCAGTAACTGACGTGTGTGATAATGGCCCCACTTTAAGGAGAATGAGAAGGGTATTTCCTTAGAAATGTGATGTGGGAATAATTTCTAAATTTTTTACGCAAAGGAATGTGAAAATTTGGAGAGACGGCCAAGTTGCAGATGACATACTCTTCACAGGCCTAGAAGACAGGAATGGGGGTTTAGCCATACTAAAAATTTAAGTAAGAAGTACCAATATTATATAATGACCTATTAGGTTAACATGGACTTTTGTTGCCTCTGTGGCTTATGTTATTTTCTATAATGTAAATTATGTCATCATAGTGCAAGCTAATGACAAAGAACCGATAACCTATTCTTTAAGGAGCATACTTCCTAGGAAGAAGTGTTTCAGAGATTATTAGCTATGCACAGATTTGATTATATTGGTGTCTTATAGCTGACATTAGACAGATCTTCACATCAGTGCTGTCACATTAATTATATTAACATCATACATTTTTTCATTGTTAGAGTTTTATATGAAATGGCTGCCTTCCTACGAATAGGTGTTAATCTATTAATCTGTACCTCTGTCCAAATTGAGAATATATCATGTCAGCATGTACCTTAGCTGTGTACCGCTAATGATATCAGAACATATATGAGAACATAAATCTATATATTTTGTATATATGCTTTAAAATATATTTATATTGTTAATAGTATCCAAGCCAATGTACATGAACAAATACTTGTTAGGGATTCCCTAACTAGAATACATCTGTACTATCATATAAACTGCATTAGGTCTTCAGAGTAATCAGGTCATATTCATTCTTGAGTTTAGATTTATAACAAAAGGTTACCTCAAATTTTTCAGTTTGTGCAAATGCAAGGGTCAGTGAATGAGAGATTCTGGTGACTGTGCAGATACAGGAAAAAGACCAGGAAAGGTTCTGATAAAAAAGCAGACCTCTCTTGGAAATGGTCCCATTCTCATCCTTGTAAAATTAGACAACTCTATTGATAGAACAGATTTTCTGATTCTCTCTGCTTACTTATTTTTTATATAAGACAAACAAAGGGGCATTCAGTAGCTCACGTTATCACATAAAGAAAATGGAGGTTTGTTTTGTAAATCTTTGAAGGTACATCTGTTCAAAGGACAAATTACAAATCCAAGTACTTCATATACGGTTTCTGCATAAAATTATATTATACATGAAATATGTAGTATTTCTTCTTAGACATTAATAGAAACCATCAAAACCCAATAAGAGGGGGGTGGGGGGGGGGGGGGTGGGGGGGGAGAAGATTCCTTGGGCAGCATTTACCAGCATGACATGATTTTTATTTATAGAAAGGTGTGAAACACTATAAAATACTACCAATTTTCAGGAGTATAGAAGTATATCAGCATCTCAATCTAGTTTTTCACTTCAGGAAACAGGATTTGCTTTTTAAAATATTTTGTGAATGGAGCAACAGAAAAGACTTATTTTTGTAGTCAAAGAAAAAAATCCTTTTCATGTTTTATTAAGTAAAACTTGGCAAGGAATACTGAGATCTAGAAGTCCATAGAGACAAATTTAGAGGAGGAAGATAATTTTCAGCTTCGATTATGCATTATACCAAAATCAGCAAGGGCTCTGAAATACGATACTTAAGAAAATATAGCCCCCAAACTACAAACTGTTCTTTTGTTTCTAGACTTCCAAAATTGTAAAATGTTTCAAGTGAGTAGTAGAACTGTACTAAAGGTAAGTGTTAAAAAATTTTAAAATAGCTGTAGTTTAAGACTGGAAGGGTGAAGTGCACTGCAGGTCCTACAAGTTCTCATCTCCATTGTTAGCTCTAAAACTATGATTAATTTTAGAGAATTTGATGAAACTATTCCGGGGAGTAAAGTTAAATCTATACACAAACACTGGCAGCACAGGAGTGAAAGAGATCACAGCATTTCCTAGAACAAATTTTCATGAATGTAAGAAAATTGGAATTTGCCATTTTCAGTGGTGTTTCCCATCAGCTTTATTTTTTGCTATGCTTTCAGAACATACCAGGGAAATGCAGGCTTAAGAAATTCTGATGTAGTCCCTGTTTTACAATGGTGGTACGGTTGTTAAGAGGTATGTTTAGACATATACTTTGACAAATTTAGAACTTACTTTTTGAAGAGTTATTTTTCATCTCTCATTTAAAATAACATGTTTATTCAGCCTGAGGCTCTGATCATGGTATTACATCCAGCTGCTTACCAAAGGACTGTGTGCTTTTATTGTTACCTCTATTTTACATCTGTTTATTGTAGAATAGTAAGCAGTTTAATCTTTCCTTTCAAAAAGCAGAATACACTCAAAACTTTTACTATAAAGTACTAATAAAATAAAGAGAACATACCAATAAAACACAATGAATAATGGTAATGCAATAAACTACAAAGTACCTTTTTACTTGCTTGCATTAAGATGCAAGAACTTTAGCTACTCTTTAAATATGCACATATGCACAAAATAATTTTCTGAAATATTGAGCCATGTGACAAAGAATTAATGGTGTCTTCCAAAAAGGAGTTTTCAGGATTAAATATTTTTGTTCTGACACAGCTCATTTTCTAGACTGTCTTCATAAAAAATGTTATCAGCCATTTTCATTTCTCAGAGTAAACATATATTAAATATGTATTTGCTACATCCATTCAATAATTTTGTTCTGAAATGTTTAAGAAGCAAACCACTAACTGCTTTTGTCTTTCCCATGCTGTTTCTCTGGTGGCACTCATATCATTCGCAGAAAATACGAAATCATTAAATACTACCTGAAGTGTCCACAAAAGCTTGAGAAAATCTGTGAAAAATCCTTATAGACACTGTTTCTGCAACACTGCATTTCATGGAAATAAAAGTCATCAGCCTCAACATGTGTGAGGTATGTATAACAGTGTGCCCTCACTGACTTCAGTGGGGACAGCAAGCCTTGCACTAGGTAATGAACTCGCCAACTCTGGCACTGTTTAGCTGGGAAAAAATAATGGAAAGAATGGAGAAGAAACATGTTTTTAAAATGCACTTCTGGATGGGAAGAGGAGTATTGTCATGAGGAAGAGGTACTGAGTCAAACCTTAATGGTATCTGTTCAGTTTTTTTCTATATAAGTCTGTCAAATCAGCGTTTCCGCAGCTCCACATCTTTGTTGAGGAACACTCCCTCAAGCCATCCTTCTTGTCTATTTTAACTGGACACCCTTCAGTGCAGAGGCTCTCTTGGGTGATTGAGCAGCTTCCAGCTTGAAGGGGGTCTAGTGCTCCCCCAGGGATTCAGGGGACTGGTCTGATAAGCCACTTATATATGACTTGCCATTCAAATTGAGCTTTGTCCACCCCTGCTCTGAAATAGACAGTGAATTGGAGATGATAGTTTTAAGAAAACTGTAACTGAGAATTACAGTTGACAAAACAAAGATGATTGACCAGGTCTTTTCTCTGCCACTGGAGGATGTTGGGGTAATTCAGTTAAGCATAACTAAATTACACCAAAGCAGAGGAATGGAAAATCTACAGTCAAAATATACAGTCCGTATATGGCTAACTTTACTCATTACCGAGGCCCAACTAGTTAGAGCACACCTGTTCCTCAAGGACAAAAACATGATATTTTGCTGAACACTGCAGTTCTTGGTAGATTTTCACAGTAAACTGCTTTGTTTTGATGGACACAGTAGTCCTTGGTAAAATTCCACAGAACAGTTTGGGCAAGCAGGATTCTTAGCAATATTAAAAAATACTATAAGTAATACTATAACTTGCTAGAAGTAAGTAAATAAGTAAATAAGTCTTAAAACAAGTAATCATTTCTCTGTATCAGTCCCATCCTAAACACACATAGTGCTGACACCACATAACCCTACACATGCCAAACACCATGAAGAAAGTATTGCTTCATCAAACTTTCCTCTGACTCTCCATTAGGGCTGAGCCTTCACGTCTGTGTTTTCTGGAAGTTTTAATATAAAACAGGAATTTGTTCTGTGCCAGCTATTTTAATGCAAATTATGGTGGCTGTCGAAGGTGCCAATTAAACTGACAAGCCTAAAAGTGAAGGTGTCACTCTCCACAACTTAGGTAGTAACATATTATTTCTGCTATTGTATTGAGGCAGCTGTCAGAAACTTATCCAGCATGTGGGCCTCATCCTTACATGGTAGAGTACATACCTTACATAGGAATTTAAAACCTAACTGTAATGTAAGTAATGAAAAATGTCTGCTGAACCAGGAGGGGGAACAGAGAGATAACGATGACTCAGTACTAGTTAGCCTGAAATGAAGTAACCCCAGCTTGTCTGCTGCCTGAATTTTAACAAGCATATGCTTTTTGTCAACATTAAGAGACAGTTTTGAAGGAGGGGAATTTTTGGAGGCCTCTTCTTACATTAGAGCAAAACACAAGAAGATTGGTATTATTGGCAAAGTCAAAGAATGGGTTACAGTAGAAGCAAGTGGATAGTCTAGGCAG
The DNA here is from genome assembly GCF_031877795.1 of Strix aluco. Classification (NCBI taxonomy): domain Eukaryota; kingdom Metazoa; phylum Chordata; class Aves; order Strigiformes; family Strigidae; genus Strix; species Strix aluco. The sequence goes on along the minus strand of NC_133933.1, from coordinate 58,445,442 downwards.
GTATTTCACAGCAGAGAAAGAGAGAGAAAGGTTTTGTAGTGGATCATAGCTGAAGTGACAAGTAGTGCTGTGATAATTTTTGGTTTAGATGAATAGTTCATTCTACCAGTGAATGTAACCCCTCCACCCTCCTCAAGACAGTACTGACAAGCCAGGAAAAGGATTGTTGCAGCAGCCTTCTGGTCATAGCAGGGGAATAAGAAATTTATCTGTGATGGTGGAAAGGAGAGGTAGCCAACATTTGGAAAGTTATGGAGCAAATAAGGGGAAAATTTTAGCTGAGATGCACTTTAGGATCACAGAGAGAGCTACTGTAAAGAGCAAAGTAGCAAGGAAGAAGGATTGGTTTCTGCAAAAGAAAAAAAAAAAAGACTTGTCAGGGAAAGATAGGGAGCTCTGTTTTGTGCCTGTGGTGGCAGGACGTCTGTGAAGAGACTTAGAGACTCAGGCCAGACAAAATTACGCAAACTAGCTATGTGCTCAGTTTCAAGGCTACAAGTGACTTGAAGTGATACAAACAAGAATATTGCTGTGGTTAGCCTGTTCTATGCCTAATTTGTCAACTGCAGTCATTACTCTCCACGGCATCATGACAACCTCCACAGCAAATGACTGCAGTGTTACAGACTGAGATGTATATTAGGAATAAGGAGCTGGAAAAGATTAATCCATCATTAATAATTTTGTCTCTTAGAGTGTGTGTGCCCTGAGAGTAAAACATTCTACTCAGAAGTTGTCTTTACATGCTGTATATTTTATATTTTCAGGAACGTTTTGTTAATTTTTTACAGATGTTAGAGAAGGTTTTATTTTTACTGTCTCTCAGTGTCTCCTGTCTGACTGTGTTCTGTCAACCCAGCAAACCTAAGCTCAAGTTGAAAGTAAGTTGTGTCCTCTGTAGTAATAAGGACCATCAGTCTTATCCATGAATCACAGTATAGCTCAGCTCACTTTCCCATTGTTGCGTTGGTTTCACAAATAAGAATGTTAGTAAGAGCTTTTTAGGCAGTAAAAATATGCCAGTGGAGAAGACTTATTCAGCAAGAATTATGTACAAATAGTACCAATTGCTTTTGGGACCATAAACAGACTCTGCTGTACACGTGATCGGTGCAAACACACAAAAAAAAAGAGAAAGTGCAGACTTTAAATGGAAACGTCTGCCATAAAGAACATCAGATGCCACACTAATTCCACCATCTGAGCAGGCAATGAAGGAAGTATGATATTTTTCAGAAGAAATTTCGTTGGTCTGAAAGGTAGCTTTTGGGTTTTGTAGGAAATTTATTTCTTTAGAAATATTTTATGTTTGTGAATTTTTTATGCACTTCAGTTTTGGTCCAACTATCGTGTTATGAAAGAGGAAATTAATCAAAATATCTTACAATTAGCAAATCAATTATTCTAAAAGACCTACAAAGCAGTTTTTCTTCTGTATATTCTCTAGTTAGTGAAGGAACTCACTTTCAAACTTAGGTATACATTTCTGCAGAGGAGCTACCGATTAAGATGTGTGCTGCTCTCTTACTGTAAGTCAATGATTTCTATGTCCTTGAAACAAATTGTCTGGCAGCTGCTTGCAATCTAGCAAGTGTGTCAGCAGAAGTGACCCATATGTCAACCTTTCACTTCGCAACCCTCTGCTGATTGTGAAAGAAGTGTGAAAAAATTCCGAAAGGTTCCAGTTCCCTCATTTTAAGTACTACCGCATGTGGGTGTTTCAGATCTACAAGTTCTTGAGTTATTAAAAATAAAAAAATTGGATTTTTTCATAAGGACAAATGTTTTCAAGATGTTGTATAATTCTTTCTTCTGAGGAGGCTAGGTGTTTCACATTAGTAACCTTACCTAAGATAGAGTAGGCATCTTTTAAAGCATATCCCCTATCCTCTTCATTACTTATAATGTTTTAGGATCCCTTGTAGCTAGCAAATAACACTGAAAACTGTGATTTTCAAAGGGTCCCCTTGTACATTCAGTGCTCAGTTTCAGCTGAAACAGGATCTGAGTGCCTAACATCTTTCTGATGGTTGTACTGGCATTTCTAATTCTAGTCCCAAGTATGACCAAGTGAAAAGATACACAGGAGCTGAGGGAGGAAAGACAAAAAAAAAAAAAGATTTTATTTCTCAGAATTCACAACCAGTTTACTTAGATTCTTTTACATACTTCTTCAGAAGTAGATGATAAACTTTTTAAACTTTTCTGCCCTTTGACAGTAAACTATTTTGTGGTTATATGTAGGTAATATGGCTAGTGTCACACTAAAGTCTATCTCTCAGAATAAAACAATGCCAAAAGTTAACAGAGATCACATAAGAGCTACTTTTGTGTTAAGACTGTTTTGCACTGTTAGTTTTCTTGAGTAATTACTGTGTTATCTTTCATTTTGAAGACTGAATTCTGAAAATGTTCAAAATCTTTCTCAGCCAATTTGAATGAAATTATTCATGGCCTTGTTCTGAATCCTTAAAAACCCAGTAGGATCCTCTCAATTTCTGTGTTTCTTTGTTAGTCTACGTATTTTCTTTGCAGATGGCATTGTAGACACTACATAATCTCTTTATAGAAAGTACATTCAGGGCACTGCATCCTGTTTCCTTGGCTCATGAGGCTAGATGGTGATATGCTGGTCTATTGGGTTTGCATGGCAAGGTTTTGGCAGCAGGGGGGCTACAGGGGTGGCTTCTGTGAGAAGCTGCTAGAAGATTCCCCTATGTTCGACAGAGCCAATGCCAGCAGCTCCAAGATGGACCTGTTGCTTGCCGAGGCTGAGCCTATTGGTGACGGTGGTAGCCAATATTTCAGAAGAGGGGAAAAAAACCCCCAAACTAGCAACCGCAACCAGAGAGAGGAGTGAGAATATGAGAGAGCAACAACTTTGCCAACACCAAGGTCGGTGTTGAAAGAAGAGCAGGAGGTGCTCCAGGTGCTAGAGCAGAGATTCCCCTGTAGCCCATGCTGCAGCCCATGGTGAGGCAGGCTGTGCTCCTGCAGCCCATGGAGGTTAACGGTGGAGCAGATACCCACCTGTGGAGGACCCCATGCTGGAGCAGGTGGATGCCTCCAAAGGAGGCTGTGACCCCATGGGAAGTCCACCTTGGAGCAGGCTCCTGGCAGGACCTGTGGGCCCATGGTGAAGCAGGTTTGCTGGCAGGACTGCAGCCTGTGGAAAGTACTCACATTAGAGAAGTTAATGGAGAACTATCTCCTGTGGGAGGGACCCCACACTGGATCAGGGGAAGAGTGTGAAGAGTCCTCCCCCTGAGGAGGAAGGAGGGGCAGAAACAAGGTGTGATGAACTGACCGCAACCCCCATTCCCCATCCCCCTGTGCCGCTGTGGGGAGAGGAGGTAGAGAAAACCGGGAGTAAAGTTGAGCCCGGGAAGAATGGAGGGGTGGGGGGAAAGTGTTTTTAAGATTTTGTTTTATTTCTCATTATCCTACTCTAATTTGATCAGTTATAAATTAAATTAAATTTTTCCCCAAGTCAAGTCTGTTTTGCCCATGATGGTAATTGGTGAGTGATCTCTCTCTGTCCTTATTTTGACCCATGAGCTTTTCATTATATTTTTTTCTCTCCCCTGTCCAGCTGAGGGATTTATAGAGTGGCTTTGGTGGGCACCTGGCATCAAGCCTGGATCAACCCACCACAGCTGGCTTTCACACATGCACATATCGGACGAGCATTGCATCCAGAGCACCTCAAGATAGAAACCAGACCGCTGACCGGAGTAAAAAGGGATCTTGGAAATGTTGCACCAAAGATGGTACTCTGCTCTATCTGATATACAAAACCAATCCGACATAATAATGTGCTCCTGTGATAAGACACTACCAGTGAAGTGGCACACGAAGGAGCCACAATAACAGGGTGAAGTATAACTATCAGTTTGGCAGTTTTCTCAAAGATATTACTAGGACAGCGTGTATGTTTTGTTGTCTCATTCTGTGCATGGCATTTTCAGGGACTGCATCTTATTTCTCATGGAATGAGAAGATGTGATCCTTACAAGTAAAGGGAAGATTATTTTCTGCCAGCATGCTGACAAGTGTAACTTCTCCTCCATGAACTTTGGATTCTTTCTGTGAAGTTGTGCTCTTACTAAGGATAATGTTGGACGTGGTGAGACTAACTGCAAAGCTGCTGCCATAATGTATGCAAAGCTGAAAAGTTACTCTGTCCCTTTGGGGTCTTTTTAGCAGCAGATAGGAGAAGCTTGATTTTTTCCAAGAGATTTTATCCTTCTTTTTTCCTGGAGCTCTTTTTCCTGGAGCATTTATTTTCTCTGGCTGTATGATAGTAATCATTCTGCATGGATACATCTGTGACCCTATAAGAAAGGTGAGTGCAAAATGGACAGCCATAAATTCTATTTAAGGATCAGTGGCAAGGAATGAAATGAAAGTAAGGAAACTGGCCAGAAGGCACTGACATTAGAAGAGAGTCTTAATAGTCCTCCCTCCACATCTCACTGATGTTTTAGTCTCGGAAATTGTCCTTCAGGGTAAGTTTAATGTGCAGCAAATAGACTTAACCACATGACCCTCATTACCATTTATGAGGAGTTGTTTTGGCTCTCATTCTGGGAACCTTGCTGCTGGAGCCTGCAAAGTGTAGCAGTGGAGAACAATTTATGAGTTACGAGCACAAGTTACAAGTGCGAGTATGACAGAAGCTTCTTCTTGTCTTTCACAGGACAGAATGCTGATGGACAGGCATGTAGAAGGAAGTTTTCCTGGAGTCACTGCCTAAGGAGCCACCATTTAGGCATTGTAGCTCTAGACATTTTTAAAATTGTTTTTTAAGAGCAGATTACAAAGCACCTGCCATTCAGAAGGCAGTGGAGATTTCCTGGCTACTTCTGTCAGAGATGCAACTTCAGCTCATGTAAACCATATTTGAGGTAACCTAAAAAATAAACTGCTAACAGAATAATAATGAATGTAATGCAGGATGCAGAGATCTGCTGGGTAAGTACTTGGGGGTCAGGGTTACTCTGAGCTCCACTCCATCCTGGTAGCACTGCTACCTTGTAGGCAGTCTGGCTTGGCCTAAGGGACAAGAGCAGGGAGAGAAAACTTCAAAGTCAGTTCAGGGCAAACCCTGTAAAGAGAAAGCAAAATAAGCCAGCAGAAACAGCATCTTCTAATGGGAAGGCAGAGGTGTTTGGCCTCTGAGATGCATAAAGACAAAGTTGTCTGAATGCTGTCCCAATTCCTCCACTCCCTGACAAGTGCTGTGCAGATGCTGACTGCATTGCCATTGCCACCGCCACCAAGGTCTGCCTGAGAGAGCCTGTGGCAAGGCTGTGGCACCCCTCAAGGAGGGTGATAAACGTGTGCCTGCATAACACCACGGGGCTCTCACACAGCATCAGTACTGTTCAAACCTTTTAACTAGTTTCCTTTATTCTTAACAATTATTTTTTACAAGCTGAGTACAGGATTAGGAGTAGAAGTGGACTTGAGATTTATGAGGCTCAGTATAGAGAAATAGACTACCTACTTTATTTGCATTCTGCTCTAGCAACAGCCTCTCACTATGCAGTGGATGAGCACAGAAGATCAAAAGTCTATTTTGAGACTGTCTGGAATTCACTCTACAGATGTTGCTCTTAACATACTGCTTTTAAATTAAATCTTTTTTTTTTTTTTTTTTTTTGTTTGTTATTTCACACTCATAACCTTGCTCCTAGAGCTATATTCAGGAAAAGGAACCTTGTTTAAATTACATTTTAAAAAAGTAGATCCTGTACAACAGACTTCTTGTAGCCCAGTTTTTCTGAATAAACCCAGCTAACACACACATTTACCTGGTAAGAATTTAATGGGTGTAGAAGATACAGATACTGTGTCTTGATTTGCAAGCAGCAGCCAGGATAAAACTTTCCAGACTGGTTCCCTGAACTATATAGCTCCAGGTATTTTGCGAGTCTCCATAGACTTCCAAAACTTATTTACATTTTTATGCATGAAAACAAGTGACAGTTTGAGATTATAATTTGTGATTATTTGCTGTGCTTGCATATGCAGCTCTCAGTGGATGCAAATTAATTTAAAATTTCATGGCATTATTGGGATTTTTGTTTTTAAGTGTGTCCCTTAAAGCCAACAAATAGCCATCTGCTTTGCAAACTCTTCATTTTTAGTGTTCCATGTACTTGTGGCTCCTCAAAACTTCAGCTTTTCTCCCCCAGGTATTTAAATATGTATTTATTTAATCTTGATTCATTCCACTTAATACACTGAATAAAGAAAATATTGCAAAATCACCTTCACATAAAATGCAAATAAAAAAGTATTCCAAGGGACTAGAAGGTGCATCCCTAGTTGCCCCTTGGGACTTGAGCAGTTGGGTGGGATGTGAACCCCTTGGATGTCATAGTTTGCCTTTCTGCCTGAAAAGGGGGTATTGGTAGTTTGGTATGTGACACTACAGGAGATAATACTTAGCTGCAAGGTGGCAGAGAAGGAGGAAAACCGAGGACTCTGCAAGAAGCCATGTGGTGGGAGCAGGTCCCACCACTGGGGCTGGCAGGGGGGACCTGCCCGCACCTTCATGTGGAAGCAGCAGCAACTCCTCTCAGGAAAAGGAGATTGCTGGCTGGCTCTCTGGCCAGACTGCCTGAGGCTAGCAGGACAGCCTTCAAAGCCAGTGCTGGCATTTTTACCGGTTGCTGCTGGGTATATAACTGGTTGGAAAATTTCTGACAGAATAATGTTTCCATTAAAGAGACAGTTCTATTAAAATTGACACATTTCACAGAAAGATGACAGCATTGATTCATTTAGACTCTTTGCATTTGAAAAATTAGTCTTCTCACTTCAATTCTATGCTATGAAAACAGGTCATCTCAACTTTTAGCACTTTGATTTACTGTGCATTTAAATACTAAATGAGCTGTAATATAGATACATGTAACATAGATAGATAGTATTCTGACATTGAAGGGACCTAGTCATTTAACTTTATGAAAACGGTTTCACAGTAGCAAAAGCAAACATTGTGATAGCAGATTCACACTGCAATTTCCACAGTGTCTATTCATAGGAAGTGTGAAAGATGAGGCTTTACAAAACAAAACGAGAAATCAGATTTGCCTATGCAATGTGGCTAGTCAGATTTCTGAACACATCTGCATGAAAACAGCTGACCAAAGCTGTCGTGTTCTGTGGGGCAGATGCTTGGAGGAGGCTCCTGATTTCCACGGGCTTGATCATGGCCCACAGCTAAGGAGCCAGCATGACTATTGCTTTCTTTCCTCTCCACTTGAATCTATTGTGAGTACACTGCTCTGCTGGAAAGCCAGGGAGATGCAAGGCTGACTACAGCTGCTCATCAACCAGCCCTCATGTCCTTCTCCCTCCACTGACTTTCAAACTGGAATGCAGCCTTCTAGTTAGCGGCTGGCCAAACACAGCTGTTAGAAATGTGATGTTGCAGCAAGGCTGCAGGACCCAGCGATGTGGGTGTAATTGAACAATAATGATTGAGGTGTAGGACATTTCCTGGGAAACCGATAAGAAGCTGGGAGGAGTTAACGGCCCACATTGTGCTTTGGCTTATTAACCACTAGCAGATATTAATCCCCAGAGAACATTCCTGATGGGGACTGATGTTGCTGTCTGAAACCAGGTGAGACTGTATTTTGGGTTTTTTTATGCCTACCTGTTTGTTCCCACCTATGTTATGAGTTTCTCTTTGTCAGAGAGAGCCCCAGGGCTCCTCCATATGCCCTAGTAAAGGTCTTAAAGTCACCAGGTGGTTATGGGCTGTTTCTGCACAGCAGTGCCTAGTTATGCTAGCTCCTGGCCCATAGGCCAGCCCCAGATTCCCTTCTTGTGGCTGAGTTCTGCACTGGCACAGGATTTTTCTCCTTTTCCATAGACAATGCAATACAAGTATGAGAAAGGGAAATAGAGAATGACTTACGATGTCTTCTAACTTATTCAGGGAAACTTCAAGGGCTCCTGTAATTTATAAGTTAAAATTAATTATTCTTTATAAGAGAGCTGTCCCACAAACTGTTTCTGAGAAGAAAAAGATGTAAAGCAAATAAGTAGCTATTTTTAAAGGACATAAAAATATAACAGAAGTTATTGATGGGTGTACCTTTATCAGAGAAGCTCAATAACATTACCAACTAAATCACACCCCCAGTCTTTTACAGCTTCCCAACAGTAATGCAAGATAGCCTCTTATTTTTAGTTAGTCCAATAAAAGAGATTGCATACTGTTTTATGTAATTTTTTGTACATTTTAAAGTTACTTTATTTTCTACTCAGAAGGGAGATACTCACTGGAAATATCATACTGAAAAATAAAAACTCTTCTTTGCAGTCTCTCTCCTAAAAATGCCAGGGACAGCTCTGGGAATCAACATCAGTGTAAATAGCTCCTGCTGGGCTGTCAACTAGGAATTACCTGAAAGTAATTTCTTGTGGCACTCCATTGACCATGATAAACCAAAGGTGAATTTGGTCCTGGCTACAAGGAGGAAGGACAGAATCACTGTGGATACCATGGTACTTGCATCTGAACATTTGGCTTACTAGTGAGTCTTGATTTGTTCTCTTTGTATCTGCACTGGGAACACAAGGGAAAATCATTAATGACAGGAGGAATTAAAAAGACAGAGGCTAAGGGCAACTATCCAGAGAGATACAGCTGTTATCTATGTGCCCAGAGCACTTGTGATGAACTCATTTAAAAAACTGCCCTGTTTTATAGCTGTTGCTCAAGAGAAATGCTCATTTGAATTATTTTACAGCAACAGTGTTTTTTATATTAAAGATCAGATAAACTTTGACTCCTGTTGTAGAAAAATTCCACTCAGTAACAGGGCTGTCTCTGAAAGACAAGAGGTTTGAGAAGGTTTTTTTGCTCGGTTTCCTTGTACTGGTAGCCTTGGTAAGTACAGAAAAATTAGGCAGGGTTGTCCTTATTCAACAAGAGCAAAGCGATTGTGGTGAGGCTGAGTGGACTCCGGGTGGCTGGGTTGTGTTGGACTGGAAAGGGTATGAGAACACAAGAGAACAACCAGCCAATCTGACTAAGTTGAACCAATTTCACAAGGGAAGCTGCAGATGCCCAAGGAATGTTTTGACCCTCAATAAGCCAAGCAGTTATTGAGACTGGGACTGTGGGCCACTCTGCTGATGAAAAGCATTTTGTTCACTTTTATGTATATGACCATATTGCATATTTTCCAAATAAAATTGTTTCCATTTCATCTTCTAAGACTCTCCTATGATCTTGAAAGGTTAAAGAATACCTGAAAAGCAATTAGGAAGGTCACAGATTTACTCCCTGAAGTATGAGAATAGATACATTTTTGGACAGGAAAGATTTAAAACAAGACCGTTGAGAAAACTGACTCTGACTCTGGCAGTAACCACTGATATCTGGTACAAAGTCACAAAATAAAAAGGGAGGGAGACTGAAACATATGACTCCAAAGAAACAACTGTTCCTGTGGCATCTTGGGTGGGTGGAATAGTATGAGATAAATATAGTAAGAGAAGAAAATATTTTGCCCACTACTCTCAGGATATTATAAAATGCAATAAAGTAGTATTCCTCTCTCTTAAACTTTGTAAGTGTATTACAAGTAGAATGAGGACTGAACTTGAACAGAATAATACTTTAAGGGACAAATAATAAGAAATTGGCTTCTTTACTTTTGTTATATTGTCTCACACCACTTTTCTTGTTCCTCTTCTAAAGTGCAAGAAGGTCTCAATATGTGTGTGATGCAAAAATACACTTTGGATTTAGAATTAATATTCTACCCTTATAACAGAACAGTCATTTGAAAACTGTCATAAATTATATACCTAATACCATAAAGCTGTTCTGAGAGTTGGTGAAGTGAGGGCTAGAGGCTTCTTTTTTTTCTATTTCTTGAGTGCTTATTGGGTTCCCCTTGCTACAGAATCTTAAACTCGTGACTCTGAGAATTTATTCTCCTAATAATTAGATGTTATTAGACAGTTGAAGGAGCAAGTCCATGAGAAGTCACAACTTGGAGTCCTAGAATCTTGATGGTGCTCCTCAAGTTTTCTGCTTAGTTCTTTGAGAAAGTTAAAAAAATAGATATTTTACACTTTCACTATAAGTTCTCTGAAGTTCTGCTTCTGCTTAACTCCAGAGCAAGTTCTCCATCACACAGGCTCAACAAATTTATTTGATTCCCAAAATTGGACAGGCTCCTCAATTTAAATGTTTCTTGGCCATAGTGAACCAGACCTAGCAGTCATCCTCAACACACTCTTTAGAAAACATACACACAAGTAGGCTTGATCCCTGGTCAAAACAGTGCTGGAAGCTGTATTCATTTAAATCTACGGAGGGAGGGAGGAAGGAAGGGGAGAATGACATTGAGTAGTAGGGAGTATCCTAATTATGAGTTAATTCACTTTGGATTTGCTGTCTCTAGCCCTGGGATACACAAAACCTCTCAACCACCAGGCCTCAGCTGATATAGTATTCCCATCCTGACTCTTTAACAAGGCTCTCTGTTATACAAATGTGAAATCACTGGGCAGCAAGAACACATCTAACCTTTCAGAGTCTCAAAGCGCTAACTCGTGTCCAGTTCCCTAAGACCTATTAATACTTTTCATTCATTCACTATTTGTCATCAAATACATGCTTGGCTGAGGTTAGTTCATACTAGTAGGACTCTCTTAGGGATGGATATTTTAAATAAAAAAGAATTATGCCTTCTGAGTTGTTTAGGCTCCCAGCTCTGGGAAGTGATTTGGTACTCCAGACCACTAGGCTAAGTAGTCTAAGCAACATCTGGAGTTCTATATCAAGTGAAGCTGTATGTGATTCAGAAAAAGGGTAAAATTTAAGATACAAACTTGTGTCTGAGACATTTCCTATTTACAAGTTCAATGGTCAAGCTATTGGAAACATCCTACCAAAGTGCCAGCTTCCACAGGGAGGAGAGGGGACCTAAAGTTGCTGCAGTTTAAGTGCCAGATTCAAGACTGCAGGTTCAAACTGTGAACTGGAGTCATGGAAACCCAGAAGGTGAGTTCTTCTGCAGCTTTAGCCCTATATGACTTTTCAACTGTCCCAGCTGGGTAGGGAACTGAATGACAAGCTACATCACAGCTACATAAATGACTACTACTGTGGAAAGAGATAAAAGCTGAACAAATAATTCTTAAGAAGTGCCTGCAAGGTTTATAGTAAGTGCCTAGGTGAATGACCTGGAATAACTTTTTGATGGCTACAGCTGGAAAAGACAGATCCCATTTCTTTGTGATTAACATTATCAAGAGGAGATGCTAAGGCAATTCTGTCAAACACCTGGTTTTCATCAAGAAGAAATCTACCACTGACACGTCAGTCATACATATGCTTATTTAGGCCAATAGCCAAATGACACAGCCATAAAGTCAAAGATATCTCCCTAGCAAGAAAACAATCTTATTTTAGAAGTGGTGATAGGTTAGCTAATAGCACTTGGTCTAGTTGAAATCTCACTGTTTTTTAAATTAGAGGACATACAAATGCTTCTTTGATAAAAGTCAGAAACTTGCTTTAGGGAGCTAAAGAGCATGTTAAAAAGCCTTGAAATATGCACAATGCACCCCCATCAGCCTTCACCAGACAAAAGGCAGGGAGGGAGAGCTTGTATTGTGCTTTCACTCATGGTCTGCATGTAATGTAAAAGTGACTGTCGATGACAGCATTTAGCTGGTTGAAAGAATGTGTTTTTCCAGTGTCTTCTTGCAAAATTCTGTTTTCCAGCAAACTCCTGAGATGCCGAGTCTCTCAGAATAGAGCAAATGGATTGCCAAAACCCATGAAAACAAAATGATTGTCACCATTGATTAATGAAAATAATATACATGCTGGTAGGAGCGCACTCGCTAATCACGTTTTCCATATACAAGTCCTAATCTTATATTTACATTCAAAAATACTTATTTTAATAAAAGGGAACAACAAAAAAAGCCAGAAGTAAATACTCTGTGGGAAAAAAGCAGCCTGCATCTCCTCTGTAACAGCCTGTGTCTGAACTGAAGATGTGACAGTAGCAGTCTCCAGCTGATACCAGATTCCTAGTGACTGAATGGGGTTATACAGAGAGAAGATCCTACACAGCATCATAGTCTTGAATTCTCCAGACTAGGAAAATATTTCTTTGATAAAAGTGACAGATAACAAATTGATGAAAGTTAAGCATGAGGAAGTAACTCTTTCTTTGATCTTTTTGCAACATTAAACCCTCCAACTCTCTAAAATAAACACAGCCAGGAGGACAGGACTGATGTTATTCACTGCATCACGCATGTGTAGACACTACAATTGTATCCCAGACAAAGACATGCTTTCAGTACCAGTTTCTCCACCTTTCTTCTTTCCTAGCAGTCTCAGCAACTTCCACATCCTGGGCATGTCCCATCTGTAGCTAGGAAAACAACAAAACCCATGCACACGGAACACTGGTCATCCTCTCTCCCTCTCCATCCTTTAGCCCTGGGCCCAGCTGGCACCAGCCACTTCACTGTGAAGATGGTGGCCTTCCCAACTCCTGAGGTCCTTTCTCTTCCTCGGTACTGACTGCCAGATTTCTGGTGAGAATCTAAATTAATTTATCTAGTGGAGTTATTCTATTGTGAAGCCCTGCTGAATGGACAACAAAAGGAAAGGAGTCAAGGCTGGAGGAACATGGTGGGGGATTGGGAACTAGATGATCTTTAAGGCCCCTTCCATCCCAAACTGTTCCATGATTTTTTTCCTTCATTCTCCAATTTCTGATACAAGGTTGCAGGTATAACAGCCTTAGGTAAATGGATCAGGTTTAATGACCACCCAAACCTATATTTGTATGGCACATAGCAAATAGCCTCTTTATCTTTCCAGTATTTGGCTGAAACTCAGAGCATATAGAAATGCTAAGTACTAATAGCAGAGCAGCCAGCACTTCCATAGCTGGCTGGACCACTCTTACATTCAAAATTTGGATTCCTTTCTCAGTGTCCTTGAACCAAAATCTCATATCTAAACTCCCTCTTGAACTTTGCAAAGCTAAAGCCTGGTGCTGAACTGTGCAGTGGCAGACCAACGTGAGCAAACACATTGGAATGTCTTGTCCTGTCCTAAATGGCTAAAAAAAGAGCCTTATGCTGTTTATGCCACTGCATCCAAGGAAGGCACTCAAAATAGCTCTAGGTGAGGGGCCTGTTTTTCCTGGCCATTATAAATTACCTTTATCACTTAATTATATCTAGGTAACTGGCTCTGTGAGTTAGAAAGGAATGCAAACAGCCCTCCCGCAAAGGAGTCACAACACCTTCCCTCTTCCATGCTACAGTTTCTGCCCCCACTGTGCAAGCCAGCGAGACATGGCTAGTAGATCAGCTGGCTGTGGCCCCGCTGAGGTACTCCACCATAACTTCAGATGTAAGAGGACAATCTTGTCCTTTCCTCTGCCTTTGCAATACGATAAAGTGAGCCATGAAATGGCTAGCTAGCAAGCAGGTTTTTCTCCAGCCATTTAAATAAACCTATGTGACCATTCAGTGGTTTTTTGCCATTTGAGGAAATTATTCTTTCTCTTTGGCCCCCATGGTAGAGACTGCAGTTTATACCCAATCATAAACTTGACCTAAACTCTGAGAGTACATGATCCCTAGAAAGCTTGGTGTATTCATCCTCTGCTAGCGAGCACAGCAAACCCAAGATTTCGTGAGGAAAGTATCTGGTTTGTCATGGACACAATCAGGGTGTTGTGTGGTAAGTTCAGGTGTCTTTTGGCCACACAGCTGAGGAGGAATGTACTCCCACTTCACACAAATGTACATATACAATCACTGACTGCTCTTTCCCAGAATCCAGGCTGTCTGAAATCAAACTACCAAGAGAAGACCTGCATTTTTGTTATTGTTGAGCACCTGTCAGTCATTTAGACCCACTCCTGCAAGCAGAAAACAAGGGTCTGCTTTTTTTAAATAAGTCCCTGAGGTATGAAACGTCAGAGGAACAGGTCATGACACTACATTGACAGCTAGTTATTGACAACTATTCAACCATACAAAAAATCAGCTTTGGGAGAAATTATATAATTAAGTCTGCTTTTAATTTACAATTACAGAAGGACTTCAAATTCCTCTGGTTATAGTTTAAAAAAAAAATTATAATTTGCACAGTGGTACTTTTTTTAGGACTAATTTTCTAATTTTTCTTCCTTTTTGAAAAGAGACATGTTTTCGCCATTTCTTTTGAGCTCTTCTAACTTACAAGATAAATGTTCATGGATTTACATTTCAAGTGGCAATTTTTCTTTACAGTCTTTTTGACCCAGACAGAAAGAGCAGAAATATTAAAGATCTAAAGTTATTGCTAGAATTTTTCATAGGTGAGCTTCTCAAGGAAAGCCAATATCAAGTAAAGATTCTTTACTTCTAACAAAGCTTGATTTTGCAGCTGGACTCCTGTTGGAAATTGTACTGAAGATATAGTAGGGACATTGGAAAGCGCACACCATAAGCAAAGGAAATAATTCAATTTTGTATAAGAAGGAGCTGGAAGAACCAGGGTCATCCAGGGAGATCAAGGTAGAAAACCTGGGAAAGACAGTGAAATGACCCATAATCTGTCATTTTCTCTTTTGAATAGACAAAATTGTTAAGAAGAAAACACTGATTTGGTTTGGCCTTAGGAAGAACACCAAGTCTTCTTTTGCAAACAATCAACCATTATCAGTTCTTCAACAATTTCATCAGCTCAGGGACCAGTCAGCACTGAGGGCTGCACACATTTAACCTCACAGCTGTTTATAAAACAGATACTGATGTCCCATTTTCCTCTACCTTTTGGTAAGAGCTATCATCTTCCCAGAATTTAAGGTTAATACATTTAAGTGAGAATTAAGGACCCTATACGTGCACACATCATGAGATAGAGTGGGTGGGAAAGGAGTGGGAATTGGATATGCGGGATAAGTAATGGCATGGACTACATGTGGCCATTACTCTTTTGAGGAAAAGTAACCAGGAGCAATGTTTACGCAGGTTGGGAAGATGGGAACACTTTTTGTTTTGGGGGATGTGGTGCGTGTGTGTTTTGGAAGTCAACAAGCGTATCTGTATGGCAAAATGGAAAGCATGATGTCGAAACTTGATTTGGTTACTATAAAAAAGAGCCTCCTCTTCCTGTACAAGTAGGTGTTCTTTCTTTCCCCCCTTTTTTGTCAAGAATTACTAATTTTTTTAAGCTTTAGATTACATAATCATTTAACGCTTTGTTGCTCTTTCAATTAGTCTGTTATCACTATCTTTTAAGTAGAATTTCTGAGCAATCCTACATGCACTTTAATCCTGTCTGTTCAGTGTCACCTCTGTGACTTGTTTTCTTTACAAGTATTTTTCAAATGAAAACCATCCTTTCACCATCCTTTGTGTCCTAAATCATCCCCTCCACAGCAGAAAGAAGGCATCAGCCACTAAGTATGGCAATTCTAACCTTCTCAGGTATTTGTAGTCCATGAAATACTGCAAAACATCTAAAGCACTTGAGCAGAAATTTTAAAAGCATGCAGAGAACCTAAGCTAGTTTAAAAAGTTTGCAGTGATTGGTACATCGAACAGGCAATACCCTACCACGACCTTTTAAAAGCATCAAACACCTAGTGAAAAATACCAAGCAACAAAGTTGCCAATTTTTTCCTGTTTTGCGTGTGGCCTCTCTTTCTAAAAGAGAGAAAAAGAGAAGCTGTTATTACCTTAAAAGCACTCCCTTAAGAGGTACTCTGCAGCTACAGTTGTGTCATGTCTAAATTAAACTGCAAATTTCTGCAATTACCTTAAGTGGCAAATGCTAAATTTTAAACCTTAGCTAGGTCTTTTGTAAAATTTCTGTTTCTCTGCTTTCAGGGAGCTCTGGTTCTCTGTAACCACCATAGCATGGAAGGAAAAGCAGAGTATAAAGGTGAATTCATTAGTTTCGGCTCCAACAACAAAGCAGTACTAGAGCTGCAGCTTTTGGAGAAAGAAAACAGATAGAAGATAAAGGGTAGACTTAAGACAGGGCTTTTCCCAGGAACCTATTTCTAGCCTTTCTGTTTGAGACTGAGCATTTGTTAGATGGGTTACTCTGGGTTCAGTTATGACTGTCATAATGATCCAGACTTTCAAAAATCATTTGCATTGAGCACAGGAATTCAGAAAAAGAAAATCCCTGCAGGAGGCACAAATAGTGTAAATATTGTCTGTAACACAGCACTTGGAGCAGCCCAGGGTGATAACTCTTTGGAGCGATATATAACATATATAATGCTATCCAAGTTTTCATCTAAGTAACCCTGTGCTTTACTCAGGGAAGTCTTCTGCCCCACTGCACACACACACACAGAGCCCCACAGACAATACTTGCTGCAGAGCATCTCTAGGAGCTGCCCTATAGCTGTGGCTGCTCCCCTGAGGCTGAGCTTTCCTTATGAAAGAATAGGAGACCGGAGCCAGAAGTGGGCATGGCTGTAGGCACTGGCCTTGCTCCTACTTGGGCTGGCATCTATCCTCACCATTAAGGATGGCTTCTTCTTACTGGTTCCAGGCCTCTTCCCACACACTACTCTAGTGCAGAAGCATAAAAGTGGCTCCTCTGCAGCCACAGTGGAGAAAGCTCTATTCTAACAAGGGTCACGGAGCTAGACTGTGCTTTTAGGGGGTTGCACTTTGTTTACACACTTCTTTTACTTGCATATATATTTCAAACTTTAATCCTCAATGATTTTTTTAAAAACTGTTTTACTGAAGTAGCTTTCTGCTCTACTGCTTCCCTACCAGCTGTGCAGTCAATGATCCTTTTACCATGTGAGCCACATACATGTCTGTCTGTGGGTTTGTGGCCTGCGAGCTAACCTGCTTCTGATACTCTATAGGAAGACTTAAGTAAGACTCTGACAGTTCAAACCAGTGTAAAACACTGTGGTATGACTTGCTCCAAGTTAGTGCATTCTTCCCATTTTGAAGTCTGTAGCCTGTTTGGCCTGTATTATACATGACATGAGTACCACTGGCCTCCCCTCCAGACAGTCCATCAGCTCAGCGGGCTGCTGGCTCGGCTTATGTCCTGTGTCACATGTTTAATTTGCTGCTTTGGGTCTGATCCAAGTTTAAAGTTCAGGTCCTGTGGGTTTAAGTTTAAGGCATTTTGTAGCTGATTGTCAGGTCTGAAATATTTTCTTTCCTGGTATTCATGAACTGACTTCTTGTCAGTGTGTTATCTATTTAAAAGCCCGCAATCCCTTGCTAAAACCAGTGAGAACTGTTTGAAAACATTGCTAATATTTTTTCAGAAATATGGTATATTTCAATCTGGATCTTTGTACATAACTGAAAATCCATGAAAGAAACCAATGATTTTGGATGTCACCAATTCTGCATTTGTGACTTGTCACATTAAGGAAGCTTGTTTTTCCCCAGTGTAAACACTCAGCACTTCTCGAGAAGTTAGGCATCCAAAAAACCTCTAAATGTATTTTCAAAACCTCTAAATACATTTTGAAAATTTAAAACTTGTTTGCATTAAGATCTCAGTTCTGCAGTTCTTTGTCAGAGCTCCCTTTCATTTTAGCCAATGTCTGATACCAAACCCATTTTTCCTCTCCTCCTTCCACTTTCTGCATCTATAACGATTTTAAGCTCTTCAGCACAGGACCTGTCTTTCCCCTGCTTCCATGCTGTCCAGAGAACACTCTGAATGGTGTGGCTGTAAATAGGACACAGGAACAAAAGCCCACACCCAACCTTCACCTGTTCCACTCGCAATACCAGCACCCTGCTGCAAGGTTCAGTGCTGAAGGCACAGCTCTGACATTGCAGGTGAACTAAGATTTTGGCAGGAGAACTACCGGCTGGAGCAAATACAAACTCCAAAAAGATGAATTATTCTTCCCCTAAATTGGTTTCCTTGGTCTGCTCTACATAGATGTGTTTGTGCAGTGTAGTTCCTTACGTTAACCCCTAGTAAAGCTTTTGTGTGATGCTGTAAGTGACTGACAACAACATCAGTGAACAGCCAGCTGGCTTTTCCATGGTACCACTCCTTTCTCTCCTGTCATCTATGTGAATGTGCTGTACCTTTACTAGACATGCTGGCACTGAGTATCTGCAATATTACAGCAATACAGCCCCCACAACCCCATCCCAGCTACAGAGACGAAGTTTTGCTATAAGAGGTATAAAATGGAAGAAAACACACTGTGTGCTCATTTTACGAGATTATACAAATAGACTGACAGATTTTCTTTGTGGAATCAGCAGCTCTCTCAAACTGTATTCTTCCCATAGGTGCTTTATTAAAACTGATGCCCAGGGTTGTTTATTTGGCAGCCCATGCTGCCTATGTATTGAGACATTAAGCAGGTTTCCTCTTCTGCTGTGCTACCCATACATGTGGAGGAAGAGCAGGACCTGGAAGGCGTGACATCCCCTGCCAACTGCCATAAACCAGCTCTTGGGCGTCACTGCTGCTGGGGCAGCATGCTGTCAGTCACTGCCTGGAGAAGAGCTTTTTCCTGCAGAGTCGACTCAGCAGAGTAGGGGGCAGGGAGACAGTAGTCCATAAATAGTAGAAACAATTGCTGCAAGAGAATTTTAAAAGCCATTGGAAACTTTTGAAGCTGGATCATGCCAAAAATAAGACAGAATAGACTAGTACCTAGAGAAGATGACTTAGAGGAAGCCTGTACCTCTCCAGAGATTTATCACTGACTCAGATTTCATTATTTCTCTCCTTTTCCCTCAACATCTTTGCAATCCCTCCTCTTGGCAGTTTTTCTGGGGATAGGGTGTGACCTATGAGCATAAGACAGCAGAAAGCCTCTCCCCTTGCTGATATTGTGAGACATATATTGGGAAGCATTTGCTGGGTATCTGCCACCCACAAGCCCTCCTGCAAGTGCCAGGTAGAGGGATGCAAGAGACCCACAATGGCAGGGCCTTAAATAAACCAGAGCTCACGACACCACTCCTGTCTGTGAGTGCCAGAGTAGCTAAGAGTGCAGCAACTCTTCCCTTCAGACAAGCAACTTAAAGTTAAGAAAGTGGCTCTTGAGAAGACGCAGAGCAACCTGACCCCTTGCCAGGGGATGCGCTTGGCTGCACTGGCCCTTAGGCACAGCCCAGGCAGGGCAGTCCTGGCCGCACTGCAGGGAAGGGCTCTGCTCGCCCTCTGGCCCAGCAGGGCCACTTGCAGGGCTGCACTGGCACGGGTGGCACTACCTGCACCTGCCATCGTCCTTCTCTGGACATCCAAATGCTGTTGACATCACCTGCCAGAGCAGGATAACATCATGCTTGCTCAACAAGCTGGGCAGGGGCCTGATGCATTATTGCTGGCACCTGAGCATAGACATGCTATAAATGGCCTCATAAGAGTTTAGGGACCAGAGGAGAAATCTGCACTATCTTTACCCCAAAACTTTTTTTCCTGCTGTACCTTACAATTCACAGTGTCAGAGAAACCGAAGTGTCATTTACTCCCATTATGAGCCTGCTTGCACAGAGCAGCTTTGCGATGACCACTTAAACACTCAGGAGGCTGAAGGGATAGGTCACCTGTACTTGCCCAGGAACACACAGATCCCCAGGTGCCAGTGAGAAGAAAGATGTGGCACCTCTTTTGGAGAGAATCTAGTATTTGATTAAGTCATGCTTTTTTTGCAAAGACTTAAGCCAACCCAAAACTGAGTGGAATTTTCCAACTGAAGCTAGGGGTAGAAGTGAAAAATAATTTCCTATGAGTTAATCTTATGAAAACCATAACTCATTATGGGATTGGAGAGGAATAGAGGTAGAAACTCAGACACAGTCAGTGGTCCTGCCTCAGAGAAAAAGTCACTTGTTAGGAGTGACCTGGTGAAACACTAGTTACCCAGAATGGTTTAAAGATAGCCTCTTTTCCATGTTTTATTCTGATGTTATTGTTATCTGGGAAATGTGCCCTTCTAAGAGATCAAAGACGATTATTCTTTCAAGCATTAAAGTGGAACTGAAAGTGAGTCAGAGCTGGGATGTTACTGGACTGAGAGAGACAATTCAAAAACAATACTAGAGTTTTTCTGAGAAAAGGCTTAAATTTTTCTTAGGGAATATACTTTTTTCAAGGTGAGAAAATCCTTGTCAGGAAATCCAGCCTTTTCGCTAGATATTATGATTGTGATCTGCTACCAGTTATGTGCTGCTTTGACTGATTTATACCAATAACACCCAGTACCTGGCACTTGAGGTGGAAGAACAGCCACTTTCCTTCAGCTCATCTGTGATGCCGTGCCAAGGTCAGGCAGGAGAAGCCCTTAGCAGGCAGTGATGCCCCCAGTGTGGTGAAGGGCACCCAGATCAGCTCCCTTGAGCCCTGAATGCAGAGCAGATTGCATCTATGACTAAGGGTCCTTTGAGACAGACTTTAAAGAACTTTTAGGTAATTCTGGATCAGTCTCGATCATGCTTTTAGTACTGGATACTCATCCGAGGCCTTGATCATATTTAACTAACCATTCCTGTTTCCAACAAAATATGAATATTTTCCAAGCATTCAAATATACATACATGCATCTCTGAATTCAATCTACTTTAAATTCCCAGTTTACCCCCCCCTTTTTTTTTTAATATAATGTCAACACACTCAACGTCTGTGGATGTACTCAGAAAGTTTGCTAGAGAACAGTCAATTACAGTCAATTCTGAATATAAAATGAGCGTAGACATGCTATTTTGTTTGAAATGGAAAATAACCTGAAAGCCTTTCCTTAGTAATAAATCAAGCTCCGTAACATGCATTTTTAAAAGAAAAAAGAAATTATGGAGTATTCGCAAAGAAAGAGACCTTATCATGGTATCAAAAATAATGCATACTCCTAAGAACACAATATAACAGTATTCTCTTTGATGAATAGGAATTGCTCCATTTTTCAGCAGAAAGTACCTAATGAGGAGACACAGGCTGGCAAAGCAAACTCGGAATATTTGCATCACAGCCTCAAGTTACATGCAGGTTTTACCCACACACTGTATTTCAATACACACTCACAACTGATAATTAGATCAAATTTCTCTCCTTGACCAGCATTTTATCTTTGTTCTTCCTTATTTGTTGCCTCATTTAATTAATGGATCTTTGTTTTATTCTTAGACTGTAGTACTTAGTAGGGGGAGGAAGAATTTTGTTTTTAATTTAACAAATCTAAACAACAATCCTGAGATAAAGTGTCACAGCTGTCTGCAGCCTTCTCCTGTTCTTTCATGTATCCTATTCTCTCTTCCAGCTTCAGAATATTTTATTTAAATTTAATCACAGAAAACCCCCCAACCCCAAACCAGAAACCACATTTTGTTAGAAAACCGCTAAAGAAAATAATGTGGCCATTTACAATACACTTCACTTGTGCGTGAGGAATTCAGAACTCCACACAAATGGCAGAGGCCAGAGGTGTCTGACAACCTGTAGACTGCTAATTCCAGCATTACTTTTGCTTTAGAAAATTAGCTGTTCCCTTCATGTAGCATCATCAGGTTGGCTCTGCTTTCATTACTTATTCTATGAAATGTTAGTCTCCCTTAAGTGACTAGCAGTAATATATGATTACAGCAGTCCATGGAGGTTG
Organism: Strix aluco; assembly: GCF_031877795.1. Taxonomy (NCBI): domain Eukaryota; kingdom Metazoa; phylum Chordata; class Aves; order Strigiformes; family Strigidae; genus Strix; species Strix aluco. The sequence continues at coordinate 58,423,810 of NC_133933.1, read as the reverse complement.
GGGTGGCATAGGGGAAAGAGAGCTTTAGAAAGCAGATCTAGAGTAATTGAAAAGCTGAAACAAAAATTTCTTTGTAATTAAACATGTCTAATTTTTACTTAGTTACTAAAACTGGCTGGAAAATCTCAGCACAACGAAACAAAATCTGATTTTGTTGGATGGCAGGGTTTTAATGAAATTGAAAAAAAAAGTTTTCAAATCACAAGACTTACAGTTTCCATAAAACTTCACTTAAATCAGAGCTATTAAAAAGAAATACAAAGTTTACTGTAACAACAACAACAACAGCTCCCAAGGTATTTGCCTTTTCACAGCACAAGCTCAAATTATACTAAATAGAAAAAACCAAAACATAGGCTGTGAATCAATCAAGCTTATTGTATCTATTATTCCTTACTTTTGACATTTCTCTAGTTCTCACCTATAACTGCTTTTAAGGCCATAGAAGTCCTGATTCAATTTATGTGTCTTTAGAGACTTCACTGCCATACCTAAGTTACACATATAATCAGATCATACTCTGTTCACAGACTGTGACACCTTGAGAGAGGGAACTCACCAGCAATACACTGGAGTTTTGCTTCATTCTTTAAAACGATAATTTTTCTCCTCACAAGCTATATCAGAAGCCTGTTTCCTAACCTAGGCTGTTGTTTAGTGGACATGACTCCATAGTTTTTCTTTTTCCCAGGCTGTCAGGGAGCATCGACTTTGTGAGAGAATCCATCCTCACATATCCTTGCTTCAGTTCTGCAGCCAAACACATTATCTGGAGAGAGTAGCCTTTGTTTATGACACAGATGATCTTCCTTACTCCACTATGCTTTATTTATATATGCACTTCACCAGTCTCAAGATTACAAGAACACCTGAAACCAATGGCATTTTCAAGGAAATGTGATATTTGTAAGGGACGGAGACTATTATTCTTCTGAAAAATCTAAGTTAGTCTAAACCAGAGGTACAAAAGAGCAAGGTAAAAATAAAAAGTCTGAGCCCAAACTTATTTATATTTGAGATAAGATGGCAAATATTTGTATACATATCCAAGATCTTCTGAAGTTATGCTCATTTTTAACTCCCACTATAAACAAAAAAAGATGTGATTGTCTGATCTTCTTTCATGAACTGGAATTACTAAAGCATTTGTGCAGCTTTAGATCAGGTTAAAATATGAATCCTGCAGGCCATGCAAGTAAATTAAATTCATTTCTAAAGTGTTTTCCTATGGGGTTGAGCTTATTTTCATTCACTGGGAAGTTATGATTTTATTTCTCTTCTCATGCTACCAACAAAAACTTCAGAAACCTTATGGTTTCCCTGTTATTTTAGGTAGATCATGTCTTGGCTAAGGAAAGATGAAGGCAGTAGTCTTTTTTGTTTGTTTGTTTACTTGTGAAGGTTAACTAGGACAGCATCCCATACCTTGTCAGTAATAAAGAACAGGATTTGTTCTTTCTCTCTAAAACTACAGCTCATCACACTAACTGTTTCGCTGTACAGCAGTTTTTATCAGTATTATTTGAACTTCAAAACCTATGCAAAGAGGACCACCACAAAAAGTTTAAACCCAGTTCCAGTACAAGCTCTTGTCAGCTTCAATAGTGCATTGCCTTTGTCAACTTTTAGAAAGAAAGGTACGTGAAATATAGGTCAATTATTATCTGGCTTTAACAACAAAGCTATACTTCTGTTTTGCAATGAATGAAGAAGAATGTTTCTAAACTCTTTTGAAATCTTAATATTGTCAAGGGAAATACTTTATTTTATGAAACTTAATATTTATGAAAATGTTTTATAATGCAGCCCCAGTATCAGGCTTTTGGAAACAGCACCACATTAGAACCAATACGCTTTTTGCGGATGCAAATACTTGGAGATAAAAGAGATGTCATCTTAATGCCAGGTCCATAAACATCCCAATGGCACTGAGCAACTCACATACAGCAGAGAAAAATGGCATGCCTCTTCTTAAATGCAGTCTCATGAGTAACATGCAAATGTGAATAACAAATACTACCTTCCCCCTCAAACACTCATCAACTGATTTGCATAGTCAGAAAACACATCTCCTACACCTATACACACAAAGTATTGTATCGCCCCTGTGCACAGTCACCCACTTTGCACATTTGGTCTGGGTTATTGAGAGTCAAGGAAATGGATCCAGTCATAATTCCCCTGTGAATGTCAAGCCAGATGGTTTATATCTCCGTAGCTGTGAAGATCTTCTGTAAGAATCACCTGCATGTACATTCTCTTCCAACTAACCCTCAAACTCTACTCAGTGAGTAAAACATCAGTTCGCCATGAATGACACCATGCTGTCATCTGCACTTGCTGAGGGCTTGCAAATGCCACTCTGTCTGCCCCCAAATGGGACTGCTTGGGACAAATCTTATCAGAAATCTCTCCTGATCTTATAGTAGCTTTTGAAGTAGCTCCCTTTAGCCTATTTGGAAAGAACATTTTGCAATTAATTTTTAGAGTTAATTGCAACACATGCTTAGTAACAACTCAGATAAAACATTGCTCCTCCAAAGCTCCCTTGACTCTGCTTGGTAGTTCCAGTACAGCTCCACAATTTAGCTATGATTCACCAGGAGCCACAACCTTATGATAAAACTGGGCTAAATTTCAATGAACCTTGACGTAGTTTTCTGCAATATGCTTCCAGAAACAGCTATAGTTTATGACTGAGAACAATTAGCTGAGTTTTGATGCAAGTTTTTGAGTTTTCATCCTGAGCCCTGAAAACAAAGTACAAACTAAAATGCTATGCTTCTTGAAAGTAGAGATAGTAAAGTTTCTACTAGAGCTACTCTTTCCTGTAGCACACAAAAGAGACCTAATGTCAGCAGGGTGCCTTCTGAGGTTCTGTGAATTAGAATAAGTCAAGTGCCCATTTTATCACACAATGGAAAAAACATTTTCCAAACATCTCCACAAAGTGTTTCTACCTTACTTGATCGCCATTCAACATAAGCACTGATGACAGCTTAAAATAAGGTTGCCTTTCTCTACCTAGAGCCTCAGAACAAATGAACCACACAGAACATTAGGAGAAGAAACAGGAAGTAAACGTATTAGGGGAAAGTTAAGATGATTGAGATTTTGAATGCTGCAATATTATGCTTTAAAACTAACGGTGAAGTATCTCTGTCTTATCAGGGTAAACTTTCCTCTGGACAAGTCAGACTCAGTATGCATCCTGCTCACGTCTCCTGTTCTGTACTTGTGTGTGCATGTAATTGTTGTGGCACAAATCTTGCATTTATACCTAAAGCATTACCTCTTGTGGATTATTTTACTTTCACAGTCATAAAGAGAAGATCTGATAGGTCACAGTATGAGGTTTCTTAGTTTGTTAAGTACAGATGTATTAAACACTTACAGAAAAATATCAAAACATTTTTTCTCTATCACATCAGAGTTCAATCTGGCCTAGAAATTTCAAGTAATTTCATGTGTACTGAACATTTTTCCTTCAAATTCAGAAAGCTCCTAGAAATGATCACTGATCACTCCTTTGCAAATTTGTTCTTATGCACATACTCTATGCAGGAACTCAGCCTTTTGCCACTTCCATTAAATTTTTCATTCCAATTTTCTACAGTGAAAGAGTATTCTGACTGTCCAGTCTGCTCAGTCAAGCAGCGTAAGCTCTCATAACTGCTGACAAAAAGGTCACTTTGCTAGCATTTTGTTATTCAGTGTCTATTGTAAGTCTTGATTTTTAACTCAACACCAAAATAAGTCATTTTGTGTTCTGCAGGCCTCAAAGGTTGCCAAGCTGCTTTTGGAGAGATTAAAATAATTTATTTTGAAGGTGATGGCTGAGACTCTTCGCATGTACTGAAAATACTGAATTGTTGTTATTCTGATGTCTGCCCATGGAAGAATGTACATGCTCTCCTCTTCCTCTCATATTCTAGATACAAGTTAAGATAAAAAATAAAATGGAAGGGGCTACTTTTATTAAGTAAAATCAGAGCTCCCCATAGGGAACCAGAGTTTATTCAGAACTGTAGTCTTACAAGTCAATCTCACGGTATTTTTCACAGAGGTAAGGTGTTACCCTCCACCTCTTTAGCCAACTTCCTGGTCTTGTTGCTAACATTTTTTCCAATCTGTTTTTTATTTCACTTTCTAGGATAAAGTCAGTCTTCACTGCCCATCCCAAACTACACTGTAGTATTGCAATTAGGCTGTTAAACAATTGCAACACGATCTCCTCTGGCAAGGCTCACAGAAGATCAACAGTGCAATCTGTGCTTATCATCTTGTATATCGTGCCACATCACTGAAGCTTTTTGCTTCTGCAGAATAGAGGTTTGCAGTAGGAGCCTGCAGGTCTTTTTAGTTGTGCTTGCAGTACCATGAAAACAAACACACACTGCTAGTACTCATTTTGATGAGAAAGGAGATCAATCTTGCCATCCCAGTAGGGTGTCAGAGAAACTGAACCCTCCCCACACCCTTCTTCCCCAAGACATTGGGCAAAAACCCCCCAACAACTTCTATTTCTTATTTATCATTTTAAGTAGATCATAGGTAGGCTAAACGCTCAATTTATCTCAGATTATTCAAACTGAAGTATTTTTTACGGCTTCTTGTGGTACTATGCCATGCTCACATATGGATTTTCTGTGAAGCAGTGTGAAGCACTGCAGACTTCTGCCCAGAGTTCTGCCTGCATGAGTGGCACTTCAGAGCACTGGAAAAGATAGTCTCTACTGGTTATATTCTGGAACAGATTCCAGCTTCTGCTTATGCAATTGTGGAAAGAGAGTGAACTGCAGACTTATTTTTAGTGGCACAGACGCACCTACTGTCTCTCATTGAGACTGGCACGAAGACACAATGGCACATTCCCAAACTGAGATAGCATCTGTCCTCAAGTGTTTTTCCTCTTTAAAAACAAGACGACTCTTTCCCTCTTTTTCACCTTCTGTCCTTCCTATTTTTAAGGCTTGGAAAGGTCAGCACATGGGCTCTTGCTGCCTACCAATCTAAGCAATGTTTGCCACAGATACTCCTCTAAAACTGGTAAAAGCAGCAGACGATATCAGGTTTAAAGTTCGATACCTTCATTCAGCTTGGAGTCAAGAAAGAAAACCTCCTCCACCTGTAAAGGCTTTCACTGAATTCAGTTTCCTCTGGGAATCTCCCCTGAGACATGCTATTTAAATCCACTAGCTGGGAGTCTTCGCTTCTGCTGACTCTGTGCCTACAGGGTGTAGCTGCTTTCCTGAGGCCTTACAGGGCCCATCTGTCCTGCCACAGAGGGACATTTAGGGTAATGGCATTTGAGTTATGGTCCCAAAACACTAAGATTTAGGTTCAGATTTGCATTAAGAAAAAGCAAGAATGGGACACAGCATATAGAGATGAAGTACCGACAAGCCAGGTACAAGTAAAACATCGAAGAAATGGATGCATTTGAAATGAAAGCACAGGACAAGAGTTTTGGGGGAAGCAACCGGTGATATGCCAGGTTTAAATGGGAAGTGGGGGTCAGTGGTGTTATCTGACTGGAGAACAGCAAACACAATGCCTTTATCTAATAAAGGTTCCATAAATTATGCTGGCAGCAATGGAGCCATTCGTTTGGTTTTGCTTTTACCAAAATTTAAGTGAATTTTAAAGAAAAGAATCATAGACATGGAAGGAAATAGATAATAGCAAATGGGACAAGACACAATCTGAATTTGCCAGTTGTATATCAGATTAGGCTGATTTCTTTCTTTGGTGAGATAATTAGTATTCACACAGGAAAATATGGCTAATCTAACATCAGAAAATTATTTAAATTGCTACCACATAGGAAGTTATTAATTAAACTGGAGAAGATAGGGAATACCTATGAGAATTGTAAACTGTAAGAAATGAGCTAAAGAGGGTGGATTGAAAGGGAGCATCAAGCTGGAAGAAAAGAAGGCAATCAGTTCCTCAGCAATTAGTTTTTGGTCTCATCTTACATAATGTTTTTGTTAGTATTTGGAGCATGCTGATGAAGTTTGCTGACCCTGAAGTTGGGAGGTATTTTGGAGATGTAATAGGATTAGAAAATTGTACTGGAAGAAATGAATGACCTTGCAGACTGGAGTAATAGAAATAGTTTGAGTGAATGTCCTTCTACATAGAAAGCTTATTCATTTCAGGACAGACAGTAAAAACTTCTGCTTTAAGGAATGGATATCAACTAGAAATGATGGGAAAGGAGAAAGACCTGGTTGTTTTCAAGTGTGGGATAGTCACTGTCCTCTCTTAGGAAAAGCATTTCTGTAACACTGCCACAGTCAGCCACCTTTGCAGTAGGACAGCACTTTTTCCTGCCAGGCCTTTTCCATACTGTCTGAGAAGCAGCACATTAGGAGGCTAGCATTTAAAACACCATGACAGGGCACTCGTACCTTTGAAAAGGAATTCTCTAAGGTTCCTGAAAATGCAAGGAGACATAGCACCCCACTGCCACTACTATTCTGATGACACTCAGCTTTTAGAGCTTTCTCAGTGACCATGTTAGAGACTATTTAAAAAGAAAGAAACCAGATTCTTGGGAACAAGATGTCAATGAGAAAGAAGTGCCAATATGCCATTCTGTGTTAGATCAGCTGAATGTGAGCCTGCAATGAAATCATATCCAAACATTTTATACATCCAGCCAGTATGCTTACCTTGGAACTAATTCTTCTTGGTCTCCTAGATTTTTCATTTATCCTGCCTAAACTCATCTTAAATAAAAGCACAGAATGTCAAAGAAAGGCAAACTGCAAGACAAGACTTTTTAAATTATTAAAGATAAGGGATGTCCCAGCAGAAATTCTGGCTCTGTACTTTGTAAGGCTGTCACATTAAATGTTATGAAGGGCCAGTCTGAAACTGGGGAATACATTTATTCTGAAATGAACTTCCAAAAAGACGAAAAAATTGTGCTGCTTCTAAGCCAAACAAAAGGTACATCTATTGAACTTGGTCTTCTGTAGCATAATCACATGGTAATGCTAGTATTAATTCAAGTAAATCTAAAGTACTCCCCTAAAATGCAAGAGAACTTTTTCCTTCACTTCAGACCAGAGCAGGACCCATTCTTCCCAAATATGAAGCCTCCTAAACACATTTCTGTCTCAAGGGAGGAGGTGAAAAAACACTCAATAGGGATGATCACATTGCTTAATACATTATTAAAAGGGTGCTCAAAGTGAAAACTCTAAAATAAAATACCTTTGGAACACAACCAGAGATGATATTGTCACCTAGTAGAATATGTAAAAATGCATAAGATTGACTAAAATATCTTTTAAAGATTAGTGAGAAAAAGCTCTTGATTTCCTAACAGAAGGAAAAACTTGAATTATTAATGAAGCTGGGATACTGACTGCTGTTGAAATTGAAAGTAGGCCTGCAAACTCAGACATCTGGCCCTGAGTGTGGCTACACTCCAAGTTTGGGAGAAGACAAGAAGAGAGAAGCTCTGGCAAACAGACAAATACACCTTTTATTGGAAATACTTCCAGCACAGCAGAGGATCAAAAGTTCCCCAGTTCTGTCTACCCCAGGGACACCCTATGACAAATGTCCCATGAATTACTGCAGGTTTCAAAACACTCCACAGCTGCTAAGATTAATCTGGTTTGTAACAAGTATTCAAAAAAAAAAAAAAAAAAAAGAGCTAGAGAATGTCCACGGTGTTTAATTACCAAACCGTTTATCCATTAGACACACTTTTCCCAAAACTCTTGTTCCAATTTTGCAACTTTAGCATATCTGAGCAGATAGCAGGCTGTTCAGGCATGGCTAGAGAACTCTGCTCCTTCATCTTCCGCAAGATGGCTTTGTGGGCAGTGTGCCCCAAATCTCCGGGCTCCAGAAGAGTACAATTCTCCAGACAACAGACTGCTGGAGCAGCAAAGCAGGCTACCATTCACTACCTGCTTTGTCGTTGTGATAGCCCTGGGTGGTGGGGTTGGTATCACCCCTACTGCTGAGGAAGGCCTCAGGGCTTGTGGGTCAGGTTGTTGCTGGAGTCTGTAGCAGCAGTAAACTCTCCCCTGGCCACATTCTTTCCTCATTCAGCCTTGGAAGGAGTAGGGCTAGATTTCCCAGCACCTCCCGCAGCCACCTTCCTTCTCTCTCAGCCCTGCTCCTCTCTAACCTCCTGCTTCTCCATCCTCCTCCTACAGCAGCAGTGGCCTGGTCCCTGTCCCACATCCTTGTGGTAGCAAAATTCAATTTTGCCTCCTCTATCTAAAAGTCCAAATGAGTGCTGAGCTCTGGAGGGCCTACAGGGTTTGGTATTGGGGACTAATATTGGTTTTAGTTTAATGACCTTTTGCATTTCAAAGGGAAGGGCATGACTTTCTGAACATATGCAATACAGAGTAAGACTGAGTCTTACTGAAAGACTGCAAGTCTCAGATATTGTTGAGATAAGGAGAACTTGAGTCAGAGAAGCAGCAATTGTTGATTCCAAAGGAGGTGGCATCTCTTCCGTGGGCTTTGTCATGGTCACTTGAGTACCCCATGTATTTCTGGGAGTGCACTTTGGGTCAGAAAAGCCAGAGGTTTCAGAGCTCTGTGGGGCTACAGGGCAGGAAGGGCAAGTTTCCTTAGGTGTTCCATAGAGGGAAAAAAACATGTGTGTTTCTGGCTATTAAAAATGATAGGGAGAAAACCAGCCTTACAGTAAGATACCAAAAAACCTAAAGCACTCCTTAAAGGACTGAAAAGATTGAGGGTAATTGGTAGGAGTTCAGTTTTCAACGAGGGAGTTTCTCCTCTTTGGACTTGGTGGCAATGCTTAGTTCCACATGCAGGAGGCCTCTGGAGCCCAGAGCAGCATGGGAATTGGTATGAAGTTGCATTCATACAGGACTTAAGTTATTTAGTGGTGATCCCATGACAGATTATGTACACCTAGGGTCTGAACAACTTCTGATTTGAGCATGACTGTATTACTATTTTGAATGCCTTATGCCAATTTAAACAGCCATAAAGAAAACATAGTCAAGCTCTAAGGTCACTTCACTGCTAAGGTGTGTTGTCTTCCCCACACCCATGTTGTGGTACCTCCTTCCATTTCTTGGTTGTTCACTTACACATTGGACACCCTAACTTGCAAGCTTAGGGAAAAAATGGCATCTAGAAAACTTAAGGTTTCTGCAAACCCCAAAATTTTGCAAGGAATTTGCACTAGTGCTGCAATTATGGAAGAGTTACTGGTCATTAGGAGAAAAACAGTGAAAAAATGCAGTAATGGAAACACTGAAGAGTTGAACTCAACAAGATGAACAACAAAGTGTACGATTTCTCTCTCTAATCCTCTTCCAGGTAAACATGTTGAATAGATACATTTATCAGATATGCTTTACTAAGTTGTCATTAAACTGAGCAACTAATGTCAGGGTTGGGTCTCATAACCAACAGTATTGGCTTCACGGGCTGGCATACAACCGTACAAGGTAGTCCAAGTTGTACAAGGTAGTGCAGAATAAAACTGAACTCTGCCAGCTCACAGTCAAACTTCTGATCAGAATGAGGTTAAAAACTAGAACAAAAGGCAAATTAAATTTGTGCTTAAATCTCATGAAACGTGTTGAAAACTAAAACATACTGAAACAGCTCCTTTTCACCTAGAACAGAGAAATTTGTATTCTTTTCGTATACAGACACATAAATAATCATCAACATGCATGCAGAACAAAATACCATAGACAGTGTGAATAAGTGCTGGTTTTAGGAAGCCTGGCTTCTCAGATGCTTCTTAAAATCCCAATTAGCATCTACCTTCCTGTCACAGCATCATGACTCTGAAGAATCTGACCACATGCCTCATTTGGGACTTAAGTACTTTGAAAGTTTTACCTCCCAGCAGCACGTATCAAATTCAGACATTCCTTCCAATCCTATTGTCGCAAGTTTCACAGAAGTCCTGGTATCACTGCCATTCATGATCATGTTTGGCTTGAACTGAGCTTTTGAATTTCCCTGTAGCTTGGCAGCAAAGCTCAAGCAGCAGAACAAGGACTGTAAAGTTGATACACGTGAATAGACATTTTTAGGAAAGGGATAAGAATACTTTACAATTCAATAGCACACTCACCTGGATCCGGGGTTTTGATTATACTGAGATGCCAAGTGATGCAAACCACAATTTGCTTCTGTTCTTTCCCCTCAGAGACCTGCACTATATGAGTGAGATTATAGGAAAAGGCTTGGTGTGTGAATCATTTGTTTGAAGGATATCATTAGCAACTTGCTGTGTTCTCAGTCGACTGCCTGTTCCAATCCATCTATGTATTTCTTAAGGGTTGTATACTGGTTTCATTTTAGAATATTCCTTTATGTAGTTGTCTGTAGGAAATGAATTTGCTATGCATATTAGTCAGATTCTTCAACATTAATATACATTAGTTCCAACTTCTTTTCTAAGTGGAGTGTGACAACAGTCTTTTCTTCTCCTCCACAGTCTTTCTGGGGGGCTAGACAATTCCTTAGTTTAACTGGATATAATCTGTACTTTATAATAGTTCTAAAGAACAAGAAAGACCTAATACTATGCACAGCAGGCAAGAGGACTTTTCTTACAAGAGTCCTCAGCATTGTTGTTGTAACACAGTGTTAGTGCTGTAATAAACTCTTTTTGGGTGAGTTCAAATATAAAACAGTTATTTTTAAAAATAGGTTTCCACTCCCACCCACTCTACCAATTGCTGTTCTTGAGCAGATGCAGAGTTGGTTGCTGATACACAGAGAAGTCCCTTGGTAGTACATGACCATATTACATAGAAAACGGGTAGCAACTCTTTAAACAGATTGCAAATCTTCTTCCCTGTTTATCTTTCTTTTTAAAAAATTTTTTTCTTTTAAACAGAAACCATAAAAGCTAAGATAAAAGCAGTGCACAAGGGTAGCGAGACCTTGCATATCTGCATGTGGTTCATTTCTAGGTGAGAAATGCAACAAAAATATCACCATAAACCCTAAAAAAGTATATGCTTAGAGCACATTAGCACCAAGCTCTCTCAAAGCGATCTACTTTGCAGTCTAAAGGGTAGAGAAATGGTTTTAACGGATGGACGACTTGGTGGGTAAGGAATTGACTGGATGGTTGCACTCAAAGAGTTGCAGTCAATGGCTTGATGTCCAAGTGGAGACCAGTGACAAGTGACATTCCTCAGGGGTCAGTGTTGGGACCAGCGCTGTTTAACATCTTTGTTGGCCACATGGACAGTGGGACTGAGTGCACCCTCAGCAAGTTCACCGATGACACCAAGCTGTGTGGTGTGGTCGACACGCTGGAGGGAAGGGATGCCATTCAGAGGGACCTGGACAGGCTTGAGAGGTGGGTCCCTGCAAACCTCATGAAGTTCTACAAGACCAAGTGCAAGGTCCTGCACCTGGGGCCGCGCAATCCTGTGCACAAATACAGGCTGAGTGAAGAATAGTTTGAGAGCAACCCTGCAGAGAAGGTCTTGGGAGTATCAGTACATGGAAAACTGACTGTGAGCCAGCAATGCATGCTTGTAGCCCAGAAAGCCAGCCAGATCCTAGGCTGCATCAAGAGAAGCGTGGCCAGCAGGTTGAGGGACGTGATTCTCCCCCTCTACTGTGCTCTTGTGAGACTCCACCTGGAGTACTGTCTCCAGCCCTGGGGACCTCAGTTTAAGAAGGACATACACCTGCTCAAGTGGGTCCAGAGGAGGCCACGAAGATGATCAGAGGCCCAGAGAACCTTCCTTATGAGGACAGGCTGAGAGAGTTGGGGTGGTTCAACCTGGAGAAGAGAAGGCTCTGGGGAAACTTTATAGTGGCCTTCCAGTCCTTAAAGGAGGCCTGTGGGAAAGATGGTAGGAAACTCTTTATCAGGGAGTGTAGTGATAGGATGAGGGGTAATGGTTTTAAACTGAAAGAGGGCAGATTTGGATTAGATGTAAGGAAGAAATCCTTTACTGTGACGGTGGTGAGACACTGGAACAAGTTGTCCAGAGAAGTGGTTGTTGCCCCCTCCCTGGAAGTGTTCAAGGCCAGGTTGGACAGGGCTTTGAGCAACCTGATCTAGTGGAAGGTGTCCCTACCCATGGCAGGAGGGTTAGAACTAGGTGATCTTTGAGGTCCCTTCCAACCCAAACCAGTCTACGATTCTATGATTTACCCTGGTCTCTAAAAAGCAGACCCAAAACCACTCACTCCAAGGCAATGTAATTTAGTTGTACAGAGCATCCATTTGCTCCCTGACTTTTTGTTAATTAGGAAAATTTTTCTTGGAAAACTCCATCTTGTAAGGCATAGCGCTTGCGTTTATGCTTTGACCTTTATGCTTAGGGTCCCTGTTAAATAACACTGTTTGTGGTCCTGAAAAATGCTGGCAGAGCTGTTCTGTGACAAAGGCAAGAGGACCTGAAAGCCACTGCAAATAACTCTGTACAGAGAGAGGCATAGGTGTTCTAGCTGTTAGTCTCTATAGTCATGATCTGGCGAATTGCTCATCATTGATTTCAAACAACAGGCTTTATATTGCCTAATGCAACAGCTTTCTCTTTGATTTTTGTAACTGAAGGCTTTTACAAGTCACCACAGCTGAGCTCTGCTACCCAGTATGCAAGGGACAGGGAACCCAAGCAAAAAAAAAAAAAATGGTTTTAAGCTATTCATGGGAAAAAATTTAAGTTGACGATCAAGTTAGTTTTTTTGGTAATGGTTTGAAGTTACTTATTTACACTATTCACATTTACACAATACAAGAATGTGCACATAATACCTTCCTCACTTTTTAGGGAAAAGGGCAACTTTCTTGTGGCATATTAAACTCCTAATTTTTCCTGGTTTAACTTCCTTTATTAGTGCAATGAAAAATAGGCATATATAACTAGGGCACTGTGTAAGCATACTAACTGTATCTCGAGTTTCACTTCTGGACAACAGGTAGTGCAAGCACACTGTATGTTATTTCCTGTGCTTATTAAATTCTGTACCATTTAATGTTGTCATTTCAAAAAAGCTTTTCAAGTATTTATTTCAAATTAATTAAAAATGGAAATATACTTGTGTGTTCTCAATACACAAAAAAAAAAAAAAAGAAAAATGAGGAGGAAGTATAACATTTTAATGTGGAACTCTACAAAGCTGCTTTTATGATTCAAGTCTTTTTTTCCTGGGTGGCTCAGTACATACAGAGTCAGACTTCTTTCAGCTGGCAAGCACTTTCTTCTAATCAATTAATGAGAGGCAGTGTTCAGCTCCTCTCATATTTGAGCCTTCTAGATCCTGTGTTCCCATACTAACAATATTTTTCCTAATTGAAAGCAATCTGGGAGCTTGTTGGGAGTAGCACTAGGACTGTGAGTCCCCAGGTTGACTTTTGCAAATTATTTACATATCTGATAAATTAGCCCTTTCATCAAGAAATACAATAACAATGTAGGAATCACTTTTAAACAGGTATGTCGTGAATAAGGTGAACTGTAGTCTAAAGGAATATGTATACACATCTGTGTGCATATGCATTCACATGGGCAGACACTGTGTGCATGGTTTTCTGCTGAACTTGATGTTTGTTTCCTTTGTTTCAACAGTTAGAAGACCACTTAGGATTCCCAGAGGTTCCTATCAGAATTTATTCCAAGTAGTCATGCTTTTCAGCCTTGTGGGACTTTTGGCACTTATGCTCAGTGAGAAAGATGCTGTTATAGTTTGAAATACCTCAAACACTGCCACACAAAGTCAAACTTTCACATTTGGAGCTAAGGTTCAGAACAATTTCAGACTCTGTATTCACCAGTGTAGAGAAAATGAGAGTGTCTTTTCCATGCAAGGTGTCTGTCTGAGTTGGATTTCTGTTCCCCCTTCCCTTATGCATTGTGTCTTTGTAACTGTTACTTTATACAAAATGCTATATGATAAATTTATTTGTCCAAATGCTAGTTGAAGTTGGGAGTTGACCTTGTCTTGGCTAGTTAAAGTCTCGAGAGGTGAAAGAACTGGTGAAATCCTGACCCAGATGAAGATAATGGTTTTGCTCCTGACATTGAGAGACAATATTTTCCCCCACCAAATTTTCCAAAAGGAAGAGCTATCTGTGTAAGGGACAGAGTACAGATGCATGTTTTGACATGTACTATCTACTGGTATTAAGCAATATAGTCAAACCAACAATCAAAACTAACAGTTGTGTTACTGAGCTGGCTCAAATCATATCTAGGGAGAAAGGGGGTCAAGAGGGGTTGGAGATTTTGTTTTAGGGGATGCCCCCCCAACAGTTTTATAGAACTAATCTAATTCCTCCCTAATTTCACTTCAGTTGGTACATACAGACTCACTAGTCTTCATTTTGCAGTAACTCCACTTTTATTTTTAAGCCCATCACAGATAGAATTAATACATGCATGGCTTTGGTAGTCCTATATGAGATATTAAACTGAAGCTGTGATGAATGATCCACAGCTTTTTTGCAGAGCCATATTAAATATACAACATTTTCTTGTATTTGCCAGAAATTTTCAGACTTGGTCCTTCAGTCCAAAAAGCAAAGGCAATTGGAAGAGCTTCAATGTCTATCTAGTCCTCTGTGCAACTGAAACAGATGTTTAATTACCCTCCATAGTGTCTACTGATAGCAGAAATGTTTTTGTAGGATAGAGTTGATCCGGAATGCCCCCTTCTAGAGGGAATGTACCTCCTGGCATCAGACTGATGGAGAACGTGTCTGCAACAGTGCATTTCGGCACAAGCATGTCTTGCATCCTCCTTCAGAAGTCCAAAGCAAAGCCAGGCCTCTTGAATTGCAGCCCTTAGAGTGTTATTTCCTTTTTTCTGTACTGTGTGACACATCTATTTGGTTTCCCTTTGTCCAATCCAATACAGTAATAATTCAGGAAAATAGCATGTTCCTAAAAGCTAATATTGTTACAACTGGATAAACTGAAATCCATTTATTGCTTTTGGAGACACTTGTTTAAAGCTAAACAACTCTCTTTGTAGTCTTGAAAGAAGTATGTGAGGAGTGTCCTTTGTTCATTGCACCACTTGACAGAGAAGATATTGAGATATAAAAACTTTCATAAACATTTCCAGAAAATTTGTATTTCTGTTCTTCTAAAGTGCACTATTTTCTTCCCACCTTTCTTTATAAATACAAGAAAAATATGCTCAAATAATACGATGTTAAACAGCCATGCAATATCTGTGTAGCTTTGGAAATGTGTGCCTTGTAACTGATAGAGGCAATACTGAATGAACAGCACTATGATGATATCACATTTATCATGCTCATGATAAACTCCTTTGCTATTTATGAAGTTCTGTGTGATTTGTGTGCAGAAACCATGTTCTTTCTAAGACTATATGCACCTGTATTAGTACAAGGCCAGCTAAGCAACCTGTCATACATTCAAATAATTCTTAGTATGCAATAAAGTTAGAGCTTTATGTAGATTTATTGCAAGTATTCAAATGGGTACTTAAGTGTCATATACAAGTTTGACTTTCTCCAGCACCAGAGAAACTTTTGCAATATGCCTACGCATGTGCTGCTTGCACTACTACTACACCTCCTGATGGGATGAGATTCATAGCAGAATGTCAAACGTGCTTAACTAAACTCAGTTGCCGTCTCACCTGCCATATGCTACTAAGGTATGCTGGTAGTAAAGTCTCCAAGTATGGGCTGAATAGCAGTGTCACTTATACAAGCCCAAACGGTTGGTGTGACTTCAGAGCAGCTGTATATTCATAGAATCATGTAATGGTTTGGGTTGGGAAGAGACGT
Organism: Strix aluco; assembly: GCF_031877795.1. Lineage (NCBI taxonomy): Eukaryota > Metazoa > Chordata > Aves > Strigiformes > Strigidae > Strix > Strix aluco. Next base: position 58,408,041 of record NC_133933.1, on the reverse strand, counting down.
CAAAGATCACCTAGTTCTAACCCTCCTGCCATGGGCAGGGACACCTTCCACTAGATCAGGTTGCTCAAAGCCCTGTCCAGCCTGGCCTTGAACACTTCCAGGGAGGGGGCAACAACCACTTCTCTGGACAACTTGTTCCAGTGTCTCACCACCGTCACAGTAAAGGATTTCTTCCTTACATCTAATCCAAATCTGCCCTCTTTCAGTTTAAAACCATTACCCCTCATCCTATCACTACACTCCCTGATAAAGAGTTTCCTACCATCTTTCCCACAGGCCTCCTTTAAGGACTGGAAGGCCACTATAAAGTTTCCCCAGAGCCTTCTCTTCTCCAGGTTGAACCACCCCAACTCTCTCAGCCTGTCCTCATAAGGAAGGTTCTCTGGGCCTCTGATCATCTTCGTGGCCTCCTCTGGACCCACTTGAGCAGGTGTATGTCCTTCTTAAACTGAGGTCCCCAGGGCTGGAGACAGTACTCCAGGTGGAGTCTCACAAGAGCACAGTAGAGGGGGAGAATCACGTCCCTCAACCTGCTGGCCACGCTTCTCTTGATGCAGCCTAGGATCTGGCTGGCTTTCTGGGCTACAAGCACACATTGCTGGTATTATTCTTCACCCAGCCTGTATATGTGCATGGGATTACCTCAACCCATGTGCAGGACCTTGCACTTGGTCTTGTAGAACTTTATGAGGTTTGCAGGGACCCACCTCTCAAGCCTGTCCAGGTGCCTCTGGATGGCACATCCCTTCCCTCCAGCGTGTCGACCACACCACACAGCTTGGTGTCATCGGTGAACTTGCTGAGGGTGCACTCAGTCCCACTGTCCACGTTGCTAATGAAGATGTTAAACAGCACTGGCCCCAATATGACCCCTGAGGAATATCACTCGTCACTGGTCTCCACTTGGACATCAGTCCATTGACCGCAACTCTGAGTGCAGCCATCCAGCCAATTCCTTATCCACTGAGTGGTCCATACATCAAATCCATGTGTCTTCAATTTAGAGAGAAGGATGTTGTGTGGGACAGTGTCAAACGTTTTGCACAAGTCCAGGTAGATGAAGCTGTACCCTTGCCTGTCTCATAGGCTACGCTGTGTTGCCACATCAGTTTGCCAGACAGTACTGCTGCACTGCGATGGAGCATAACAGCACTGCATTGCTGGAGCAATCACCCCCGCTCTCAGTGCAGCAGTGTTATATATTAACTCTGGGGCAAGTGATCCCCTCATGGAGGCATATGTGGGAAACAAACTTGTGTGCCAGGCTGCTTCAATAGGTAACTGCAGGCAGAAGGAACAAAGATGCTATTTTAGTTGCTAATTTAAAAGACATCTGGCAAAAGAAAGTACCTGACTGATGGGGATATGTTTCCCTTACACTTAGGCTGGAAATGTTCCCATTAGACTCTAAATCCAGAAGACTGGCTGTTTCTTGTTTCATTAGAATGATCAAGAAGGAACCTGAATATCTAAAAGTGTATTTTTTCCCTCCCCCTTCATTATTCTCAGATTGCATATCTCCAGGATGCATATTAAATACAATGTGCTTTTAGATGCTGACAGAAATGTTATTTTGTGGGTGGGTGTTCTGTGGACTTAATTAGCTGTATACTATATCTGGACTCAGACCAGCCAAACCTTGTTCACCTTTTTCAAGCAAGACCCTCTGAATTTGACAGGAATTAACTTGTGCACTAAATAAGCCAGATTTTATTCATATCAAATATATCAAGCAGGGCATGGAAAATTAAAGGTCTTTATTACAAACCTTTTTCTGTCTTCTCAATGTCTTGCACTTGTGACACCAATTATTTAGTTAAAATTGAAATTTTGAAATATAATTTAGAATTTTATTGTCAGTTCATAAAGTCTACTCTCTTTTCAGGTCTGACTCATTCTTCCCACTTAGTAATAATCTTGCAAGAGTGACTCGAGTCGCAACTGAAATACAATTTACATGTAAATTAAATTAAGTATAATTATGTTTCATAATTACCACTTGCAACTGAAAACGCCTTTTTCAGAAACTCAATAGAAATAATTCCTCAGCAATTTCTTCTTTGTAATTAAGAGAAACTTGGTTAAAAAAAATAATAATCCTACTAGCTAGACATGCCTTGCAGACAGTACTTGCATATGAAGTGATATCATCTGCTGCACAGTAATTTAACTCACACCATTTTACAATCGCCTTTCTGTTTTTGAGGTTTCTCATCAGTCAGTTTGCCTCATTTTTGAGATGGCTGTATATAAGGGGAGAATACAGACTCTGTGTCCTGGGTTTTGGTTTGTTTTTTTAAAAAACTCATTGGCAATGCTGTCAGACATACCAACCTCTACCCAACAGAATTACGTGGAAACCATCATTTGTTCCATAGCTGGGATTACTGAAATCAAGAAGGAAAAAAAAAAAAAAAAAGCAGCATTTTCTGCTAATGACTCTTCACTTCTGTTACCACTTCAGGCCACAGGGAGTGATAATCCCTGGAGCTGGGAGGTGCTGGAGGCCATTAGATTTTCGACACTGAGGAAGGAAGACTTCCTTCAACTTTCAGGTGTTCACAGTGCTTCCTAAAGGATGTATTAGTGCCACATCAAGGGGAAAGCAGAAATCACTTTGAGCACTGCAGTCCTTGATGGGAAGAGGTTGAAAACGTTTTTACCTTTCTCCATGACCAGGTGTAAACGACAAGAAAGATATATTCCTTCTCCTCCTTTTCCAACCTCCAAGTTTATTTGCTGCATTTTAACTTTAACACTCAAAGTGATGATTTCAAGAAGGACTATAGGGAGGGGAGACAGAAGTATGCTTGTAGAAGCAGACTATCAGGTGCTAACATTGCAGTGTCATTCAATACCAAAACATATTTGTATGGTAATCTTATATGGCAGAGACAATCAAGATGGTAGTGGGACTCCCTCAGGTGCATTTTGTTTTTTCCTTCAGAGTGCCTCTGAGAAGATATAAACTGTCTTTGACCTCTTTTCCCAAGAAGCAGCCTCTAGCCATATATTTAACTTATCAGTCCACATTTTGAGAGATTGTTTCAGTTTATACAAGGTTTGAGATGTCTCCGATGGTTTTCCTCCACAGCCTCTGGACACTTGCAGTCCCTTTGCTTTGTAAGGGAGAGAAGTTTTTCCTAGTAATCCTAGTAGATGTATGCTCAAACCTTAAGTTACTACCTCAGAAAGGCCATTCACTTGGAGATCAGAACCTTCTTCCAGAAGCAGTTTAGCATTTTATGAAGAGAAAAATGATGTAGTCATACATCAGGAAAGTTCAGACATGATATTTAAAGAAGCCAGGCATATTAACACAAGTGGGCATTTTATATTTAACAAATAATAACTGGTTGCCTGACACAACAAGATGCAGCTTGTAAGGATGTTTATTGTGGATTATACATTGAGACCAGTGGACAACACTGGTTTTGCACAGATCAAAAGTAAAAAGATGGCATAGCATTACCCTACACCTGAACAAACAGCATGGCTTAACTAGCAAATGAAAGAAGTAGAGGTGTCTTGACCTATCTGCATAGATTAATCGTACCAGAGGATTGCGGAAATTCTAGTCTTTCAGCTACACCCCCAATTTTATGCACCCAGTTTAAAACCATCTATGAGCTGGACATGTAGCCAACCAATAAAGAAAGCCTGCTCCACAGGACAATCTTTCACATCCAAATGTAAGCAACATCAGTGCATGGGAGGAACCAAGCATTCGAAGTACTTTCCCTCTGTGCATCAGCTACAGATATCCAAAACAACTTGCCTAGACTGGTTTCAGAGAACAAAGTTCAGGCAAAATAAATCCTATTTCACCATATGTAGTGAAACTTACATATGAGCTGGCAAATTTAACTTCACTAGAAGTCAAATTCAAGTGGCTGAAAAGTCCATCACAGTTTCTCACTGGTCTACCAACAACTGCAAGCCATTAAGGCATAACACAAAATTAAACGATCTCACTGAAAAGTAAACTATTACTTGCAACAGCATTTATGCTGGTATTAGAATTAGAGTCCAGCACAAATGTTATGATTCTATGACCACTGAAAGGTCAGAAAGTCCTTGTAAATCCATGTCTGATCAAGGAGAGGAAAATGAGAATAAGACAGTGATTGCAAAGTTTTCTATGAATGCCTATACACTGTATTATGTAATACAGCATACATACATGGAAGTGCTGGTCATATGTCAAGACTTATTTACAGGGAACAATCATATTCCCTCTTCTCAGATGACAGCAGTAGCTGGAGGGACTCAGGCATATTTGCTCTGGTTTGGCACTGCTCTCAGAGGGGTGCCCGCAGTGGGTGTCCTCTGCACGACACCCTGCCTGCTATTCTGGTCACAGCACAACACAGCATTAAAAGCTGGTTCAAATACTCAATATTAGAAATTCTATTTTAGTGTTAGAGAAGAGCTCACTGAATAAAATTGAACTAAAATGCTTCAACCTTATCGCAACCAAATTGTGTTTTGACCTTCCTGAGATTAAGCATTTCAACAGAATCTAAACAAAAAAGTTGGTTTTGGCAAATGAACCTTTTCGGACTTGTGATGCATTCTGACCACTTTTAGTGTGCAGACAGGGCATAAAGCATGCTGCTAATGGGTCAGTAGGATCAAAGCATTAGATGTAAAACCTGTCATTGCTAGGAAGATAACAGCACATTTGCCTTTATTCATCTTGTTCCTAGGCATTTTTCTTATCTTTCACAGGAAGACAAGGATATATGTGTAGTACACAAGAATGTGCCCAGAAGTCAGCTGGACTCATAGCATTAGGAAAGCAGATATACAATGAGGGGTTTTTAATTACTTTTAATAATTACATTTAAACCTCAGATACAGCTCTTCTGGTGTTTTAATCAGCCTTAAAGATGTAACTGCACAGGACCATTCTGGTTCAAATAGGTGGCAATATTTCGGGATGTTCACATGCAGAGAGCTGCTACCAGCAGATAATATTGCCTGTGTTTCTTAGTAACTGATAAAATTGTTAATTTATAAGCAGGAAGCCTCACTGAGTAGCCTCAGCTTTATGTTAAGATCCCCCTAAAGATATGCTCCAAGATATGCCATATACAACCAGAGGAAACAAAGCGCCAGTTAGACCACCACTCTCCCTAATTGCCTGTTTTAGAATGACAAAATCAAACAACTTCAAAGCAAATGATGCAGTTAGGAATTAAAATAATTTCTTATGTATTTTTGAATTCTCATACTTATCTTTTCCTTTTTACCTAAGGCCTGCTTGGTGCTTAGCAACTATGAGCTATCTGAAGTGTTCATTGCAGTCACTGCCATCCAATGAGACTTATAGAAAAACATCCACAGGTTATGGAACAAGCTCATTAGGAACTCTTTTATTATATGAAGTCATAAAAATGATACAGAATTAGCCAATTCATTCCATGTGGTGCTACTGATTCAGAACACAAATTGCCTTTTATTCATGTGTACGTATATTTTATACATACACAAAATATGTGTGTATATATATGTTTTTTTTTTTTTCAGTGTTCAGTGAGTGCAAAGGGCCTAAGTGAGTACATAACTATTGATGATATCTAGAACAAGTTTCAAGGTAAAAAAGCAAGGGATCCCTAACCCGATCACTCAGAACTGAAAAAAAAAAAAACCCCAACTTTTCTTCCTCACAGCAGAAAAATTACTTGCAAAAAGTCAGTACTCTATGTAAAATTAAAGAAAAATGTGTTAAAGGTATAGCTAAAAGAATTCCATCCATACAGTCAAAGCTGTGTAAAGCCCCTCTATTAAAAGCACAGGGACAATAAATACCATCTACTGAGAAATCCTTGATAAAGGGAGCAAAAAGAGTTCAATATTGGTACATGGTACATTAACAGAGGCAGCCCTCAGAAAGCTGAAGAGGTGTGTCCAAATGAGCTGAATAAAAAGGATCATGAACTCCTGCAGATTAAAACCTAAATACACAGTGAAGCAGACAAAAGTACTTTGAGGAACAATTGATAAAAGGTATCCATAATAAATCTACTTTTAAGCACATGAGGAGCAGAAAACCTGTTGAAGATTACAAAGAGTCAATTGATCATAATGTAGGGGCAGAAACCTATGAAGAGAAGACATGTTATTTCTTGCACTGCTGTTCATTCTGGGAGAAGCTGGGAAGATTCCCATGCCAAAACAAAAAGATGGTGGGGGTCTTTTGGGGGACTTTTTTTTTTAGCAAGCAACTCAGAGGAGCTGTCTGAAATTGAAGAGACTGTAAAGTTATGGAACAAACTGACAAAATGAACTTGAATTGCCAAGACCAGATGGTATTCACCCAGGAACTCTAAAGGAACTCAAGGATGAAATAACTGAATTACCAAGGATAGTGTGCAGACTCTTATTGCATCAGTACCTGAGGAACACAAGAAATGTAACATCAATTTTTAATGAACAGTTTCAAGGGAACCCCAGGATTTTTGACCTGGTATTTGTAATGGGCAAGTAAGTGGCAACTTCAATTAAAAAACCCCAGAATTAATAGGCATCAGAATGATCAACTTCAGGAATCAACATGGGTTTGAAGACAAGTTATGCCTTGCAAAACTATATTTTGTAGCAGAGCAAGAAACTTTATGGATAAGAGTGATAAAGTTGGTAATATCTACTTAGATTTCCAAAAGGGCATCTTATTAGAGTGGTAGAAACAAACAACTACAGCATAAAAGAGGAAGTTGTTAGCATAGACAAATAATCAGTTGAAAGGAGTGGAAACAGAGGTTGGAAGTAAATGGTCATTTCTTGCTGACTACTGATTCTACCTGGACTCATGCTGGTTCTCATCCTGGTAAAGGATCTGAGATATGAACAACGAAGTGAGCAAGTTTTATTCTTTTGTAAATATTATTAATCATGAGGGACAACAGAAAAACAGAAGGATCAGAGAACTGACTGGACAATAAAGGAGCAGGGGAAATTCAGTGTAGGTTGCAATAAAGGATGCACAGAAGAAAAAGCACAATCCCAGCTTCACATATAAGTGATGGCTCTTACCACTGAGCTGACCATTACCACTCAGAAGTGGTATCGTGAGACTATAACAGAAATAGGAACATAATATATAAGTATATAAACGTAATAGGAAGCCTCATGAAAACACCAGCTCAATACTTTGCAATGCTTAAAAACTTAAAGTTTAGGCACTATGAGGTGATAAATACAGAACAAAATGAGATCATCATTATGCCATGGTTCATTTGGATCATGAATATTATGCACAGTCTCCTCATCTCTTGTGGGAATCTGGAACAGATTCAGAGGTAGGAAGGAACAAAGAGTAAGGATACGGGATTGGACTGCTCAGTCACAAAACCAGAAATGACCAAAGGGGATTATGGTAGAGGTCTATAAAATGAAGCTCATGAATAAGTTAAAAATGGATTGTTTGTTTGCCCTTTTTGCCAGTAAAATAAATGAGGCATTAAAGAAAGCCATTTGGAGCCAGGTTCACAGCAAACAAAAGGATAAGGTTCATTATACAATATTCCCTAAAACACTTATAGCTGTAGCTGAGAGAATATTTGTGGTTACCCATGTTTGTACTGTTTTCACTTTTCCACATGCCTTCATTTGTGGCCACGGTAGTAGTTAGGATAGTAAACCAGATGGATCCTTACTCTGACCTGTAGTCTCTTTTCTATTGTCATATCAAGTTGAAGATGCATATCATCTCCCTTCTGGATTAATTCAGATACATCTAAACTACAGATCCAGAACAGCAGCTTATCTGGATTCCAGGATAAATATGGACACTGCTTACCACAAATCACAGCTTTTCAGGAAGGTGGTATCATGGTTCTGAATATCATCTCTACAAAAGCATGCATGTAACTGATGACGAAATTTTAAAAAGGAGACAGATCTCTTGAAATCAAGGCAATAATTATTTCACTGTGCTTTCCTCTTGGAGATTAACTATCAGATTTTCAGTAGCTAAATATCAGTAGAGCTTGTCATTTCCCTGCAGCTCCCCAGGAATACCCAGCAAAGAGTCTCAAAGGGAATACTGGTGCTGTCTGTCCTCATTAGTTAAGTAATGCTTGAGATTGTTCCTGGGAATAGGGACATGATGGTCTATACTGTTAAGTTGTTAGCATAGTCCTAACAAAGAGCATCATACCAAAAAGTCATAAGCACACTTCTAAACCTATGATGTTCCAAGGACCCTTGCCAGGTCAGTTTGCATATGGACATCCTACTTTGAGGCCAAGGGACTTTTCCATCAAAGAAGAGAGCATGTTGGGAGGGGGGAAGACAGGAAGGGAGGCAGGAAAGACAAGGTAAATAACCTCTCTATTCCTTCATTGCCATAAATCTGTACTCAAATTTCACGCTACTGTTGCATTTCCCATCCCACATATTTTTCTTTTGCCTTCCTGACAGCATCCTGGCAAGCCCTGTTACCCAAAGTCTGTGGTCTTTCCTCTTAACTGGTTTAAGGGCAGCAGCCCTTCACTCATGCATTTCTCTGCTTGAAACCCCAAAATCCTCCTCTTTTCCCCATTGCCACATCATCTGCAGCTTCCCCAGTATATGGAAAGCTATGGGTATATGAAACAAGGCCAATTTTGTTTCATTGTTGTTCCCTGTACAAAGGCTAGATAAGCTGGCAAATTTCAGGAATATTCCAGTATCTGTAGACATGAAGTACTAAGAAGCCATGTTTCTAGGATTAATATCTATTTAATGAACTACACTTTCAGTTTCCTACTGTCACTTGCATTTGAGGTAGTATGTCTAGCAGAACTCTACAGTGACCTCTAGATGATATGTAGCCTACTCACCCTTCCAGCTGAGTATATTTCTGACTTGCCTTTTTCTGTCAACTTCCAAAGTGGCAAAAGACTTAACTGAGACTATGTGCTGCATAACACATGTGCTATGTGTCCAAAAGCTTGTGTGACCAGGGACAGGCTGAGTGTACAGCTGTCACCTGCTCCAGGAGACAGCTATGCAGCTGTGAATGGTATGTCACTGGTATATAGTAAAGAGACAAGAGATCAGCAGTCTCAGTCTAAAGTGCATTTCCTTTTGTTGCAGATGAGCATTACATGATCTATTGATATAGATGAGCTGTCTAATATCCCTACCACCCTCCACAAACTTCTGGAAATCACATTCATGAAATGCATGATTCCTCCAAAGCCAATGAGAAGCTGTGGATGAAGGAAGGTGTGTTTGTCTGATTCACACTCTTCAGTGATTTTGGCAACAGATTTGATCCTGCTGAAATCCTGACCATGATGGAGACTGAAGCCTTTATGCTATTAGTATTTCTGTTGCTTACTTTGCAATGAAACAATAATATACAAACTTTCGTAAACGGATCAAAGGGCAGCAAGATGGGTTCAGTCCAAGCTAATCAAGTAAACTTCAGAAATAACATCATACACCACCAACACCACATTAAATAGCTGAAGAAACAAATTTTTGTCTCCAGATATAAACCAACAAATAAAATCCTGATAAAACTTAATTATTACTCCTTAAAAAAACAAAAGCCAGTCTAGCTTCTGTGTGAGGACGCTATGGTTTTTTCTCATCTCATTAGAGGACACTTGAAATCTTTCCCTTATTTCAGCCATATTTATCTCAGTGTCTATTCAAGCCTCTTGGACACAGACTCAGTACTAGCCAGCTGAGCCTTCTTTCCAGCTCTCCTGTCCTCTGCTCTTGGGAAACTCCACCCAATTAATATAGCTCAGTTTATGAGCATATGAGGCCACTAAGAGTGTTGGTCTTCTTGTAGTTCTTATGCAATGTAGTCTGGCATTTACTTGGACATGATGAAAGGCCCTTTTGCACACCACTTGAATACAAATATTCTAGCCATCATGCAGAAAATCCGTATTTTTTGAGGTAGCCCAGAAATAATATCAATCACTGGTTCACTCCTAAATTGTAACACTGTGGGTACTTGTAGAAGTTACACTAGCCCGAGTAAAGGTGATTTACCCTCTTCCCACATATGTCAATATATAATATAATCCCACACGTAGGCAGGACCTCACTCCAGTTGCTCCTTCCACTACCATGAGCAACCTGTTCTGAGCAAATCTGTTCCCTCCCTTCTTCCCTGCAGCACAGAAGAGCACCTAGACTTGGAGAAGGCTGAGATTCCATATCTAAACAGAGTTCAGGGACTCATGGCAAGATAGCCCCTCAAATCCTCTTCCTAACCTTGTGGGCAGGGAATCCAAAAGAATTTTCTTGCTGCCAGAGGTACTGATTTGCAGATATACAAGTATACACCTTCAATTATGGCGTTTGGTGTCCCCCCCCCCAACTTGAGAGCTGAAGAATCCACTTCAGCCCAACCTCTTCCCACCCCAGAGCCTGGCTAATTCCAGGGCAGTTTTTACACTCTATCCTGCATCTCCTGTTCTTGAATAGAAAGGGGACCTCTTTGCAGATGCAGCTCTTAGTCTGTCAGTTTAAGGGAGAAAAAAAGAAAACCAAAAGATTATGCGTTGCCTTCTCGACAATCAAATAAGTAATTTTTATGCCAGTTTGGTTATATTAAGTAAACATGCTGAAATGGAACTGATTGACCATGTTACATCAGACTTCAAAATCTGTTAGCTCTGCTGTAAGAGTAAGAGCCTATATATTTACCTGCGGAAGTTTTATTTTTTGCAAAGTAAACAACAGTTGGGCAATTTAATTTCAAGCAAAGTGACATTTGTTGTTAAGATTTTTTACATAGATTCCTGCAACAAACTGAAATTTAAAGTCAACATTTTCTTCTTGGCAAAACAGCCCTGGATAAAGATGAATAAAACCTGAGATAAGAATAAAATTGAGATCTACATGGAAAAGATAATATTGTTCCCTCTCAAAGAGCTTAAAGATTCCCAAATCGGAAGTAGTCTGTATGTAAACAGAGATTTAGATAGGGGGGCCAAGTATCTACTTTGTTCTGGGAAAGGGTTGTAAATCTCTCTTAACCAGAGGCTTGACACCAGGAAAAAATATTGTCAGTGGCGGAACTGAGGACTGAGAAAGGACAGAAAAAACTGCTTTGAGTACAAGTGAAGACTAGGTCTTTTCTAAAAATACTCCTAAATAAAAACAACTCACCTCCACATCAGTTGGATGAGTCTTGAAATGATTGAGCGCCCCTTTTCTTTTGAGACTGAAATGTTTTGGTTTATGGTTTTGGTTTTTTTTAAATAAAATATGTTGAGAGATTCTGGCATGAAGTCATTCTACTGTATTAACTTTACTGTAAAGTTAATGTGAAAAGACTATAAAACCACAGAACTATGCTGAACATTAAGACAGGCCAGGGAAACCATAATTTTGGAAAAAACAGCTCCTTCAGTAAATAAAATAATTTAAACATAATCAGGAAAAAAAGCCATTGACTTGGCATCCTTTATGATGAATGAGGTTCAGCTAGATCCAAATCCTTTTCTTCCAGCTGTGAAGGAAGCGTCTTGGGGTAGCATGACTTAGCCCTCTGAATAATATCGTAAATATAAAGAGCTTCCTCGTTGCACCATAATTTTTGCAGCAGTGCACCACTTTGCTTCTTGTACATGTCAAAAATTCTGTCCTTGTTACCTCTTTCCAGCATTTGCCAAGTGTTTAGAAACCAGAAATCTATTCCTGGCCTGTCCACTCTCCATGGCTAACAGTGGTGAAAGACCAATGGGGTAATCACTGCACTACTCACCTGAATCACAAGGGTTTTCACAGGGAGCCTGAGGGTTTCCAGCTCATATTCATGGGCACAGAGAAAAACTTGAGGAACATTTGGAAGGCATTTTAAGAATAAACTTCTTTGCAGTACCTTCTTAGCAAGCTGATAAAATGGGGTGCGGTAATTATTTACCATTTCAAAGAAAACAAACCCCACCACCCTCCCAAAACTGCAATCACATCCAAGTTGCCTACTTGTATTAGAGAGCATGGGCTTTATCTTCCAAAAGCTTTCTGGGCTCAGCAGCACACATTTAGGTGCCTTTTCATTAAGGCAGCAAAGGTCTATTAGCATATATGTCCCACTGAGATTTTCTTTTGGCCAGAGAACAATTACCTCCCATATCTCTGAACTGTCATCCAGCCTTACAAAAACAGCTTCCCACATGTGTCCCACAGAGTTTTCCAAGGGAATAACTCAGTGTGGGGAGGTCAAGCCATCATTTCAGTAGAAGATCAATTCACTAGAATAATTATTTTCAGACAAAGCACAGAGTTCATATTCATGTCGGCTGAGATCATTGTCAGTATTACAGCAGCTCCTACTAGGACTTGCAGTCCCACTGTGCGGGATGAGGTACAGAACAAGCAATCCAGGAAGAACACAGCATAAATGGGGTCCCTGTAAGTTGCAAGAAGCAGGGGACGGAAAATAAACAGTACATTTTTATTTCTGCCATCTAGGAACTAACTCTAAGTTGCATGTATTAATGAAGTATGTGATTTTGAAATGTCATACTATTGGGGTTATACTCACTAAAACAGAAAGCAAGAAGATATTAATGAGAGAGATCACCTGCCTACACAAACAGGAATTCTGCCTGGTTTGGCCCAGTGCTATTAATGAAATCAAGACAGGAAAGACTGGAATGGCATATGGTTGACAGATGCAAGCATGTAATTTGGTGGTGCAGTGGAAAGAATTACTCAGTACATCATTATCAATTTAGTATATTCCAATTTCTCAGGAGAAAAAGACCTCACTTCTGGTTCAGCCATTTAGAAGTTAACCTTTTGATGAAGGAAAAATGTGTGTGTTGCTTTTCAAGTGTAAGCTTTAAGCATAAGTTACAGCACTATCCAACAAGATGGTTAGAAAGGACTTTATGAAGTCACATAGTGTGTGCTCAGGTCCAGCTTCAGACTTGTCATTTCTGATTGATGTTTGTTCAACCTGTTCTTAGAGACCTCCACAGCTTCCCAAGTCTAAGACAATATCTCATTATAGAATCATTAAGTTCAAAACGACCTTTAAGATCAAGTCCAACCATTAACCTAGCACTGCCAAGTCCACCACTAAACCACGTCCCTAAGCACCACATCTACACATCTTTTAACTACCTCCAGGGACGGTGACTCAACCACTTCCCTGGGCAGTCTGTTCCAATGCTTGAAAACCCTTTTAGTGAAGAAATTTTTCCCAATACTCAATCTAAACCTCCTCTGGTGCAACTTGAGGCTATTTCCTCTCATCCTATCGCTTGTTACTTGGAAGAAGGGGCTGACAACCACCTCACTACAACCTCCTTTCAGGTAGTTGTAGAGAGTGATAAGGTCTCCCCTCAGCCTCCTTTTCTCCAGACTAAATATTCCCAGGTCCCTCAGCTGCTCCTTATAACACTTGTTCTCCAGACTCTTCACCAGCATTGTTGCCCTTCTTTGGACACACTCCAGCACTTTAACATCTGTCTTGTAGTGAGGGACTCAAAACTAAACACAGTATTCGAGGTGCGGCCTCACCAGTGCTGAGTACAGGGGGATGATCACTTCCCTAGTCCTGCTGGCCACACTATTTCTGATACAAGCCAGGATGCTGTTGGCCTTCTTGGCCACACTGCTGACTCATATTCAGTCAGCTGTTGGCCAACATCCCCAGGTCCTTTTCTGCCAGGGAGCTTTCCAACCACTCTTCCCCAAGCCTGTAGTGTTACATGGGGTTGTTGTGACCCAAGTGCAGGACCTGGCACTTAGACCTGTTGAGCCTCATACAGTTGGCCTCAGTCCATCGATCCAGACTGTCCAGATCCCTCTGTAGAGCCTTCCTACCCTCAAGCAGATCAACACTCCCACCCATTTTGGTGTCAACTGCAAATTTACTGTGGGTGCATTTGATCCCCTCGTCCAGATCACTGATAAAGATGTTAAGCAGAACTGGCCACAATACTGAGCCCTTTACTTTACTTTTAGATTGTTGTTTTATTTGGGTTTGGGGTTTTTTTCCTAGCACCTGATCTCTATCTCTGCTGTTGCAATGAAAGTTCACTGAGCAAAATGCTCAATGAACTCACAGGTTTTCTCACTCTGTTTTTGGAGGGTTGGGATCAGATTATTCCTTCATGCTTTGCAAAAACAGAAAAACCCCAAAACACCCTTTCATACAGAGAATCCAATTTGATATCTCCTTCTATTTTTTAGCTGAAACATTGATAACCACATCCAAGGAGAAGCTTATCTAGAGATAAATTTTCACCCAACTCAGTTTCTTAAAGACCATGTTTCTCTAGATAATTCACAAGAATTTCACTTGAAATAATGTCAGAAGATCTCTTTCCTTTTAGGGCATCATCATGCTGTTCAGCCAGAACTCTAAGTTCACAGATAAATACTTAATGCACTAGCTAAGTTAACTGTAGGCTATGGAAGATGGCCAACAGATCATTCAAAGTATTTTTCATTATTAAAAATGGTAGACAGTGACCCTGTATGTCTTCTCTTTCTTGCTCCACCTTTGTTTTATAGGATGCATCTCTTGGAGGAAAGCCCAGAAAGATTATGGGATGGTGGTATACAACTAAACAGGTCCACCTCATTTTTTGGCCAGTGTATTTCAGTTCAAACCAGTCTCCTCCTTCACATCACTGAAGTTGGTACTTGACTTTCACTTGGCATTGCAAAGCAAGCAGCAGCTTGAATTCTGAGTCATCTGGCAGGGATACTCTCTCCAAAACAGTAAGTTCAAAGTTTCATCCTCTCCACCTTTCCTGTCTATTTTTCCATCCTTTTAAACATGGGTGGTTGTGGAAGAGTGAAAAAGGAATTCTTCTGTCAGAAGTGAATATACAGCATACATTTTGTTTTCAGAAGAGCATGAACTGTACCCTACATTAACAGTTTAGCTATCAATCTCAATAACAGGTATAGGTTTTCTTGCCTGGTAAATCACATACACCCTGGAATATTAAATTACAACAACCTGAAAGCATAGGGAAATAGGATTTGATACCTAGAGCCAAGATCCAGTCTTAGTTTGCTTAAATTTAAATTACTGTAATCAATTATTTTCCAAAGACTGATTTATCACATTTAGCTGGTTTAGCTGCAAGTATTTGCTTCACTGGTAGCTAATATACATGTTTATATATACACATTTAACAATTAGAAGAGCACAATTAGTTGTTATTTCCTTGGGTTTTTTTCCTCTGCTTCAAAACGTAGCTCTTAATCAGATATTTAGCTGTGTTTAGACCAAGTAGTTGGTGTATTCATCCAGAAGCTTACCTGTAAGCAGCTAAGAGGTGATTCTGCAAGACCTGTACTTTCTGTAATTGCAAAAACCTAAAGGCAGAGTTGCAGTTCACATATCCTTCACAACCTGAGCGAACCAGCTGAGTCCCAGAGTGAAGTGAAATTCAAACAAAAGCAAAAGGACACATCTGCTAAGTATTCTCTTTACTCTTAGCTGAACCTTTTCTCAGGTAAGCAACCCCCACATGTGTGCACATGCACTAGCTCAGATATCCGTATCTCTAAGAAAACTTGCTAATCCCATGTTTTTACTGCATCCCACACCTGTTTTTTAATCTGATTTCAGAAACACAACTTCTGTACCATGATCTCCTGTGCATACAATACCATATTACTGTGTGCAAATCCCAGTGTTGAGAGACTTGTTTCACTAGCAATGCATCTGGCCCTTTTCAACTAGGGTATACAACTGTGTGACCTGTAGTGAACTTTCCCTGTATAACTCATAGGCTTAATTTTCACCCACCCCCTCACCCCCTCCTCATTAGCAAGCTGCCCCAGAAGGGAAAAAAGTGGAGAGAGTGAAGTGGCAATGCTTCTGCCTTGCTGAATTCTGCACACGCCCCAGCTCAAAAGCATCAAAGGAGAAGAGAGTCTGGAAAGTGCTCTTGCAAAGCTGCCTTTGTGCACTGGTTTAGATTGCAGAGGAATAGGCCAGATACTGCTCTTGTTAGCTGTTACGCTCCCCAGCTGAAGCACAACTGCTCACATTTTGGCAGCTACAGAAAGAGGCTGTGACTGGCACCAACATCTGAATCTGAGGAACAGCCTTGAAGGAATTTGCTTGTTTTTCCTTCCATACAGCAAATCAGATAAACTCTAGTTTAAGCCTGATGATTTACGTTAACATGTCATTTGTCTACATACCATGAAAAAAAAATATTCAAGTTTAAAAAGGGTCATGTTTGGGGTCACTACTTTTAACATCTGGAAATGAATCAGCAGTTTTGAAATTACACATACAGACCAATCAAGCACTACAGCAAAATATGACCCGGGACAGCTTGCCTCTCCTGTAAAAAAGATCATGAGCCAAGGCTCTTGTCTAAAAAGAATCCTTGGGTATCTCAGTAGAAAAGAAGTGATTAGGGATCACATGCCCTTAGGCTGAGGTTTGCAAAAAAACTGATGATACAAGGCTGTGCCAAACAGAATGTCTGTGAACAAATCTTCCCCAGGAGGGGAAGGTGCTGAATCACAAAACAACAGACACAGGAGTGAAACCCTGTGCCTTTATCCTAAATGTACAGAATACCTCTGCAAGATTTGGGATATTATTCAGAAAGGCTGTTCCCGAGCCATCTCCTTGGATGATATAGCCCTCTACTTTGCCTAGTTCCAAATAATGACATCTTTGAAAACCTAATCAGAGGTGTTGACAGGAGGAGACAAATCCTGTGCCAGACCTGTAAAAAGGCTACCACCAGTGCTTAAACAGATGTCTCTGCCAGCACAGCCTTGATGAAAATAGTCTCTAGAGACCCACAAGGTTTACTATGCCCCTGGCTTTTACATACCATAGACCTGGGCCTCCACACTTCACACAGGAAGCTGTATCCTTCAGTTTTGTGGTGTCCCAGGGCCTCACCAGAAAGGAGTCCCTGGCTAGGAGACAACAGTCCTCCTGGCAGTACGTGACACTGTGACTCCAACCAGCTACAGTGTGCTATCTGGACACATTGGTGGAGAACTGCAAAAAAAGTTCAAAAGTACTGGCCCTATTCAACCTTCTAATTGAGACTGCTCAGGCAGGTATGTGTTGCTTGGTACAGGGACAACTGTTGCAGCTGAAGAACTGGATTCTCACTTGCATTCTCTTACATCCAAAAGCTTTATCTGGAGCTTTTACATAATCATTTTTACACTTATCCTGTCATATCCTCGTTAAATGTGGGGAGGTAAGATAAGGCAGAATGATTAAAGAACTCCCTTTTAAATTGCAAGTTGGCTTTGGCCATGAACCATTCACATTAACCCAGAGATATCTGATACACATCCAGACAAAGCCTTGCTGATAACTTGTCCCAACTCTTTATTGCCAAGCAAACAACAATCCAGAAATTAGTACTTTTTCATTCAAGTAATGCAGTCATTCCTCTTGTCCTGCATGCAGATAATCTGGCAGCTATGATGAAAAGACAAATAACTAGTTGGGCTGGGTGCTACCAATGAAACTCTTATAAGGCTGAAACAATCAAGTCCAAAAACCAAGTATAACAAGAAGAGTGGTATACACTCTGCTGTCTTCAAATGCATAACACCCCGGGTGATAACAAACAGCTGCTAGACATTAAGGTCATGCCTACTTTTTAATCTGTTCCAAAACATAGACTGAAAGGTTTAAGCATTATTACCTTGCAGGTCTCATCAAATGAATACAGAAGGACCATTGTTTACAACAGCACTTCACTGCAAAAATGTGTGGTTTCCCCCACACCTCAAAATTGCAGCCTCTTTCTGTATGCACAGGAAGACTGCATTTCTTTCAACAAAAATTACTGAACCTACCAAAATTAGGTAGGAATACAAACCCAGAACTGGACAATGACTGAATAGGATTTTTAAAGGATGTTGGGGTTTTTTTTGTAGCTCTTTGTTCATTGAAAGAGAAGATAGAGATGCTGAGAGTTTAAATACGTAATTGCCTAAAGGCATATGAAGGAAGCCATGCAAGTGAGTTGTTTCCAAATTATTTTAGCAGGTTTTCAACCTTGCAGTTCTTATTGAACATATGCTCAGCACATTGTGCAGCAGTGCTCCTCTCATAATTTAATAGTCTGTAAATAGGGATCTCTGTAGCATTCAGTTCCCACTCCTTAGTGCCTTGGACATCATTTTGTCTCATTAATTCATCTAGTAGTTAAACAAAACTTTACAGAGAAGGTAGTGTAAGAAAATATTGGTTTAGGTGCAGAAACTCATAACTAAAAATAGAAGTCTATTACATAGTTGTATTTTTCTTCCCTTTTGTGTATTGCAGCTTAGTCCATGTTACCAGTTTCCCTTATTGTCCACCCCTGCCCTAATCAATGATGGAGCAAATATTAATTAGTACAGGCAAACCTAGGACAGATGACAAACAAGCAACAGATTTTTTTTTTTTTTTTTTTGCAAGCAGATTGAGAATATAGCCTGTGTTCCTCCTG
Organism: Strix aluco; assembly: GCF_031877795.1. Classification (NCBI taxonomy): domain Eukaryota; kingdom Metazoa; phylum Chordata; class Aves; order Strigiformes; family Strigidae; genus Strix; species Strix aluco. The sequence continues at coordinate 58,389,622 of NC_133933.1, read as the reverse complement.
CAGTTTTAAAGGTCTTTTTCAGTTCTTTTGATTTAATAAATTTCAGAGCTGATGAACAATTTGGCTGCAGAAACCAAGAAAACCAAGAGCCTAAAGCATAACATTAATCAACTTAACCATTATACAAGTCCTTATTTACCTTTGTCTTTTTTAAAAAAAAAAGCCACAAAAACCCTACAACATATCTTGCAAACTAGAGAAAACTGTGACCACTATGGCAACACACAATAGATTATAAACAGACTATAAATAGACTGATAGACTGCTATTTTTAGAGCTCTGTGTTTCTTAATTGCCTATAAACTTACCCAGTTGTGAGCACTTTGTGAAGACTCCGATGAAAGAATGCACTCTTTAAATTTCCACAGGGCATAGAGACTCTACATTATATCTTGTGGATGGGATGCTGATATTAACTGACAGAAGCAGAAACAGAGCAAGACAGACATTTTTAAATGAGAGAGGAGAGGAAGTAACCCTGCTAGCTCTCCCCTCATCCCCAGCTCTGCTCCACCTGGCTCAGATGTGGCTCACAGCTGTGAGGAGCTGAAGATGCCCATCAGACCTCAACCCTCGCTGAATTTCAAATTGCCTCTGGTGGGACCTTGATCTCTACAGATTTGCACATCCCAAAGAGAACTGGAGCTGGATAGGAACATCCTAGTGAAAATTCCTAGAAACCAGCTTTTGTCCTCACCAGGCATAGATCCCACTGTAGATTTATGTAGCATGCAGCCTCAGTCAAATAGTAAAATCCTTTTTACCTTAGGGACAGTCATTCTGAGTCAAAAAGTGTCTGTGTGTCTGCATCTGTGTGCCTACTCATCATTAACAGACAGATTGAAGTGACTGATGTCACAATTTTAATAACAGAAGCCAGAAACACCAGCAAAACATTGACAAGTGGAATTTGTTCTCAGAGGTTTTACAAGACCCTTAGGAGAACAAACAACCTTAATGAAGACAGACACAATTATTGAGGAAATTACTGGGTGTTATGCACTGTTTCTTTTGGTCCATGGCACCAGTGAGGTAAATGCTTCAGACTGGACCAGCAGTCTTCTGAGAGGTGCTGCTTCTTCCCAGGGAATGAATAACCACCACTGAGTGCCTCATGGCCTTCCCTTCCTTGCCAGGCTCCTCTGGACACACTTCCCTGCCTGCCTGCTGTACCTGTCACAGCCCTTCTCATTTTCCTCCAGTCTTGCTGTCCCTGCAATGCTCCACGAGGTGTTTCTACCTTGGCTTTTCAAGTGCTTCCACCATTTTTCTGCTGGTGAGTCTACTCTTGTTTCCACGGCCTTCTCCCCGTCCTCTAAAGTTCCTCAGCTTTACCTCAACTACCCTCTTCAACCTGTTTTTGTGACGTGATGACCATGTATTTTTAAAAGCTTTTTTTTTTCTGCTAGAACTGAAGCACCCGTTGGTTTTCGTAGCTCAGGTTGATTGCACACGTTTGCTCTTGTAGTGCCCTTCCCTATCAGTGCTCATGGGCTCTGAGACGGACTCCATATGGCCCATGCACCAGTATCCTTGAAAACATCAACTTCCCGGTAGAGGACAAGTCACTGACAAAAGGTATGGCTATTTGCTTTAAAGTATTTACTTACTTCCTCCTTTTTTGGAACAGAGGTACTCAGCGTGCAAATAACTTCCCTTCTCAGGAATTTGAACAGTTCTCTAAGGCCAGATCTGTCTCAAGTATTTTCTTTGGTTTGATAGGTGAGGCGAGAAGCCAATGCCTAATTTTTGGCCAAGGACATTTCACTAGAAAATGAACAGCAATGCAGAATTTATTCAAAGATGAGGCAAGCTTTGCACAGCTGTAAAAAGAAGTTTTATCACTATGAGTAACAGTGCCATCTGCTGACTCCTGCTATAACCATATTGAGAGGGTTCCATAATAGATAATTAAGCAATAAATTTTTCCAAAATCCAATATCTTTTCACGGAAAACAGCTGCTCTTAGGGGTTTTTTAAGTCATCTTGCAGGGTTCTGGAGTAAAAATAATTTTCAGTGTGACTTTTAAAGTCAAGAAATCCTCAGCTGTTTTCCTATAGACCTGAGAGACAGCAGTCTTTTATTAAATATTGCTCTGATGTCTGTAGAATATTTGAATTACTTTACATTATTACTCAAAACATCAGAAAGGTTTGCATTGCTCTCTCCAATTCTCCACATCTCTAAGTGATTTTCTGGGCCTGATGAACAGAGTGCCTACCTTTCCAGATGGAAGCAGGACCGTTGAGGTTTGCAGACAAACTCAAAGCAGCAGTGTCTGAGGGCAGCTATTTGGGAGAGAAGCTACTGCTTTTTGGAAAATTAAAAAAAAAAAAAAAAATCCTAGTTGTTATGTACACTGAGCCTACCAGTCGCAGGAGGCTAAAACTCAATTATTGGTCCCAAGGGATCCAACACAATGGGAACTGATGTTGATGAGATCCATTTTAGGTGCCAGTGCCCAAAGTCCTGGTCACAGCCTTCTTCATGTTCAGGCACATTAGCTGTTTTTTTAAGCTGGTGATCAGTTATTTTTCAACCAAAATGTGCTTGATGGAGCACTCCTTTCTAAATAAGGAAAATTACTTCCATACTTGTACCACCCTTGTTCTTGTCAGGGGAAAGCTTTTTGTCTACCAATCACTTTGCCACAATTAGTTTCATGCAAAAGATTGTAAGATAAACCCCTAAGAAAAACAGAAGGTAAAAAAAAAATCCTGGTGTGAGGAAGCAGAGTATAGCTGCAAGACCTGCTGAGTCAACCCAAATCCTCATGCAAATGATGCTTTATCACATATTTCTTAGCAGTCCAGAAGAATTTGCCTTTCAGCCTGCTATTGCTAGGCTGATGTGGGCTGGCTGCAAACAGAAGATGCGATCTGCTGCTTCTTCAGATGTTCCTTTCCTGCCACCCCAGATGGTTGAGTAGCATCTACAGCTTATACACTACAGAGACCTTTACTGTGGGGCTGGCATCACTATATAATACTATCATCAATTCTAAAACATTATCATATCATCATATCAAGTTTGTTAGACAAAAACAAGCAGAAAATGCAAGCAAGGCAGATTTACTTGTCTAATCTTTATTCTGTGTTAATGTGACAAAGCTTGGATGGGCTAAGCATATGTAAATTATAAGGCTGAGACAAAAAAAATGCAGAAAATAAAGAGCAGAAACTGCATACAAAGTCTACCTTAAAGATTAGGGGTAAGTTTTGGGCTTGTACAGTGTTGGGTTTTGTGTGATACAAATTCTGAGATTATGAGGACCACAGCAGTGGCTAGGGGTGAGTGTGGGAAGGCAAATAGCAAGCAAATTTCTGAGAGCTGTGGCTGCCAAGGAGGGATTTCACTGAAGGCTCTGGCAGAGGTTTTTGGAGCCCTGACTGAGATGCTGTTAGAGAGTTTATATGAAATAATTAAATAAGAGAAGACTAAAATTAATAATCCCATTGAATAGAGGCCTTTGACTACGTAGCCATGCACACTAGCTTGCAAATACACTGGAAAATGTTTATGTGGTAACCTCTTCTTCTGGGCCTGCTCCACTCAAATCACTGAGTGTTCTGTAATTCCTTCCAGCGGGGGTAGGACACAACTGACACTGGGCCAACGTTCGTATGTGTACATTGCTGCTTCCATCTGGTAATGTGAAAGGAGGCTGTCTGCTTTTCCTTCCAGACTGGAAAAGGGAACTTGGGAGGTAGATTGAACTGTCATAATCAGTTTGATGGTAAATGAGGCAATAACTCTATCTGGCTTCACTTTCTCCCTTTTTCAGTAGTATTTGCTGTGCACAGAATTCATCTCTATTTATCAGTTTTTCTCGTCATCTGGCTTGCTCTTTCAAACAGGAGAGGAAGGAGGGTTTTGATGGTTAAAGAGGCCCGGTTGAGTAAATGCTGCTTGAACATCCACAGCCAATCCAGTCAAGGGTTACTTCATGTGTCTTTCAGACTGTGATCCAGTGAGTACACCCCAGCAAGAAACATGCTATTTTCTTTTCAGTGTGACATTTCTGACTCCTGGTGAGCTTTTTACCCTCTGAAATCACTAGCAGAATTCATCCCTGGAAAGCTGCTACTCATGCAATTCATATGTGTTCCCGTATTTCTGCAACGGCCCGCCTTACTCTTCTATATCTCATGTCATTGTGAAGGGGGTCTTCAATTCATCACATTTTTCAAATTAATTTTGATTTATAATCCTGTTCTCCAGCATATCCAGCGTTTAATACACTTATGATGATGTCACCTGTGACAAGATGCTGGTCAAGATGCCTTCTGTGCTGGCACTTCAAAGATCCAGGCTGGACTGCCAGCCCGTGAAATTACTTAGAGGGTTGGGAAAAAACATAACTATAATTCTGGAGTTTGTACTCAGGCTTACTGGGTAATGAGGTCTGTTCAGCAGGAAGAAGTGGGTAGGATCCAGTTCTGCCCACACAACCACGTGATAGATACTGGTCATGCTGGGAACTGTGGAAGGGCACCTCAGCTGATCCATGAGAGATCCAGGAGAATGGTTCTGGAGTTCCTCCCAGGAATGCAGGAAATGTCACACACCTGGACTTTGACAAAATCCAACCCAGATGTATTCATGAGACCTATATACGTCATTCTGCTCTGTATTAGTCAACAGTGACCCTGGGACCATGTAGGAGTGTGTGGGCCAGGTGTGGGTTGGCTCTTCCAGCTATATTTGTACATGCAAGGTTCAGTGTGTGCCCCCAGAGGTTGGCCAGGTACCCACAGAGTCTTCCAAGGACTGTCAGTGGCATGGAGTCTATCTCAACATTTTAATTTCTGTGATGAGCATATGATGCCTCTCATCCATAATTATAATTTTTTATATATTTTGATAGGATGAAAGACAGAGTTAAACAGTTGTTAATTTAACTGCCCTCTCTTAATTTCTCACAGAAAACTCCTTCCTGCTAGAGACATTTTTATACCAAACAGCTTTAATGCTATCTTAAGCGTGACAGAGCCAGCCTCAGCAACTCCTGAACCAAAATATTTGAATCCTTTATTCTTCAAAACCTCCTTTCTATGGTACCCTTTATAGTGGTCCACTTATCTGCTTGTAGTGGTAAGAGTGTTCATGTCTCCTTCCTTACCAATACTCACTTCTGTCAATCCACCCTGTTTCAGTTGTCTTGCAGGACATCATTGTATACTGATTTACATTAACAAGAAACTGGTGAGCAGGCACAATGGTTTTAGGTACTGGTAATCATTTTGACTATTTGAAAGAGTTCCTTTTCCTTGAATGAATTATAGCTGGGATTTTATCATGATCATTATTGCTTGAAAATAAATAAGCCTTTTTTAACCAGAAATAGAACTCCCTGTGGACCTCCTGCTAATCTGATGACAGGACTGCTACCGGCTGCTTTACATGAGGAGTGAAATCAGTGTAGTCATGGTACAATGAGTTCTACTACTGTAATACAAAACAGGCTCTTGTGCAGATAGATACCTGTCTGCAATATGAGTGGCAATATTCAGTACTGTCTGTACACAGTGGGAATTTTTCTGTTGAATCCATATAGCAGAGTAACTTCTTTTCTAATTTCTATTCCAATCCATTTCTCCATATAGAGGTAAAAAAGCGCTCAGTGAACAGGTCATTCCTAATATCTATTGCCTAACAAAATATCTGTATGATGGCTTTTGATCTTCAAAGTAGACAAGGACTATTAAACATACAACACATCCTCACCTGGAAAGTCTCACCTGTAGCCAGGAGTGGATCTTGGATTTTCCTTCCACAGTTGTGATCACCTCATGTGCAGTATATAGAAAAGCTAAGGCTTGGGGATCTGAAGAAGTTCAGATGTGGGGTTCCAGTCCCATCACACATTAGTACTTTGATGCTGGATCATACTTTTGCCCATCATGGAGATAAACGACTTTGGAGCTAGATCTACAGTCTTTGTTTATTATTTTTATTTTGTTGACTGACTCTGAAATTTTGATTTATCAGCCTGAGAGAATCACAGATACTGTGTTATGCCCCTGTACTATTAACTAAAGTTGTCTGTTTTTTTAACAGAATATTGCAGTGGAGATAATACAAAAGACAAGGCAGCAGTCAGTATGCTGCAGAGGTGCTATTGTTCTGGCACAAGTTTTTGTTTTATTTTTGGATGTTCACTGAATTCATCTTTTTGCACTTCAGATTACACAACACAGAAAAAATCAGCAAACTGAAATTCTTCTCCTCTAATACCTGTGTGTGATTTTAATCCCCAAATTTCTATTTATAAAACTGAACATAATTTAATCAAAAAGAAGAGACTGCATCTACAAAGATTAATAAATTGTAAAAAGCTACTTAGCTACTCTGACTAAGAAACTACTCAAGCTAGGAACTACTCAACACTTAAAACTGAATCCAATATATTTAAATTTACTACATGCACAAACCCCATTCAAGACTATAAAAACTAACCACTTATTCTGGACATTTAAAAAAAAACCCATAAAGTGAGTCAGAAATATTTGCAACCCTCCATTGGCTCATTACAACCGAAGAGTTTGGGATTTTTTGTTTGCTGGTTCTTCTTTCTTCATGGCATCTTCTGTAGCAAAGCCTGGCTGCGCTGAAGGCATCACTCAGTGCTTTGCAACAGCTACAGGGATACCACGTCCCCACATCCCTGGTGGCTCCATCTGTTTGCCATGGTAGCAACCATGCATGAAGCTGGTACTTCTTCTTTATAAGTCAAGCCTCGCTATTGGGAAGTAGGAGACGGTGGTGGGAAGACATGGAGGCAATGCCCATAACTACCAAACTGACCTTGTTCTTTCAGTCCTCTTCCTGCACTGAACATCAGCAGCATTGTCCATGTGGGGACGTTGTCCAGCTGCTTAGGTCCAGCCCTGCAAGCAGAAGGGCTCACCCTCAGGGTGGGGCCACATCTGAAGTTGTGCATGCACCATGGTGCTCAGCAGCTCCTCGCTGCAGATGACTTCAGATGCAGCCCTGCTCTGAGGCAGCTTGGGCCTCTATTTTTGTCCCTTCTCATTTGCTAGCGAAGTCATGAACACAAGATTATTTCTTCAGATGTCAGCAATACCCAGTGATTATTCCCCTGATCGTTTATAACCGTTTAGTAGCTGAATCACTTCCCAGCCAGCAATTGTGAGCTCCGAGATGGAGGCATCTGTTCACACAAACTGAGGTGTGGGAACGAATTAACTCTAGGTTTGGAAAGGGGCAAGGGGGAAGGTGGAGACTCATTTTAAATACAAGTATCTCAGGCCCCAAGGCAGGCAAGACAGTACACGAAAATACCCCACACCACCCTGCAATGCTATTTGAAATGGACTTCTCAAAATCACACAGAAGCAGTTTTTGAATTTACTAACAAAAAAAATCACAAACAGCAGTAAAGCTGCAGGGTTGCACCTTATTATTGTCTGTTGCCAGTCCGGTTCAAATCTTCTTTTTGTGGCTTGGCCTAAATAGTTTACCAAATTCTGTCATTGTGCATGGCAATATGATTCGATATTTGTTCTGGTGCAGAAAGCTTTCACTGGTGTGAGATGATTAAGGACTCATCAGTTTGGAATTGCTGGGTTCTGCTGGCTGAAGTGCCCCTAAGCCTTTGAGCCACTAGACAGAGAGCCCTGTTGTTTTTTTCCATTTCTTTTGCTCTCCTATATGGCTGTTTGCTGTATTTCCTAAATGCAACAGACTGCCTCTCAGCATCCGAGCTGGCTTCCCACCCCTCCTTCTCTGATGGAAGCCTATTCAAGAACAGTTCTCACAAGCCTTCCCCAAAGCTGTTATGTGGTCAAATAAAAGCTTCATGGTCAAACACACAATCAGCCACTTAAAAGCATCTTTACTAGGGGAATACTCTGCATTCCTGATGGCAATTTTCCCGAGGTTAATTAGAATATGTCCAATTTTCATTGTATTTCCATCATCACAGCTTCCCTGCAAGCTGCTATAAAGCAGCACAGACCTTTACAGCTCTTACCTCTCATAGTGACAGTTTTCGACTTGGCAAATAATGAACAGGGAGGGGAAAGGAGGAGGGTAGGCAAGAGAGGAACATGGTCAAGCCTGAGGCAGAAGCAACAGTGAGAGTTTGTAACCTTGCAGAATTCACCCAGGAGCCTTACCCCTGCAGCCATTCACACAAAATCTTTCCCCTGTAGACTAATGCACACTCCCTTGTGCACCCCGCAGCCAGTGTTAGATACAAAAAAGACCAAACCCCCAAACAAACAAAACCCTTGAGGTTTGACATAACTTGAGAATAAAAGAATAGAGCCTCAAAACCAGATTTTGCAACCTATTTCTTGCAACATGCCTGATCTGGACACCTCCAGGCTCTTTTGAAAGAATTGCCACATATTTGTCTTCAGTGTGTAATTGCCCTCACAGTGAATATGTGTCAGCATTCCCGCAATCTTTTATATCTGTGTGCATTAGTGTCAGGAGCTCTGAGGGAGGTTAACGATTTCTTGCCTCCAAATTCACAGGAACAATAAACATAGACATTTTGCAGTGTGGTTTGGGCTTAGGTTTCTATACGTGGTGCTTTGGGTCTGCATTTCTTTAGGTCTGCTAGCCCCTGGACAGCCAGAGTCAGAGCAAACTGCTGTGCTCTCCAGCACATGCATGCTGTGATGCAATTAACAGTTACCACCTTTTCCCTTCGAGGTTAAGAAGTAGAAGCAGCAAATTAAATGTTGCTCCACTGCTGCCGTTTCTAAAGCCACAGGAAGACTTGCACATGCAGCTGACTCTGAACGAATTTTCATAGCAGGTCCCAAAAAAGGGGAAGAGGTGGGGGCTCTGTTTGTCCTGATAAGGGCTCAGGAAACAGGAGGGTTAAGCAAAGGCACAGGCCACACCACTGCACTTTGTGGGGAAGAGAATAGAGCCTCAGGCCACTTGTATCCAAAGGAAACACAAAACAGGGCTGAAAACCTTACAGAGAAACCTCTGCAGGGGCCTCATTTTCAGCCCATGCTTCAAAGCAAGATGGCACAACTGTAGGATTTGACTTTGGAGCAACAATCCTGTGCAGGACAGGCATTTGGTGTGCATTAGGGCTGGAGATGAAAAGTTACTGAGACTTACTGTCTTCCTTCTTAATTAATTGGCTTATGAGTAAAATGAACTAATGCAAAAGAAAACTAGACCTGTCTTCCCTTGCCAGTAGGTTGTAACTTCAGTGGCAGTAGAGATGCCTCTTTTCTTGGCTGACAACTTTTGAAAGCATAGGGAAACTATAATTTTTGTGAGCTCCATGTTTTCAGCAAATTTGGCCAAAATTGGCCAGACAATGAAAAGGCGATGGGCAGAATCACTGGCCAGCCTGCAGGCATCCAGGCCTCATCTCCACAGAAAACAGGTCTAAACAGCTCCTCTGCCCAATGCAGGTATTTGGGTGAGCTCCAAAACTGAGCCAGAGCATCTGTGGGATCACACCTGAGTGTCAGCCCTGTCCTCCACTTTGCTTCAGTACTGCAGACAGACAATTTCAGACACCCAGATGTAGGGTGACTCAGGAGTTTTGTGAACTAGATGGGCTTGAAATGACATCCTACAGAAGGACTGCAAACAGGCAGCTCTGAATTCCCATCAGCTGTTGCATGTCTGCTCAAAGGTCAAGCACCAAGGCAAAGTCAAGGGAGGAACACAAAACTCTTAAGAGGCTTTTCTTCAGTCAAAACTGTAGGTAGGGATTCACAGAGGAATAGTATTATTATAAAAAAAAAAATTATTATCTTACTGGCACCTATATACTTAGGTGTTTATTCATCTTCCACTCGATAAAGTTAATTAACAGATCTCAGGATAAATGGTTTAGTTATTTACTGGAGAGCTGGCTATTTATGAGATAATCACCCTCACTATTCATATTCAGTTGATTAATCTCTAAAATAAACTGAGGCCCTGTGTGAATTGATAACAGCAGGTCCTCATGTTGGGTGGGGTACTCATCAGCCCAAAATGTCAGCCGCTCACCAACATGCCAGGAATCACCAGGTGAAAACAAGAAAAAAGGGTTTAGCGAATGAGAAAGTCAGTGCCTTGGTAGACCTCATGAATCTTTTTCATCAGGACAAGAAAAACTATCGTCTCCCCTTGTTATCTTTGGAAAGATTAGCAGTTAATGAAGGCGAGCACATTTGTGCTGATAAGCTGAGCTGGAACAGTACAGCATTACTACAGTCAAAAGAGCAAGAAAATCTTTATCGGTTCTCAGGAAGCCTGTTGTTTGTGAGATTGCTTTAAAACAAAATTATATCAGAAAAGTGAACAGGAGAATTTGGGAGTTCATGCCAAAACAGAATATAAGACAACTTCCTGGGGCTTGCCGGCTCTGCAAAAATGCTGTGGTTTCCTCTGTCCAGACATAGCACAACTTCTTCAGCTGCACCTAAACCAACACAGCAACAAAAAAAAACAAACACAGAAGACAGCCATTCTGAAATGTTCTGACATTTTGAGTGTGTGCTTGCAGTTGCAGATGATCACTGGGCATTTTCAACTGTTTCTGGAGGAGCTGTTCAAAGAGCATTCCTCATCCAGCATCTTATCTGTGGAGAGTTGGGCTGCAAAGTTTAATGCTGAAATATCCCATGATGAAGAAAAGTCTCAGATGATACTAAGCTGGCAATTAAATTTGTACTGATGAAATTAGTATTGGATCACATGCATATTACATACTGGTCTTCAGAGAACAACAAAGATGAAGGAGTTGAAGATGAAGTCAAACTTGTCAATGTATTTTATTTCTGCATTTAACAACATTGTATATTTCAATACATTGAATAAAAATATAAGCATATACCAGGAAAACTTCTCAGTTAAGAATTTATTTTAGTTATTTCCCAGTGTATTCCATTAGTCCTTTCAGGAAAACAACAACCCTCTGAGCACTATACAACTGAAAAGAGCAGTCACCATGCCAGCAAACTTTGCTAGAATGAGGAATTTCACCAGTATAGAACTAGGAAAGCCTAGGTTCCCATAGACGGATGTCAGATAACCCCTGATTGCTTTGGCCATAATAATTGTTGCTTTCTATGTCTTCCCAGTATTCCTATCATGTACCATAAATATTTCCCAGGGCCATATATATTTTCCCATTCCTTTTATGCTTGGAGATAGTTGTTTGCATCTGCCCATAAGATATTCCTCTCTGCTAACTTGGCATCAGGTATCACTAGCTCTCAAAATTGCCCAAGCTGCTAAGAGGAAACAATACTCTCCTATTCTTGCCAAGTCAAAAATACAAGTTGCATAGTAGCCTCTGCAAGTCCACCTTGCCATGGAATAGGAGCACAAAGCATCTCTTAACCGAGTCTGAGATCACCTTTCATTGTTATAAACAAAGAAAATTATGCCAATTAGTCATGTGTATTTTATCAAAGCAAACAGTTAAGCAGTTGAATAAAGAATTGGAAATAAAGAACATTTTAAATGTAGATACTTATCCTTCCTTGGTTTTGAGACTCAAACTTTTCCCCTCTTCTCCCTTGTTTCTCTTAAAATATATTTCTAGTGCATTCCTTAGAAACAATTTGTTATGGGAAACATAAATTGTGAAACATCTCATTTGACTCATTGCTTTAAATTCACTCTAAGTTTTGCACAGAAAATAGAAAAGATGAGTTAATATCATAGGCAGACTTTTGTTCTCTGGATGCCCTCTTCTCATCACTAACTTTAGGGGCCCTGCACTCACACATACTGTGATAGCCTCAGTCCTAGCTGCAGTGTTTCCAGTTCCCAGCTTCACTTCTACCCCCTGCAATAGATTTCTATCTCCTGCACCCAGCAGCCCTGCAATCCCTTCATGCCCTTCTTGCGTCCCCCTCCATCCCAGTCATGCATAACCTGATCCCATCCCACTGCCTCACCTGTGTTTGGCCTCTTGATTGGACAAAAAGTGGAACATAATTGGACAAAAAGTAGCAAATACCTGAAGCAACTGGGAGCGGTGTATGTAATGACTAGCCAGTGCGAGGCTGCCTCAAAGCTGCAAGGCAATGGCTAAAGCCTGACTCTCTCTCAGTACAGGCTCTAGTAGGGTCTCTATTTTCTCTGCATCTGATTTTGACAAAAACTGTAGGAACTTAGTATCTCTGAGATATTATCCCTCAATTCCTTTGCCAAATTTGACTGAGGTGACACAGATGATAGAAAAGGAGAAGGGCAAGGGGAAGGAAGGAGAAGATTGGATGAAAAGAAACAGGCAGAGCTGTCACATCATCTTTTTTTGATAGGAAAACAGACTACCACTCCCAGCCAATTCTGAAAACACTATAGCCTCAGATGCTGTGCTGTGTTCAGTTTGTCTTCTCCTTCCCAACAGTCTTACTGAAAGTGAATAACCAGAGGAGAGGCAGTTCAGTCAGCCACACTGAAGGACAGGAAGAGAAGCCTCTCTGAAACAGAATGTACGTATGCTCCTCCATCCACCCAACATCCATCCTGGCAGTATTTGAGCAAGATGCAATGAGTGGACCTTAAAATATCATCCCGACATACAAATTATCACAGTCTGATTCCATTCGCCACACAAGTGTTTTATAATTTGAAGACAAGCTATTTGGTGATGTGACAAATACATGATGTCAGATTCTGGTTGCACAGATATTAGTTTTCTGTTGCCATTAATACTCCTAATTTATGCCAGTGGAAATGACGTACTTGCATTAACAACATATGAACCAGACAACTGCGAGGATTACTCCTAGCAAGGCACCCACTCCCCACCCCTATAGAGACTTCTTCTGGGAAGGAAGTGCTCCTAGAAATGTCCTTCAAGTGTGCATGGAGGAGCTCTTACTGCAGTGCAATCTGTTGCAGAATAGAGAGAGTGCGTTGAAACATGAACTACCCCAGCATTTAACCACATTGCTCTGGATTTTTTTCATTATGGGGATATATAGGTAAAGATGAAGGGAGCCAGCTAAGTTCTTCGTAGGCACATGGGAAGGGAAGGTGCTCATAGCCCTGCCCAGTTACTGCTTGAAGGGCAACGGGCACCATGGCATGTGCAAAGTAGGTTTGTGAGACTTTCCTCTCCTGTTGTGGCTGGTTTTCTGTGCTTGTCCTCCAAACATCTTCCTGTCACCCCTGGGTTGGTTCTCACTGAAATGAATCACGCACTTTTTGCATACTGCACATCCCGAGGCAAAATATCTCATGGAAATGAAACCACAGTTTAGTCACAGTTTGAATTAGATCCACTCAGGCACACACTATAGGGGGGTTTTGTTGATTTGTTTGTTGCATATATACTGGCTGTTAATTTTTATTGCTTGTAAACTTTCTCTCTATAAAATCTGTGTGAAAGCTGAACTACCATGTTAAAGGAAAGTTACCAGATGGGGAAAATATGGTTGATTAAAGTGGCTGTTTCCATGTTTGCTCAGTGTTATGACACATCTTCACGTTGGGTAAGGTGATTGGCAGAGAAACGACAGCAGTGAGCACTGATGAGTGGATGCGTCATGTATAAATTCCTGGAGCTGAGTAGGACTTGGTTTTGCAAACTTCAAGGAGCTCCTGAGTCTTATTTATTGTAGGTTTTGCTGCAAAAAACGAAGAAATTTAAAAAGTCAGAATCAAAATAGGTGTCATAGTTCCTGCTTTAGACTACTGAAAAAAAAAATGAAGAAAAAGTGGGGAGACTGTCTCAGAGAGGGAATTAAGGTTATTTTAACACTACAAGTACTCTACAGAAAGTACAATCCTATTTATTCCTGTGGTATTAGCTTCCTTCTTTCCACTCCAGGAAGTAAGGATGGTTTTCTTGTTAAACCTGAGTTTCCAGATCTATCACAGATGTGGAGTATGATCTGGAACTCATGTCATCTCCTGTTCCTTCAGCACCCCATCTGTAACATGTGACTAACACTTTTTCCCCCCTAGTCTTGAACCTTGCACGTTTTGAGTGCAGTTTATTCTATGTATGTATGTGTGTGTGTAGGTATAGCCTGAGATATACACAGAAATATACAGACTCTTGATTTTCCTGGCCTCTAGCTGGTATTATAAAGTGAGAATAGATAACTTTTAATAAGGAGCAAGAAGGGTGGACAATTCCTTAACTCGCCCACTAGTCTACAAATGGACACCAATTAGACCTGTAAGCACTGGTTCCCATGATGTGCTGCAGGTAGCAAACAGAGATGCATTGGATGGGTTTCAAGAAGATTTGCACCTTGGGATATTTAAACATTGAAAAAGTGCTTGTTTCATTAGAGAGGGACAGGACTATTAGCCATCCCTAGCCACTGGGGTGGAAAGCCCAAACACAACCCTGCCTAAACTGTTCCCTGGCTGCAGAAGCCCCTGCACTGTTTACCCAGATGATGTTGGACATCTTGTCCCTGTAACACAGAAGGATGCTGGCAGCTTGTTCCATCCTCACTGCATTGCTTATGGCAGTCATTGCTTCAGTCCTTGTGGATGCTGTACCAGCCGCGACTTGTCTCATCTCACACTCATCCTGAAAAAGCCTGTTTTTTAGACTTTCAGCCTGTACCCAGTCATTTTCTCCCTTCATCAATAGCATCTCATCGTTTAACTTTGCTCTCAATTCCTGTATTCACAGCAGCTAACCTAGAGCTGTCTTTTCTTCAGCCCAAAATACACCTTGATGTCAAGGCACAAGCCCCTGAAGTTGACTTTGTATTTTCTGCTGGCCTGAGGCAAGGCTTGTTTTTGCGTGGTCCTTCCACCAGGTATCGCTCACTTTCTCCATTCAGTTTTCTTCCACTACAGCCCAGGTTTCATGCAAGGCCCTAACTTGTCCAAGGATTGAGCTTTTTCTGAGCTAATGTCAGGACAGAGGTCCCAGAGAGGTTTCCCCCTCCTGGCTGGCATATCGCTTTGTGGGGTAGAGCAGGGATGCAGCACTTGGGAAGCAGAGCTGGGGCAGAGCAGGAAATTAAGGAAGTATTTAGATAAGAGTTTCTTCTAAGCCAAATGGACCCCAGGTCTGTATGGAGGAGGGGAAGGTCACCATTAAGCCTCATCTGACTGAATCTTGGAACCAGCCTGCCATGAAATCCACTGCTGCAGCACTGAAGCCTGCTCCATCTGTGAGCTGCTGGCTACAGCTTCTCTAGGAGCACCTGTGCATTGCTGAATCCACTGAAGGGAATTAGTTAGGTTGTTATATGGGAAATTAAGTGCCTGGATAACCCTGCAGGGTCTCACTGAAAACAAAGGGCCTTACTCCCCAGTCCTGCATTTGTATCCAGTTATTGCAACTGCAGTTAGCAAACTCCTATGGGGAAAAAAATCAGCTCAAATGAAAGAAGAGGAAAAGTGTTTGTAACTCTTGCAGGGAACACCTGCAGAGAGGGAGGCTGCTCTCCAATTGCATCAAAAGCTGTGCTGGACATGTATGTACTGTGCATCAAAATGCACACTTGGGCAGAACAAGGTAAATCTAGGTGGTGATGAGATGCATTTCCCAAGACCTCCCACTAGGCGGTAATGGAGTGAAGCTTGGCTGAAAGATTATGGAGGGGTGGGACCAGCTTTTGAATTTCCCAAACAAAAATCAAAGTGAAATGAGGACAAACAACCCAGAGTTCATGATAATGCTAAACTGACATGATTATTTGTAGATCTCACTGTATACTATGAGAGACTTTTGCTGTTTTGTTGGGAAGATGGTTATCCTGGTGACTGCCAGTCACCTGCTTCCAGGCCCCAGTGGCCGCAGAAACACCAAACAGCTGGAGGCCAAAAGCAGGCACTGAGGCTGGCACTAGTGCAAGGCACGTTTCTGAAGAACACAACCTTCTTTCCATTTCTGTCACCAGTGTTTTTGTTCCCTAAACCCTGCTTGATACCTGAAGAGCTACACTGCCTCATGAAAGGCTTTGTAGTGCATAATCATTTATAGAGGACTAATCAACAATGTGCAAAGCTTGGTGATGAATTTTATTTTAAATATTCTTATAAATGGAAGAATAACCAGACTTGCTCTGGCGTGGTAATTTATGAGCCAGCTGACAGGCGATAGCTTATGATCTTCCCTTAGAGGGCATGAAGTGCTTTTCTGCCAGAATTATCAGTCCTTCAGACATTTTTTAACAGGCTTTTCCTCTCGGGCTTGTTAGGAAAGGATGCCTGCCTACTCCAGGCACGTTCTGAGAGGAAAAATATGGTATGGGATAATTCCTGTGCAAGAATATGAAATGCAATTTAACTTGGTGGAATGATATCAGGCAAAATAATTCATTTCAGGAGAGGCTTTGCCATCACAGCATTTGAATATTCAAATGTAGCCACTGTCCAAGAATTCAATCACCAAGGTGTCCCCTTTTCGGGTTTACCTTTTGGTGCCTGATATGCAGAGGACAGACACCTTTCCCTTGACAATTCTCCCTCTGAAAATCTTAGCTAAAGCTTTTGTTTTCAGCGTCACTCTAATGGTGCTTCTTCTGTTGGTGGTCAGTTAACAAGAAAAAACAAGGGGTGCAGAAGCAATTTTTTTGATTGTTAAATAATAATTTACTGCTGAACTTTGCAGAAAATTTGGAGAGCTGGAAAATGTATGTGCAAAAATGCAAAACATGGGCATAAATTATTACAGTATTTGGTTCTAGATGTGCAGACATGACACAACACTCATAAAAACCAAATCAGAAAGCTCGTTCTGCACTGTCATACTTGTTCCTTCCCTGGTATCCATGAAAGGCAGCTTTCTAAGATGGCACTTCTGGTGTGTAGCACTGGGGTCTGCCCAGCACTAGGACTCTGGACACGTGACTTTCCTCCAGGGATCACTTCATGGCATTTGGGAGAGCCAAGAAGATACGTGATGCCCACCACTCGACAGTGCAGGCACTGCGACTCTGGATGCCATGTATCTGAAGGTCAGTGCAGCATTTGGAGATGGACAATCAGCCTGAATTTGTTCCCACATACAAACAGCAGAACTGATGGGGATGAGTTATTTCATCTTTTTCCCCAAGTTTGGAGCACAATCTGATCTGTCGCCAGGTCTGTTTAGGCTACACAGAGAAAGATTTTTCAAAACATCCTTGACCTTGCCACAGTGTTTTCAAAATGTTTACTGAATTTCAGTGGGAAGAGACACATTCTGCTGGGAAATTACTGGGAGAAGGAGAATAATGTCACTGTAGTGCTAGCAGTGGGTAAAACAGTAAAGCAGATGATTAAAAAAATTCAAATTAAATTTGCATTTTACAACACCACAGGAGTTGATTAAATGTATGCCTTCTTTTGATATAGTACTCTGTCTGCTCACTCTGCTGATGAGGGATGTACCAGGGACTGGACTCCAGTTGGCTGCTGCACAGCAAGTAACGCTGCTCATATTTGCCAGGTCCTCCCTGGGTTTCAGGCATGGCCTCTCTTCATTAGCACTGTCCTCATGGGGAAAGAACGCTTCAAATCTCAGCCAAAAGGTGTGTGACTGAGCACCTGTGGTAAACAAAGCTTTCTGCTTTCGCTCAGAAGAGGGAAAGCCTGCATAGTGCCCTTGAAGACCTGACAGCATCTGTGAGCCCTCCCCTGCCTCTCACCACATCTCATCTGTGGACAAGGGAACAACCCAGCCTCTCAGCCCACTCATTTAGCTTTTCTGCAGCACAGCTGAATGCCAATTGCCTTGTGGCACCTCGCTCACTGCAGCCTTGAGACAAACCCTGCTGAAATTCTGGGGAGACCTGCTGCTGATCCCATGGATCCCCATGGCTGAGACTGAAATAACCCCATCCTCCTAAAAATACACTCCCTTCTAGCGTGAGAATACCCTGTTTAAGTTGTTTTTTTTTTTTCCTGATCTCATTTATTTCCCATCACTGTGCCTGTGATTACTCTCCCTCAAACCCTCTCTCTCCCTCTTACCAGCATGCCTTGCTTAATTCCTCCTGAGACATTATCAGCTGGGATGATGAGCAGCTGAGCTCCCTGTATTACTGCTGACGCAGGCGGGCTGACAAATGAAAGAGCAAGTGAGAGCCCTGCCCGGTCAGCTCTCACAGGGAAAGGGAGGCTGATGGGCTGGCAAAGAGCAAGAGTCGGCAGCTCTTGATCACCTTTCCCTTTGTGGTTCTGGGTGCGAAGGGATGCAGGGGAAAGACCCATATGCTTCACTGCCCTCGGCTTGCCAAGAGCCCCTGACTACCTGGCTGATCTGAGCCCTGCCCAGCGTGCTGTTACACAGCCAGCTGGCATATTTGCAAAGGGGTTCAGTGCTTTCTTTTAGGTTGTTTGTTTTTTTCCCTTGCATGCACCCCTAGGATAAAGAAATGTGTCTGTGTGACTGCCCAAGGCCTGCTCTAGCAGAAAAAGCTGTGAGGCAGTGGGAGGTGAAGCACCATTTGAAGAATGATGAAGCATGCCCTTAGTTTCTCTTCCTACAAGAGGGACTGGATCCTCAAATTTTCAGAACATGGCCCCTGTGACCACAGGGACTTTGTGGTCAGGAAGAAATCAGTGAGCAGCCAGGGGCACAGTTTGATTCTCCTCGTTCAAAAGCCTCACTGCAAACCAGTGTGTCCTGTATTGCAATACAATATAGGCTGCACTGGTGAATAGAGCAAATCTAGGATTAGTGGTGTTCATCTTTGCGCAGCACACAGAGAGGGTGGCATAGTTCAGGAGGAGGGTGATGATTGGGGAGCCCAAGCTCTTTGGTTCATCCATTTTTTCCACTGCCATACCAGCTCCTGGCAGCTGCATTAGCACTACCATAGCTCCCAGGGTGAGCAACCAGGCAGGAGGCAGCAGGTCAGCCCCTGACAGATGTAGAGCCACACAGGGGTGTCTAGTTAACGGGAAAGGATTTGGCATCAAAGAAAGGAAACAGCACAGGGCCAGGAGACAGGCTGGGGACAATTGTAAGTAGTGGTGAAAGGGTGGGAAAGGAGGATTTTTGCTTTGGGAAGGGAATTACTTTGCTCTGTTCCATTAGAGCATCCTTTGCCAACAGACCATCCTTTCCTCACAGCTTCAAGGGCAGAACTAGAAATGTGCCTTTTCTTAAACACTGGAGCACTTCTCTGACACTGAACTGGTGGCAAGTCACACGTGGAAAAACACGGTCCCAGGGATCAGCAGGACCAGCCACACTTCTTCCCTTGCCAGTTTCAAAGGGCCATTGGGCACTCATCATTTTGGGGTGTGAATTCCTCCTCAGAGAAACAGTCAAGTTAAAAGGGGGAGCGGAGGCCCGAGTCTTTTCTCCATTGGCATGGCCCACTGACCTTGTTCCAGCAGGAGGGAAGGGTGATAAGATGCTATGGTCTCCCTGTTCACACCGCCCATGGTGGGAGCAGGGCTATGAGGCCATGTAGCTCTCCTTCCTTCGTCCACCAGCCCCTACTCAGCTCTCCGGATTTTAGCACTTGGGATTTTCCTTAAGCCTCAGTCCTTGGCATCAGCGGAAAATACGCAAAGTTCACCTTTGTCCTAAAAAAGGTGGGTTTCCAGTTCTGCACTTGGAAATGTGCAGAGTACACTCAAGTGGATCCTGACTGTGGGAGTAATTCTACAACATGATGATTTCTGGGTGACTTGCGGGCGTTCAGAATCTGCTTTTCCTCAGAAGACCAGCACAACACCTTGAGCTGGGATTGTTGCATTGCAATTACTGTGATGGACTGCCAGAAAGTCAGATCAGGAGAATTATACATAACCAGTCAGTATTGCCCCACTACACTTCGTTACCAGCTCAGCTGTTTTTCCGTGTGTGTTCCTCTGCTAGTGATGCTCCGGGGTAGATGGTGCTTTTTCTTTTGTGTTTGACTAATTAAAACAGAATTACTATGTTTATGCTCTGCCTTACTAATAAATCTGGATTTGTGTGTGAAAAGCAGCAAAAGAGTTTGGGAGAAAATCTACTCTAAAATGCAAAGATCTTGAATGTCCATTCCTGCAATGGACACCTTACACAATATAACAGGTAAATCAAGCTTTAAGCGGCCCTTTATCCTGTAAAATTCTCACTTAACTCTTGGGGAGCAAGGCTGATGCTGGTGGTCATTGTATCCAACCAAGAAAACAGACCCTTTCTGTGTCTCATTGCAGGGACAGAAAAACCTCAGGCAGAGAGTCATTAGTGTCTGCTGCTTGCTTAACTGTGGTTGGCTCATATTATTTTCCATTAGCCTCCATAAAATAAATCCCGCAAGGACAAAAGCTAAAATATGTGTTACTACATACATTCTGCAATAGGTTGTTAAAGTGCAGCAGAAACAAAATCTGTCTCCCAATGCTCTGTATGGAAACCAGTGGGCAGATGGTGGCCTCCGGGGTGTGATCGAGTGGGTTTGTTTCACCACTAGATGACACTCGTGTCTCTTGAAAAGGATCCTGCCGCCCCCGCCGCTGGCTGCAGGTAGCAGAAATGTTGACATCTGAGATTAACCTGACGTCTCCTCTCCAGGTGGGAGCTCCCTGAGCGCCTCTCAGACACAGTCACTGCCTGATTAATGCAAGTGGTTGCACATTAGGAAGCCTCACTTCTTTATTTTGCAAAAGGAAGGTGAGAAAAAATGATGAGTTGACTTTCCAAATGTTGGTTTCCCTCCCAACAGAAGGAAGGTAGTGTGCTCTCAGCAAGAGGGTTTCTCCTACTGCGTTGTGGAGCATGGCTATGAATTAATGACAGAAGGCACTGATTAGGTTGTCAAAAGTATGGTGTACCCAGGGCCCAGGTCCTGCAAGACCCCAGATTCACTAGGAAATTATGGCCATGCCATGCCTCCCACCTAACACCACTTTAAAAAGGCCACAATGCTTATGTGGTAATACCCAAATTACTCTCTGCAAAACTAGGACAACTCCTTGCCACCCAGCGCTCTCAGGAGACAGAAATCCTTCCTGTATGCAAGTGCTCAAATACCATAGGGTAACATGCTGTAGCCACCACTGCAATGGAAAACTTTTTGAGCTATATTCTCCGTTTTGTTTCAGTGTTTGACTGTAAGTATTTGATACTGCAAATTTTGGAGAGAGGAGTAAGTGAAAAAAAAGCCTGCAATTAAAATGCTGGCATGGCTTTAGTTTTAACACAGCCATCATGTAGCAGAGCACTATAAAGAACACAGGAAACTGTAGAACATGGTGTTTAAAGACAGCTGTAATTATATTTCTGAAAACTCTCCATGAAGAAAAGTCCGTATACTTCTGATTGTGGATATATGTGCTCATTGATGCCCAAACAAATACTGAAGAGGTGAAGATCCCAATTCTCCCAGAATGAAGAGAATACAACACTCAAACACAGCCTGAGATGGCAGCCGTAACCCTATCCTCTGATCAACTTGAACAGGCTGGTAGGGCCATGCAGAATCCCACGGGATTGTACTTCCACAGATCTGCTTGCAAGATGAGAGATTTACCTTTTTTACAGCTTAGCAAGTGATTATAGAGATAATAGGGGCCATTTGTCAGCAAGCTAACCTTTACAGAAACTTCCTAATATGAAGATCTTCCTCTCACATTGTGCATCTTAACATGAATAATGAGAGACTCATTAATTTTGCTATTTCAGGTTTTCCCCAGCTTATGGTCTTTGTTTCTTCTTTTTCTACAAAAATAGAAAGGTGCTTCCCAAGCATGTTTCCACGCTTGCAGTGCTGGCCAGGCAATTAACAACTTCATCCACAATCAATACGCAGAGTTTTCCCGAGCATATAATGCAGTCGGTAAGGAGATGAAGATAGATTTTTCCTGGGTAAGCTTTCTGCAATAAACCTGAGTATTTACTTCTCCTGCAGTAAATCTACTTACCTCTTTTTAATCATGATGATGAAATCAATTAAAGATATTTTACTTGTCTGTCCAAAAACTAACGAGGATAAGATTTACAGGCAAGCAGGATATTCTTGATAGTGAATTATTGGATGGAGACTCAAGAGACTAGTCCCTAAATCTGTCAGCCTGAAAAGTCTAGTTAAGACTTTTACAGTGCTTGACAAGTCTGAAAATACTCCAGGCCACCAGCCCCTTGAACCTTACTTTGTTCCTGTGGCAGAATAAAGTGAAAGCTGTATGTTTGATTAGAGCTATTACCATACAAAGGGGAAACCAGTCCATATTAGGTAGCCAATTTACAGGAACAGCTTGTTTACTTTCAGACAAACAGTACTGCCTATGAGAGCCGCGTCTCAAGCACGGCTCCTGCTGACTTCAGTAGGAATCTGGTATGAGTCAAAAGTGGAGGCTCAGTAGTGCTCTACAGAGAAGCATAATCATAATTACAGCAAGGATTATAATTGGAGACTTTCAAAGTCAATCAGACTGCTTCTGTTAATATCAATAGCTGTCTGGTGCATAAGTTAACTAGACTAATTCTTTTTTAACACCTCAGCCATAAGACTCATCATTAGACAAATGCCATATCCTAATATACACTGCATCTTAAACACAATGAGAGCTTCAATCTGTTTTTTAATCTCTGTGATATTCTGTCTTGTTGCCCACATACTGGGAAAAAAAAAGTTTATTGTAGGCAGAAGACTGCACGGACTGTTCCCCGTCAGAAGGTTCTCGCAGTCTTCTTGTCCCTGAGAAGTGATGGGCTCCTGCAGACCTTTGGTGCATGCTGACATTTGAAAGATAAGTAATAAACAAAACTTAAAACAAATGTAAGTAGTTTGCTGCAGCTCTCAATGCTGCAACTCAAAAATTTGTTGGAAGAAATTAGCATACTAATATGTTTCAGATTCGTAAATGGAAGGAAAAAGTCAATCAGCTGTTCAAAAACCTAAGCAGCCCCTGGTATGATTCAACTTACTTGTACAGTTAGCTACTCAGTCTGTGCAAGAGTACATGGAGGGGAGAAAACAGACCCTCACTTATCCCAATTCCCCATTTTCCTCTTGTACAACACACAGAGTGTGGATTTGGTGTCCCAGATGAAGAACCTGTTCAGGGTCAAGCAGATGCACATCCAGTGGAGATGGCACTTGTACTGTGTCTTCATTCAAGGCGTCATGCTTCTCATTGGTGCAGGCAGGGACGGTGCCACTGAATAGTACCCCAAAGGTGTCTGGAATATTTTTATGCTTGTTCATTCCCTGGGTCTGTTTTCAAAGGCAAGTATTGTACTTGGAGATGGCAGCCCATGTTTTCAGAGCTAGACTCCACCAGCAGTTAAATCAAACTGGCCTGATTTCAGTGCCCCAATTTGAAGTAAGTTTCTCAGCTCCTCACAAAATCAAGTCATTTTTAGTTAGAGACCTACCTTTTGGTAACTGATTGGGAACATTATGACCTGCCTTTAAACTGTAATGTGTTACAAAATTAGAGGAACAATTTATGGGACAGCAGATACTTCCCTTTGCAAGTTACTGACTCCCCAGTGCATTATATCCTTATAATGAGTCAATAAAACAAGTCACAGCTATAGCACAATGAATGTCAAGAGGCACAATGGACAGCAGGTATTTTTAATGATTTACTCTATCAGCCTCCTGAACAAGCACTTGTACTTTTTGGAAGTTCACTGTACTACACTGTACAAGGTAAGTGACTATCAGTATTTCGGCTGCACATCTTGTGCTGCAGTGAGATCAATACTGTGCACCAGCATCAACCTTGCTGGAGGAGAAAGGGCAGCTGAGCCCGAGGACAAGCACTGAAAACAAAAAATAGAGAAGTCTTCTAGGACTCAAAGGCCTGAGGCAACTAAAGCTAGACACAGGCAGCATTTGTGGGGGTTTGCAGCAGTGAAGATTCATCCCCTGGTTAGCTGAGCTGTGTTTGAGATTTATCGTGGAGCCGTTACACATCCAGTCTTTGAATGGGCAGAGGCATTGAAAGCCGCACAAAATCCTTCCAGTTCACACAGATTCGTTCTCTTTCAAAAGCAGAATAGGGTAAGACAGGGCACAGCTTTGAAGGGTCTAGCTGGAAGCGCTAAGCTTTTGTTATTTTGCAGACCAGTGCCTTTCAGTTATTATATTTTACTTTATTTACAGCGCTACTCAAAACTGAGTACATATTTTGCTGTGGGGTAAACAGAAGACTAAAAAGCCAGCTATCCTTGCCTTCAGTCTCCCAGAAATACGCCCAGGTCCGCTAGAAATTCACCATTTCTCTTTCGTGGCCGCGAACTGCTGGCAGCCGGGCTCTGGTGGAGCCGGGCCCGGGCTCAGGGGCTCCGCGGGGCTCCCCCTGTCCCCCTCCCGCCCCAGGTTCAGCGCGGCGGCTGGCCAGGTGCGGCCGCGGCCTGGGCGCGAAGGCGGGGACAGCCCCGGAGGGGCCGGGGGGTGCGGGCAGCCGGCACGGAGACACCTCCCTCTAGCGAGCCGAGCCAGCAAACGCTGCCCGGCTTCCGCGGGTGCCCGGCCCTTCCCGCCCGGCCGTGGTCCCTCGCTGCCGAGCTCGGCCCTGGGTCAGGGTTTAGGCGCAGCCTGCGGAGGCTGGGGCCGGCGCTTTGCCCCGGCGCCCAGCGAGCCGAGCTCTGCAGGGAAAAGCAGCCCTGAGGGGCGGGGTGTGGGAGGTGTGGGGTGGGTGGTGTGTGTCTCTTAGTAGATAACACATTTGGGAGAAGAGACAGTGCATCCGGCCCAGGATTTTGGGAAGCTTTAGGCTTGTGCTGGGATCTAAGCTAGTGGTGGAAAGACACTTCCTTTTGCAACCGCTCTGGGAAAAAAAAAAAAAAAAAAAAAAAAAAAAGATCTTCAGTTTGACAAAGCAGCACTGAGAGTGCACCCAGGTGTTTGCCTGGTTTGATTTTTGTGAGACTTGGAAACACCTGATATGGGTAGAAGGTGTTAGACTCCTCAGAATAACTGTAAAGCTGTCATATTTTGTTTTAATACATAAAACATTTTAGATTTTTACATGAGAAAACAGCGGCATCAAAAAATTACAAGACATTTAGTAAGCTAAATACTCTCTTAATTACCTTATTCACAGTGTAAATTACCTGTTGGCATTGACACAATTCACATCTCATTTTAGAAATTCCTCCAGGCAACAATCATCATTATGAATTTTTAAAAGTGGCTGAATGACTCAGCCTGCAGATTAGTTGGCCAGAGTTATGCATTGCCTCTATACTATCTGTACTATCTTTGACAAAAGAATGACTGTGGCACAACCTTTCTGTAGGTTTCCATGCAAAGTCATTTCCACTTTAACTATATTACTTTCCCATCTAGCTATACTGCTACCAGGGTGACAGTATGAAAGCGGCAATGCATCCAGTGGAAGATGTAAAAAAGAATGGAGCAAGGAGACTTTGGGTCCTGTAGTATCTGAAAGCAAAGTACTTAACTGGTCTGTCAAGGGCGATATCTCACCATGTCCTACCCTGTGCATCCCGCTGGTGAAGTCCTGGCCTCTAGCAAAACTCCAGCTGAATTTCACTGAGCAGAGACTTTATCTTATAAAATGTCTTGCACCTGATTTGCAATCGTTCTGCACTGCATGCTGGCACTGTTGTACCAGTGCTGACTGTGTGCTAAATCTTATAGATGATAAACTCGGCACACATGTGCTGATAGATACATGGGAGAAAATAATAGACCTCTAGCTCTTGCTAAGGTCAGTGAGAAGGCTGGAAATAGAATGACACCTCATCTTGACTTGCTTTTCTGTGCATCCAATTTGTAAAGTACAGGGAAGTACATTCTTCTCTTAGCCAGGTTTCTAGATTTTCTTTTTGTTGTTGTTTTGCAGTGAATAAATCAGAGTCTCTAAGAGAAAGCAGATATGGATATAGATCAACACCCTAAACAGCACTTGAATATCACAGTCTATGCATAAATGGTATTTTGGAGCATCAATTATCAAAACAGTTTCCATCTGCAACATAGCAGCTGCAATGTGTTAAGCCAGTAATATATATGGGAGAAAAAAAAAAAGAAAACTCAGAAAAGCTAAAATGTCAGTGAAGTCTTTTGAACCATTAACGCTGAATAGTTTATGTGAAAGCCACTTAAGAAAGTCTAAGAAATGAGTTTTTGGGAAACCCACCTTTTGCACTGGAACAATAGAAAAGCATTGCCTTGCTTTTCCTAATGCTTTTGATGATGAGAGGGAAGTGCTGTGAAACTCATTCTATCAAGAGTAAGAACAAGGTGAGAGGAAGCAGCTTCCCATTCCTTCATTAGCTGAACCTCACATCCCCTCATGCCACATTTCTGTGGTGTAAGAGAAGAGTACAAGCACTGCTTTAGGCACTTGTGACTAATTTCTGGTCTCTTATCTTTCTCCATTTCCCAAGAGTTGTATTCTTATGGGATATGTAAAACCCTGTGACACACAAGTTTTCATCCCGTCTACCTAGATGGCTGGGAGTGCAGCAGCTTTAGTCTTTCCTGCTTTTCTAGATCTATTATCCTAGCCTCTGCCAACAACTGTCTCCAGAGCCAACTCAATGTTTCTCTGTAGTGGAGAAAAAAAAAAAAGTTTGTGGCCTTAAAGCTGAAGGGGCAGAGCTGCGTTGTGGTCTCTAGCATGGGCAGAGTAGAGAAGAGGATGGATGGATTTTTCACTGTCCCTTTGTGTCCCTTTAGGCACTTTCTGCTTTCTGAATGTCTGAAGCAGTTCTGGTTGTTCCTAGCCATGCCACAGCTGAGTGATTTGACTGCCTCTGTACCCTGTTGGTTAGTTGATGTCTTCTGTTTTTTACCACCTGTAGAATGTCCAGCCATGGGATGGAAATTAAATCTAGGACACTTCAGGCCACAAACCAGCAGTCTCTTTTTAGCAAGACACCTCATTTATGTTGATTTATTAGCAAGATAGACCTTACCAACATCCCTGAACATGCAGCTGCTATATCCCTTCTTCTCGCATGTTCCAGCTTTGCAACGAGCTGGCTTATGTGCAGAGTCAGGCTCTCTCTTGCTGTGCTCTGTACCTGGTCTTGTGAGCACTGCACAGTGGTCCCAACTCAAGGGTAGCTGGGAAAGATGTCTGTGGTGTCCTGCTGAGTGGGGCACACACCCACGGAGTCCACTGCAGCTTTCTCAGGCTGAGGGAACAGAAGCCTGGCTGTTGCTTTCCATGGATTGTGCTGCACCCACTGGGCTACCATCTGCAAGGCAAACACCTCTTGTGTGTCCCTGAAAGGGTGATCCTTTTGGTGCTTGCCCTTAGGGAGAAGTCCACGTGTTGGGCAGAGGAACCCAGGTTTCAGAGAGGAGCGTGCATCCAGACCTGACCTGAAGTGACGCATCCTAGCTACACTTGGGTCTGTACATTATCTCATTCTCAGATTAGCCTGCCAGTCCCTGAACCACTGTACCTAACCACATTCTTATTGCTGTTAAATCAAAGGTCCTACCTGACACCCCCCCCCCCCCCCCATCTCTTTTCTCTTATTTTGGCTAGTAACATCTTCAACGCACCTTTCTTTTGTGCTATTGTCTCACTTCATACAATGCATATTGTTTCCTCTCCTTCCCTGACTTTCTACTTCTTTCCTGTCTTTGTCCTCCTTTGAGATGGAGCACAACAGCATCTTGTTTTTCTGCAGGTAACAAGAATATTTAAATCATTGAAACATTACCTGGACCTTGAATCTATTAGAGCTGATGCAAGAAATGAATGAGAAAAAAAGGGTTCTGAAAGTGAGATTTCTTTCATTTTGCAAACTGCTGTGTGATTATGCAAAGCTGTTCTCTTACGTTTTCTGCCAGACAAAATATGTAGACACTATCCTTGCCTTTTGGAGGGGAAATGCTGTGCATGTGCATAAATGCTGTGTCTCTTCCTTGAATTAAAATGAGACCTTACATAGCTGGTAAATTGCACATTGCTGGGGTGAGCAGCCTGGCAGCTCAGAACTGAGCCTGATTTCACAGCACATTGCTTGTCTCAGCAGTGAGGCATCCTGGAACGGGCTTGGTCTGGTTTTTGGTCTCTAACTCATTGTGTAAATGCCAGCCAAATTAAAGCAAAGCAGATGGGAGAAGTCATTTGAAGATTAATGAAGCTACTTGCATTAAAAAGTAACTTTAGATACGTATTTTAATGAAAAAGATCCTTTCTAGTTCATAATAGCTGGTCAAAAGAAAAGGATAAAGCAGTGAAAACCCCTAAAGCTTAGCAGAACACACCTACAAAGAATTATTAGAAGTGATTAACTCTTTACAGAGCTAATCCCCATTAAACTGAATTATCAAGTCAAAGACTTAATTTCTTTCTCAGGTACCTGCATTGCTTTATGAATGCTACCGTTTTTCCTAAAATATAGAAGTAAAGCAAGCAAACTCTAAGAAATTCTTTAGGGATTATTCACAATGCAGTCTAACATGTTGAAAAGTTTTAATTCTCCTGTGGCATTTGCAGTTTCCATCAAAACTTTTCAAAACTTCTGCTGAACAGTGACATTTTCCTTTGTATAATGGGCTTTATATGAATGAGCAATGAGTATCAGGAATCAGTAAACAAATTCTTTTTGTTTTACCATTACAAAAATGCAGCTCAACCTTAAAGATGCTCTGAAAGATGCCTCCCTGCTCTCAAGAATCTCTAAATCTTTACTGAAAATTCCAGCCAATCACAAAGTGTAATTGTAAAATATTTCCAGTATTGCCTAAGTTCTGAGCTCATTAGGTCTCTCAGACTGCATAGCTGGTCCACAGGAGGAAAGCCAGGCTTTTCTCTCACATGCTACTGTGCTGGTTCCTGAAACTGCTTCTCCTTGTGCAACTCCTCAGCAATGATTAGACACTAAGAGACTGTTCAATGCCGTTTTAAACACAGAGACTGGAATTAGCTTTGTATTTGGTTCATGAGTTGGAGGTACTTAAGATGTGGGGGAATCACACAAACACAAAAAGAAAATCTTACCAGAATATTGGAGACTGGCTCTAAGAAGCACACAATCTTCTTCCAGAGACAGATCGGGATTTCTGAACTGTTGGAGTACTGCATCCTCTTCATCTGTGTACAGAGGTGGCTATTGCCATACTCTTCTTCAGGAGTAAGACTTGGCATTTTGGCGGACAAGTATGCAACTCTCCAAGTCACAAGACAACTAAACTGCAACACTTAGAGATCGACAGTTATCTGACCTGTTCTTCATATACAGAGTCCTTCATGAACAGAAATTAGAGACTGTGTGACAAACTGTGTAAACTTTCTCAGGGATTATTTTCTATAAGAAATGCTAGAAAGCAACTGTTCAATGCCTGCTCCCACTCCCCCAAATCCAAACCCTCTTCTGTGACTTGAAGCCACCAGGTACCTGGTAGAGTATGCTTTGATGCAGCCATTCCTCTATTGCACCTCCAAAATGACTGTCATCTCAAAAGATCACACAATCATATCTTGATTCAGAAAAGTTTTCTCTATTCTGTTCTGTAAAGGGCTTGACCCCATGTTTCAGTCCTTTGTGGAAGATATTTACTGAATAAGAAAGCACATAATTTAAAGCTTGTCCTTACACCCCTACTGAATCTGGCCCTGAATGGCCAAGCTCAGTATAAGCAGGAATTACGACTATCCAAATTCCAGAGCTTTTATTACAGGAAACCTTAATTAAATATGAATGCTTGATGCAATATGGCATATTTCTGAAACGTACAATCTGTAAAAACAGAATTTGAGCAATTTCTTGCACAGAATACATGCAGTAAATTCCTTTGATATAAAGGCTGGATAAATTTCATAAAATCATGGTGCTTAAAAATTGTCTTACTCCTAAAGGGCAAAAGAATAAAAGTGCTTTATCCATGTGAACACACAATTTGACTATTGGACAACAAGGTCTACAAAGTGGAGGCAACAATCCTATCAATTAAAACACAACATATAGTTTTACTTGTTTGTTTTTCTTACAGTAAAGTGCTAAACGTGATGGCTCCTTAAATTACTGCAAATGGCTGTTTTGAAATAGTTACATTTTGTTTTAATTTTTGTACATCTTTCCCCACTAACTTAGCCTGTAATATAGTGCACCATGTAAAAAGCTGATGTGTTGATGTAAAACATGCATATGAAATTTAATCAGTCATCTGTTTCTGGGTCCAATGTATGTAAATTGTTTGGCACAATCCAAACAAGGCCTTTTCTCTCCCAGGCTCCATTATGAGGTAAGTGGGTATTTTGTTCTTCTGGAATACACACAGGGATTTAATAAAACTGCTACTGTGCTTCTCTTAAACCATCACATACTCCAAAGTACATGCAATTAAGCAGCATGATAGTAATTCACTTCCTCATCATATCTGTGTAGTTGAAATGATAAATGAGCCAATAGAGACATTTACAAACCACACAGCAGATTTTGACGATGCCACATTACTCTTCAAAATGAGAAAATTATGAAACTTAGAATTGCGTACAACATCAGAATTAGATTTGATAACGTAGATCTTAGTACAGCGTGTCTGAGTTTAAGTCAGTTTATGGCTGATTACATGCAGGGATGGATTGTGATCATGCAGGTTATTAGCTCAATTTTTGACATTTAGATGTCGATTATGCTGGCTTTTGGAATTGGATTGATTTTTACAACAGAATGTCATTATAGCGCTTGCAGTGACATCAAGAACAGAACTTCAGCTTGATCTTCCTCTACAGAAGCTCATTAGAGATTCACATAAGAAGACAACCAACACGTGCTATTGCCATGGAAACAAGATGGAATATTATGAAGCAGTATAGCCCATATTCCAAAATAGAGAGGACAAAGTCAGAGCAATTATAGCACAAGACTGACAGGCTTTTTATTTGCAGCCTGTATGGGTCAAAGCAAAACTTAGCTCCTGCTCTTTGAAATGAAAATCACCAGTGCAGTTTTAGGACTCTGGTTTCAGTGCCTCCTTTTCAAACATGAAAACTCAAGCTGGTTAGTTTAGTTTATGTTGTACGGAAGGAAGGAGGCCAAATGGCAGCAGAGGCATCACAGCAGGTGTGTAGGTGTGATGATGTACAAAGAACAGACATCACAGAACTGGTAGAGGAGTGAGTCAAGTTCAAGCCAGGCAGCGAGGTACTGATAAAACAGAGGTGAGCAAAACCAGCAGAAGCTGAACACCTGGTATGTCTTTAAGGTGCAGAAGAAAGGCTAGTTTCAAATGCAATGGCTAGCCAGTACTAGTGGCCAGAATGCAAAGGATAAAATTTCTTGTGATTTGCATTAAATAGGTGAGTCTCATGGTTTCTCATGTTGCCTAGACAATGAAATGCTTTTGGACATACTGGACATATTGTATGTATACAGTATGTAGGCAGTCTAACTTCCCAGGCTTTTGCTTGTGACTACATACACAGAAGATACTTTAAGCCATTTAAAACAGCTCTGTTCAGTCTAGAGAGAGTCTTCACTGTTGTAAGAGTTTTGACCATTGTCTCTGAGTACAGAATGCTACCTAGTGTGTATGAATGCATGTATTTTTTTTGTGTTTGATGACAATATCAAAAAATACAGGAATTCTATGCTAATGGAAGCAAGAGCTTAGAGGAAATATTTTACCCTTCATGTAGAAAGCCTGTGATTGCCACTTCATTCACACACTGGTTCTGCCTTTAGGAAACATTTTTAAATTCCAGCCAAAGGTCTAGGAACCCAGGAAGGGTCTATTGTAATCACTTTGAGCAAAGCCACCGTGGGCAAAACATAGCTTAGGAAAGATAAACAAAGAGAATAATAGGGTTTTAAGGAGTATTCAACAAGCCTTGAAAGATTGTGCCATGAGTTTGCTACTACAGAGTTACTGTGAGATTCAAAAACACTTAAGAGTATGATGAAAGGGAAAAATACTACAGTACACAGAAAGGTTGTGAGTGTCTACTGAACCAGGCTTTGGGAAGCTTTCCAATGCCTGCATATGAAAAGTGCGGTATGCCACTATTTAATTATTATAAACTACGCAAATTGTCATCCACTTAAGGAGCTCATGTTTCTGCCAAGTTAAATGACTTCAAAACGGGTAGGTTACATTCACTGTATCAAGTCTGATTCATTCTTGATTGGTTCTGTTTTGATTGGAAAAAGAGGACAAAAGACACTGTGATTTTGGGAGAAGAATCTGAATGGAATATGAATTTTTATTGCAAAATTTTATTCCAGTAAAACATACAAACTTTAATAGTAGTGACTTTGTTAACAAGGATACTAGATCATTTCTTTCACTAGCACCAGGCAAAGAGATAAAATGTGATACAGTTGACAAAAATACTGAAAAATAACAAACGTTCTTCCTCATCTTTGCATATAAACTTTCTTTCCCAAACTGTTAAATACAATTCAGTAGTGATAGCAACTACTTTTTTTTCCCTAAACCTTTTCTGAGCTTTTTTTTCTGTGTATCTGGGCTTTTCTTCTCTTGCTCTGCTTGCAGGATTGCTTCCTGAGCTGCCAGCTCTTCACGTTTTCTGAGCTCAGCCTCTAGCAGCTTACTTCTGTATGCTTCCCGAATGCTGTGAACTCTGCCTCGTGTTTCATCTAAGGATGCCTAGCCAAAAACAAACAGCAATACCCCCCCAACACATGAATCTTGATTTCATCACAAGCAGCTGCATCCTTCCTGTTATGTTTCACTTTGTGACTCTGTAAGTACAGGGAGAGCATCTCTCCTTTTCTCTTTATGTGTATTTTTATTGATTTGTCACAGGCACACAGCTATATGCCAATTTTTTCTCTACAAAGAAGAAGAGAAAGTTCAAGAAAATCCTCTTTAAGTTGCTGGCATAATAAGCTAATTGTGTGAAAGCAGGATAGGGAAACAGACTAGTTACTCATCTGGATCTAGTCCCTCTTCAGTTACTGGCTTGCTCTGTTGTCTTAAAGAAGTCCCTTAAAATCCAGTTTTCGGAAATGCTGAAATGGCTTAAGAGCTCTAGTCCTTTAAGAGACTAAAGGAGCCTAAATCACATTGACTTGCAACGAGACCTAGGGGAAGTGGGACTTTTACACTTCTGAAAACTTTTTCCTTCACATTTCCATCCTGAAAAATATGGATACCTGGATACCTTTATATAGTTCTTTGTGGTCTACAGATTAAAAAAAAATGTAAAAGTTATAATCAGCACAGTATGTGTATTCACAAGTAACTCTCATTTTAAATTCATACTGTGGAACATCTTTAATGGACATACTTTCTAGAAAGAGCTGAGGAACTACTCTTAATAAAAAATATGATATATTAGGCATCCAAAATCATAGCAACATCTGAAAACCTGGACATGCATTCTTATTATCAGTCACTGGTAGAGAACTATGGCTCCTTGCAGACTTGCCGTTAAGTAATACAAATCAGACTATCTGGGAACTTGTTAAGGAGATGTTTTCAAGGAGATGATTTCTGTAAATAGGTTGGTTTGATGTAAAATTATTTTTACTGTCTCATCTAGTTTTAAGAGCTCTGAATAGTCACCAGCTGATTGCTAGTGTTTATCGTATCACCATTGTGTCACAAAACATTTTGTTCCTGTTGACACTCAAGGGTTAAGCCAATTTTGTTAAGATATTTGTACCGACTTCATGTGCAATGCATTGGCTGAGTTAATCCTAACAATGGATCCTACACTAATGCTACCAAATTTATTATTTATAGATGTGGTTTTTTAAGGATTAATAATTCCAATATTTTGTTTGCATCATGCATATAACATGAAAACTGTGTTCTCTAACTGTGCTCTAAGACACATTAGGAGCAACTCACCCTCCTATGTAAATTATCTTGTTCTTTATTACTTTGTAAAAAGCCCTATACAATTCTATAAACAAAAAAAATAACCAAACCAGAGATATTTTATCAAATATACATTTGGTCATGTATGCCAAACGCTCAATTTATTCTCACTTGTAACTATCTTTCATGGTGATATTCTTAAAATAGTGTTTTTGCAAAGAACTATATCAATAAAGTAAAAAGAAAATCATATTAAGGATGTTGTATAGTACTATTTTTTTCCCCTAGAATCTTTAGTTTTAACCTTTGCCCAAGCAAAATTTCAAGCTCTATCACCATTTCTAATTATGGGTACTGAATACAAAAGTCTTGAAAATGGGTGATCAAGATATTCATAGTAGTGGTGGATATCACAGTAATAGTTACTGGAAAGTAATCTTGAAAACCTACCTGCAGATTCTCATACATTTCAAGTATATTTTGCTTCAAGAAAGCTCTGGCATTTTGTTCTTTTTCTCTTTGTTCCAAAGCCAGCTCTCGAAGTTCCCTAAAATGGTTGATTTTTTCTGCTTTACGTATTGCTTGCTGTTGAATGATAGACTCATTTCTTAGCACAGACTCAGACATTGTTTTTCTGAAGGAAATACAAAGATATTTGTCTCATTTAAAATACAGTTTTGGGTGGTGTATATTTTCCTCAACACTTATATGCATATATTTGTCTTATATACAGCAATGTCACCATCGTATGGTTAGATATGGTTAAGGAATCACTTTTCATCTGCTTATATATAACACTGATGAGAAAGTACATTCCTGAGGCCAGGTCTTCTTATACTTGGGTGTCTATTTTAAAAATATTTGTAAAATCATGCTCATCTCTGAGCATATGAAAAACTCCTACATGCAACACTTACTTTTAATTTGCAAGAAATATCATATTTCCAGAAGTTTTGATATTATAATTTAGCATTGAGACAAATGTTTTTGGTTTTTTTTGCTGTTGTCATAATGGCAACTAAGTGGATAATATATTTTTATAATATGACTTAAATGATTAGTGTAAAAGTCAAGGAGTTGAAGACAAATTAAATGCTTACAAGACTCAAGCCTGTGGAAGATATTTTGCTATATCTTCTACTGTTTTAATGTTGTTCACTTCAATATAACACCAGTTTCCCTTTCAATTTAAAATGAAATTTGGGGATTTTTTCAGCATGTTCTAAGGTCTTTTGAAAAATCAGTGAGCCGTATAAATGCCACATTGAATACAAATGGACTTAAACACGAACTGGGTTCTACCTGCAGCGCAGCAAACATGAAGGTGCATGTATATTAGCTAGATAGGTTCATATAAACACATGTAATAAAGAATATAGTTCTTCTGAATAAAGAATATAAGTCATATAATTATTTCAGCTATTAACTATTATTAACTGAACTACATTTGTTAAATATATTGTTTGAATCTAGCATCACATCCTGACAAACTTCATATGGGCTTCTTTCAAGATGACCAGTGAAATTAACTTATTTGCCTGCACATGCATTTTCTTCAAATTTTTATGTCACATACTCATTACATGCAGTGCAGTGATTCAGCTTCTTTGACATGTATTATGTTAACGAACAGACACAAATTATAAATGGATGTAGGAAAGCACAGATTTTATAACACATCCATGCCAGGAAAATCAAAGCTGAAAACTGTATCTTGATGCCATCTACACTTCTGAGTTCACTACTGAGTGATTTTGTGTACACAACATAAAGGACAGATAAAACAGACCAGGATTTTCACAGCAACTTTAAGAAGTGTGCGACAGAGTTGTAGCTTACTTTAATGACACATGAAGAATAAAGTCTAAATTCACATCTATTATACTGCATCCAATTACAGATAGGATACAAGTGCATAAAAATATATTGCATTTACTGATTTCTATATAGTCTTTCATTTTGGTGTTTCACTAGGACTTAATTGTTATTGTTGCAGTTTACCTCATGAAAGGACTAAGGTCTATAGGCTCCCATTTTTTTTTCTGTGTTTGTAAGCTTGAGACAATAGTTGCTTGTGATGCTTTCTTTCCTGTGGTAAGAGAATCTACAACAGAACAGATTAAAGTGGTTATTCAGTTATGCTTGGAGGCTCCATCTAAACAGTTTTTTAGATAGTTTTTTCTTTTTTTGGCTCAGATAAATACATTATTAAATGAGAATATGGGTTGGAGAGGATATAATATTTCTGCGTTTTTATTTCCAGCACTCATGATAGAATCAAAGATGCTGCAAAAACCCCATATATGCAAGAGTGAAATTAATATATGTATTTTAGCTAAATCCACAGTACTCAAGGTTTGTAAATCTAAGCAAGAACATTCAATTTAAAGTGCCTAAAGAATATAAGAATAACTTCTAATCAGCAAGGAATCACAATCTTTTATTAAAAAAAATCAATAAAAATCTGTTCAGTCTGTAGTTTAAAAAAATTATATTCCCTTTTGGGCAGAGATTTAGTTTGGGAAATACCATTCTAAAGAAAAGAGATAAGAGATCCCATGACAACTTGAAATTGTCTTTCTGAAGTCTTAGAATTTTTTTAACCACATGGAAACCATGTTATGCTTTACTGTAGCATTCTCACAATACAATGATACATTATATTAAGTATGCCACTGTGCTGAGCTGGGTTGTGATTATTCAAATGCTTCCTTTTTCAGTTTGTCTGGATGGTGCCTGTAAAGTTTGATGAGATTTAATGATGACTGCAGTAGTTTGTTTCCATAAAACCTCTCTAATTACCCTACTTATAATAGTAATCAGTTGAAAAATTTTAAAAATATTATTGGAATTTTCTCAACAACAATAGGAAGGAGGTTTCTGAGCATTAAAAAAATTTACTGTCTATATATTTACTATTCATACATAGACAAATATACCAGCCTTCTCCTTTGGCCTAGACGGGTGACATGGACTTTGGAAGTGCCTTAGACACTGCCCATCAGAAAAGTATCTCCAGAACATAAAAATTCTCATTAAGATACTGAATATTACAGAAATGTTCAAGCACATTATTGCCTACTGCTGCACTCTATGGAGCCAGATCACAACAACTTAAAGTCATTGGGGCGTCACCTCTTTACTTCATGTGACTTTGTATTAAAGTCCAAATACTTAGTTTAGAACAAAGTTCTTGGTAGACAACCATTAATTTTGAAGTCCTTATCCAGTCACTTAGAGAAAATAATATTTTTTCAAGTTCCTTTGGAATGCAAGAAGTAAGTAATGATATGTTTGTCTAAGGCATAAGGTGGGGAGTACTTCTGCTTTAAGTTCTGAAACATTCCTAGGATGATTACTTACCTGACTGTCAAAATGTTAATATTAACAAGTTACATACTGGTTACAGGTTCTAGTTCCATGCACATAAGCCATGACCAGATATTGTCACAATCAGACTGAAGATAATACTTTCCTTTTTGTGATGGCCTGATCACAGCATTATTCTCAGAGGAAGAAAAACAACAAACAGCCTTGCAGCCTTGCACCCTGTTCAGATTTTCGTGAGTCCAGTAATTGCCAGGGAATACAAATGAAGAATCCATAGAAGTTGTAACCACTAAATAAAATGACAACACTTATGGAAGCTGCCAGGAAGCTGATGCTACTCAGTATGCACTTTTTGACACCTCACTTTCAGAGCACTGTCTGTGAACAGTTGCCATGAACATTAACATAAAGAAAATGCACATTAGAAGTATTAGTGTCTTACTGACATGTTATTTCAGCCGCTAAACAATTTTTTGGTATTTCTACACTAATGACCTCTGGTACCCCACTTGGAATTGAGGGAGTAGGTATCTGCCACAGAACTTCCAAAAATTTCAGGTTAATTTAGGGTTAGAATTCTAGTACGGGACTGCCTAAAATTTGCTTAAGGGTAACTTGGCAGCCTCCAAGAGCTTCAAGGCTGAAAATAGAGCAATGCAACAATTAAAACAAATTTGGGATAGAGAGGACAGAAACTAAGCATGCCATTCTGCATTTGGACACCCTTATCAGGACTGTTCTATCCATATACTACCAGTATTTAATGCAGAAGTCTTTTCTAAGGAGCTGAACACGATGAACTGAAGACATGCTTGACAGAAAGTTATACCCTTACCTCTTTCTCCTGCACTAGATGTTAAACTGGCAGTCTCAGTCCCAGCTATGGGCCCCTCTGAATTTCTCACAGCATACTTATTAATAAACCGCATGCGTTCCTGAAAAGCCTAGAGATCAAAGTTTTAGTCCAGATAAGAAAACTTCTACTGCATACTTTAAATTCCAAAGAATTTTCAAAAGTAGGAATCTATAAGTGGTCAATGAGACAGTAAATCTTCAAATCCAGTGCATGTGAGATACAATGCTACTTCATATTACTGGTGAGTATATTTCACTGGTTTGATCTATGAAAACATCATCTCTAACAACAGGAGTAACATTAGTGAGTCACTGGGGAGGCAAAAAGATAAACATAAGAGGACTGCATTTCATGTCAGTCATATTCAAACCATCTCTCCAATGGATTTTTTTTTTTTCTGAAACAATAACCTGTCAACATTAAACATCCAATTTTTCTAGTAATATTTTGGAAATTTTATTTGTTTTGTTTCAGTGTGTTGTATAGAGGAGAAATAAATTAGCATTAGTACTTAAAGTTCATCTTTAATTTCTATCAAGTGTGTCTTGAGTATATGAACAAGAACCCCTAAGTAAACCTTTGTGAGATGGTAGTTCAGTAAAATGAAAAGTGGGCAGTACACTTTGAATGGTTTCACTCCAATGCATACTTGCTATATTTAGTACATATCCCAAACGAGAAAACTATGCTGTCCATAACAAACCTAACACCAGTGTGCAGTATGCAACTCTGCCTGGGGCTGGAATCAGGTAAGATGCTAGGGTTCCCTTTGAATCAGTCCTGAGACAGTGAATACTTACACTAAACATCATCATGCAATGAAATATTGGAAAACCACTGATCTCTGGGCAGTTTAAAATAACCTTTGGATTAAAAAAAAAAATCGAGAAAAGCAAGGTTCCCTCATATGGGAATGTATGGTCAGAATACATTAAGCTACTGTACCTCATCAGGGATATATCACTTCCTCCTAGGAGCTCTTATAGCCTGGTGATTTAGACTTCCTCCTGAGAAATGGGAGCTATGGTTGCAAACTCTATCAGACTCAATTACCTTCAATGCCAAAACCAGGCTTCACTCTTCTGCCTGTCTTTTCGGAAGGTGACTTTGTCTCACTGGGCTTTTTCTTAAGGACTTAGATTGCCAGATGGAGAAGCCAAAGGTGAGCTTGGAGTCAGGCACCTAATTCCCAGAGTCAGAGAACATGTGACCCCCAGCACAGGCAGATTTGGGGCAGGGTGATCAGGAAGAAAGGAGAAGGGAAGCTACTTAGTCTGGATAGCAGACCCCCAATTTAGACCGTCTTTTTTTAGCATATTACATGCAGTTGCTAAAATTTTGTTAATGATAGCTGTTTTGGAAAAATGTCACAGACCTAAGGGGCTTTTAAAATGGAACTCTTTAGCTGTAGTCCAGTTGATTTTCTGATCAAAAAGGCAATGGTGATAGA
This sequence comes from Strix aluco, assembly GCF_031877795.1. NCBI lineage: Eukaryota > Metazoa > Chordata > Aves > Strigiformes > Strigidae > Strix > Strix aluco. Next base: position 58,350,398 of record NC_133933.1, on the reverse strand, counting down.
ACCACCATTCTGAAGAGACTCTTTACACATCAAAGGGGATTAATTTCATTTTTAGGAGACTGTACTTGCATTTTCAGTCTCAGCACAGTCAATCAAAGTTGCAGAGTAATGCATCTCTCCTTAGATCAGAATTTAATAAAGTAATGGCAGAAAAAATTTTGAACTTTGGATACAGTAAAGAGAACTGAGAAAATCTGGAAGTGTAACTGGAAAGACCCATGTCTGAGGTTCATTTCTGAAAGGTAATATAAAAAAGGCAAAATGCTTCTGAGCTGTGGTTTCTGGATGAGTATCACTCAGTGGTCAGTGGTGGTGGTAGGGGATGACTGTCAGGTAATTTTAATGACTGCATTTTGTTCTTTTATTTTCCTTTTTCAGTAATGCTGCTTCCAATTCTGAATCAGCAGTGTAACTTTTTGCCTTACTAGAAAGAACTTGTATTATTTTTCCATCTTAAGCATACGTCATGTCAAAAGATCCGAGCTGCAGCTGACATCTGAATTCTTGCTTCTCCAAAACAGTGAACTCATAGAGAGCAGCATGTACAGGTTCATGGGTAACCTGCAACCCAGAATGAATTTGGGAATCCTTGCTGCAGGGGACAATTTGAGTGATGATATGGCCAGGTTCCAGTTCTTCAAGAGAAATCTTTTTGGCATGTTTATAACAGTGTATTTCTCAATAGAATCTGTTCATGCTAAACATTAAACTTGTCACAAGTAGCATCTTTCCAATTGTGTAGAGGTAGTGGGCTTTCTAAGGAGAAACTTTTTCCTGTTTTGTAAAGTAGAATCTAAAGTCTCAGTGATCTACAGAAGTCTAAGGCAGATGATCTGAATTCCTGTCCAGAATTCATGCACATCATCACTTTTGATTCTTTAAGCTGTGTAAAATTTCCTGTCTTACACAGAGTGGTGAAGACGACAGCCACATGAAGTCAGGTCTCTGTTGTGGCAACCGCTCTACCACCACAGCAGCTCCTGGAACTTGTGAAGAAACATTACTGCAAAGACTGCACTCTGATTATTACCTTGATAGCTCTTCCTGGCTCTGCAGACTCCCATGCTTGTTTCATGGCTTTGATCTCATCTGTTCGCTGGGTGTCCTTCTTCACCTCCAGAATGTCTGCCTCTCTCTGTTCACTAACCAGACGTAAAGTCCAGTACGGTTTGTTTGACACAGCTTGCTGAAAGTGAAGTACCATTAACATAATGTATTCATTGGTATACATCTACTACCACTATTTAGGGTGAAGTTATGTTTCTGTATCCTGGTAATTTTCCCAACTGATATACATTATACATTGATAGACTTTGACATGCATTACTACAGAAACAGTGGCTGCCACAGGAAAGGAAAATGACTTTGCAATGTCTAGAAGCTCTTTGAAGTATTTTGTTTACATCCTTCCTCACACTCCCATACAGCATGCTCCACACTCCCAGTTCTTCTGAACAGTCTGTCTGAACAGAACTATTTTGTAATGACTTTTCATGCAATTGTCTTATCTCCTTGCCAAGCTTTTTTCCTTTCCTTCCCTCCCTTCCCTTCCTTCCTTCCTTCCACAAGCTTTTTTACTAGAAGTCTTATTGTATTTAACTAGGCTTTTTTGTGTAGAAATACATCTGGCTTTGTCTTATGAGGCATCAGGTTCCTTCCAATCACTTCCCAAACTCTAAACCACCTTAACATATGCCTTCTCCAGAACTGTAGGGTACAAGTAGTGCCTGAAATGTAGGAGACTATTCTGCTGTCTGACCAATGAATGAGATACTGTGCTGCATGTATTTCTGGAAACCATACCATCTGAAGAAGCTTTAAGCCCAAGATTTAGAAGCAGAGATGGGAGTTCAGCTTTTATTTGAGACTAAAGGTGGGCATCTTCTTTATCTGTAAGCAGTTTCATCTCAAAATTTGCATCCGCTTTAGTGGCAGACTGAAGAACTCCCAAGAAGCATCACCCCAGCACCCCTAGAGAACCCCATCATTGCAGCTGAAGGCAGAAATCTGACGCAGCCTGAAGCTGCATTGCATCTCTGTGGCCAACAATCTCAACTGCAGCCACTCACGCTGCTCTGAAAGAAGGGTTAAACCACTGTTCTGGAACTCTGTGTAATTAGGGGTGGATATGAATCATAGGGAAGTTTGCTGTGCAGCAGGTCTAGTCAACAAAACAATTCAGCAGAGATTTCATAATGAAAAACTCTATGGAGATGCCCTCCCCTTGAACTACCTGCCATGAGGCAGCAAAATTCCCAGCAAAAGTAATACCATTAAATGAGGAGCTGTCAGTTTCTTCTTTGCCTTCCATTAATCTGTTTGCAATCCATAAAGTCAATTATTCCTTTTAAGGCATACAGGCTGGCAGTAGCCTTTTGGTCAACCACAGAACACTCAGATTATCCCACCACAGATGAGAAGAATTTGCAAGTAGGCAAGTCTGTACCAATTTTTCCGCCATTGTATGTCTGCAAACTAATGACAGTTGTGACATACGAGGCAGGAACTGACTAAAGCAGAAAGACCTATTTCATCTCCCTGGGAACCCATGAAAACCACTACAATGAGGGACTAATGTGACATGAATATGGCAAATTCATGGAATTTAATAAACCTTCAGCAGAGACAGAAACTAGACCAACAAAAGGAACAACCGGTAGTTGCTTTATACATAAACAAAAAAATGAGCACATTACATCTCTAAATGCAGGATGTATGTCTTTTACACGTGTAATTCAGTCTCTCTCAGGTGTAAAGCTAAAAAGGTGGCAAAGAAGGACATAGAGAAATGGAAGGGATACACTAGAAGTGCTAATAATACTGATCTGCAGACCTGAAAATATCTTTACACTCAGTACAATGATGGCACATTCAACAAATCCAGTTTTTGGCTTTGTTCTCACCTGAGATTCAGGTCGAGACACAAGAGATACAACTGATCCTCTTTCTTTATTGGACTTCTCTTTTTCTGTCTTCTCAGATGCTTTATCTTTTGATTTTCTGGTTGGTTTAGAAATACTTGCAGACTTTTGTCCTTCAGCATAATTGACCAGAAGGGGAAAGCTGTGCTCCTCATGCTTTTCCCCATATACTATTCAGATGTAGTGATGATGCATGATTAATTAGAGGATACCATTGTCATCCATAAATATATTTCCCCATATAATATCCAGGGTGGAATAACAGCACAAACCAGCCATACAGAAAGACAAAGAAAAGTCAGTTAATTAGCTGACACTTTGAAGTACTACACTGCATTTATTGTTGGACCAAGAAAGAATCTGGGGACAAAACAACTTTTAAAACCAGACTTGCAAGCTGGACATATTGTGACAGCCTTATCTGTCCTAAATAGCATTTTACCCAGGGCTTAACTGTGTTTGTCATGGTCCTGCACATCAGTTACTGCATTGTTGCCTTGGTCAGTCCAAAGATTGCAATGTACAGAATCACAGTCTGATTCTTAATTCTTTTATATAGCCTCATACAACCTCTGTCAGTCTTGCACCAGGCAGGTGAGAAGCTCAAAGTAGGTAAAGTCAGTGTTCTCACTGTCTCACATCCTTGTAAGCCTGAAAGTGTGAAGAGCAGAAGGGAAGATGCACCCCACCAAAAATGCAAGGAAGTTAAGGCAAAGAAACATATTTGAGATTTGATGCATATTTAAGAAATTCAAAATTATAATTCTCAGAACTATCTGAGAACATTTTTGATTAATTATTTTATCAGTACATGTGTATGCTATATGTTTGAATTAAAGATACAGAGAATTGACATTTGTAACACTTATTCTGCACTGTCTGAGCTGGTGGGAGTTGTTAGGAAGACTTTGCTTGTCATATTCTTGTTAAAATAAATAAATAAAGCAAGCCTGTAATAGCATATAGCTTTAATAGCATAAGGAACATGTCAGTTGAAAGAACTTGGAATGGACCCACAATACTATGAGAAAGATTAAAGATCTGAGTGTGAAATCTCAGTTTCCCTCCATACTGCTTGAAACATTAAAACATATGCTGAAAACCTAGATTTAGTCAATACAATAAAACAGGGGATTTCTCTAGAAAAAAAAAGAGGAAATGAGTGACAGTTTACAATCTGACAATAACAACAAGGTACCTTTCACTTAATGCTATGGTTTTCTAATTTCTTTCCACTGAGGACAAATCACTGTGCTGCATGATTAATGAGCTTTGGATCAGATCTGCAATGTCATGGCCGAGTTTATATGAATATATAAAATTGTAAATAGTAAATATATAGAATCACATTTATAATACACATATAACTACACATACAAATATATACTATATTTTATATATGTTACATCACATATTATACGTGTTTATGTATAAATTGTATTATTAACTCCTCATGCTACTTAAATAATGTACAATGGCACCAAAGTGCTTAAAGTGATTCAATGCTACCAAAGCATACATTAAAGAATGAAAGCAAAAATTAAAGCAGTCTCAACAAATATTGAAGATACTAAAACAACTCCAGAGGAAACGCAAGGATAAATAAATAGTTATGACATTATTTGAAGTTATAAAATCATTACATAAATAGCTTTCCATTTAAATTCACATTATTGTAACATATTAGCACCATAAACCGGGCTGTATACATGCATTATTCAGTGAATTATTAATTTTTAAAGATAAATTATTTATTGTTTATACAAACACTCAAGAGACATTCAGTGTCATTAGCTAAATGATATCAGACAAAGACTTTCTATGTCATGGGATACCACAAGCTTTGTCTGGCTTCTATAAATATTTTACAACTCTAAATTTTAAGATTTTGATACTCTGGACTTATTGCATACACTGAGAAGTTAGTAAATAACAAACAAGCATATGAAATGACAGGGCTAAAATGAGGTATCCTGCTTTAACTCCAGACATGAGGGCTCAGGGCTGGATTCAGCTGAGCTCTTGTAGCTAACAGTACGCTGCACTGTCCAGGTTCCCCAAACCCTCCTCCCTCCCTCAGCAGAGCAGGCAGTCTCCCCGGTTTTGGGATTATCCTCCAGATATTCCTGGAGGGGACACGGGCTGCAGTTAGGCACTATAGTGTGCAGCCCACTCTGACTCTAAGGGAGATGTGAATAGTTCCTCGGGGCTTTTCCAAGGACAAAGCCAGGCAAATACTTTGTATGGGATGTGATAAGAAGAAAGGCAGGGAGATGATACAGAAAGTAAAAGGCCATTCCAGCTCATGGCTTATGCATCAATCATCACAAACTCTCAGTGGCAGTTATTGTATATGTATGGCACCAAGAATAGCTTGGGCGCCACAGCAATTGACAGTGATGACAAACAGCTGATAGCAACGCCCAAAATTAGCTTCTCTACCCCTTTTCAATTAGTTACTCAGACATTCATTCCGTCTAATGCCTGAAGGGACCATAGTGATCGTCCAGTCTGATGTCCTGTCTATGACAAGCTAAATAATTACACCAAATGATTCCTATCTGAAACTTGTAACTTCAGATTGAGATAAAACAATTCTTGTTTTTAGGCAAGATAGACAGCTACTCCTGATTTATGAAATTCAAAGTACAGACAATGTATGTTATTCATAGGTAAAATACAGAGGAGTCTTTCAAAGTTTTCTTTGAGAAGATATCATGCTCCCACTATCTGAAATAGGCTCTGAGCATTTAGTTGGATTACCCAGTAGTTGCCAGAAATGACTGTGACTTTCACATGTAGTTAGGAAATGACTGAGAAGTTCAGATGTTGCTTTTCCTGTCTCTAACTCGATCCTCAGAATGATTCTTGACAGATAGTAATGTCAAAAATCTTTCCAAAGTTGGGCTTATCCAGACACTAAAGTTGCAGTAAAATACACCAGGATAGAAGCAAACCACCGATATGATTGCAGTAGTAGGGAGGGTTAGAGCATGGCTTAGAGGTCTTTAAACTCCTGCACCATCATGTATCCTCAGTGACCTACTGTTTCAGCAGGCAATTGATTAGTCACTACAGAGAGGCAAGGTGGGAAAGAGATGAAGAGAGGGAGAACTGAATATTATGTTAAACACCTCATGAAATCCTGCCCTTGGCATGAGCCAGCAAATTCTTCCCGCGGGAAGAGAAAACCTGTGCAAGAAACTTTCCCAGTTCTGGAGAAAAAAAGGAATATTTCAAAGGATTTTGCCTTTCCTGACTTTTCAAACCTGCCTCTACTACCTGGGTTGGGTGCCCTATCTCCCCCTGCTCTCCCAGTTGGGTAGACAGCCTTCTCTCATCAACAGCTAATGCTCTGGAGTTAACTTAAGGCAGTATATAAAACACATGCTGCAGTCAGCATTCAGCGCACACTGATGATTCAACTCCAGGTTGTGACAGCTGCACAATAAAACTTCTGATCTTACTACAAGAAAAGTAAAACCAAAACCCCAAAAAGGCAATAGCTGAAAATCATATATACAAAACAAATCTTATCATAATTTTATTCATGCAGTCAAGCAACTTAAAATGGTACTAGCAGTTGCAAGATTGCCTGCTAATTATTCCCCTTTTACAGAAGAATTATCATCCAGACATCACATTTTTTTTTACTATTTTTCCATTGAAGTCTTGTCCCATTAACAGTTCCCAATGAAAGGAAAAAAAAGAAAAAAGAGAGAAAAGAATGAACGCTGTATAAATAATAAACTATCTGGCACTTTCTAATTTCTGTGTACTTGGGTTTTCCTAGTTAATGCCTTTTTAATGTTTTGTTTGTGCAATGTGCTCTTTAATAAAACATTTAATGAAATTTCATATATAATAAATATCACTAAATATTAGTCATGAAATAACTTTTGCTAACATGGTTCTTTTTACAAGTACTGCCAAACTGCAGTATTAAGGATTCTGAAGAAAGAAAAGAATAACAAACATCAACAAATAGAAAATAGAAAATTACCATAGCATCTGTATGTCAGAGAACTTACTTTCTTCAAAAATGTTCTTAATAAATATTTATAATATCAGTGAATATTGATAGTATAATAGTATGCATTATAGTCTTCATTTAAAGGGAGACTACTTTAAAAGACTTTAATAAATGCTAATACAAAGCTGAAATATGCTTTTACCATGATAAATTAGCTTTAATACAAAACTAACTCCAGATGGCACTGTTGCCTTACATGAAAAAGTGATACCTGAAATGGTGAAAATTTGTTGCAAGAATTTTCCACCTGGCTCACTGCAGCTTTGTTACAAATCACATAGTGAGATTTTTGGTTACACACCAACATTGCTATTATATGAATTGTGTGTTTGACAACGCGTGCTGGCAGCTTTAAATGGTAAAGCTCAGTTTTCAAATTGCTTTAAGATGAGTGGCCTGGGCAATCTTGGTATCCTTGTACAAACAGAAACACCACTTAATAGGAACTGTGAAATGGTTTTGGGTTACTTTGAAAGGCAGAAATTATGAGAAGACACAGAAATCACAACATTTAATAAGAATCCTAAGAGAAAAGTGCTCGTTATCACTGATTGGCTTGAGCATGGCTGACTGCAAATGAGCCAAAGCACCAGTTAACATGGAGAAGGCAAGCTAATACTGTACCTTGAACTAAACATGAGAATACTCATGACATTGACAAGCTTCAGTAGTAACAGCGTAGAACTAGTGAAGAAACTTAGAGATTAAGTGACCTCCTTTGACCTGCAGTTTTACAGACCATGGTGACAGGTGTATGAAAGGATACACACCAGTAGTGTGACTGGTGTATTAAGCGCAAGCTGTTAGTGTGTAGCCAAATCAGAAGGGTAAGACAATGTAATAGGTTGTCTATTGTAAGAAGCAGTCTATCATTAGAGGGAAAACAAGGAGAATATATGGAGTCATCTAGGAAGAAAACATGATTTTGTGAAGAAAACAACAAACTAAAAGCAGATAAAATCACCACTAAAAAAGCTGTGTACAGGCCTGTAAGGCTACATGACATAGCCCCTCAAATATTACTAACTAGGGATTATAGTAAATCAACAAGATACATCTTTCTAAAGTTCTGTAACACTAGCTGAAAAAGACTGCAAAAATCTCAAATGTTGCACTCAAAACCAAAAAATGAAATAACGTATGTCAGCAACTGCTGATGAATCTAACTTCAGTCCAGGGTAATAGAAATAAAAAAAAATATGACCAGACATTTAAAATGAAATATGTAACCAGAGTAAGAAGTGATAAATACCACTAATAAATAAAGATCAAATCTTCCTAAGAAAATTTAAGGGTATTAGCAAGTATATATATATAAGGAAGGATAATGCAAATAATTTCTCCTTATGTCAAATTTTAAAAATTGAGTTAGAACTTTAATACTAATGATATGGAAAATTTACTGAATGGTGGAAATCAATATTTTAGGTTCTGCAGGAATGTAGGGGTAAGAGCACCAGGGAGTCAGCTGCATGCGTCCACATGTGTGTGTGTTTGTGCGCTATGGTCTGCACCAGCAGCTGGGGTAGGGCTGCGGCCTCAGGAGCTTATATGGGATCCAGGGGCTAACTCCTGGGCAGACTAGGGTTTAGGCATTGGAAATGTGAGAAAAGCAAAACAGTGAGAGATCTGTGAAACACACATTTCCTTGATGCAGGGTGTCCAGAGCAAGCACAGGACGGGATGGAGGTCCAGTGATTTGTGTTTGTCGTGGCGCCAAGGAGGAATGCGAAGCGGGGTGTAGGCCGTGCGGTCCCATTCTTTCATTTCAAGGATAGATTTATCTGCTCTTTACAGTAGCCTGCCAGCCTTGTTCCTCATCCTCCCTTTTTTATCTCACAAAACCCAGCTGCACCCCTCGCATCAAGCAAATGTCATTTCTCATCCTCCCTTGTTTCCCACAAAAATCAGCTGTACCCCTGGCACCAAAGAATGTACTGTGTCGCTACTCAAAAGATAATGGCTTGACTGCAGTCCCACCCACTCACACATACCTACTAAGATAAATACTACCCCAAGTTGTTACCTAACTTGGAGGGATGATAATCCGACACCAAATCAGAGGGACAGATTGACGGGTTTGTGTTCTAACCTCCCCCCAAAAGGGATGCCTTTTGGTAAGATTTCCTTGGCTACGCTGAGTGTATACCTGGGAACTTAGTGTGTGTGATTGCAATTTTTGTGTAGTGCTGTATAGCCAACCTGCAGTGTGTGCATTTATCGTAGGCAATCTTAAAGAATCTGTGGATGTTGCATAAAAATAAACCGTACTGTTCGTGAATCTGACTGCTTCTCTTGAATGCAACCAGACTTACAGTATATGGGCTGTTTGGGCTCTGTCAGACCTATAGTGATGGCCACTAATCCGCACTATTTGTGAATCTGACAGCTCTTTTTGAACACAACCAGATCTATAGCATACAGGCTGTTCGGGCGTCTGGGTCAGACCTATATTTACGGCCCCAATTGGTATACCTATTAAGGGATAAGTCCAGCTGCCCCTAGCCCCTCTAATCTCTGAGGACCGGCTAGAACGCAAGGGGGTTTATCTCTTACCAAATTTATTCTCACCCTAAATGCAACACTAGGTGTCCAAGTCGAGCTGCTGGAAGAATCCACCTTATATATACATATATATAGTCTCTCTAGTGAACTTCCACTCTGTTCAGCCAGAGAAGGAAGCAGGATGTGGCCACTGGTGCTGTCTGCGATTGTGTGAGTGCTCCAAGTGTCTGTCTGTGATCTGTGTGGCTGGCAACTTATATATGTAGATATGCAACATGTATGTGCATTGTGTGCATGTGCACCTGCTGGGACTACATCTTCAGCCTCGCTAATGTTTGGACATGGGGATGTGGAGTGGGAGCAGCCTCCCCTCTCTTCGGCTGTTGGATCCAGCATGATAAATTTTCCTCTAATATGATTAAGATGTAAATCATTCTGTGTCAGTCCCAGTGATAAGCAAATATGAGACATTTATCTAATATCTAGGATACTGACTAGTATTCTAACTGCTTTTAATACATGTTGGGGTTTTTTTCTGTCCCTTAACAAGAAATGCTGAGAGAATCTGGAAAAAAGAGAAGAGCTTCTGTAATTCCTCTGTCCCCTTCCTGGTTTGAATACACAGCCTGTCCTTGGGACCTTTTCTAGTCTTGCCTTCTGCCTAAATTATTCTCCTAGTGGTACAGAAGTAGTACATAGCCCAAAATGGGCCTTTTTTCCCCTCTTGTCAGTGCATTTTCTTAAATTATCAGAAGACATGTTTCTTGTTTTATAGAAACTTCTGTGTTTGGATGTACTTTGTCATTGCACTTCATCGGTGCCTCTGTAGAAGCAGTCATACTTCTACAACCATTCCAGATCCCTACCTAAAGTTGAGCCCTAAAGTAGCTCAGGTGAGTTTTGCAGAGTATTCTCTGATTTCTTTATAATTTGTGAACTGAAGCTATAGAATCATGCAATCAAACTTCATTTCTATGAACCACAGAACAGAGAGCTTTGTTGCTTAATTATTTCACTCAAGGAGTTAATAAAAGAAAAAATGTCATAAGGTCTTGGCTTGTAGCAATGGAACATTTTTTAAAACCAGTAACATGATGCATTTGACTAAATACATACTTAGATCGACCTACCTTTGATTTCATTTTTCTCCATTTCTTTCAGTTCCTGAACAAACAGCAACTGACTCTCAGTAAGAGGCCAACTATTATACAGCACCAATGCTTGTATGATATACTTGTGAGACTGTGAAAGAAAATGCAGTATGTTAACATGCTGAAGATATAACAATTACAGGAAGCATTCAAAAGTCCTGTAGGTTAGTCAACTGCCAGCTATTGAACTCAGCAAATAAAACACATAATTAATTTACAAGCTTGCACATTACATTATTCACAACAAGCTAAAAAAATTGGTGATAATTCCACAGATTTTATTTTCATTCCTGTGAAATTAAACGGTTACTCATGTGTTTATCAAGTGAAACTGCACTGGGCTATACAATAAGGAGCTACATTCCTTTAAGATTTCCATGTAATTTCCTATCCATGCCATGGGATAAAACAAAGACTTTTGTCTTTAAGACGCACTACAGGGCTTTGAACCCTAATACTAGCACTCACTAATGTCTCAATTTGAGGTAGAGGTGACAGGGTCCATGGGTTATTTTAAACATTGTCTACACTGAACAGGAAAGGATTATCTTTAAAAATTGTTTTCCAAATTCTAAAGCCAGTTCTGAGTCAAAGGAACAACCCTGGAATTTATTTCTCAATAATAATTTTTCTCCCTTGGAATATTTTGTTGCAATTGAACCCAATTATCAGGAAAAATCACCGTAGAGGAACACTTGGAGATAGAGAAACAAGAACTGCTTTAGAAAATAAATGTTATTTTTCTAAGATAGACAAATAATACTAGGTGAAATCAAGAAAAATCCATGCTTCTGACATCCCTCTCTGAGAAACTTGGCTCAAGCAGAAGCTAGTGTGTGTGTGTTACTAAAGCTTTCAGCTGACTGGCAAGAGGTGTTTCTTTTTTAAAACTATCAAAGATGGCCTTCTCTTACATCATATTTCATAGAAAACTCACACTGAAGCATCAGAAATTTAACTTCATTACTTGTAGTTTTCGGCCCTTAGCTGAAAATTATGCTATACCTGAATTGGATTTGTCAAATGAAGAACATTTGTCAAATAAAGATTGAATATATCACCTTGATTTGAAAACAAAAATGACCCCTTCTTATTTGGTTATTCATATATGTACATTATTCTTTCTCCATGACCTCATTCAGAAGCTACCAACAATCTTAATTTTGGATTCCTTGTTCTTGCCTCAGGATATCAGATCTCCACATGTACCAAAAGAATTATCAACACCCCTTCACTGTTTAGTGTTTTTTTTCCAAATCCCAATGATTTGGAATCTCTTACTTGTTGTGGACTTCCATCACTATTTTGAAAATTTTCCAAGAGGAAAGATTCATCTTGTAATACAGGTGGACCTTCTTGTACAAGTCCTGGCTTGAAGGAAGTTTTGGTATCCTTTGAAGATGAACTATGACCCTTTTTTTTGGATCCTCCAGTTTCTGATTCCTTCTTTGTACTACTTTGAATAATCTGGGTTTTGCTTGCTGAAAGATAATAAAAAATGTCAGTGTTAATCTCCAGAAATTTTATGAATTATTAGTATGGGGTAAACAGATGCCCCTAGAAAGTATAAGAAAAAAGAATTACTATAGTAAATTTTCTCACGCTGTATTATGTTCAGAAGGTTCCAATTAAAAGTATGCTTATTCCAAATACTATCTTGATTTCATTCTGCATGCAAATCACAAATCTCTTCAAAGCAAATAATGAGAAATTTGAAAGACTGTATATATCATTTTGTTACTGTTTATAAAGTGTATAATTCCACCCTTCCCAAACCCCACACTTCTTTCCTGCACTAACCATCACAGCACCATGCTATATACTACATAACACAGACAGCCTTATACTCTGTATTATGGGGTCTCTGTGTAGCTAACCTAATTTAATAAATTGTGTATACCTGTGGAAGGAGGAGAGAGATGCATTGGTCACAGTTCTGGCAACTCCTACCCTTACAGAAATATTTTATGTCAACCTGACACAAAGATCATGGCTGACTGAAGTTAAGAAAAGCCAGTCTTGAAAGGAGCTATAGAACTATTTGTGGTCTATCATTTATAAAGTTATATCATTGTTTCTAAAGAAGGTATAAATGTGGAAAAACTGCGAAACCAAGAATGTGCTAAAGAAGGGCTGTAACAGAAGTATTAATCCAGAAAACATAAACTTGTGTTCATTTCTAATACCACTGAAATCTATATTATCTTGCCTGTATGTCTCCAGAGAAAGGAAAAAAAATTCTGAAAGGGAACATCTCATAGAAAATGGAATAAGGGCAGAAATAACACCTGTGGGGAAGCAGCTTCACCTGTGTTACACTAACAATAGCTGGACCAGCAACTAGGAAAGAGGTATCTTTTTGACTTCACTGAGGACTGAAGGCTTTACTCTTCCCAAGGTTTATTGTAGAAGCAAGAGCTGATACTGTATCATTGCAATACTTCAAAAGAAAAATGTACAGAGCTTCATGTGTGTTGACAAAACATCCAGGGAAATTCACAGGAGTTGACAGGACTATTAAACCAGATTCAGCAAAATTTACTGGTGTTGTGTCAGTGTATAAATGCCAAATAAAAGGTTAAGAATGCCACTGGAAACTCAAAGGGAGTCAGGAAATATTGTTTCTTACGGAAGTCAAATGCCACAGATCACTTGCTATTGCACCTTTCCTCTGCATAAGGCAGTGCTTTCTTTTTCCTAAGAAAATCACTAGAAGTCAGGAAATGAAAACCAGACCTTGCAGAGATGCTTTCTTCAAGATGTCTCAAACTCACAAGCTGAGTTGCTTTCTGCATGACATTCTTTAGCACCTGAACTATCCCTGTTGCTGTCCCCATGGTAAGGAGGCCTGTGAGAGGAACTTGAAGGAAGACAATACTTGCTTTCTTCTAAGCCATTTTTTAGAGTGATGCAACTCCATGGGGATATGCCTAAGCAAGCCTGTATCTGTGCAATAGATTCTCACTCAAGTAGAGCTTGCTGAACTTTCCAGGTATCTGTTAGCTTCCCATGCTGTGAAGGTGAGAGGAGACATAACTCATAGTGGTTAGATTACCAAGTCTTTCATCAGAGGGAAGCAAAATCATGAGGCTTTCACACAACAGAAGTGCAATTGGATGAAGAAGGAACATTATCCAGAGACAGAAGGAACATTGTCCAGAGACTGGAATCTTCCATGTTCTTTTACATCTGTGTGAAAACCTGCTACAAAGAAACAATTTGGATTCCAAATGGAAGAATAACTACATACAGACATTTTCCAATTGGGTCACTTGCCTTTAGGGTAGTATTTGCAATATTTACATGAAACTTTCTAGTCAGAAAGGATCATCAATGCCTGCCTGAGCACTGTTATCAAAGGACAATGCAAGTAATTTATAAAAAGGTAGCTTTAAAGCTGTAAGGCCAACTAAATGCACTCCCTTTTGTAGGCAACAGAGAGGCGAGCTCCTTTGGAGGAGGTCTGGTGTCTGGGCTTTAGGAGCTGTGCACTGCCCTCTGAAGGAGCCTACCTCTACCTATCAAGGTAGATGGGTTTTAAGGGAGGCTGTATTGCTTAGGCTATAATTAGCTTTCATGAATGTCTCATTATGCTCCTCTTCTAAACCTGAAGAGCTTACGTACTGAAACATTTTATAATGGTTTGCCCAGAGGAAGGTCTTGCCATGAAGATAACTCAGCTCATAATGGTGGAACCCTCTATAAGACTGTTTCTGCTTTCCTTGCTGGAAAGATGACAGAAAAGTTCCCAAAAATGCAGACATCCAAAATGATAGTTCTAGCAATTGTCACCAGGTGGTGCTGTGACACAAAATTACTTTCCTTACTATACACGTAAAAGATTCAGTCTTGGTTTTTCTAAGCAAAGCTCTGACTAGAAGGGAACTCCTATATACCTCGGTTCCAGCTTCCAACAAATATCTGAAGGAGATTTTGATACTTTGAAACTGGATTGTATCAGACTGCTACTATGGAAAATAAAAGGCTTATAAGCATTCACTTGCCTATCTGCGCTTACAGGACTGCTGTGCTTATATCAACAAAACAAGTTGTGCATGCAACCTGTCAGTATGTAACCCCTTTATTGGCATGCAAAAGTTCAAAGTCCAAGTAATCTGCTACATCTCAGAAGAGCTAAATATATTCAGAATCAATTGGTTTAATGTAGTTTTTGAAAACAGCTGTGACTGGAGATGAATTAACAGGCTGTGGGTGGGAAAGGGGGATAATGTTCTATTGGTGATGCTTGCACAATAATGTCACTTAAGAGTACTTCTGGTAACACAGTGATCAATTCTATGAGAGGCAGAACATGTGTGATACTGAATAGGTCTCAAATGTGAGGATTGTGTCTTGCTTAACTAACAAGTTTGGTGATGATGGTATAGCAGTGGTTTCTGATTATTCCTGTTCTGTGAAAACACACTTTTTAAGCCAACAACTAGATACTGACAGTATGAATCTTGCTGTATTGAGTATCAATTGTACAAATCCACACCTGAACGTGGCATCAGTATTTATGGAGGTTCCTATATTGTTATTGTACAGGCCATAATTCCCTAACATTTTTGACAATAGCGAAGAAACATGCTTTTACAATGCCATAAATTGCACCTACAGACACTCAGCAGTTTGGGTAAGATGATACTGTGATATTGGTTATATTGAGTACATTTCGTAATCTTTTCATTTAGTGTTGATGCTCTGAAAGATTTGGAACACTTACACAAAATGTGTATATATTTGTATATATTTGTGATATACAGGATGCATATATATCCAGGAAAAGAATTTCAATGTAAAGGCCACTTGGTCTAGTATTGTAAAAATAATAGCAAAAAAACCAACAAACAGTGACAGCTTCACAGTCATTCCTTCCAAATGACAGCTCTCTATATACTCACACACACTTAAAGGGCATCAGAATATTCATTTCACCTTCAAACACAGTCTAAAATCTTAACACCTTTCTTACAGGCTCCACTACTGAATAGAAACCTGATACAACAACCTTCCTATTTTCAATAAGGTTAACATAACAGATATTTCATTGAATGATTCACAATATTATTAAAATAATTTTAAATTAGCAGAAATTATTTGTATCACAGCACATAAGAATAACAGAAACTTGATGTGTGTGTCTGATTTCTGAGGATATTTTGTGAAGTTCTCATCTATGCCCCCTGCTAGTCTGGCAAAGACATGATGTCCCTCAGCTATTATGCCCCATCCTCTCCCTTCCAGCATCTGTTGGAATCCATTTCTCTTCTTTTTCCCCTGATTGGCCTTTTAACTTATTTCAGTCTTCAGACTATGATCTTTGCCAATAAGACGGTTTCCTGAAAGAAAGTTTCACTTTACTGAGGGTAACTTGGCAATTTATTTCAAGTATTGTGATGCTGCCCCTAACCTAACCTAATTTATAGCTTTCCTGCTTCTGTTTCCACCAGTCTACTATCAAGTTTACTAATCCATTCCCACATTCCAAAAACACTACCCAAAAATAGCTATTAATTATCTTGGTAACTCAGACAGAATCATGACAGTTTCTCCAGGACTTCCTATAAAACCACAACATTGCCATCTGATGAATTACACTTTCAGAGCATGGTCTCCATAGTATTTAATTTTACATTTCTGGTAATAACAAGGTACAGCTGAGACAGAAATCAAGATGTTTCATAAACATGATTAAATTGATTATTTTTCCCACACAGCATCGGAAATTTAGATAAAACCTTTTTCTAAAGGATTGTGTTAGAAAGCTACACAATTCAAAATACTGGAGGTGAGCACATGAAATATGATGCTATTTTGGGCTTTAGCAAGCAATAATACAGTATTTGAACAATTTGTCTTTGCCTCAGGTTCTGAATATGCTCAAACAGGCAGAAACTGATTGATTTACAGAAGATTTATTGTTTAAAAGTCTTCATAAAAGGACTGAAGACTTTAATATCTTACAACACTGATCTATACTGATGTCTATAGAGAGTACAGAAGCTGACTTGTTTGCTTATAAACTGCTTTATTTAAGCAACTTGTAATGCTTCTGAAGCATATTCAAAATGAAACCCATAGAGATAATAAAAAATTCAAAATAGTATACGATCTTACAAATAAAATGGAAATAGCTTAAGAAGTGAAGTGTATAGAAAACAGAGAAACAAATGAAGATTATGAAACCAGTTAAAATGACACAACAGTAGCATCTAAAATCTATTACATATAAGAAGTGTAGTGGACGCAGGTAGGTGGTATTTCATTTTGGTTAAAAACTACCTGAGCACTACCAGGACAATTGTTGAATATATGCCTAAGAATTATGTACCTCATTCAACTGTATTTATTGTTTCTGAACAGTAAAATTAAACACTATTTCAAAATCAAAGGTCAATCAACTGGCCAAGCGTTACTTTCAGATAACAAAATTTTCATTCCAGTTTTGTTTTAGCTTCTTTAGTAGCCCAGCCACAATTTTATCAAACAATAAAAATGCCAGTAGCAAGCAGCTAGTACTGTCTGACAGTACCTCTTGAGTACCGAGTTTGGCAGAACTCTTACCTTCTGAGAGCCTGGAAGTGAAGCATGAAAGAGGATGTCTGGGTAACCTAATTCTGCCCTCTAGAGTGTGCAGGAAGGTATTGTGCTACATCAGAGGGGGGTGATGGCAGAACGTTGCTACCCTCTCAAGCTGAAGGCTGTCTCTATTAAATCCGTTTGTAAATGAATACCGCCTTAGTTGGACAGCACATCTAAGGAAACTGGATTATTTGTGTATCATTAAGAAAAAAAGCCACCATAAGCCTTAACCACTAATGGGTATCACAGGATCACGGGAAACTGAGTGGTCCTGGCAGAGACTGGAAGATACCTCTGGAGATCATTTAGTTCAATCCCATTGCTAAAAGCAGGGTCAGCTAGGGCAGGTTGCTTGTGGCCATGTCCAGTTGGGTTTTGATTGTCTCCAAGGTCGAAGATTTCAAAACCTTTCTGCACAACCTGTTCCACTGTTTAATAGCCTGAGAATAAAAATGAAACAAACAAACCAAACCAAACAGCAGCACCTCCCTCCAAATCACTTTTTCTAATGCTTAGATTATATTTTCTATATTTCAGTTTGTGCCCATTGCATCTTGTGTTGTCACTGGGCACCACTGAAAAGACTTAATTTGGCTTAATTTTCTTTACTTCCTTGCTCCTTCTCCCAATATTTATATGCTGCCAGGCTTAGGCATACAGTAGATTCAGAATGTTAGTTTGCTGGACTACAGAGAGTCAGTTTTAACTGACGCCAGCTGGATTTCTGTTAGGTACTATCACTAGTTTCAAAGTACTGTTGAGAAAATACATGAATTTTAGCATATTTATGAAAGCTGACCTTTGAATACATGCTGGTTCTCATCTTTAACAGGAGCTGAGCTAAACAGACTGCAATGTAATGAATGGCAATAAAATAAATCAAAAGAAAACAAAACAAAAACTTTGAGCAAGTAAACTCCTCAGATTCAACTGTTCAGCCAAAAATGAGAAAGGTATAAATAAATTTGTCTCAAAGGAAATTTTGTTTAAATTCAAGTGTTCCCATAGGGTATAATTTTTTCTTAGTATTTCAGTTGCTATCATGAAGAACTGACCACAGTATAATAGTATAATGGGTATTGATGCCTTTTATGCCAACTTTGAAAGTCTGGGGCAATAGCTCTTCCTTCAGTGTCTTCTATTTCCATGAATATCATTGTGAAGCTGTAGCAGAGGTAGAGTCAAAAATGGAAAGATTTTCTTAAGGATAAATATTATATCATTTATTCAATAGTCTTTTGCCTTGTACTCTGGGCTCATACGATGGATAAGAAGCCAATAAAATGTGTGCTTCTGCTAAAAGGAGTGGTACTCAGGATGGTGCATTTAAACCATAAGGGTCAGCGTAATCTGGGAATTAGCTATCGTGTCTCATGGTCTGGGTGTCAGTTTTGTAACAGCCAAAACTCTTTTTAGATTTAAGATCAAAAAAATAAAGGCAAGATCTTGAAAATAAAACATATGTCAATTCTCAAGGACAAGGCAAGCAAACTTTAGAACTGAGAAGCTACTTCAGTTATCCACAAAACTCTGTACTTAGTTATAAAAAAAGACCAAAAGGCAGAAGAAAATAAGGCTGGACACCTTATTTCAATTAATCCTTTTGGTACCCTTCCTCATTGCTGAGGACCAAGGACTCCTGTTCATTGCTCAAAAATGTAGCTAATTTCACTCAATCACAAAGTAATTAGGGATTCATGAAAAAAGTAGGAAAAAATAATATTTTCTGTTATTACCTAAAGTTACTGTAAGAATGTATATCCCTCAGTGAATAATTAAATATAGAATACAATACTTACAGTGGGAACTCAAAAGTGTTTCATTACTCAAGAAATTAAAAGCAGGGATGACAGCATGGCCCTTTCCAGTGACACTCACAATTTCTTCCTCATTATCTAGGACTTGTAGTTTAATGAATACATCTGATTTAGAGGTTTGTACCTGCACTGTAGCAATATGTGACGCTGTGACTTGTACTGAATACCTAAAGAGGAAGAAAAAAATTATAGCATTATAACCAGCTATACCAGATCATTCTTTTTTAGGAAAGTACCTAAATGTGTTCACCTGGAAGTGAACACTTAAAATTGAGTTTGTAGACAACTGTTTTCCTGCAATCTGGTGGGCTAAGCTTCCTGTAGTGAAGTGCAGTGAATCCATGATCAAAGTAAGCGCTGCTGCTGCAAAGAGGGGTGGTCTCGCCACGTCTTTTTTTCACTGTCTTATCAAATGTCCAGATAGACATTTTCCCCACTGCTTTACTAGTGTTTGTTGAAAAATATGGTTAGTCAGATTAGGGAACTGTTTCAATTAAAAAGTAACTGAGCAAAAGAAAAAAAAAGATTTGCTTTCAAAAGGGTAGAGCTATCCCATTTGATAGCAGCTGCTACTCTAGTTAACTTAAAAGACTGTGGAATTAAAAGATTGTAGAATTAGAGTCTTAGGACAAAATTTAAATAATAGTTTTGTTGTGCCTTGTAACTTTATATATTATTTGCTTTTTGTCCATAAATTCAAATTGTTAGACTAATCTCACCAAGCAAGCAAGCAAACAACACCACACAAAAACTCCATCACCCTGATCTCAGCACATTTGGAGCCCAAAATATATAAATATTTTAAAATAAATTTTTTTAAAGATTGGCAACATCAGAGGACAGGAAAAAAAAATACTCATCAAGAAAGAGAGTTTACAGAATTTAAGTGCATTTGTTTTATTTCCATTACATGCTTTCTTCATTTATATCGAAATTGATTTCTTCTGTTGAATGGACCTCTATCCTAAGAATAGTCCATTGATTTGAAATATTGGTAAAAATTGTCAGGGATCAAGGCAAAATATTCTAGAATTAACCTTCAAAATATATATGTGTAATCAGCATGGGGCCCGTTTTAGTGCACTGTGTAGTCCTTTGTGTAGAAACTTCAGTGATTTAGTCAAGAGTCAGTTCTGAACTCAAACTCAGCCAGCATAAACTGATTTTAATAAACTTTAATCAATTAAAAAAGGATTAATAAAAAGTAAAGAATCACATTTTTATTAAATATGTTCTCCTAAAAGAATCACCATGCTAAAATAAAATAGATATTTTCTTTCTGCCAACACTGCAAGATGGAAATTGGCCTGTTTTATCAGGAAAGAAAGTATTTTATTTCTGTAATGTTTAAAGCTTTATCTGAATAGCTGAAAAAATATATCAAACTTTATGTCTCCTCCCCACCTGCAAAATCTTGATTTTAATACATATTTAATCCCCAAAAGTACTATGGAATTTCAGTAATTGACAAATGGATAACATTTCAAGATCAAGCTTACAGAAATGCAAAATACTGTCATTATGATTTCAAATTTAAGGTCTGTATACTTCATACCTGTTCTTCATTAAGCAGTGGCAATATTTAAGAAAATAACACTTTCATAAATGAAATGTTAGATTTGATATTGCACATTGACGGCCCATAAAATTCAGACATTTGCTTTAATACCTTCCCTTTCTAAGAAAGAGGAAAGACCATGCTCTTCTGTCAGGAATGGTCCATATAAAAAGCAGAATTTAATCATTCTTCTCTCAATATTTACCTGAACATTACATGCTTGTCGTTGGGTATGTAATAATCTTTAATTTCTTTAGTAGAATAAGCATTATTTACAGCCTCACGGGAGAGAAATGGGAGTGGACTATGAGAACTGATGAGACGGAGCCTCCATCTTCCAGCTGCCACAGGTAGGTTGCCAGTACGTGCTTCAGCCATAAATGTATATCCTTTCTGAAAGGAGAAAACAAGTCACTTTTACTTGGAAATAACACTACTCAGAATGCACTCTATGACTACATGCAACACACTTTTTGTCCATGTTGCGCTTATTAATACAATAAGATGTCCTTCATAAGCAAGAATCTTATGGTTCTATTATAGTCTAACTTCTGAAGCATCTCTTATTACAGGAATTTATATTTGGCAAAAAGTTACATAGCAAGTCAAATACAATCTCATCTAACTTCAAAACTGGCAGGTATTTTAGGGGCAGGTACAATCATACTCCTGAGGTCACTTTCTAACCAAATTATTTGATGATTCTAAGTTGTTTAATAAAGTCTAATTTAACAAATGAGTTCCTACTCTTTTTTTTAAGCATGTGCCATACTCTAGTCTGAAAAGTCTTCTCATGACTAAAGTTCAGTAAAACATATTTATTCAGTGTATTTTATTACTTTGTACATCGTACAACGATGCAAATAGCTCTCAAAAAACACTTCGATACATCCCTGGGCTCTGGGTTACCATTTTTTTTCTTGTAAAACCATTAGCAATAGTATCAATACAATTCTTTTCATTTGGTACAAAATACTTTTTCCCTCTTGATACCTGACCAAAACTATATGTGGTGGTAGCGGTGACAATAGTAGCAGTAGTAGTAGTAGCAGTAGTAGATCTAATGAAGAAAGAGTAAAACACTGCATAAGCAAAGAACTTTAACCTCTGAGACAACCACATCAAGTCTCTACTCTACTATTGCTGGGAAACATCTGGCCTGTATCTCAGATGTGAGAAAGATATGTATTGTAAAACGTTGATGTATTTGAAATCTGTGCAACAATTTTGAGATTATAGATACTTTTAACTTCAAAGGTGGCTGCAGCTGAAGATAAGGAAACTAATTCATGTCCAAGACATTTAGCAAAAGCTAGCAGTCCTCACACATATAAAAGCAAAATTAGATAAAAATAAAATATAAACATGAAAATTACTGCATTCACTGATAAACCAGAGATTTTAAAATGTCCCTTCATGCTGAAGGCAGAGTGAAAGTATGGGTGAATGCAGTTTGCTGCATGGAAATTTAGAGATCAGATTCACTGTCTTCAAATCTGAGGTTAAATTAATACAGCCCCTAATTTTAAAGATGTCATTGCAAGTATAGCATTAAATGTCAGGATATTAATTTTATGAAGATGTTGATTTAAGAAAAAATATTTCTAGTATCAGAAAAATCAAATTAAAAAATAATAAAAAATGCAACACACAATTAATAAATCTGATGCAGATTCATCTACTCTTTATGAATCCTGAGAAGAGGAATATGGGAAACCAGAATATAATTTAAAAGGTTTTAAAATTTGATTTTATTTTGTATTTGGAAAAAAAGAAGGCAATATGAATTGATTACTTGAAAGGCAGTGTCAGGAAAAAGGGATATAATGAGCGCAACAGCCAGCTGCAGTGTAACAGAGAAACTCGGGATTAAGTCCCTTCTTCAAATTCTCTAAACTAGCCCTTCCAACTTGCTATTTCAAACATTAAAATTTCATGTTCCACTCCAGAAGTAGTCCGGATGAAAATTCTTTGAAAGCTTTTCTCTCTTGGTAGTATTCTGCTAAATTACAGCTAAAAGAAATCAATATTTACCAGAAAAAAAGCTTTGTTAAAAAATTCTTATAATAAATAGGGTTGTGATTTCAGGACTATCCAATAATGCAGGGTTGTGACTTCAGGACTACTGAATATTTAGAATGCAAGTAAAAGAAATAATTCACAATTTCAATTTGTGCAATTGTAACTGTAAGGCACTTTACACCCTTTAATCACTACAAAGTAATAGCAACCATTCAAAGCTATGATTCATGAGAACTCACTTATTTAAATATTGTTAAGCATATAGTTAAAGTCCCACTGTTCTTAACAAGTACACTTGGAACCTGAGAGGGATTTAGCCAGATATTCAAGTGCTTTCTGACAGCATGGTGTGCATGGTGTGCAACTTTCTGTGGTATACCTGTTTATAAAGATAAGGTTCTACAATCTTAATGTTCATTATAAATATGCAGAAAATTTAGACAAGATTAAAAAATTGTTTGAGTGGGCACTTTCTGAATACTATAAGCAATTAGAAAGCACAGTAACTGAATTTTGAGGCTGGTAGGAACACTGAGTAATCATCAGTCACTACTGAGAAATAAGCAAATAGATCTAAACAACCCCAACAGATTTATGTCTCTTTCTTAAAAACCTTTGAGAGGTTTCATTACCTACTTAGGTATCCTTGTTACAATTCACTGTGTCTAGAATCAGAAAGGGTTGTTTTCTAGTATACCACCTAAACTAACTTTTTGGTAAAGTAAGATGATTTTCTTATGTCCTCCTATGACTAGTCAAGACAAATAACTGATCAGTGTCCTTGCTCAAATAGACTTCTATTTTCTAGACTAAATACATTGTTAGTGATGATTCCTTCACCTCTTATCTTTTTTGGTCAGCAGAAGCTTGAGGAATGCTTATCTCTATACTTTTCTACAATCTGTTCAAAAGACTTGTGAATAATAGCGAGTAGAATTAAAAAAACCCAAACAACTGTATCCAGCAGTAGAAACAATTACAATGGAAGAAGAAAATTTATTGACAAAAAAAAAAATCCAAATAATGCAAAGCAAGTAGCCAGTTTCTCTCTAGATTGTAAGGTCTGCAGAAAGAAGACAGACATTATTGCTAGCGTGCAGATTTTATCCTTATTGTCAGTCATTCTGAAATGAACTTTAATGTGTTCCAGGAGTGTCTCTGCAGCAGAATAACAATATGTGTTGATAGGATTTCTTTTTAGCTCTGTTGGAAATTGCTGATTCATAGTTTTGAAGCAGAACAACTAACTGATAGGTTTATTTAAAAAAAAAAAAAAAAGAAAAAAAAAAGAAGAAAAAAGAAGAAAAAGAAGGACTTTTTCTGTTATAATATTGGCATTTGGGAATTCAGGCATACTGTATAATTTGTTGCTCGATGTATTACACTATTGAATATTTTTTACAAAATTCAGTTAAAAAGAAAGGTAACAGATTAAAACAATACCACTGTATTCTGTGTTTCATAATAATTGCATAATGTCTTATCAAAACATCAATAAAGCTTTCAATAGCTTTTGCAGTTCCATTGAAACATTAATAAACCATCTACAAATAGGAAGAAAATGAGCTAAATTGTACAGTATAAGGTAATATTCTTAGTGACAAACTAAGTAGCAGTGATTAAGAAATGTATTAAGAATAAGCAGAAAAATACAGGATACATGCACAATTCTGATTTAATACTCTTAAACTAAAATCACTTTTTACTCATATTAGCCAGATATAATATTATAAAATATTAAGTCATGAGTTTAGAGAATAATAACAAAAACATCTCCTTCAAGTGGGGACTTCTGCAATAAGGAAGGACAGGAAAATCAAAAAGGGCCATTTTCATTAATGACAGAATCACTGAGGCTATCATGCTGTACCCATGAAAAAAAATTATAGAATCATTATGGAATATACCAGGTGGGATAGTGCATAGAGAAACAAGCATTTCCAACATTAAAACCACTGTATTACACAAAGTGTTGGTAGGATCAGATTTGGAATATTGTGTACAGTTTTGGACATCTTTATTCAAGAAAGATGTCAAATGGAAGGAGGTCTGAGGAAGAATTAGTAAAATCAGGGAAATGGAAAACCTGTGTTACAAGGCAGAACTAGACAGCTGTATCCTGCTTAGCAGGACAGATGTTGAGATGAGATCTGAAGTAAATCTGAAGTTGTGACTGTTCTTTCCACAACCTGCCACTTCCCTGAAAAGCACTAAGTAGTGTTCACCACTGAGATTTCTTTTTGCATCCTGCCACTTGCCACTGTCGGATTCCAAACTTAATTTTCCTGCCTGGTGGAATCCACACCCCATCTCTGAGGATCCCAAATTAGTTTTGAGAGCTTGAAGAGCCTGTCTGCAACCCTCCTTTTTAAAGCATATTCCTCAAGCAGTAGGAGTCCTTATCTGTCACATTCAGCTAATATTCACTATATACACTAGATAAGGCAAGTTTGTTTCAGTGAAAGAAAAAAAAAAGTCTGATGAAATTGGAAATTACAAAAGGAAGACAAGAAAACTACTCCTACAATTGTTATGGAGGCTCTCAAATAAACAAGCAACCACCAAAAATTTAAAATTTATTATTAACACAATTACCTAGCCCTCCACAAATTACAGGTTCGAATGTCTGTGAGAGGAGAACAGAACAACTTCCTAGGGTTTAATGACAACCCAAAATGCCAAACAAAGGACTCCACAGGGTTTAATGACCACCCAAAATGCAGAACAAAGCACCACTCCCTAGGGTTTAATGACAACTCAAAATGCTCTGTCAACATAACAAGCGAGGGCTCTCAACCTCGAGGACCTGCTTAGGGCAGCATC